>NC_092589.1:16720416-17325000 GCF_047663525.1 Anas platyrhynchos
TTTAAGAGAGATGGTGTGGTTTTGTTCACAGCTATGCACAGCCCAAGCCTGGGCAGTATCACAATCAAAATGCAGTCCAGAGCTTGCTGGAAGAAATGTGCAGTGGACATAGACATTTAGCATACAAAGAGAGTTAGTATGTTTTGGAAATGAACTTAATTGCAGACTATTTCGCTGAGATACAGGGAAGAAAAACAAAGGGTCAATTAGCCTCAAAGCTTGCAGAAACACATGGTGCTTTAGGATATTGCAGCTCATAGTGCTCATCCTGCCTGAATTCTGAATTAATGACTACACAGAAGAAGCACAATAGAAGCACAATGGTTGATGAAACTCTGGGCTAACATTTAATCCTGTAATCTGTAAGGACATGTAGTGAATTTACCCACAGCATGAATGCTTTTCAGCCATTTCATTCTTAAGGAAAATTTTTGGTCAAGACCTTCTTTAGTCACAAACCTGTTTGTACACTTCTTTGCTCCAACACCTGCAAAATACTTGCATCTACCTAAATGCCCAAAATAGTCCAGCTGGGGGATTCCCATCTTTTACTATTTCTAAGTACTACAGTTGGGCTTTCCTTCCATCTCTGAATACATATACCAGTGGCAAATGCAGTACATATAACATTGCTGCAAGGGTTCATGAAGAATTTATCTAATGTGTTGCTTGTTCTTGTACAGTTAAGTGGCTATGGAAGAAATTCCATTACTCCTCCTTTCTTTCTACCTTCTTTGATCTACTGTTTCTGTGATTCCAAGCTCTACACCTACTTTTTATACATGTTCAGGTATAATGTAATATTCTGGATGCTGATGAGTCTTGTATTCACCTGGTCCACAACAAAATGACTGAATTAAATCAAGGGAAATCCCATTGTTAACATGAACATCATTGCTTGTATGTGCAAAAGGAACATCGACACTTACCCAGGTGTTTCAAAATCTTTCTGCATCAAACTCTGTGCATCTGCACTATAGAGAAGAGACCTTAATCTGCAGAACTGCATTTTACAACTTTCTCTGACGTCTTGTGATGCTGTATTCTGACACCTTGTGATGATTTCTGATCCCTTTCTCTGATACATTATGATGATTTATTCTGAAATTGTGTTTCAAACCAGGGATTTCTTGGGGTTAATAGTCCATATTGTAGTGTTCTAAATCAAAACTGATGAAAGTTACAGATTATTTCCAGGGATTAGCCTAGGAATGGTGCATATTTATGGAACATTTTTACACAGAAGTAATTCATCCACTCATGATGGTTTGCACTGTCATACTACTTTCCCACTATCCTGGGTGACCTAATTAAAGTGAAATCTTTAGCTGGGATGATGATATTGATTAGCATCCTAGCATGGCTGATCAAGGAATGCTTTTCATGAGTGATATGGTTTGCTAAATTAAAGATTTGATTTAGTAGATTGGGGATCTGAATAACTTGATTGTGACTTTGATGCAGTATACAACATCTCTAATTTGATAGGTCATTAATCTGCTGGATTTAACTAAGTAACAAATTGCAGCTTTCATCAGCTCCAGAAATAAAATGAGAGTCCAGACGCTCTCTACCTGACATGCCCTTTCTCAGTAATTACATTGTTCAGGTGATCTGAGCTTCTGCATTGTAACTCATACCTTAAACTGCCACCATCAGCAGCATGTTAGGCAGGACTGCATAAGATTTGCTAGTCATCAATTGTACCTTGAAAACTAATGTTTCCACAAGCAGACCACTACTTTTAGGAATATCAATAAAAACACCTGCTGGTCCTAAATCTAGGTATACCTACAGTTTTCTAAATTTCCCTGGCCCTACTCTATTTACTAATACAGAATATTCATTAGAATGTGAAATGTGCTTTTTTTGTTTGTTTGTTTTTTAGTAATATTTTTAATAGCTTGTACTAGATTATTTGCCACATATATATCTAACCAAAGCCTCTGATTGCTCTGAACACTAATAGTTCTTACTTATCCTCACAACTGAGAGTAAATATTTCTAAATGTTGGTCAATAATTTTGAAGTTTGTCCAAAGTCCAGTTTTATGAAAATTTCTTCCAGTATTGTCACTCATATTTTTATAACACTGGAAACATAACACATTCAGAAGTTCTGACAGGTCTCAGAACTCCCAGTCAAAGACCATCCAGAAATTTTCAAAAATATTCCTGCCAAAAAAATTGTTATAGCAGGGTTTTGAGATTTGAGAGCTTTTACATTTTCTTGAAAAGATGTTGACAAATTAATTTTCTAAATATTGATGAGAATGGTGAGGGAGAGAAAAGTTAAAATTAATTCTTATATGATGTGCATTATCTCCTTGCCTACAAAGGTTACAATTTTTGTCTGAAAGCAGTGAGTAACATTATGGAACCAAACGGATTTCTTTATTATTTTTTATACATTATTTCTCTTACATTTTCATTGTAACCTAATGGGGTATTATTGAAAAATGTGATTAGTATTGGAAGATTAATAGTCATACTCAATACTGGTTAAACCACTTTGCATTTTAAGAGGTCTAAATGTTATGCAGTTAAAGAATGTACAATGCATGTAGAAATAAAAATTTTGAGCTAAAAGTCACATGGAGAAAATTGATCTTACTGGAGAAAAACTGAAGATGAATATCAGTCTAGAAATCTAAGTGAAAGATAAACTTTTTTATATACATTTTTTGACAGCTAACTTATTTCTAAACTGAATTAAAGATATTTTAAAGTAAGCTTTAACTTAGTGAGGGAGAATGAATGTGTTTCATTATTTTAGGAGAACATGGATCAAAACAAACAAATATTGTACTGAGGTACACGTAGGAAGGGGGTTGGGGGAGAGACTTGATTTCCAGATAAAGTAGACTGAGAAATTTAGAAATGTAAATTCATTTGGAGGAAATGCACAAACCCTAGGCACCCTTCAGGCCTGCTTAAGTCCTCTGTGAAGGCCAATTAGCTACATAGCATGAATTTTCAATTCCAGATAAATATGCATTTTGCAAGCAGTCTGCAGAAAAAGAATTATTTCTTGGACATGTTTATGAATAATTTGAAGTATAGGATGAACGTAGTCATTTAAAAAATACATTTACAGACAGTTTATACATGGGTAAGTAATAAAGACTCGAGCTTAATAAATATTTGTCAAGAAAGCTGATTTTTCTGTCCTTTACAAAACTTGCTTCATGGTAGGGAAAATGAGGACTTGCTCTACCTTGGGGGAGCAAAATATCCCTTAAACCTCTCTGGTATGCCAAGATGATTTTTTTGCTCTTTTATTTTTTGGATTGGAACATATTTTACTGAGGAAAGGAGTGCTTTTAGCTTTGGGGAAGAATATGGGCAGAGTGAGATTTTATGGTGTGGGAGTCCAGGGGCAGGACTTTATTCACCCTGTTCCCTTTTGGGAAGGTTAGTAGTAATCTGACCATACAGAATCTAAAATTAGTACTAAAAAAAAAAAACAAACAGAAGGTGTAAGGATATTCATACTTTTCTGTTAGTTTTTATTATTATTATTATTATTATTATTATTATTATTATTATTATTATTATTATTATTATTATTATTATTATTATTATTATTATTATTAATTTTATTTTGCCTTTCACAAGCCTGATGAGGTAAACCTTTATAGTTAGGTTTATATATCCTATATTATCCTATATCCTATATTATCCTGTATCCTATAGTGAATGTTATAGGATACATGTCAGAGTGTACACATATTTATGCTTTCACACAAATTTACTTTTGTAACAAGCATAAGATGAACATACTTTTCAGGCTGAATACAGAGCAACTAGGCAGAATATTATTATTATTGTTGTTATTATTATTATTATCAGCCTGAAAGAAGAGGTACTTCTACTTATCCTAATTTCTAACCATAATTAATTCATGGCTTGTTTATACTCATTTGTCATTGTGCCAATATTTTACTGGTTGCAGAAGTAATTTTTCTCTTCTTTCATGTTTACATGCCCAGATACATTTATAGGGAACAGTTCATATCCCTTCTCAGACATTGTTTTGAGAAGCTGAACAAACCAAGCTCTTTTAATCTCTGCTTGTAAAATAAATTATCGTTTATATTGCTTAAGCACACTTGTTTACTTTGAGGTTATTTTTGTACTGGTCTGTGCTTTAATTATTCTTCAACTTTCTTATTTGTTAGGAACACAAAAATGAAACTGAAAAAAATAAAAACACAGACAGTATTTTCTGAGCCAAAGCAGGCCTGGGACCAATGATGTCGTATTTATAAATGACAACTGGATAAACATGTGCATAGCTGATACACTTATATTGCATAAGAGCTTTTGGAATAGGATTTTTTCATGCATTACAACACAGAAAACAGTACTTTCAAATTCTTACCAGGAAATGCCAACTCAGGAAAACAGTTCCTATTAAAAGCCGAACTGAGATAAATCCTTTATGAAAAATCAGCAGGGAAATTTTCTGAATTCCATAACTGTAGAGACTACTTGCTGCAGATACAAAAATATACAAAAAATATTTCCTCACTGTATGTTAAGCTCACAGTGATGACTGTATGTAAAATTTACAATGATTGTGAGGAATGGAAAACACAATTTCTCTTCTAGTGGATATTCCAAAATTTTGACATATTCTCCCAGACTGGAACATGACTGTGATAAAAAGCTTAATGTAGAAAATATTCATAAAGAAAGTATAAAGAGTAAAAAATATTTGAAATTGCTTTCTTTCTATAGCTCAGATGAAAACATTAATATTTTATTTTGGGAATGTGTAGATTCACAAGGCTTCATTCCTTAGTGGTACAAACCTTTGTGCAAATGGCAATGACCCCCTGTCTTCTGGCAGCTATTCTTGCTAGCACTGCCATGTCACTGGGAATGCAACACATCCTGTCTCAAAGGGGTCATTCTGTTTTAGGAGCAATGGAGTTGTCAGAGCCATAGCTATGTTCATCGAGGACAATGAGAATCTCAGAACAATAGCTATATATATGGTGGAAACCTGATTAACAATAAATGTTAATCCCCAAGTGGAACAAACTTATGCCTAGTTGTGTTTTGTGCTATTCTAGTGCACTACAATGTCATGCAGCTGTACCAGCAATGGAAGAAATATGGCAACAATTTTGTGGGATGTTCTTTGGAGTTAAACTTTCTGTTTGGCAGAGATTAGTCACTCTAGTATAAAATGGCTTTTTTTTGTTGTTGTTATTGTTAGCTTGATCCTTCCAGTGCCCTCTTCCTTGACTGCTAGCTGTGTTTCTACCTTACAGTAAATGATACTGCTTTTCTGTTCAAAATTCATAAACAGGACAGAGTAAGGTTTTGAACAGCACAATGCAGGATACAGAAAATATCCCAGAAATAGAAATAGTAGGGAGCAATATTCAGGTATCTACACTTGTGTCTCTATAAGCCACCTCAGCTCAGGAAGTAACATGGCCATGTTTCCTAGTAGTACACTTGATCTAATTGATTTTGGGTTGACCAGAATGTTTACAGTCTTCACATAAATGCACCCCTACACGTGGATGTCTACACTATTTTCAGACTCTTTCACCACACTGTACTGTCATGTGAATTTTATCATCTCAAAGACAGCTGAACAATCTGTAAACAGTATTTTGATACTTGATACAAGCATACTTTAATTCATTTATTTATGTAGCTGATATTGCTAGTTGGACTGAACTAATTTCCAGGGATGCTGTTTTGCCTAACTGGGTAGGTTAAATTATTTGTAAAGGAGACATTTTGACTATACAGTAAACTGGCAAATAAATGTATAGTACACAGGAACTTTTCATGTATGACAAAATAAAAGGATGCAGATAATTAGAAATAATTACATTTTCTTCCCTTTCTCCTAACCTCAGAGTAGCTCAAACTAGAAATTTTGATATTTCATAAGTATATGTTATGTGTAATTATAATACTACTATATTCACTTAAGTGTCATCTGTGAAATGTTTTTATAACAGGAGATAGCAATAAGGCCTAGATAACAATAAGTAATGATTTAAAAGCCTCATTTTCACTTGTCAGCTTAGAGGTCTTCTTTGATTTGCTTTTAGATCTAAGCTATTTATTTATTTAGATCCTATTTAGATCCTTTTTAGATCTAAGCTATCCATTTATTTAGATCCTTTTCAGTTTGTGTGTCTTTAAATAAGCCCATGTTTAGACTCAAGTATGCTGGATGAAACTTAAGGGGAGGCACAGGCTATGTGGGGATTAAACAGGAGGAAACTCAGTATTGCCAGCTGTTTTGGGACTTCCACAGTAACTGTAACTCCACAGGGATGCTCCTGGACCCACTGCTTCTCCTTCTTCTTTGGGACTCAGATAAAGAGCAGATTACAGATATTTTCAGGGAAAAGGAAATCATGTGATCACCAGATGTTATAACTTGACTTAATAGCCATCACAATGATTTGGTGGAAAGGAAACTGGAAGAGAAGCATAAACTCCATTTCTCGTTACAGGGTTGGCCTGGTGTGGCTGAGGACAGCACTGGCACTCCCAAAAGGATGGAAGATAAAAACTGCTAAGTGACTGGACTCGTATCCTAGGTATCTAAGGTTCATACTGTCAAGTTCAGTTATTGGTTGATGCAAGAACAGGTGATATTAAGTCTCTTGTTTGTTTGGAATGTTGGAAGGTGATTTATTGTTATTTTGTTGTTGTGGTGTTTTGTTTGTTTGTTTTTCTAGTCCTCTGTGATTTTTATTGTCTTTTTTTGTTGTTGTTGTTGTTTTAACTCTTACTCTTTTCTAAGATGGAAACTATAATTCACAGTTTTCTATGAGCAAACATGAACTGATGGAAGCTATAAGAGTGATGTCATTATAAAAGCACACTAGAAACCTGAGTTTAGCTCTTTTCTTTATCAAACATTTCATTGTAAGACAGTGATAAAACTTAATATAACTTCATTTTTTTTTCTCCTTTCCTTTTGTTTCCCAGCAACTATGCTAGTCTTTCAAAGGATGCCACTATTTCATATTGCCATGCTTTACCTCATACCACACAGATCTTACCAAAATATATAGCCTATATGGCAAGTAAAATAGTTACTGTACAAAGTTTTTACAAATGTGCAGCTTACGATTATAGTGAGCAATCCCCAAACATCAATACATTGTTTTTTGTAATTAGGTTTTGGAAAGGTCATCAGTCTACAAGAAGTAGAGAAAGCCCTGCAGACTTCCATTTCTTGGCTTGGCGTTAGCAGCCAGCCTGTCAGACCTGGCCTTTAAAGACAGATTTGACCTACTGTAGAACAGGTGGTTCAACTGGTGCTTTTATGGAGGGAGCCACTTGATAGGCGGCAGATCTGCTAGCTTCTATAAATATTTTCTTGAGCAGGCTTTTGTGTGGGATTTAGTCTTAGCTGTTGCTTTAGTTGAAATACTGCTGACCTGATTCCCTTCTCATGCTCATGTAACCCTACTGACTTCGACAATGCTTCTCTGAACGCTGGTATCAATGAATTAAAGAGCAGATATTCTATTTCAAAATAAATGTGTGAGTCACTGCAGAAAACATTTTGATATAGGATGGGCACTCAACCAATTTGCTCAGAGTAAACTAGGTTGGACTGCATCAGCAACCTCATGCTGATCCCTTCTTCATGTATTTTAGCTGACAGAGCAATTCACCCAACAGAAACTTGCTTGTCTGCCCATACCCTTACTCTGCAAATAGTCACATTGATTTTATAGAGAGAGGTGCGGATAATTTCTTTTGGAGTCTGTTCTGCAGTAAATTAACTATAAACTAACCTACTACTTAGGTTATCTGCTCACTTTGGGGTACAATCAGACAGTTCTCTGCAGATTCCTTTGCCTCTGGGTGTGCAAATACAACCACAATCTGAGTGTTTTGAATAGGAAGGAGAAAGAGGACATTAGGCAAATATCTTCAATGTGCTATCCAGAAAGCAATGGGAAATGACACTGCTGATGGCTTCCTAACTCTTAAAATTAATGAATCTTCATTGTCCAGCCTGTGAACCAGCAAAATAGATTAATTAGCAGAACTGGGCTTAAAACAACATAAAGTTTCATATGGGCTTTCCTGAATTTTCCTCTGGAAAGCAAAGTGCTTGTCTGAAAGAAGTATGAAGAAAGTATAAATAGAACCTGGAAACAGTTAAAACATTTTGTTTTGTTTTGATTTTTGCTGATCATTTCAAAAATAGACAAGCTGATTTAAATGTTTTTCATTTTAACTGACAATAAATGGGATTTATTTTTTTTTAAAGAAATGGGTGTTTTATAAGGGAAGCACTGACAAGCTGTCTCATTGTTTGGTACTGCCTGAATATCAAAACAGTTATTTTAAATGCCTGATCTACAAAATATATTTGTTTCCCATTCTAAAACAATAAATAATTCTAGCATGTGGTTTTATTTTTCAAGGTATTTAGCAGCCTGGAATTTTAGTGATGGCTACACAGAAAAAGATTCTTATAAGTCAAGAGCAGGCCTATAGCTGTCTCTCTGTCTTGCTTTTCCTTTTTTTCCCCTCATCTCTGTATATCTCAGATGACCCAAAACATCATTATTTTTGTAACACGAGATAGAACATGTCACACTTCTGACCTTACGAATAAAATGTGCTCTCATTAAAAGTGAAAACAACTACCCAAATGCCTTTTTTTTACCTACTTAAATGAGAATATCCAATTAATAACCACTTCCACAACTTAATGCAAACCCGGACTCTGAACTAATCTAATTGAGCTTCTTTTTATATCAAATAACATGGGCTGAGCAGGAGGTGCTGTCAATCCTTGATTACCATCAATAACACCATTCTAATTGCCATGAATGTAGCTGTAGCTACATTCCATTGCCATGACTCTGTAGCTGTCAGTGAGGTGATGCTCATATACACGACAAATTTTGGCATGCTGTGCAAAACCATTGCTACCAGGACAACCAGTCTGGCCAGTATTGGGCAGGTATTTTCTGATATTTGTAGGAGTAAGTGCTGCTTAATGTGCTGTATAGGACATATGATATGTAATCACATTATGAGTCGGGACAGTGGTATGGTTATTTATACTGTAAACAGATAGAAATGCCAGAGGTAGCAGCACAACCAGAGTATTTCATTAGCTAATTAGCAGCATCAATAATACAGGGCAATCTTCAACAAATATTTGCTATTTAAAAGAGGTTTTATGAAGAGGGAAAAATTTTCATAGATTTTGGTTCAATATCATTTCCTCCCAAGTTCACCTGCACAGTTAAGCTGAAATGGATTAAGCTGATCCTCTTTTACCATTATTTGCTTTTTCCATTTTCTTGCAAGAAGCATCACATGAATGAAAAATTGTCATTCTGGGTGAACTTTCATTATATCAGAAAGCCTGATTAGACAGTAAAAAACAGCTGGGCTCCATATGTTATGAAGTTCCTTTGAAAGAAAAATTTTTGAGTATACTTCTGTCAGTTGCTGTTTCTCTGGCTCTTTCAAGTTTCCTTTACTTTTAGCCAACCAGCGTGTCTTACTAATATGGCATAGTGAATTTACCACTAGAAAAAAAAAAAGAATGTGTTAAAAATAATGTCCAATCTACTAGATAGTTTTTTTTTGTTTTTTTTTTTGTTTTGTTTTTTTTTGTGTTTTTTTTTTTTTTTCCCTGTAAAAGAGATGTCTGTTTGTCTGCCTAAATCCAGGTTTTAATCTTGCACTGCTAGTTGGGACTGTGCATCCCTGAAATACTGGATCTTTCTGGAGCTCTAGAGTTTCAGATCTGGTGGTAGCTGTGTTTCTGTCAAAGGACCATTAACTATTTAAGCTCAGCAAATAAAGACTTTGCTGGCATCACAGGAGTGATCTTGGAATATTGTTTTGAGCCTGCACAACTTTACGATTAATTATGGGTAATACTGTACTGAGAGCACACTCAAGGAAATAGGAGTTTAGATGACTTCCTGTGGAAGAAAGCTCTTCGCTACTTTTTGGAGTGGCAGATCATTCAGTCCCGTCTGTCTTGGTTCCTGCAAAAGACAAAGAGTAAGACCAGTGTTTGACTCCCTTTGGTTATTTTTCTCAACTATGGTGGTTTGTCTGTTGCCCACCCAGCCCCACCGCAGCCCTGACTCAGGCAGCTTCTTTCTCAGTTATGTTTTAGTTCTCAGCTACTTTCTGAAGGGTTTTGCATAATTATATAGTTGTATGTGTAAGGATAAAATAATGATTGTGAAGAAAGGAAGGTAGGCCAGTTTGCTAAATCTTATTTTATTCTGCTCATGTGGCACAGCCCAAGGATGGCTACATAGCAGAGATAGTAAGAATATCTCTACGCTTCTACATAGCAGAGATAGTAAGAATATCTCTACGCTTCTTAGAAGCTGAGTGAGTCTCATGACACAAACAGGGAGACTGTTAGATAGAGTACTTTCAAACCAAATTTTGTTGAAATGTAGTCAAAAGTCATCTGTGCCAAAACAGTGGAGACATTATCATGAAGCACAGCCAGAGATGTCAAATACATACATTACTATATAATATTTTTAATTATAACATGCTAATTACACTTTCATTCACTACTAAAAAATTCCAAAGCTGGCTCTCGTTAGATACAAATTTTGTATCTTTTAATATCTTTCAATATCTAAGCAAATTAGCTTGTTTACAGTGAATCAAGAAACCTTTTGGAAAGAAAATAAGTTTGCATCTTAAAATCTTACAATGTACAATGTGGGGTGATGCTGCACATCAGAGATGGATTAAATTTGATGCTGCAGGGTTTTTTATTAAGTATCCCCTTAAGTATCCCCTTTTCAATGTAGAAAACACGGTCATATATTTTTAACACACTCTTTCCTTCCCTGTAACCCATATTTTTATATAAAAGCACTTTGTCCTGGAAGCTCAGCTGCAGGAAATACCTTCACTGTCAGTTCTGCCCCTAATGAGCACTTCTTTTACAAGTCTTTTGGGAAGTTTGCTGTGTTAACATTAAACAGCCCTAATCTTATACTACTTGACTCCTTAACCAACAGCTCCCAAGTGGCCAGGAAGCATGCCTGTTGGTTTTTTATTGTTTTGTTTTGTTTTGTGTTTCTTCTTCTGATGTTTTTTGTTTGTTTGTTTGTTATTGACAAACACCTGGTGATCCCAATTTTAAAAAATCTGTGTCACAGCTTTGTCAATTCCTACTGTTTTGTCACTGACATCTTACCAATGATGCAGCTCAGAAATAGTGAACATCATAACCTTCATATGCATTTTATTGATATTATCTTGTTTTCATCGATTTCCTGTCACTGCAATGGAGTTGTTGTAATGTATGGTTTTCTGCCACTCTTGCAGAGATGTTGTTCTTGAGCTGAATGACCTGTCAAGCCTGGGGAGTGTATTTTATAGCTTTGTACACAAAAGGACTCATGAGCATTACCCCATCAAACTCATAATTGGGTGTAAAAGAGCAGGAAGAGAAAAGAGGAGAAAACACGGGAAAGGAAATAAAAAAGGAGGACAAAGGAAGAATGTAAGTCATTTTCTGAGATTCTCTATTGGTAAATTAGCTCATGAGACTGCTGGTAGAGTGCATCTGGAGGAGGCATCTTGTTGCTCTTTCATATGTATAAGGTGGCAGAGCCTGAGCCTTCTTGAAGAAGGGTGCTAAATGACTTACAGAGTCTAGTTCATGACAGGCTGAGGCACTGAGTAGATAGAAAGGAAGCAGTAGGAGGGGATTTGTGAAGAGAAGAGTGCTCTTGAACTGCAGTGAAGCATACAGGCTTATATTTGCTCTGAAGCGCCCACTCAAAAACCTAACTTCAGACAGCACAAAACAAATACAAGGCAAAAATATTTAAGATGTAAAATGGAGTGAGAATTAGTCACAATCTGACGATGTTTGGCACTCTACTGTTGATATTGTCTCCTAAGAATATGCCAATTTCTTCCAGAGTTTCTTGTGAAAGAAATAAAACAACATTACTGAATTTGTCCTTGCTAAGTACATATGTATGTAAGTTTTATGTAAACAGTAGATTAACAAGGAAAGTATTGGCTTTATTAGTAAACATAATGATTCAAAAACATTTTAGGTATATAAAATAAGCTTTTATTTGCTTTCCGGAAAATGAGCAAATAAATCATGTTCTCTTGAATACGTTTATTTTATTTGATCCTGTCATGGTGAAAAGTGTTCATGTCCATATTTAAAATATTATTATTTTATATTATTATGTTATTATTTATAGAATACAATTCAGAAACATTCAGATTCACAGGAAACTTCTCAGTTTGAAATTTAATTGTATCTATATCTGTTATTTAACATTATTTTCAAGCTGACCGTGTTACAGGCACAAACTAACATGGGAGAGGAGGGTAAAAGAAAGGAAGGGAGGGGAGATGAGTGGAGGGGAGGGTGGAGGTGGCTGAATGAGTACAGCTAATGTGCGGGGAAGTAGAAATTTTGTAATGTAATATATGCTGGTAATAATTAACTCTATGATCTTCTGTCATTCAGAGCATGGCGTGAGAATGGTTTGAAAATTGACTAATTGAATACAAAATAAGGCTATCTTTTACCCCATCTCCACCCTGATAGGTGTTCAAACAGGAATAATCAGTCTGCTCTTACCTCAGGCTCCAGCATAATCCAAATTAATGCAACTCTGTTGAGGAATTTGGTGGTGTTAGAGTTTCCATTGTTGAAAGGAAATCAGGAGAAGTATGTTTTACTCTGTAAAATATATACAAATCTCTGTTTTACAACAATAGACATGGAACCTAAGGTATTTAGGATTTCAAAAATGTGCTGCATGGGCAGACAAATGAACTAACACTTTTGTGTGATTCTGCTGCTCTAGTTTTCCATAATTCAATCTAGCAATCAGGCAAGAGCCTTTCAAAGCAGTGCCTATGTATGAAGTAACGTATGAAATTTTCTTTTAACTTCCAAGATTAGAGAGCTTTAAAAAGCTTGTTCACCAATAGCTTTGTTCCAGATACTTCCAGCAATGTTAAAAATAACAAGACCCAAAGCCCCAAGCCTGTTCCTCTTTTAAATATTGCTGGTGGACATCAGCTAGCACTTCAGGGGGGTTATTCATTAAAATATTGTAATAGAGCCCCAAATAATTATTTTCAAGAGTGTCTGAAGGGCACTAAAGATCAGTAGCAAACAATAAATTAACTGAAAAAGACTTTAACATAATGTCACACAGTGCAAATAAATGGTGTGAGTTGCACTGACTGTAATTAACATTTAAAAAAGAAAACTGGGATTTGCATATTCTTCTAATAGGCTAAGTTTCCATCTCAGAAATAGATCAAGCACAAGAAACAAAAAGGTTCCCCTTCCCTTTAAGAATATTATTTAAAAAGTGCAACAAACTGTTTTATTCATAAATGTGTTGTCACGATGCCTGATGTCTCTGAACTGCCCTGATTGTCAAGCAACCATGTGGCCCTGGGTTAGAAGGTCAGGGCTCCACTATGCCCTGGGGGCACATTATTCTCATGCTGAAGGAGAACCAGCCATTTTCCCTCCCTTACTGCTGTCCCCCTTCTCATCTGAACTGGAGGAAAGGATTCAGTTTTGTGGAGAAAGTGAACAGTGAGGAGTTTGTTCTCTCTGCCTTCTGTATTAGCATAAAAATTGCACAGAAAGAAAAGTATCTACAGCATTACAAATACATACTAATTATGCAAGAATAGATCACAGATGTTTTCTCATTGTGAATGGCAGCTCATGTCACAAGGATACTAATTGGTTTTAGTGGTAGCACTTTGGAGGGTCCTGAATTGCTCCTTATACAGAAATACTAATGAAAATCACATTAAAATATGTCCTTAACTTTCCTTTTGGAACCTCTTAGGATGATAAATAAATCTGCTGTTCACTGTTTCTTGAAAAATATGGTGTTAGTAGGGAAATGTGAACACATAGCTGGAACTGAGTGATTATGATGTTACTAGTGAACTAAGTTTTATTGTAAGGTTCAGGCTGGCAGGATTGCTAATAAGAAATGCAATTTTAAAAGGGGTGTTTGTTCTGTTTGCATCTGTGACTACTAGGCAATGAGAGGATGATTTTTGCCCTAACCTATAAATGTCCGCATAGGTATGTTAAAAAGAAGACCAAGCTCTCACACTTCAGCAGGCAATCCTGGCATATAGTTTTAACTTTTTATTCAAAATTCATGTAAGAACCATCAAATCTTTTGTTTTGTTTTTGTTTGTTTTGTTTTGTTTTGTTTTGCTTAGGTGTATTCCTAACTTTCTTGAGAACAAAAGCATTTTTTCCAACATGGGTATGTGGTGGTTTTATTCTGCTGGGCAGCTGAACTCCACCACAACAGTTCTCTCACACCCTTCCTCAAAGAACAAGGGTGGTGGTGGTGGGAAGAATATGATGAAAAAGACTCAAAGGTTGAGATAAGGACAGGGAGATCACTCAACAATTATTGTCATGGGCAAAAAAGGAGAACTTCTGCTCCATGCCTGGAGCACCTCCTGCCCTCCTTCTGCACTGACCTTGGGGTCTGCAGAACTTGTCACATCTCTCTCCCTCTCTTCCAGCTGCTGCTGCACAGCAGTTTATTGTTTGTTTGTTTGTTTGTTTTTTCCTTTCTTAAGTCTGCTCTTAAATCTGACATGGGGCAGCTTCTGGATTCTTCTCACAGATGCCACTCCCGCAGCCCCCCTCCTACTAAATTCTTACCACATAAACCCAATACAGGGTGAGACTTCATATTGTGATGGGTTCTGGTTGTATTGCAGTTTACAGAGTGGTGAGCTTGATATGGAAGAGCCTTTTCTGTATATGATAGAAAAGCTTCTGTATTAGTTTATCTAGGATGAAAAAAGAAAGATTAAAGCTGCATGTCATTTAGTTCTGAAAATTGACCAGATGTCAAATTTATTAAGAAGCAGCATGACAACCTTTGTATGCCAACCCTTGAAAATAAGAAGCAAGACAAGGAAATATTGAAATATATGTACTAAAACAAAACCCTGAGTGTGTATATGCATTCATGTCTAACAAACTTAATTTCCTTCTATGACAAGATCACACAGCTAATTGGCCAAAGGAAGCCAGTCAAAGTAATATTTTTGGATTTCAATAAAGCTTTTGTTACAGCCTCTCTCACAGTATCTATCCAGACAAAATGACCAGAATATAGT
Organism: Anas platyrhynchos; assembly: GCF_047663525.1. Lineage (NCBI taxonomy): Eukaryota > Metazoa > Chordata > Aves > Anseriformes > Anatidae > Anas > Anas platyrhynchos. The sequence continues at coordinate 16,735,590 of NC_092589.1, forward strand.
TGGTTAAAAGCATGATAAGATGAGTGAACAATTGGTTTATGGGTCGGGCCCAGAGTGTTTGTGTACGTGGGGTTGCATCAGGGTGGCAACCTGTCACTAGTGGGGTTCCCCAGGGCTCCATTTTAGGGCCAGTCCTCTTCAATGTCTTCATGAAAGATTTAGATGAAGGACTTGAAGTTTTTTGAAGCAAGTTTGCAGATGATACCAAATTAGGTGGAGCTGTTGACTCCATTGAGGGTGGTGAGGCCTTGCAGAAAGATCTGGTTAAATTAGAGAGCTGGGCAATCACCAATCATATGAAGTTCAACAAGAGCAAGTGTTGAATTCTGCACGAATGACTCAGATCTTGCTTGTACTAATGTAAATTTCTCTTAAATTTAGTCAAGTTTAACCGAGGCAGACAGAATGGCATTCAGATACCATACGAATAGCCTAGGCCTCTTTGGGAGTAAAACTTAGGGAGGCTAGTTATGATAAAGCAAACGATGGCACCTTGCTAATACAGGTTTTGAGTTCATGTCCAGTGAGATCAAACCATGGATCTCGTGTCTGTCCATCTGCAATTCTGTGGTCTTACCCTTGATAATTATCCCAAACACCAAAGAAAGAAGGAAAAAGAGCAGACTTTTAGCTTTTGGTCCAGGGTTTCTTGAAGGAATTGTATTTAAGAGAATAGAGGAGTTAAGAAGGACAAAAATAAAACAGGACAAGATTATATAGATTTTAAAACATGACACTCAACTCATGAGCTTTTTCATCTCGTTTTCCAGGTGTCCTCTTGAGGAGGGGGAGTGAAAAAGCATATTGGTAGGAGTCAGGCTGCAGTCTGAAGCTAATCCACCACACATAGCAAAACAGAGTCCCAGGCAGCCTGCAAGTATTCCTTATATTTTTACGTGATGAAGCTACATGCTGATGGGGGTCTGTCTGATGAAGCAAAGTCAGCACAGAGGTTCCCAGACTGGGTTAGTCTTAGGACTCATGATGTCTGTCCTGTCTCCCTTCACTACAGCTGAGTCCTCCTCCCAGCCTCCCCTTCCTCTCTGATCTGCCTCAGACCACCATCCCCCCAGCCCTTATGGTTTCTGTCACCTTCTTGACAGCTCTCTTGTCCTCAGATCTTGTTCCTTAGACCTTGTTCCTCAGATCTGCATCTTCATTCTCTCTCAGGTATCTGGTGCCATTGGCTTAGGGCTGGAAGGGAGGACAAAGAACATAGTATAATTTACCCTCCCCTACAACCTTTCCTGCTCTTTCTTGCCTCTCTGAAGCTCTAATTCTGGGTTTTACAGCATGGCCGATGCTCTTTTTGTACTTTTACTCTATGATGGAGACAGATCACAAAGACAGCACCCATGAGCACGCAACTTTCCCATCTCCTGTCCTTTTGCAGCATGATGTTATGCACAAGAGCACTGGAAAAGGTCTCCACCAGCCACAACGATGTAAGCTCTTGTTAAGGGAGACATAACTTGCTACTGGGAACCAAGGATCTGACTTGAACTTCAACTTAGTGCAAGATTTTGGCCAGCATATCCCATTGAGGCCCAGGAACACATGCTTTGCAGCAGCTGATCTTTCAGGAAAACAACAATTTTGATGACACCCAGAGAAAGAGAGCCTACCGCTTCCTTTAATAATATATAATAATAGTAATTAATCTCACTGTTTAAAGGTGTGTTCTTTATTTAAATCTGTCTTTATTTCCTATTTTTTGACCGTGGTAAATTTTCATATCTGACCACCTCTCATATTCATCAGTAGACTGACACCATCCTTTACCAGGTTATCATTCTTAATGATAAAATAAATGATTTGCCATAAGCAACATAATTCTAAAAACAGACATTTATGTAATGTTAATACTGCACTTAGATCAAGATCCTGAAAATTCCTCTATAGCTTCAAATGCCATCATGAAAATTCCCGAGTTCCAATAAAAAAGATTTTATTTTCCTCCAGGTAAAAGAAAAAAAATATATTCCTGTGTCATATAACTAATATCATCCTTAAAGAGATGCAAAGTTAATGTTGGAAGTACAGCATAAGAATCAGTTTCTGAACAAAACCTTCAAAGCTTCATTCTTTGCATGATTCTTATTGTATAATATAAATATATATTATATATTTATTATATATATAATAATATACATGATATATATTATTATATATATTGTATAATATAAATATATATTACCAGAAAGCTGAGATTTTGCTTTAGATAATAACTAAATAAAAATGAGAAAAATCCAAGGTGTGTTCATAACACTGACTGCACATCTGTTGCAAAAGTTAAAATATAATTTCGCAGGTGATTTTGTATTAGAGATGCAAGATGAGCTATGTGACCTGGGCAAGCAAGGCAAAATGCAATGTTCAGCAGTGATTATCTTTAGGAAGAAGAATCCATGGCATTTGAATGAAAACATACACGAGTTTTTTCATTCATATAAACATATACATGTTTATATATGTATATAAAACCAAGACTGGCAAGGTTGGAGGAATATGTGTATGAGCCAGAGGGTATGCATGTATGTGCACATAAAAAATGCAGTGAAATGAAATGAAATAAATAAAATTAAATTAAGAAGAGCTAAGCCGTGTGTCAAAATTTCCTGAAGTTGATTTCTGTCACACCAGCTTCTCAAGTAGAAGGGGAGTATTTAGGCAGCTTTACTCTCCCTAAGCACCAGCAGTTCCACCAAATAAAGCAAAAAAGACATTTTAATCACCAGTGGTTTGTCACAATCTTTGGTTTCTTTTTGTCCTCTAAATGTATATCATGTTATTTCAGATCCTTATCATTCACATGTCATCTACAGTTTCCCACAGAATTATAAAAGCTTTATCTCATTCACTGTCACTGTCATCTAACTCAGGGGGCTGTCTGCCTTGGGAACAATTGGCTTTACTAAGATTTAGGCCAAAAGACACATTAACAACTTCAGCGTTACCCTTATGTTCCATCGCTATGTTTTCCCTCATATCCAATAAAGAATGGAGATTCTCCTTAGTCCTCCTGCTGTTGATTATGTATTTATAAAAATATTTTTTATTGTCTTTTAGTCTAATAGTCAAGTTATAGCTGGCCTTTGGCCCTTCTAGTTTTCTCACTGCATAAACTCACAACATCTGTTGTCGTCCTGAGTGGCCTGCCCCTTCTTCCACAGGTCATAAACTCTTTTTCTTCCTGAGTACTTGAAGAAACTCTTTATACAGTCAGGCTGGTCTTCCTTGTCAGCTTGTCATTTGACATGTAGAGATGGCCTGCTCCTGTGCCTTCATGATTTCCTTCCTGAAGAATGCACAGCCTTCCTGGACTCCTTTGTCCTCTAGAACTGCCTCCCAAAGGTTGTTTGTTTGGTTGGTTGATTGGCTGGTTTTGCGTGTGCTTGTTCATTAAATTATCCTTGGTATAAAGTCACATTTTTGTTATAGCCATACAGCAGGCAGGAGAAGGGACAGCATAAGGAGTCCCTGTTTCATACAGCCCACGTAAGAACAGTTGTGATTTAGCCCTGTGACCTATTTAAGATACAGAAGTCCAGGTAAATGTGAGATTAGCTGTTAACCTGAGATTTAAGCCTTAGCACATTGACTCCTGAATTCAAAGTTAGTGAGATTCTCCTAGTTAGAGGAATCTGGGTTTAGTAGGGTAGCCAGTTGGCTCTCTGCCCATACCAAACTTCTGATTCACCAAAAATGTAAGGGAGAGTCTACACCTCTTGAAGAGAAACATTGCTTTATGCTCCCCCTCGTACTGTTTACCATTCGGGATACATTCCACCTCCTGGTGCTTTCCATTTTTACACAGTGTCTAATGCAGATCTATGCTAAATGCCACAGTGTGGTTCCTGATAATTCACCAAGTAAAAAGGAAATGCAAATATTATGATGGTATGAATGCTAAGCAATAATGCACCTAATAAAATGTTTGCTGGTAGAACTCTCTCACTTGCTGGCAAATGTCATGACCCATATTACTCAGTGTATATTAAACAAGCTGTCGGCTAAGCATATTTGTGAAAAATAATACTGGATGAAAAATGCACTTTGGGTATTCTGAATGTCTCCAGTATTTAATGTCTGCTTGTTCAATTTGCCAGATCCAGCATAAAGTAAGTATACTAGACTACGAGGACATTGCCCTCCTGTCAATTAACATACCCATATATTGTCAACTAACAACCTGTCATGAATGTAGATTGTCCCATAATTTAAATGTATTGTACAGCATAACAAGCTCACAAACGCTGAGCTCTTAAGGATATAATTAAATATATATATACATTAAAATTACACTGATAATTTTCCTTAAAAAATCAACAACATTAAAGTATGAATATCTGGGGTGAAATATTACAATCTGTAGAGAGGAATATATGGAAATTTTCCATTCTCTCTCTTTCCTAACCCCTACAAAGTAGGGGAAAAAGCCATGAGATTTGGAATGGACTATAAACTTTTCAATTGGAGGCTCCTAGTTCAGTTTAGGCTACAGGTCAAGGAAGGCAATTAACTGACAGCAGTTCTGTGCCCTGTGTAGGAGAAATTAGCTAACGAATGCAGCCTGTTTTCTTCATGTCAGACAGGTATCCAGATCTCATCCAGAACAAGTCATTACCCTCCTGAGTGGTCTCACAGCAGGCAAGTACATCTTGGCCATGGAAATTGAACCCACCTGGACACTCATCTGCTCTTCTAACACATGAGGTTGTTAGAAGAGCAGAGGAGAAACTCTTCACCTTTTCCAGGGAAGTAGGCTCCTCTCTGGATATGAAATCTGTTTTTAACAATGTGATAGAAGGAGCTAGGGATGTCAGATAACACAGGTGAAGAAAGCTGTTGCCCGGGAATAGGGGCCTTTCTGTCATTCACCACCACCTTAACCAGTCCTGTGGCCAGAGCAATGCCTGGAGCAGCTGTAGTGGATTTCATCATCCCTGGTGGGAAGGCCAGAACCAAGAGGAGCGTTTCCATTACAAACTGATGTGTATGAGGGAAGCTGTCTTTGTAAGTAATGCAGTACCTCATTTGGGGCATTATACAATCATATTTCAGTTCCATAGTATTTTCCATACAAGACTTTTCACTTTATAGTCTGTAGAATCAGTGTTTCCATTCTGATAGCAATGTTCCCATTCCACATCCTCTGTCATTTCTGACTGCAAATCCTTGGCACAGTAATCGCTGTCCCCCCTGCTTTTATTTTTTCTTACAAATTGGTGAAAGTGATGTTGGCTCAGCTATGCTAAATAAGTTTTATCCAACTCTAAATTTGTGTCGTTTAATCTATTTTATTGTTTTTCAGCTCCAATGCTTCAAAAAATTAAGTTATTTATTTGATTTTTCTTTGCTTTAATTCATACTGTGTACAAATAGAGATGTAATGTGGTCGTGTTGACTTCACTTCAGACTAGTAGACAATTAATAATTTTATTCCCCACTATTTATTCCCATCAAATCTATCTCAGTTTCTACTTTCTTTCTGGAGCCACTCAAAGGCATCATTACTGGAGAACGATCTTTGATCACTTGACATAGACTTATATACTTTTTCAGTGAACAGGCAGACATTACTTCATATCTCAATAAAATAAGTGCTGGGCTGACATTTAAATGTCATTTTGACACACTCCTGACCCATGCATCTTTTTTTTCCTATGAAAAACTTAAAAGCTGATGTCAAATTCAAAACTATTTAAATCAATCTTAAATGAAAAGGAAAAAAAAAAAAAAGAATAATTACATGGCAATTTCTAGGGACAATAATTTTTTATAAGCATAGAGAAACAGTGATTCTTGCTTGGCATGAATCTTTAATAACTATTATAGAATATATCTTAGCAGATACAAAATTCATTTGAACTTTGTGAGCCCCAAACAGGATGAGAGAGAGGAAGAGCGAGAGGGAGAGAGGGAGAGGGGGAGAGGGGGAGAGGGGGAGAGGGAGAGGGAGAGAGAGAGAGAGAGAGAAGGAACCTCCCAAGGCCAGTTGTGAACTTCTCTTGTGCTGTAGAAATTCTTTAGGTAAACAAATCCTTCTCTTATCTCTAATATCAGAGATTAGTGAAAATGGCATCATACACAACCCATGAAACAACCCATGAAATCACTGAAAGAAACCGTTTTGAATTCAGTAGAATTTGGCTTATTTTAGGACAAATCAGTGACTCTAGCTGGGATAAAAGAGCAAGTCTCCAAGTAACACAAGAGGAATATCTAAGATGTGATCTAATCTCTGGATCTGTCCAAAGATACAGGTAGGGGTGGTTTTGGGATTAACATCTTCATGTTTTCACAATGGGAGCAAGGACAACTGTAACTTTAAAAATAGGAAGAGTTCTAAAGATGAATTTTGTGAACAAAAGAAAATAGCAGGTAAAGACTATTTTGTGTTGTTGTTGTTCAGTTTAGTAGGATAGCACAAATAAGCATTTAGTTACATTTCCCTGTAATCCTTTAAAATAACAGGAATGACATGTTTATATACATGAACAACTCTATAAGTAACACTGTCATTATTCCAGTCACTTCCAGATTACGCAGGAGTAAATGTATGTTACAGTAATCCTTATATATTTATCTCCTCTTAAGCTGTGTATTTTATCTCCAGTCTTTGCAACATCATTTATTTTTTTTTCCTTCATGCTCCTCATTCAACTGGTAGATTTTGCATTCTGTCTGTGTTGCCAGGGAAGACTTACGTTTTCAAGCAAAAGCCTTGAAAAAAGTGCAATACAGTATTCTAAAAGCCTTGACTCATTTTCCTAACCCTGGAGGGCAAAAAATGAGATAAAAATAGATGGGTTTGCCAGTTTCTCTGAAAATACCCTTGACCAGCAAGATATGTCCAGCAGTTCATAGCTGTTCTTTTTCTTTTCCTGAATTCAGGAAAACAGCCTATTTTCTTCATGTAGAAGTGCTTAAAAAAAGTTATCTCAAAAAAAAAAAAAAAAACACAAAACAAAACAAACAAACAAAAAAAAAACGAAACAAAAGAAAAACCTTTCTCTTCCATAAAAGTGGGAAAATTACATAATGCCAATGGAAGGTTTATTGGAAATTTTGTATTTTTGAGCGTTATTTTCTGGTTGAGGATGCCAGGTCCAGAGAGAAGATATTTTTAACTGAACTTCTAAGTTAGGTCCAGTCATACATAAAGGTTTATATATTTACTTTGATCTCAGTGTTGTTTCCTGAGATGCTGAGACATGGTCCTTGAGACTTCTTCTGCATGTAGAATCATAGAATGGCTTGGCTTGGAAGGGGCATTAAAGATCATCTAGTTCCAACTCCCCTGTCAGTGGGTAGGGACACCTTGCACTACAATGGATTGCTCAAAGCCACATCCAACCTGACCTTGACAACCTCCAACAATGGGACATCCACAACTTGTTCCAGTGCCTCACCACCCTCACAGTGAAGAAATTCTTCCTTATATCTAACCTAATTCTACCCTCTTTTAGTTTAAGAAAGAAAGATGGGAGGGAGGGAGAAAAGAAGGAAAGAGGGAAGAAAGGAAGAGAAAAAACACGAAGTGTGTGGTGCCTGCAAATAGAAACTGCCAAGCACAGTCACAAAGCATGACAGAAGTTCTTACATATTAAACAGAAGAAATCAGTGTGCAGAATGTGTATGGAAAAGTAATGTAGATGTTCATGAGAGCCTATAAACTTTTTAATTGTTTAAAATTAGTTTTTCAGCTTGTATGTTTCTGAATAAGGCTTAAATAATATATTTTATTTTGGGTGATTGATTGTATGACTCCAATCCAGGGAGTTTAAATCACATCTGCTGTCCACTTTAAGAAACAAAATTATTTTTGTATCTTTGGCATCATGTATCATGTTAAGTTTGAGCCATAATGTAGTGTGTGGGGGGGAGCAATTCTGTCAGCGTAGTACATAGCCATGAGGTCTACATTATTTGTGTCATTAAAGTAGCCTCAATGTAACAGGATAAAGCTGTTATCCAGGAATAGTAAGTTACTTTCAGCCACCCAGTAAATGTATTTTTGTATGGCTTGCAAGCAGGGTGGCAGATAAGGGCATATGTGCAGAGAGAGACCTTCTATTTGGTATTAGGAATTCTTGCAATGAATTCTTATTTCCCTTGTTAAAAGTTGTGCTTCTCAAACCCTTTACTTCAGCTGGCAGGCTGCAACCCAGAGGCAGTCTTTTCAAGGATATAGGGAACAAGAATGAATGTGCAGACATATCCATGTAACTGTAAAGGTAGATTACATTTTTTTGGTATCTCTAGGTCTTATCAGATTATTTGATAAACCTGTTTTTATTAATGCATATATAATGGGCTGTGAAAGGCAGCAGGAGTTTGGATACATTTTCCTTCCTACTGCAATTGTGCAAATTAAGATATGCTTAATTTATTATGCACTAAAAATGCAATACTTTGATTTCAGGAATATTATTTTTCTGTTTGAAATGATATGAGGTGTGATAGTTCTTCATTTTCCCATTTATGAGGAAACGTATACACCGGTACTTTTTTCGTAACAGACTGGCAGAAAAAAAAAATAATAAAAAATCACAGAGCTGATTACTGAGCAGCCCTGCTTCTCTTTCCTTGCCGGACAAGTTACTGTGCTACATAGTCCCTCAAAGTGCCATCTCTCTTCACGCTTATCAGCCTCAGACTGGAACTGAAGAGGGGGGATGATTCCTCTCTCCCGAAGACACACTAACATTAGCAACAAGCAGCCAGTCATAACAGATGCAGCCATAAAAGCAGAAGGGAAAAATGACAGCAGCACATCCTAAATATTAAAGAAGCTATTCCAAGACAGAAGCAGCAAGTTTGGATCAACAGTACTAGTAGCTAAATAGCTAAATACAATAAATTCCAAAAGGGAAAAAAAAAAAAAAAAAGAAGATAAATACAGTCAGTTCCAGACTTTTTTTTTTCACAATTATTTATATAGCTTTTGTTTGTTTGCTTGTGTGTTTGCTTTTTTTTTTTTTTTTTTTTCATCTCCCCTTCTCCCACTCAATATTTGAGATTGGCTTCTTCTAAAAAAAATAAAGCACATTACTTCTTCTGTGCTTTTATTCTGCATATTAATTTATTGTCCAAACTTTTTACAGTTCTCTGGAATAAAAGAGAATCACCTAGGCATTGTTAGCTTTCATGCTTGTTTTTTACTACTACTTATTTCTGTGTATCCATTTAATATGAATACTTCTTGGGTAAATGCCAGTTGCTTGCTTCATTATATTTCATGCTTGAATATATTTGAGACACATCATGCCTGAAGTTAACTATCTGCCATTTGATTCCATTCAGTGAAGGAAGCAGCCTACGCATTAACTCAGTGTAGAGTCAGTCACATCTGCTTGCTGTTTCATGTAACCAGGCATTGGATTTGATTGTGTATTATTATTTTGTGTCTATTTTAGTTTATGTCAGGATTACACAGTGAATGAGTTATTTTATTTCTTACATTTCCAGGTTAAAAGTTACAAGTGAAGTACCATGATTCTCCATACATAGTGAGCACATCAGCTGCTGTTCTTCGTACTGGGGATGCAAATTTTTCAAAGAATTTATTACCATCACAAAATTGTATGAGTACAAAATTGAGATATGGCTGCAGTGAGAGTAATGAATGTTTTCTTGGCTAATGTAAAAACAAGTCTTAAAAGAGGAAAAAATTACTTTTGCTTTACATTTGCAATCCCGAGGCACATTCAGTAATTTAAAATTATCCTGGGTTGTTTAAATGAAATAATAGCTTGCATTCTTCAGAAATAGCTTCTGACACATTATCTTGCTGGTGAAGTCAGTGTGTTTAATGAGTCAAAGGGAACCGTTTTCCAAAAACCTCAGATATTTTGCATGGATATTCATCATTATCATTATCACCAGTCATCCTAGTGAACACCAGGGAAGCTGTGTATTAGTCACTGTGAAAGGTGCTAGGTTGAACGATTCATCATTGCTACCTTCTAATAGACTTTTAAACAAGATAACATGATTTATATATATATTTGTATTTTGGAAAATTTGATGAAGGCTCTTTTTCAAGCCCTCACCCTGCTAAATTAGTACTGATTCTTTGCTAGTTCATTACAGTGGATACAAAGGAACCTTTTTTAGGTAGAGATCATGATCTCTTTGGTGGTACATGGGAGCCAGGATTTGCGATTTGTGGCTGCTACTTGCTAAAGCATTAGTGGTCCCATCAGGAGAACCTGATGAGACTATTTAGCAGTGTTGCAGTAGAGTGAGGGAACTCAGTGGCAGTTTCCCATACTATCCAGATACAAATTCCAGCATGCTTCTCTCTAAATTCTTTAGATGCTCTAGACCTAATGCCTGAAAACTTCCCAGGCCTGCTAGATCAGCCAAATTACCCAGCCTGTGCTGAACCAAGACTCATTTTCCTTTGGTATTGCTGCTGCTGTGTTACTTAACAATTGGTATGGTGCAGGAATCAGTGCAAACAGCACAACAGAAGATAATATAAGTTTATGAAAGGCAGGCCAGACAGCCTCTCCTCAACCAGGTGCTCCTTAGTGCTAGTTAAAAGTCTGTTCACAGGCTGATCTGAATAAGTGGATAAATTCTCAGTTATTTTGGTATAAATAGGAGAAAACCTAAAGTCCATGAATCAGCAAGACTGTAAAAGTATGAAGAAAGGCCCCAAGGCCCTGGTCATAGGGTTACTCACATTCTTAAAGGTAAGTAAATGTGATCACCTCAGGTACATCACATACAAGAAACTTCCTCTGTACAATTGATGTGCTTCTTTAAAGATTTTCTAAATCAGACCCTAGCAGCAGACTGGATCACAGTTCAGTCTTCTACTTCTCTCCTTCCTCGTTCTTGACGCCATCATATCCAGATGGTGTCTGAGGGGCATTTTGAAGTTGTCACAAATAAGTAATTTCAATTAAATTTGGAAGAATTTGATGCTCAGAAAATAGTGAATCAAATAATCATAGATATATTTAGGTTGGAAAAGACAACCAAGATTATCTAGCCCAACATTTAACCTAACACTGACAAGTCCACCATTAAACAATGTCACTAACCACTGAATCTACACATTTTTGAAGACCTCTAGAGATGGTGATGTGACCACTTTCCTGGGCAGCCTGTTATAATACTTCACTACTCTTTCAGTGAATAATTTTCTCCAAATATCCAACCTAAACCTCCCCCAATTGCTAACTTGGTGTCATCTGCACACTTACTCAATCCCTTCGTCCAGATCACTGATAAAGATATGGATCAGAACTGGCTCAAGTACTGAGCCCTGGGGGACACCACTTGTGACCATCCTTCAACTGTAATTCAACTGAATGGACTTCAACTGAGTCCATTCACCATGACTCTTTGGGCCTCGTCGCCCAGACAGTTTTTAATTCCATAATGCATACACCCATGCAATTCACGAGCAGTTAGTTTCTCCAGGAGTATGCTGCGGGAAATGGTGTTAAAGGTGTCCTTGCAGCCCAGAAAGCCAACTGTATTCTGGGCTGCCTCAAAAAGAAGTGTGGCTAGCAGGTTTGAAGGAGGTGATTATTCCTGCCCACTTTGCTCTTGTGAAAACCCACCCAGAGTAGTGCATACAGTTCTGGGGCATCCAGTATAAGAAAGACATAGACATGTTAGATGGGTCCAGAGGAGGGCCACAAAAATGATCAGAGAGCTTGAGCACCTGTCCTAAGATTACAGGATGAGAAAGTTGGGGTTGTTCAGCTTAGAGGAGAGAAGACTCCAGAAAAACCCTTATAGCAGCCTTACAGTACTTAAAGGGGGCTAAAAGGAAACATAAACAGGAGGGACTCTTTTTCGTGGAGTGTAGTGATAGGAGAAGGGGTAACTGTTTTAAGCTAAAAGAAGGTAGATTTAGATTAGATATAAAGAAAAGATTCTTTACTAAGGGTGTTGAGGCTCTGGAACAGCTTGCCCGGAGAAGCTGTGGGTGTCCCATACCTGGAAGTATTTAAGGCCAGGCTAGATGTAGTTTTGTACAGACAGATCTAGTGGAAAGCATCCCTGCTTGTGGCAGAATAGTTGGAACTAAATGATCTTTAAGGTCCTTTCTGAGCCAAACCATTTTATAATTCTATGATACTACACAAAAGTTTAAAAATATGCTACTAGGAATCTGAATAATCATGGATGAAGATATTTAAGAAAGGTAGATAATCGGAATTCCTAATCAGGGGCTTACACAAAAGTTTATATGAATATTTTCAAACTGTCATATATTACTACAACACCATGCTTGCAATTTTCATTTTCACAGGCTACCAATGTCTTTACACCTACCTACCTGGATATAAAAAAATTAAAATATTGCTCTCTTTAAGGGAAGTAGAAGAGGTGATTATCCCTTGGTAATGTGCATAGTAGCATTATTATAATTGTGGTAAAGTTACTGTTACTGTAGTCATACATTACTGCTAAATTGCAGCAGCAGTCTTAAATAATTTGGCTGGTACTCAATGAATTATCAATCTCTGACTATTCTTTTTTCTTGCAACACACCTTCTCTAGACAGGGAGTAAATTGACTAAGCCCGCTATGTGGCTAATTGTTTCTTCAACTGCAGAGGTCAAATCGCATCTGTCTTCCATGTGGACTTATCAAAATTTGGCTTCTTGTTTGTGGAAGAGTGACAAAACTAGGATTTTTTAAAATAGTTAGTTTAACCAGATAGTTGATAAACACTCGTTCTCAGAACTAATCACTCTGATACTATAATCATATTTTTGTCTTATTATTATATATATAAAAAATAGAATAAAAAAAAAGAAAATAATGACTATTTATAAAATCTGTCCAGAAAGTTGATTGCTCATGCAAAACAAATCACCTCGTTTTACTGCTCTAGCTTCTTCCCTAATGCTCAGAATATTTCTTCCATCTGTTTTACTTCACGAATTCTTTCTATATTAACTGTAGTTCTCCACCATGCAGTGAAAAGTGAGAACTTTCCTTGGCATCCTGTCTGCATGTTGTTGCAGTTCTGGATGAATTCAATCTCTGTGATGCTCATTGGCTAGATTCATGTGTAACATCTAGTTGTGAGTAGTCATCCTTTGACACAAGACTATTCTAAACGCATCAATTTATACGTACCTCAGTGAAGTCAATGTATCAGCATCATTTCAAGCTTTTTACCTCTACTACATGGATTAAAAAAATATTTCCTGTGATTCAGATTCAGAAATGATATGGAAGCCTTCCTGTTTACTGGTATTAAGAATAACTAGGTTTTCTGCTGTGTTGTAGTAGAGTGGAAGAAGTATGTAAATGGAGAAGAAGATAAATTTATTAGAAGACACTGATGATGATATTAATTGGCTGCAGTTCCTAATGATAAAAATGTATTATTTGGGATTCTCTAACTATTGAAAGACAATGTCAGTGAGGCTGAAATATGGTCTTCACTTAAGCCCTCTATTGCAACCACTTCATTGTATGTTTTGCCAACATTAGATCTTTTACCTATGCAAGCAGAAATCAATTAAGTCTCAAAAAGTTTTTAATAAACTCTTCTTATATAGGTAACAATCATAAGTATAAGGAGGCAGTGTAATGATTCATTATGGACTTAGAAGAGGGCATATCCTTTCCTACAAGGGTAATAAGGCAAAGACAAAGGAAATAATAATAATAATAATAATAATAATAATAATATGGCTTGCCTGGAAAATAACTAAATTTATAATCCATTGTCCTAATAAAACACCAATTTAGAATGTATTAACACTAATATTTTAACATATTTTCAATATTGTTTTCATAATAATGCAGATCATTTTATTTATGCATTTAGTTTTGTAGTGATATAAATATACTATTTGATCAGCAGAATAAATGTCCTAAGCATATAATATGACACTTCCACATATGAATGTGAAAATTCAATGGTGTCAGGAATAATAGGCCATCTGAGAATTTTGCTTTGGCCCTGCTTTCTTGAAATTAGCTTAGTGCTATCTGTCATTCATCTTGTACTTGCTGAACCAAAGGGGTTTGTGAGTTGGATAAGAAACTGCTGAAGGTTTTGCTTTGTTAGAAAATCTATTGATTTTCTCTGTAAAGAATGTTGAACTTGCATTGTGTTTATGTCTGTTGTGCAATGGTGCAGTATTCCCCATTGTAACTTTAATAACTGGCATGTGACTGTTTAGAAGGACAGTTGCAGGGGACAAAGAGAGAAAGACCATTTAAACACTTAACAGTTGACAGAACTGTGTGTAAGCAAACTCTTTTCCCACTTTCAAATCATGTTAAATTAATTGTAGAATTAACAGGGATGCCAAAGTAAACAAAAACAAAAATTGATTCCATAAAATTAGTGACATTTCAAGGGATTGCATCCTCTTCAGAACCTTGTAGGACTACAACCATTCTTGTAGGACATGCACAGAGAACAAAAGAACACACAAAAAAAACTCTTTCCTTCTGACACCATTCAACACCATGGTTAGTTGAAATCTTTCATATTTTATGTCTTTTCATACTTGAAGGGCTACCCTACCACTTTTTAGATATGTTAATGGTTGGTACCTGAAAATAAAAAACTCTAGGGTCCAGAGCTGACTACAGCTCAACCAAAGCTGATGTGTGTTAATCAAAAATCTCTGTGTTTTATCAGCATGAGAACTTTGACTGCTACATAACTTTACTGGAGGATAGCACGGACCTTCAGATGCTTGATACCTGGATCTTCAGATATGTGAACAATCAAATGATTTCCCCCTCCCAACAATATCATGTTTGTTCTTGAATATTTGAACTCTTCTTAGTGTAGACTCTCAAGTTCTCTTTGGGATCTGGCCTTCATATTGAAAGTAAACGTGTGTTTTAGATAAACCCTTAATGTACATATTACCATCTTATATTTGATGTTCCTTATGTCCCATTATGTATGAAATCCTGTAAATCCATTTTAAACATCCTTGCAATGAAAACAAGCCTTGAAGACTACCCTGGGAGAAAAGGTAAACTAGATAGCAATGCCTCTAAGGCTTATGCTTAGGGCTTCAACAGCAGAACCCTTTCCTGGAGCAAAGAGTTCTATCTTGATCAAAGGGCCTATCTTCATATCTTCAGCATACGCCTGTTCCTATTAGTCAAGGAACTTGTTCCTATTAGTCAAGGACTTAGGAATTAACACACACTCCATCAGCTCCTTATCTATGTCTACATTCTTATTGTAATGGTATTTTCCTTTACACAGAGAACTTTCTCATAGATTATCCTCCTTTAGACAACAGATCTTTTTTTTTTTTTTTTTTCTTCCTTTTTTTTCCTCTTTTTCTTTTTTCCCCTTTTCTTAGTGCTTGAGGGGGGATTTATTATTCTGAAATTATTATTCTAAAGAGACATTTACACTGTCATTTGGTGAACTCTCTGCATGTTTATGGATACTCACACCATATTAGTTAGCTACATCAAAGCAAAACACTGGTGCTGAAGCCAGTTAACAGGGACTGGTTTGCATTTCCTGCATTTCTACTATTCATGACTAGCACTAGCGGGAGCAGAAGGTGTGCAGATGTACTTCCTGGAGCAGCAAACAGCCCACAGCAAGCTGTGTAGCTCTGCACTCCTCAGTGCAAGCCAGCTGATTCACTTCCAGTGGGAGCAGTGACTGAAGTGGCAAGTGAGAAATGTGGGCAGGGGACCAAAGGAATGGATTAAAATGACAGAATGAGTACACACCAAAATATTAATTTAATTCTGTTATATGTCATTCAAAACATTTGATCTAAACCTATAAGCTCAATTTTATTGTTTTATTTTTTATTTATTTTATTTTATTATTTTCTGGGTGGGGATGCTAGTTGACAAGAAGCTCAACCTTCTGGCACTGTGCACTTGCAGGCCAGAAAGCTAACTGTGTCCTGGGCTGCATCAAAAGAAACATGGCTAGTAGGTCAAGGGAGGCAATTGTCCCTCTCTACTCTACTCTTGCGAGACTGCACCTAGACTGCTGCATTCAGCTCTGGGTCCCCAATATAAAGACATGGACCTATTAGAATGAGTCCAGAGAAGGGCCATGAGGATGTTCAGAGAGCTGGAGCACCTCTCCTACAAAGACAGTCTGAGGGAGTTGGGGTTGTTAAGCCTGAAGAAGAAAGAGCTCTGGAGAGATCTTATAGCAGCCTTCCAGTACCTAAGTGGAGGCGTACAGAAAAGCTGAGGAGAGACTCTTTGTCAAGGGGTGTAGTGAGAGGACAGGGAGTAATGGCTTTAAACTAAAATTGGGTAGTTTTGGATTAGATATAAGAAAGAAATCCTTCACTTTGAGGGTGGTTAGGCACTGGAACAGTTTGTCCAGAGAAACTGTGGATGCCCACTCCGTGAAAATGGTTCAAGGCCAGGTTGGATGTGGCTTTGAGCAACCTGGTCTAGTGGAAGATGTCCATGCTCATGTCAGGGGATTTGTTGGAGTTAGATGATCTTTAATGTCCCTTACAACCCAAATCATTCTATGATTCTTTTGATCACACCAATTATTTTTCTCCTCTGGTGTGGGACATGTAGTGTGAAAATTAGCTTCTCTATTGCTGCAGAATTCATTTATTCATTTATCTGGAAATTGTGACAGCAAAATTATTTTTGACTAGTACATCCGAACTCAGTAGCTTTTTAATAACAATGACTTACATAATTGGATCTGTATGGGTTACTTATTCTCAGACAGAAATGAATCTTGCATTGGTACACTGACCAACCAGTTCATTGTTCAGCTCACCTGAACACCCGTCTTTTAAACTTTCAACAAGCACAAGTTCAGCCTTTAGAAAAGTCCCTGAAACTCAAGGAGCTAAAACAATCCAACAATCCCACATTTTGGTAAAGCCTGAGTAGCCTGGATGCAACACTGAACTGTGACTCTAGAGAATGAGAGCCTGCATAAGCTGCAATACAAGGTTTGCAATGATTTACCTTATATCTCTCTATGCTGTTGCAGGAAGTTTTTGGAACAGGAGCTCCATATATTACAATGCTTGCCACAACAGGATTTCAGTTAGGGGTAAGTTCTACTGGAACTGTAATCTAAATAGTTTATCAAGCAGCCTGAAACTAGAGCAAGATTTTTTGCTGCATCAGTGGAAATATCTCCAGCATCTAAATCAGTGCAGAACAAATCATACTTGCCTGTTATCTTTCCTTTACCTCTCCATTAACTGCTACAGTGCAAATTTCTAAGCTAGCTACTACTCACTCACTGATGTTCTTCAGGACCCAGATGTTGAAAGAAGAAAAATAACTTCATCTTAAATGCATGTTCAAAATCTTAATTGAAACAGAACTTTAAATATTTGTAGCTATTAGCAACAAATATGTTTGTTCTCTTTTCAGAGGCACACCAGAGGAGAACTTGAGTAAATGTGAAACATGAATTGCTTTCTGTGCCAAGTTTAAGTGCTGAATATCCCAAAGATATTGTTATTCTAGAACTGGGTGGACTACATACAGAAAAGTTTTCTTCCACAAGAAGTAGTGGACTTTTGTGTTAGAAAAATACATACTTGACATGAAAAGATTCCTAAATTTTGAATCTTTTTTTTTTCATTTGTTTTCATTTTTTTTCTGGTCCTAATTTTTCACAAGGAGGCACGTCTCCAAAAGCACAGGAAAAGCGGGATACAAAATTGACTGGATTTATTCAGAGGGCTTAAAAAGGTTTTTCCTTCTCACATCTTTCATCATGCAAGGTCAGACCATTTGTTTCATTAGCACTTTTACTCCAGAAATATTTTCCATAGGCTTAAATTCCTGGAGTGAATTAGAAATTTCCTCTTTTTCATATCTGTATCCTGCTTTCTTAGCAGTAGTTCTGGTTCATGATGAACTGTAATTTTTAGTTTAGGAAGCAGTGCAAGTGTATTTACAGAAATGTACGAGCTCCAGGAGGGAATTCAGTAGCTTTTTCTTCCCAAACTACAGACTCACATTACAATGATTTATGTTTACTTTTCTCTGTTTTCTCTTTTGTTTGTTTGTTCTGTATTATTTTGATTTGGTTTGGTTTCCCCCTTTTGGAATTGATAGACAAGGTGGTTAACTAGGCAGGGGTAGAGAGTTTTTCCATACCGCGTGTTGTGGCAATTCATTCTGAAACTTCTCATATATCTTTTGTTGTTGTTGTTTGTTATCTGAAATTTTTAAATACTTTCTAAATTAGATTTCTGTAGTGACAGCAGTTCTATTTGGTAATGTGCAGCTGCATTCTATAGATATATTTGTACAGGAGCCACAAACAAGGAGACACTTGAATTTTTGCACCCATAGGCATGGGTGGATGAATGATAAGGCTTACCTGTCACAATACAGTGCCAATTGATAGCAACTGATTAGGCGGACAGCTTCTTTGTAAGATGGCAATGTTGATGTGAAGCCCAGTCCTAGTGCCATCCTTTGCAGTGACTTTTATTGTACCTTAGGTTCTTTGTGTGTATGCATGTGTGAGATGTGTGTGCATGCCTCTGAGAGATGACTGGTGTTACTAGGAGTGAGTTCTCCTGCATGAGAATAATGCAGTAAATGTCTGTTGATTAAATCAAATGCAAATGTTCAAAAACCCTTATTTACAAAGTAATTTGGTTCTGTCCTCAACCCTCTGTAAATTTACCCCAAAAGGCAGATTATTTCTTTGTCTTAAATTATTAATTCTTTATTTAAAAATAAATAAATAAATGAAATAAAAATGTTTCAATAACTCCAAGAACATAAAGAAGAGAGAGAGAAGAAATAAAAACAACTGCAGTGATTTTCTTATTTTTTCATCTTGTTCTGTCAATCCCTAGCTTTCACTATCAGACAAAAAGCTCTCCTTCTGCTACCATAGCTGCTGTTGGTATGTTGCTGACATTTAGTGAAGTGTATGTTTTACTAGCATAGTGCCCTTGATACACTCTTAGCAGAATTGATCTATAAGGAAAGGGTGTCTGCTAAAAATGTAATTTTAAAAGCACTTTAGAAAACTGTGATTCTGTTGCTGCAAATAGGGGGAGAATAAATTTTGATATGCTGCTTTTTCTTACATTAGTAGAGTAGAGCATGGGTGGCAAGAAGGAGAATGTGGGCTTTGGTTTGGAAATCAAATGCCATTCAGCTTGTGCTTCTCTTGTGTTATCCTGACAATTAATTAATCTGGAAATCTGAAGAGTTTTTGCTTAATTTGTTAGTACTTAAACTTCATCTAGCCAGCCTACATACAGGTTATCATACTACTTTATTTTTATTGTTTCTAGTCACAGAAGTATAGTGTTATAACAAAATGAAGAAAAAGATAAACTTCTTAAATAGGCTGTGAATGTGAAACCTTCAAAGAATCTAGCCCACTAGTTGTGACTGTAAGGAAAAAAAATCATCATGTATTGCCTATTAAAAAGATATTATGACTAGTGAACAGCAGACATGCAGAGATTCAAAAATGTCCTTGAATTGTTGGATTTTAGAGCTGATGTGAGCTTTTCTGTATTTTCAAAAAGTGATTTTTTTTTTTTATTGTGTGTGTGTATATATGTGTGTGTTTTCTTTCATTCGCTCTTTAATATGGGTCAAAATATAATAAATATTTAGCTCTGTTTTGGCTCCTGTCCATTCCTAATTTAAGTTGTTTCCTGTTTGCTCTAAAAAAAAATTCTCATATTTATTTTTGAACCAAGCAATTACATTTTTCATGGCTAGAGTGCTCAACATTTCCTTAGAGAATTCAATTTCAAGAAACATCAGTTTATGCTCAGGTTGAACACTTTACAGAAAAAGTTGTTTTACTGCGAAACTTTGAGCACCTAACTTAGTTATTTAATTTACCAACACATTCTGCAAGGGTTTTCTATTTATTTAGTAGCTAAAGTGTGTCTTCAAGAAGCAATTCAGTGCAGGATCTAAACTGGGTACACCTAATTGTTCTCATCAGTCCCCCATCTATTATACATACAACATCCTAATTTAGGTCTTACATGCTATGAAAAACCCTCTCCTTTCCTTGAAGTGATATGGATCCAAATCTACTTGTGGTCTGAGAAATTTCTTCTTACACACAGATTGCATTTATAACAATGTTAAATCACAAGATGACTTTTATGAACTTTTAAATGTGCCCAGAAATTATAAGTCGCAAAAAGGACAACATCGTTTTCTGATGCCCCAAGCCCACAAACCTTCTTTTTGTTAGATCAGTTGCCTTCTGCTTCCTTTCCTTTCCCAATTAATGAAAGAGTAAAAAAAAGAAAATAGAATAAAAACACCTCAGACTTCTAAGTTGTAAATTTTCAGTTTGTCAGCCACATAAAAATTATATAAGATATGGTTGTAGGATAGCATACAGTTCAGATATATACTTCACACTAAAATAAGAT
The DNA here is from genome assembly GCF_047663525.1 of Anas platyrhynchos. NCBI lineage: Eukaryota > Metazoa > Chordata > Aves > Anseriformes > Anatidae > Anas > Anas platyrhynchos. The sequence continues at coordinate 16,755,959 of NC_092589.1, forward strand.
TAACCATGTTTTAATTACAGTACATTGAGGTTGGTTTATTAAATGAAAAATAATGTGCCTGCTAAGCTTAAAGTTAGAAGAACCAAATGAAAGACACACAGTTGAGAAGTATTTTCTTCTTACACAGGAGCCTTTAAAGAGATGAACACTTTTAAAAGAACTTAAGTGCTTTCTTTTATTTTCTTGAACTTAGGTGAAGTTCACACTCCAGTGAACAACATTAAAGACCATAATGCCAGATACTTTTCAAGCATAAATGGAACTAAAAAACAAGCAAAATTACTCAGGTGAGAAGAGTGATCAGAAGCTTGACCTGAACACTTTAATAATAATAATAATAATTAATAATAATAATAGCAACAACACGAGGATTTTCAGTTTGAATTAGCATTTATTATTTGTATTTCAGGTATCAGCTAGAGGCCCAGACTAAGATCAAGACGTTTATATTCCTGTGGCCATATGGTCTGAGGTGCTTCCTAGCATTAAGAATTATCACACTAGCAAGGGTGTGAGAAAGAGATGGTAGTCTAAGGCAGCATTCTGCTTTTGGTATACAAGGGAAAAAACTGTCTCATGAAGTGTTATGTGATTTGCTCACAATAAAACCAATACTTACTAGAAGAAAATACACAGCTTTCATCAGTCATAGACCACTAGTGCACCACATTTTCTCTTTTTCAGACATTACTTTTTTTCTCTTTTCTCGTTTCTCTTTTCTTTTTTCCTTTTTTTTTTTTCTTTTTTTTTTCTTTTTTCTTTTTTCTCTCTTACTTCCATTCCTGACTCTGCAAAGTAGCATAGACTCAAGGAGAAAGTCTGCTCAGATGAGATTTGATTGAACTCTCAGGACTCTGTTGAGTAGTTAATAACATGAAATATTTATAAAACACTGTTAAACGTTTTGGAGGAAAGGATGGATGGCACAAACCCACCAAAAGTTGTTCATATGAACTGGTGTTGTCTAAAAGTTCTTTGATTTTTAAAGGAAAATAAAATTCTGTTAACATTCTTCCTTTAAATCTTATAAACTCTTCCATGAAATAGTGAGTGAAGTCTTCTGTAGGATAAAGGTTCCTAATAAAACACATCAATATTCATTTTAAAATTATGCATTATCATAAGCAACTAAAAACAGTATATGAAAATTCATTCATTAGAAATAATAAAAAAGTTCAGACAGGTGTTTATTCTAACAGGTTTTTTTTTTTTTTTTGTTTGTTTGTTTGTTTAGAAATATGAAGCCCTATCTGTATATTTTTATTTTTTACTTTTGTCAAAATAAAAATAATGGTGAACAGGAAAGGCTATGTCTCTAAACCTAAACTTAACTGTATTAAATATAGTTGTTGGGTCAAAGTTATGTCTTGTTTTCACTAACTTTATATGGATTTACTACATCAAAGACAAATATAGTCCAATATCTAATTTTCATAGCTTAATCTGATTGTATGAATTTTTGAGATGTAAGAGAAAATCCTAGCTAAACCATTAGGAAGTTCTGTATTTCCCATTAAAAATTAATTCTTCATTTTCATTTAATAGTCAACATTAAAACATTGGTGTTATTAAAATGCCTTCAAGCTTGATAGCTGATTATCACCCTGCATGTAAGCAGTGAGCCAGCTATTTCCACAGTACATTTTCAAACATTAGCTGCTTTCATTTATCAGAAATTAGACTGACACATCTCAACATTTTATGCAAAGTTAACCAAAGAAGAAAACAGTTTGCTCTGATCGCTTTGAAATTTGAATCACTGTACCAGCTTCTCCAGGGCAAAAATTCTCCCTTAAAATCTGGATTAGCAGAAGTCAACAATTCCAAGTATGTGATACAGAAAGCATATGGCAAGCTTTTCAAGATGAAAGGAGTTTCTCTGTCCTTGAATCTTGTTACTTTAAATAGAGAACAAGAATTAAGACATTTTTCGACATGTGATCTATATCAATTGTTCCTAACAGTATTACAAACCTAATGTTATTTTCAGTTCTCAGTGGCTAAATCTGCTAATGACAGATTCACAAAATAATTGTCTTTTTATATAAAAATTCAAGATGCTATACCTTTAGTCAACACCAATCAAATATTTAGGTAATACAAATTCTTCAGGGATAGGTTAGTTGTCCTCTTGAAACAAATGATCTCAAGTATTGTTTCTGCTTGATAAAATGACTCGGCTGATTAAATATGAGTCCAATTTCTACAGTCCTGGGTTTTAAAAAATATAATGAATTTACAGTTGCATTTATTTGTATTCACAGTTTTGAAAACATAAAGATAATATGTTAAAACTTCCCTTTGCAACTCCAGGGGTTTGGAATACCCTCTTTTTTTTTTTATTATATATATTTTTATTTTTTAAATAAATGAGTGGCATTCTTCAGGGGTTGGTATTGGGACTGGCACTATTTAACATCTTTATTGGTGACATGGACACCCTCAGAAAGTTTGTTGATGACACCCAGCTGTGTGGGTGTGGTTGACACATTGGAGGAAAAGGATGCCACCCAGAGGAACCTGGACAGGTTTGAAAGGTTCATTTATATAAGTCTCATGAAGTTCATCAAGACCAAGTGCAAGGTCCTGCACCTCAATTGTGGCAGTCCCAAGTACGAACACTGTCTGGGGTCCCAACATAAGAAGGACGTGGAAATATGTTGGAACAAGACCAGAGGAGGGCCACAAGGATGATCAGAGAGTTGGAGCACCTCTCCCATGAAGATAGCATGATGGAATTAGGGTTGTTCAGCCTGAAGAAGAGAAGGTTCTGGGGAGACCTTATATCAACCTCCCAGTAGGGCTAAGAGGGCCTTACAAGCAAGCTGGGGGGGGGTACTCTTTTTCAGGAGGTGTAGTCATAGGACAAGCATAATGGCTTTAAAAGAGGGTAGATTAGGTTAGATATAAGGAATTCTTCACTATGAGGGGGGTGCAACACTGGAACAGTTTGGCCAGAGAAACTGTAGGAGCCCTCCACCTGGAAGTGTTTAAGTGTAGGCTGGATGAAGCTTTGAGTAACCTGGTCTAGTGAGTGGTGTCCATGACAGAGGGGTTGGTGTCAGATGATCTTTAAGGTCCTTTCCAACACCAGCCATTCTATGTTTCTATGATTCTATGAAAATGTGAGACTTTTTCTGCTACAGGTATACTATGAGAGGAAAAACAAACAAACAAACAAGCAAACAAACAAACAAAAAGATAAAAGTGATCCATTATCTTCCTCAATGTCTTTGGCACACATAATAAGGTGGAGAGATAGTGGTATTTTTCCTCAATGTTTTCTCTATTTGGTGTTAAGAAGCTATTTCATGTGATGAACTTCTAGCTTCAATAGGAGAGCGCCTTGTAGGAAGTTAGTATACCAGTCATCAGAACAAAGTTTTTCTGAAAGTGCAAATCAGTAGTTTTTATTAAAAAATATTCTTTGAAGCAGTCACATCATATAATCTTAATAGGGTGAAGCCTATGTAATGACTCAAAGCATTTTTCTTTCCTCACTGTTACAGAAAAAGGCAGTGGTTGTTTTTACAATGCGGAGCGGTTATTAAGTTAATAGATCTAATATGTCTGGATTTGTAGAAAGCTATTTGACAAAGGTTCCCTTGATAGATTAGGGTAAAAGTTCTCTAAATATGGGTGAGGTAATACATGATTAAGATAGATAAGGAATTGATTAGGAACCAGAGCCATGAATAAAAGTATCTGTTATTCACAGGAGTTGGTAAAGAGTGAAACCCCACTGGATTCTAATTATGTCAATACTTTTTAATACTCATTTTAATGTTTTCAGCAAAGCTGTAGCATGCTCATTTGTTATACTTGTGGGTGCTACCTGAGAGAGAAGCGTATTCAACAGTCAACAGTTGCATTTATGGGCAGCTGAGCCTGAGGTTTCTGAGGCAATGGGTCAGGCCATACAGGATCATATGAATCAGTGAGGTGAACAACTGCATGGCCAAAATTGAAAAAACTAACCAGCCAGTGCATTACCAGCCACTAATGCACATGGGTAGAGATAATGGTTAAAGAACGGATAGTAAAGTGTCCTGGGTTATATTAATGTAACACTAGATAGGTTTTACAAATTTGAATGGTGACAACATTTTCACATTTGGGCAGATCTGCCAACCACAGGGAAGTGAGTATTTGGAGCCGCTGCACTGTTGACAGGCTGAAGAACTGAAACCATATTGTCCCTGTGGCGCTGAGTATCACTTGTTGTTTCCACGACTGTGTCCCTGCCTTCTGCATCTACATGCTCAGATAAGGCTGTGGTCCTTGAACATGGAGCTGACCTCTGCATATGATGCAGATGGAAAAGACCACCGCTGCTCAGCCTCTTATACATACTCTGGTAAAAAAGGCAGGTACAGTTTGACCCATAGGCACACCTGTTTCATTACAGACCTGATCAAAATCGCAGTGAAGTCTAGAGAACACTGATGTTAAATGTGATGGAGTTGCTAATGACAGCCATACCAGTTCCAGGTGATATGTATGCTTCCATACTGAGCTACACAGATAAGATAGATTTGAAGGGAGTGAATTTAGCAGAAGAAAGACTGTGCACCGGCTTCCCAGTGAGTATGATGACTACCTGACAACTCTCAAGAAACCTTTCTTGATATTTAAATTTTCTTTTGTTCCCCTTTTATATAAAGAGATTAGCTATACCAGGTTTTCAGACAATGTAAAATGCTTATCTAGATATATTCACATGATATATACTGACAGTGCTTAGAAATCAAACTAGGAGTTGATGTAGGGGTTGTGTTTGATCCACATTTATGGCTGAAAACAATGCATACTATCTAAACTGCTATATACAACCCCCAGAGGTGAGATGACATCTAAACTTTAGGGACAAAATTACTTTTCCAGAGATTGCTATAGGAATATTTTAATTGAATCAAGACTTTTTCATTCAAAAGAAAGTGAAATGTAATTTGAATGCATGCTGTCAGATGAGTGACACCTAAGGGGAAATTCTAGCACAATAATCAAAGGCTGAGACAGAGAACTACAATGTTTGACCAGAAAAGGAGAGATCACATAGTCATTAATATAACCACAGACAGGACTTTAGTAGTTAGCACCAGAGGTCGTTTTGCACCTAAATGGGAGCAAGACAGCAGCAGAGAGAAGAATGAATATCTCTCTCTCAAACATTTTTCAAACCTTTTTAGCATTAAAAGTGACAGGTCACTTCTAGTTTAAATATAACATGAACATACAGAAAAAAAAAAAATACTGGGAGAACAAAATGAAACAGTCTACAGTTTGATTGCGTTTACCTCTTACATGTATATGTCTGTATCCTTTGGGGGAAAAAAAAAAAAAAAGAAAGAAAAAAAACACAAATATATTAATATATTAATATATTAATTTATATATATAATATAAAAAAGCACAAACACACGCAAACACAAAACAAAACAAACAACAAAACCATGTACACAAAAGCCTAGCCCTTTATAGGTTGAGAAAAGTCATGAGATGACCAAGGACCAGGTTAGCTGGAGAAGCAGTTTGAAATGACCAACCCTGGTGAAGACAGCAATGTAGCCATGGTAGCACAGTGCATGATTTTTCTCTACTGAAAAAGGCCATTGGTTGTTTGCAGTGTATTCATGCCCAAAGTTTTTGCATTACTGTATTCATGAAATGTAAATGTGCTTTTACATTACTATTTTTTTCTTGTCTCTGAGGTCAGTGATATCATTGTGACTACAGCAAAGTTAATCAGCCTGATAACAGATGCAAATTTGCAACAGTTGCTTTTCTTGTCCCTTAGCCACAATGTGGACTCTCCTGTGACTCATGGTTCACTATATCTCATGTCAGCAAGTTAAAAACAATGACAGAATTGGAATTGATACTGTGGGATTCTCTTGTGTGTTGAGAATAAATACAGGGTGAAGGCTGATGTGAGTAGATGTTCATTGAATTAGTGGGGGAGGAAAAGAAAACAGCCTGTTTAATGAAAAGATTTGCTGATAGTGGAATATGAGCATCTCTTGGAAATTCAGGGATCCTCAGTGTGAAAGTTAAATATATTTATTTATTTATTGGAACATTATCAAAAGAAAATTAAAAGCCTCAATATCAGTTTTGCATATAAGTGACATTCCTGACCCTTCTGCTAAAGCAAAGTCCACAGGACTACACTGCGTGCTGGGGTTCCCTGTATAGCTCTGGTGAAAGTACCTGAAAAATAGAAAAATAATCACAAAGCTGTATGATTTGCCAACAGCAAAACAGGCAACAGAAGTTTGAATTTTAAAGTCTATCTGAACCAGGAGTCAGAAAGCTGCTGAATGCTGCCTAGAATTTGCTTTGCACAAAGGATTTTCCTACAGGTAGATGCCTATGCACTTGTATACTCTGCTTTCAAAAAATGGAAACCAGTTGCACAATGTTTACTTCTGGGAGAATAAACCTTTGGTTCATATCCTAGATATAAGAACTGTTAGTGTAATATACCACATACAAGCAAAATAAAGATTATGTCTTTGGAAATGAAGCCATATAAAACTAAATCCTGGCTGAGCACCAACAACAGCACATAAAGATTCAGATCCCATGTTGCAGTAGGCTGTCAAGGTATAGTTGTAGATGTGAACTTCGAAGTTCATCATAAGTATTTAGATCAACCAAATAGTACAAATTTTCTCACTATGTGTGAAATGGTATTCTAAGATAGTTTTTATATCTATACTTAAAACCCACATGCTGTGCATAGTCTTGCCATCAGAAATGTTTAACCCACACACTGTTCTTTTAAAGGAAAATTAATGTTTTCTTTACATAGCAGCAGGGATTTCACAGTTGAAGGCTGAATAATGTAGCTTTTAAAAATAGAACTTCGTGCTTTCATCTCCAAAGCCTTTTGCTAACACTGAGCTTAGCCATGCATTCCTCCAGGTATTGAACTTTTCTGACTATAGAGCGAGGTACAGATATAGGAACTGACAAGATCAGTCTCATCCTTATACCCCTCCTGTGAAGTAAATTATTATCTTCTTATTACAGACAGGTAGACAAATATAGACTGAATTTAATTCAGGAAAGTTATGGTGCTAGGTAGTTGCTCACAAAATCAAGGCCGTATTTCAAAACAGATTCCACTACCTCATTGAGCTCACAATTTTGCCAATGCATTATACTCTGAAGCAGGAATTAGGGACTAGTTTGACAATGAACTGTACTTTACTGGGATTAATATAAATCTAGTTCTGTATTTATAGAGATGTGCAAGAATTATGTGTGCATTAAATTGGCATGAATATTCAAAAGGATGTGCTCAGTTTCTGCGGTTAGATCTGTCCATTGGTATGTTTGGCACTGTCATTGAATGGCCCTCATCAGTTGCTTATATTTTTGTTGTTGTTGTTTGTTTGTTTTTAAGTGTGAAGGTTATAGTTCCCAGGTTTAGTTACTATGACTGGATGTGTGCTGTACTTAGAAATTAGTGTGAGTGATTGATAGAAAATGTGAGGCTTGAGAGATACCATTTTCAAAACGGAACTTCAGACACTTGAGCTATTGAAAATAAAGAAGAAAACAAAATTTTATTTGATTTTCCCATGAGCCATAGGGGTACTCATAGTATTCTGTCTCTTTCACTGACATTTCTAATCAGAATGCTTTGTATTTTTCTGGTAAAGATTTTTATGCATATATATTTGTCAGCTTATCTTTCTATAGTAAGGAAAGCATACAAGTATGAGACTGCTTCAGGCTTCTACAGACTTGTTAAAAACGTAACATTACAAAAATCCCAATGTATACGTTTGAGAGATTAAAGCATATTCGCAGAAAAAAAAGAAAAAAAAAGGAAAAAAACAAACCAAAACAAAACTAAAACAAACAAATGAAACAAAACAAAACAAAACAAACAAATAAAACAAACAAACAAAAACAAAACAGCATACTTACAAGTTGTGTCCCAACAATTCGTTTCTGTAAGGTAACTATACAAAGTAAAGAACAGTAACTGACAGTCCTTTCTGGATATTGTAGAATTTCAGTTATGCATATGATATTGTAATTTATATGACTTGGCTAAAAGAGTAGTTCTTAAGGTTTTGTTTTGTTTTGTTTTGTTTTTTCTCCAAAATTTCAGGTTTTAAACCCTTCAAAACCTGAACTTGCTTATTACTAGAGGTGAAAACCAAAGCATACTCATGGCACACTTCTGCCATGCTTACTCACATGAAGTTATAGCTGCCAACTAAGTTGTTCCAATTATCTAGGGGAAGGAAAGCAACAAACATGACAACTCCACTGGAAAATGGAGTAGACATAAGACATGGCTACACTGTGTCTAATCCTGTGTCCCCTTGCCAGTGGTGATCAACAGCAAGCCTCCCGTGATACCTCCTGATATGCCCTCTTAACCAAGAGTTTGCAGCTTATGGACTTCTCCACAGAGATTTAAATAAACCGTTGTATTTAAAAGTTCAACTAGATTTCTTGTCCACGATTTTACACAGTGTCCCCATGAGATCAGGTATGTGGTTAATATTCAGAGCATTCTACAGCAAAGATTTCCATCAGTTTAACCACATATTGTATGAAGATTCACCATATTTTGTTCAGCACAAGCTTGTTTCCTGTTAGCTTAATTTGTTGATCCCTAGTCCTTGCAATGGAAAAGACAATGAACAAAATTTTTCTCAGTCTACTTATATTTTTACAGGCCTCTGACACATTTTGGATCTTTCCCAGGCTGGAGAGACCTACTCTGCCCAGTCTTTCTTCCTATGGAAGATACTCCATACTTGTGATCTTTGCAGTTCTTCTCTGAAGCTTTTCCAGTTTTATTTTTTTGAAATGAGGCAAATAAAACTACATGCACGCCGTATGGATGCAACATAGAATTAAAAAGTTACTCAGCTTTGTAAGCACTTTCTTCAATTCTTCAGAGTTGATACATCCTGAACATCTTAATATTATTTCTAAACATTGATGTCTCCCCTCTCATTGATACTTTTTCCAGAGTTGCTTATTAAGGTGATACACAGCCTTCTGACAATTTTCTGACCAATTATTCTTACTTTCTGTTTCCTGTCTTTTACCAGATTACGTATCCATGCAAATATCTTCCTTTTTATACTATCTTAACTTCCTTAAGAGGATTTGGTGGAGTATATTGTCAAAAGCCTTCCAGAGAAAGAGTAGTCAAGCCCTAATCAACTTACTTGTCAAGTTCTTCTGAACACTACGTCTGTGTGAGACAGGACTGCTCATCAAAAAGCCATGTGACTATGCCTCAGTATGTAAAATAACAGTCCAAATATGCATTAGATACAAAATAGAATTCTAAATTAAAAAAAAAAAAAAAAAAAAGACTTTTGATGAGGGAAAGGCAGAAGACAGAAACAGGACAGAGTCAGTACAGAGTCTGTAATACTGTTAGAGAAAAGTACTACAGCAACAGAACTATGGAGGATTGTGAAACATTTCAGAGGGAAATAGAAGTAGTGCTATGAAATTTAGCTTGTAGTAAATAAACACACATTAGACTAAAATAATCCCATACTTCAATTACTAAACACAATTTTTGTGCTCTGAGAGGTCAGAAATCCTCCACAGGGGCAAACATTAATATCAGTATTAGTTTCTGTCCAGCCTCTGCTAAAAGTTAACAACAGAGATAACATTTTTAAATGAGTAGAGGAAAATCAAACATATGACATACTTATCATAATATCATACGATCTTTTAGATTGTAAAAGACCTTTAAGATCAAGTCCAGCCATCAGCCAGACCTACGAAGACCCATCATGTTTCTTAGTGCCACATCCACACATCTCTTGAATACCTCCAGGGATGGGGATTCCACCACTTCCCTGGGCAGCCTGTCCCAAAGACTGGTCACCCTCTCCATGCAGACGTTCTCCCAAAGATCCAATCTAAACCTCTCCTGGTGCAACTTGAGACTCTTCCTTGCTTCCTATCACTTGTCACCTGAGGAAGAAAACAAACAAACAAACAAACAAACAAAGAAAAAAACTACACTTTCCTTTCTGTAATGTCCTTTCAGTTGTAGGGAGCAGTATCTGCCTTCAGCCTCCTCTTCTCCTGCCTAAATAACCCCACTTCCCTCAGTTGCTCCTTATATGCCTGGTTTTCTATCAGATTCTCTGCACATGCTTGAACATCTCAATATCATTCTTGTAGTGAGGGGCCCAAAACTGAACACAATATTCCAGGTGTGGTCTCACCAGTGCTGAGTACAAGAGGATAATCACTTCCCTAGTCTTGCTGGCCATACTATTTTTGATACAAGCCAGGATGTTATTAGCCTTTTGGTCACCTGGATACGCTGCCAGTTCATGTTTTGTTGGATGCTGGCTGTAGTTAAAACAGGTTTTCCACCTGTTCAACTATTTAACCTATGGCTCAAAAGCCTAATATAAGATAAAAGATGAACAGAATACAGGAATTTATGAACATATTCTGTGCGAAGTTAGATGTGTTAACACTGAACGTTCATCTAACTTTACTCTAGAGGAAATGAACATAGGAAGAGTTGAGAGTCCTCTCAGACAGACTTAAATAAAAATTAAAAATAAAATAAAATAAAATAAAATAAAATAAAATAAAATAAAATAAAATAAAATAAAATAAAATAAAATAAAATAAAATAAAATACTTCCCTGACAATCATAGAATCATTATGGTTGGAAAAGACTTTCAAGATCGTCTGGTCCAAACATCACGCTACTCTACACGTGTGTAAATGATAATTTGGTCATTTTTCAGCTTTGTATAAAAGTGCATTATCAATTATTCCTTGACAATTATTTTATTCTGATTTTATATTGATATCTGAGAATTTGAGAAATGTATAAAGAGAATAAGTCATTTCACTCAAGCAAACAGGAGATATTTTTAAAAGACCTGATTAAGTGATGGACCTGCTGACATCCTTCTTACTTTTCATGTTGAAAACAAGTCTGTGAATAATTTCTAAGGAACCAAACTTCCATTTTATGTTACCAGAGGTTGTTTGGATATTTATCTACCTGGATCTTAACCAGATCCAGCCAGATACAAAAATGAAGAATGGTCCTGTATCTACAGATTACTTGAAAATTTTGTCAAAATGTGTCAACAAAAAGATCTGTGTGAACTACATGAGACAGTCATGGAAGGCTGGTCTTAGCCTTAAATCTTTTATTGTCAAAATATATTCATCTAGCCAAATTAGTTTGCATATCAGGGTGATCAGAACAGGCCTTTTGTTACTATAGCTTAGCTGACAGACAATAGCTTATGAAGTAACAGTACCCCATTTTGCATAGGATCACCAACTACATTGCTGCTGACTGCACCCAGAAATGCATTCACATAGTACTTTGTGTGTGTTTATACATTTATAATATACAATGTACACATCTTGATAAACATCAGTCATTGAATTTCTTCCTTCCACAGAAAATGGACCATAGCCCTGTGCAGGGAGTCCTAATGAGTACCTTTTGGCTTCTAAACGCTGCCGTATGGGGCCCACCCATCCTTGGTCTGAGTTTGTGTGTGCGTGCGTGTGTGCGTGTGTGTGTAACAGAGATCCCTGTTACCATGTCTCCCCTGTGCAGGCTGCTCACTCAGATCATGATGCATAGCACAGAAGGATTCTGTATACATCCAGCTGACCCTGTGCATCAGGACATGAAATGAAAACAGCTTTAAAGAGAATACAATTTAAAAAAAAAAGCAAGGGACAGAAGTATGTTAATATTCTTTAACAGGTAGTGGGTTTAGATAATCCATTCTGTTGACAGTACTTCTGTGCAGATATAAAGCTTTGGATTTCTTAACTTTGCTGTAGATATTTATTTTACAAGACCAACAAATTTTGGTCACAGAGGATTTTTCATCCAACTGAAAATACACTCCATTTATTAGTAATATTATTTAAATGTAAAAAAAAAAAAAAAAAAAAAAAAAAAAAGCAATGGTGAACACTTTGCAAAAGATTGACAGTATGACAGTCTTAACATTTCTATCTTGCAGATTTTTTTTCTCTTTCTCAGAATATGTTTTACAGTATTTCTTAGTGTAATAATATCATCTTAAATCCCAGCTTTTAAAAAGTTTTTTTTTGGGAAAAAAATCCACCAACAAAAATAGAAAATTCTAACATGTTTTATGGCAACAGTTTTAACTGAAACTGCTTCAGCATTCAAAATCCATTAAAAGTTAAATGAAACCTCCCAGACTAAAGACTAATATCTAGGGATTCAATTACTGAAACTACTTGCAATCAACTTATTTAAGTGAAAGATCCTTTTTCAAGCTTACAAGCAAAAAGAATACTTGAAATAAAATAGAGAAGCCAACGTCAAAGTTTCTGTACATCAGAAAGCAATTTAATAGTATATTAACATATGAAAAAGAAGTTAACTGCTTTTCACAGACTTCTTTAAAAAGAATGGAGAAAAATGGAATGATGATATGTTCTTAGAATTCCATTTAAAAATTATAGTATTCTGTAGATTCAGAGGAACAAGTTGAGTAAGAAAGCTGTTTATCTTTTATTATGCTTGTGCTTCTGGACCTAATCGTACTCAAAATGAGAAATTGAGAAAATTTGCCAAAATTTGTCAGAGCTGAAAACAGTTTTGAATTTAGTTTTATCTGACTTACAAGAAAAGTGTTTAAGTCCTTCTTTCCCTCTTAATTAAGATGAAATAAATAGAAATATTCAGTGTTCACTTATATTGATCCACACCAAATTAAAATAGAGCACTGCAAGTATCTGTCTTAACTCTCTATTACAAGAGGTCTGGAGTTCAAAGATTTATACTGCTACACACTTACTAAGAAAATAATATCCATGATTCTTTACTTGCTGATGATTGTTTATCTAAGAAGATAAATAAATAAATATATAAATAAATAAATCACTTTTCTTTCAAGATGTTCATCCTGTTGGGAAATATTTTCAACTATCTGATCTTCCCAAAAAGCCAAAAAGGAATTCTAGCAGCTCTTCTCACCACTCATAAGTCTAACATAATCATAGTAAGAATATCTTTTTCCCCACTTTATGTTACTATGTCTAATCCTCTTTTTCAATTAGATGTGGATGTTTTCAGACCAGGAAGAATGACTGTAAGTAGCTTGTCTGACCTTCTGCAAATTGCAGGCTTGATAATGTAAACTGGTCACTCTCTCAGCCAACTAGTGGTTGAACAAGAGGACATTGATTTAAATTTTCCAAGTGAATCAAAAACTTATCTTGGAAAATGTCCCAGTAATTCACTTCTGCCTTTATCAACAGAAACATGTTCTTGAAAGGTAATCAGGGTTAGCATACCTCATGAAAATCCAGATGTCCTTCCACTGTAATATTGTAGACAAAATAAAGAATCTGCAAAATTTTGTTTGTAAAATGTGTAATTTACATAACGGAATAAGTTTTAAATGAATAAGTATATATCACAGAATCACAGAATCACAGAATTTCTAGGTTGGAAGAGACCTCAAGATCATCGAGTCCAACCTCTGACCTAACACTAACAGTCCTCCACTAAACCATATCCCTAAGCTCTACATCTAAACGTCTTTTAAAGTCCTCCAGGGATGGTGACTCCACCACTTCCCTGGGCAGCCTGTTCCAATGTCTAACAAACCTTTCGGTAAAGAAGTTCTTCCTAACATCCAACCTAAAACTCCCCTGGTGCAACTTTAGCCCATCCCCCCTCGTCCTGTCACGTGGGAGAACAGACCAAACCCCACCTCGCTACAGCCTCCTTTAAGGTATCTGTAGAGAGCAATAAGGTCGCCCCTGAGCCTCCTTTTCTCCAGGCTGAACAAGCCCAGCTCCCTCAGCTGCTCCTCGTAGGACTTGTTCTCCAGACCCCTCACCAGCTCCGTCGCCCTTCTCTGGACTCACTCAAGCACCTCGATGTCCTTCTTGTAGCGAGGGGCCCAAAACTGAACACAGTACTTGAGGTGCGGCCTCACCAGAGCCGAGTACAGGGGGACGATCACCTCCCTAGCCCTGCTGGCCACACTGCTTCTTATACAAGCCAGGATGCCGTTGGCCTTCTTGGCCACCTGAGCACACTGCTGGCTCATATTCAGCTGACTATGCACCAATACTCCCAGGTCCTTCTCTGCCAGGCAGATTTCCAACCACTCATCTCCCAGCCTGTAGCTCTGCTTGGGGTTATTGCATCCCAGGTGCAGGACCTGGCACTTGGCCTTGTTGAACTTCATGCAGTTGACCTCAGCCCATCGGTGCAGCCTATCCAGATCCTCCTGCAGAGCCTTTCTACCCTTGAGTAGATCGACACATGCACCTAACCTGATGTCATCTGCGAAATTACTGAGGGTGCACTCAATGCCCTCGTCCAGATCATCGATGAAGATATTAAAGAGGACCAGCCCCAGCACTGAGCCCTGGGGAACGCCACTAGTGACCGGCCTCCAACTGGATTTGACTCCATTCACCATGACTCTTTGGGCCCTGCTATCCAGCCAAGCCAAGAGCAGCCAGTTTCTTGAGGAGAATACTGTGGGAAACGGTGTCAAAAGCCTTGCTGAAGTCAAGGTAGACCACATTCACAGCCTTTCCCTCATCCACCAAGTGCGTCACTTTGTCATAGAAGGAAATCAGGTTCGTCAAGCAGGACCTGCCTTTCATAAACCTATGCTGACTGGGCCTGATCGCCTGCTTGCCCTTCAAGTGCTGCGTGATGACTCTCAAGATAATCTGTTCCATATATACACTTCTACACATATGTGAATGTGCTTACATATATATATAAGCAAGGGAAATGTAGAAATCTTACAGGTTATTATAGAAGTTTAAAATAAAGTGTGAATTGTAACAGGAGAATAGGATTATGACCTTCCTACTTGTCTGTAAAATAGATGCATCTGTGGTGTTGCTGCAAATAAAGGCACAGTTGTGAGAAAGGCAGACAAAGTATAATTGTCATGTTGAATGGCAAGTAGGGGCATGATTGCTGAATGGAATTCATGTTCACGTGGGTGAAAAAGTAGAAAAGCACAGAGTTCATCTATAACTGACAGAAATTAGTAATAAGCTATTTATTCTTGCTTCTTCCATCACCTTTGACTAATAACAAACTTCCACAGTAATGCAGAGTAATGATTAAAGCCATCACAACCAAATTCAACCTACTGACCAATAAGCTGCAAATGAATCCACTCTTGTGGCTAAAGTCAAGAATGGTCAGTGGTACAAAATTAACCCAATCTTAATGATATTTGAGAAATGTAATTTCATGCTCCACCTCAGCTGGTTTGCCTTACCTTGTTATATTTCTTTAGAATCAGTAATACTATATTTGAACAATGAAGAAGACCTTTAGAAATTGAACATGTCATCAATGAATTGAAAAGAAAGTTTAGTTTCATCCTCAACTCATAAATGCGTTCTTCCTATGCAAGAGGTGTCTAAATTATGGAGATGTCACATTTAAATGACAGAATAGGATAGGATAATCAGTTTCATCTTTTATAACAGCTTATCTGTCAATGAATAGCATGTTCCCTTTTCAGATTTTACTTTTGGATTCAGAGAACTGAAAAACTGAAAGACAAGATAAACTCTAGCCTTCTCCATCTACAGTAAATTTGCACCAGTTTCTGGCACTGGACATCTTATATGAAAGTTTACTGACAATTATTGACAAAACTTTGTCCCATAAAGCTTAATAGGATCGGGATTTCATACTATATTTTGATGGATAATTCATACTGTGTACAGATGTGTATTATCCAAGAAAATTGTGTCATGAGTTAGCAGGACTATTGTGTGGCTTGTAAATTCTACATCAGGCTTAAATCCTGTGGCATACAGAGGTGATGGTACTGGGAGTTGAGGCTATTGAAACCCCTTTGAAGCTGCACAGATATTACAGAGTTAAATATAAGCACACCATGGCAGTAACAGACCAAGGATAAGGGTGGAAGAGGGACAGCATTAAATGTATATATATTTTTGATATTTAGCATAAACAAGCCATTGTTTATGGCTTGTGACAATTCTTCAGCTTGCTGTAGTCTGTAAGGGTTCATATCAACATGTAAAAATTGCTTTGTCTTTAGACGGTTGACTTCTCAGGAATTTGAATTTCCACACCATGTCACTTTACCAAAATGTGATACCTCCACATTGGTTCACATCAGTTAATCACAATTCCTGACTAATCACAGCTGCTCTGTGGCTATCCAAAGTAATCAGACTATTTAATATTTGTCTTTCTATAATAGAATTTGTTCCATCTTACAGGAAAAGCTTTGCTAAGTGAAGAAGAAAGGCACATATATTGTTATTTTGTTTAATATGAAAATACTAGTGGCTTATTCTAAGTGAAAATTAAATTTGCAGTGTGAATTTTTAAACAATGTTCTTGATTCATATATACCAAAATGTACTGCTTCTAAGAGCAGGAGATAACCTGTGAATTTGCATTCACTGTATTCAGGCCAAGTCACTCTTTGCCAAAACTCTTTGTGCCCAGAGTGCACGATCTGGAGGACTTCTTTGTAGAACTGCTGAGGACACACACAGCGGTCAATGGGAGACATAGATCATGATCAAATATGCATCCCCTTCCTTGCTTGCATCCCAAATAGCAGGAGGCAGGCAGGGTTGTAGCAGTCATTGCAGTAGGGGACCAGAGGAGCACAATGGCTGTGTCTGAGTTATGCAGGGCTGTTTGGGAATAGTGCAGCCTCATTACATCACAGAGCACATGCTCTGATGCCAATGTCCTTGGTACAATGGGGGCCTTGACCTAACTGGCAGTGTGAGAAGATGTATGACACTGCCCAGGTATAGGGCTGCAGAGAATGACTGGGGCTCCTCTTGGCACTAGGGCAGCAGTAAAGAGTCCTTCTATGGCCCATCACTTTGAACAGGATAGCACATGAAGGTCCTGCAGGAAGAACTGAGCAGGATGTGCACCATCACAGAGGATGCTGGGAGACCAACAGGACCCATGTGGAAGATCTACCAGATGTAGTAGCCCAGGCAAAAATGGTGGCTCAGTTTCAGGCCATGGTCATGTTAGGGAGACTGCAAGCTTGTGACTTCTGGCAACAGGAGGAAGATTCCTCATCCATCTGCTGCAGATGTTACTTCAGAATAGATACAATGCCCAGTAAGAATGAACAAGAACCATCTGGATATGAACTCAAACAAGGTATGTCTAAACCAAGTTTCCCTCTGTTGGGAAGAGAAGCAGAGAACTTGAGAAGCAATATGTTTTTTTGTTTGTTTGTTTGTTTGTTTTGTTTGTTTTTTGTCTTTTTTTTTTTTTTTTTTGCAAGCTATATCATAGTTTATATGAATAATGGTGGGATGAATTAAGACTGTAATTTTGACTTTTAATGTTGTGTGTGATTTGAAACAACAGAGGAGTAGTTGATTTCTGAGAGTTATTTTTAGTTTCATATTAATTATCTTGCATTTAATTTTATAAGTGATAAGTAATTCTTGTTATTTTTGGATTAGTCTATTTTTACCCAGCCTGCTTATTCACCTTCATACCTGCAGAGACAAGAAATTTAAGCCAGCTTTCATATTCTCAAATGTACTTTAGTTACTTGTAATTATCCACCCAGCATTATGAATTAACCCACCTTCATCATGTTCTCTTTTTCCTTAATTGGTTATCAAATAATTTTCAAGCCAGTTGAATTGCTTGACCCTTTAAAATTTTCCCTGACCATTTTTTCCTTCTCCTTTTCATCAGAACTTCCAACCTTCTGTTGAACTGGCAATTAATCATAGCAACTCTGTTGGCAGGCAATTGCTTGCTCTTTATAGAACACACCGTATGTCTCTTGCTCACAACTCTATAGTTTTTGGATATGTTAAAAATAAGGACGGGTGTAAATAGATGAGATTTAAGCTAGAAGCTGCTTTTGGAATTCTCTGTATCATAGGTTCAGACTGTTTTGCATATCAAAGAAGACTACACTATTATAAGAAAAGATGTACAATAACCTTTAAATTTTCTTTAACAGTAATAATAGATCCCATACAGTCATACAATTTTGACTCAGATTTCCCTCAGATATTACAGCAATTTCTATATGAAATAGGACTAACAGCCTGGATTCAGAGCAAGAGTGCTACTCAAAATAGAGTTTAGATGTATTTTAATCATGTATACAAGCCTGATGGGAGGAAGCAGGGCTTAACCCTGTGCTTAAATCCATAAATAATCAAAATAGTGTTTATATATATATATATATATATATATATATATATATATATGTAACTTTAAAGGGAAGAATGAATGGCTTTCTGATCTGCAAATGAAATACTTAGAACAGACTCTGGCTGTCATGTTCAATGTGACCTTGTTCCAGAAGTGGAATACGTTTTTAGGGTGTGGTGTTTTTTTGTTTGTTTGTTTTGTTTTGTTGAAATACATGTAGCTCAATTAGTAGTTTGAGAATTCATAAATTATTTAGTTTAAGCAATAGCATCAAAAATTATGCACTTAATTCTTTTATTAAATCAATTTATTTTTAACGAATATTAACATTCTCTTGGACTAGACATCACCAGAAACTGGAGAGCAGGCTTGGGCCTTTTCAAAGATCTACTTGGTAGAGTCCTCTGGAAAAGGCTCCTGGAAGAAATAGGGGCCCCAAAAAAGTGGTTGGTAGTCAAGGATCACCTCATCCAAACTCAAGAGTGAGGCATACCAACAAAGAAGAATTCAGGCAAAAATGCCAGGAGGCCTTCATGGATGAACAAGGAGCTGTAGGCCAAGCTCAAATACACACACACAATAAAACCACCACCACCAACAACAAAAAAAACAAAAACAACAAATATCAACAACAACAACAAAAGCCTACAGAGGGTGGAAACCAAGTAAACTAAGAGGAATATAGATTTATTGTCAGAGAATCCAGGGATGGTGTTATGAAAGCTAAAGCCTAAATGGAATTGAATCTGACTAAGGACGTCAAAGCCAACAAGGGCTTCTACAAGTACATCAGTCACAAAAGGAAGACTAGGGAAAATGCGAGCCCTCTCCAGAAGAAAACAGGAGATCTGGTTACCTGGGACAATGAAAAGGCCAAAGTACTGAATGCCTTCTTTGCTTCAGTCTTTACCAGCATGACCAGCCTTCAGGGATCCCAGCTCTCTGAGGCCAGGCTGAAAGGCTGAGGCAAGGAAGATATATCTTTGGTGGAAGAAGATCAGGTCAGGAATGCTTCAGCTAACCAGACATTCACAAGTCCATGGCCCTGATGGGAAGCACCGTGAGTGTTGAGGGAGCTGGCATTTGTAGTTATGATGCCACTCTCAATAATCCGGTCAATCATGGTAACTAGGATAAGTGTCTGAAGGCTAGAGGAAAGCAAATGTTACTCCTATCATAAAAAAGGTCAGGAATTCCCTCAAACTTTTCCATAGTTTATCGGTGGTGAGACTAATTTTATCCCTTTTATCTCAAGCAGAAACCTGCATCCACTTCCCCCTATCTCTTCAGTACTACCCTCTGCCAGGTAGTACATGGCAAATGCATGAGAAATGTGGGCTGTGAAATAAATATGAGAAACTACTGAGCAGAGATTTTTCAGTAAAGTACTTACACATCTGCAAAAGAAAAATAAATGTTTTGGCATAGGTTTGGTGTTTGGCAGCATGAAAAATAAACTCTGTGCAGCAAACTTCTGTCTAGTATAGCAATGCAATAGCATTGCAATTATTCCTTGACAATTTGTGCTAACGCTACTTACAGAATAAAATTTTACACCCTATATATTCTGTTAACTTAGCTATACCCACTTTTTTTCCTTTTTTTTTTTTTTTTTTCCCTTTTTCTTTTTTCCCTCGATGTTTACTTGCAATTGTGTTGAGTTTCAAGATATGGGAACCTTACATTAAAGGGAAGGAAAACCTATATTAAACCCCTTTGTTACTCCGGGGAGCACTTACTTATGGGACAAATCCCAGTAAGTTACCTGTACAATAATTACGCAGCTGAGTCAATTGGCTCACAAAGGTACAGCCTGTTAAGTATTATATGTTCCAAAGAAGGCAGTACATTTTGCTTTCTATCTCAGTACCTGCTCCTCAATAAATAGAAAATTATTGATCTGAAATGAGGATCACTCCATGATCATGAAAACATGTACCTACATTCATTGTAAGCATTTTATTAAAAAAAAAAAAAAAAGTGCAAAAGAACTTGTTTATCAGCCCTGATTTCCAGACATATTTGCTGAATCCCAAGTTACGTACATCTCAATTAAGTCTGGAGTTGAGGTGAACACAGTGTGTGGTTTTTGTTTTATTTGGTTTTAGTACTCTAGAAAATGATATTATGTGAAACCTTGGAATGGAGTTGCAATAGACTGTAGCTTATAGGCACCTCCTTACTCTAATCTGACTTGTAGATTCTGAATCAATCATTCTTTTCTATTAAGAAGAAAACTTCTTCAAATACTAACTTCTTGCAATTACCAAGAAACTAGCAGGCAGGCCTGTTGCTTTCGAGGAAAAATAAAAGTAGCTAATTCTGGTACCCACAGGCAATTTTTATTTTTTTTTTATTTTTTTTTTATTTTTTTGTATCTTTTTAGTAAATGATTTTTAAAACTAATCTTAAAATTAGTTTAATACATTTTTAATGTGTCTCATTCACTACTTTTTATGGTTATGTATGAAGGATACATTTTTTGTGATAAAAATAATTTTCAGTTAAGATGCATGTAAATAAAATATTATTTCTAGAAGCCAAAAAATATAGAATGCTTAAAGTTTCACACAGATATGTGACAGTAAGCTACCTTAACTATCATTTTAATTAGCATATAGATCTTTACATATAATTTCAGAAGCAAGTGAACTGAGGTAATAATTAAATAGCACAGATGACTAGACATGAAATTTACATTGTGGAGTTTTCCAATGGCTGTTTTTGCTACATATATCAAAATATCAGAAATCCATATAACAACAATATTTGATATAATAATTGTTTATAGTTTATAAAGGAAAAATGTTATTTATATGTAATAACTACTTCAAGTGAATTCAAGGAAAAGAAAACTAAAAATTAATATAAATAACACTAGAACTCTAGATACGTTACTATTGTTAAGATGAAAAACATATGTTCATTTTTTTTCCTCCTTTGAAGGAACAAAACAACTACAGTATAACGAAGAATACATTGAACTAACTTATGACCAAGTGAATGCAGATTAAAGCAGACAGAAGCAGCAGGGAAGAGCTTTGTGAAACAGGGCTAGCAATCATCTTAAGTGCAAAAGTATTTGTATGTGTTCTCTATATTTTCTGGGTAATCGCTTATAGTGTGTATTCAAAATTCTATTCATTTTGCACTTGCATTACGCATGTTAAAAATTCATAAGCAAGGAGTTTATTATTTTTCCTCCACAGTAGAGATTAAATTCAGAGGTTTACAAAAGTCAGGAATCTCAGAAGGAAAGAAGAAAAATATAATTTGGTTGTAATCTTTAAAACCAGAGTTACTCACTACAGACAAGCATCTACAACACTTTTGTTCCATGGAAAAATAATATAATTGGCAGAATAATGAATGTCTTTCAATAAAAATAAAAATATTGGGCTGTTAATGATACCCAGGAAAAAAAAAATTGTTTGAGGCTTTTAGTGATGGATCTTTCATGTTCACTGCAGAAGGTAAATGAACTGCACTGATAGATAGATATATTAAGTAGGCGAGGAAGGGTGAGGAAGTTCTGAACAAGATTCTCTGCATATCTTCACTGTTTCAGCAGAATTTATGTGATAGTTGGATGTTGGTGCAAACTGAGATTGTAAAGATGGAATTTAACTGAGAGTCATATTATTTTTGGATTATATTTTCAGCAATGTAATATGAAAATTATGGTAATAAAATTTCAAGACAAACAAGTGTGCTTGTCTTTTGTGTTGATGTTGAATCAGTTAGAAAGCAGAAGATTGAAGAAGTAACTTATGTCAAGTCAAATTCAGATAAAAGAATACACAACACAGATTGTTGTTATTAAGCGACGCATCTTTATAAACTCTTTTCTAAAACATAAGTATGGTGTGTATACATGGGACCTTTCAGTGTTCTGATTGGTTAAGGAACAATTTACATTTAATCCTGAGTACAAATTATTTTTTTCGATAGCTTATGTAATGCACATATTTATCAGGTCAGAATAAACTCAAATTTCATATATTTTCTTACCAGGAAATATCATTGCTCCCTGTTTAAAACTAAGACCACATTTAGGATTTTTCATGAATAGGATTTTTCTGAACCTCGGCATGCATTTTTTTTGTCTATTTTTTTTTCTTTTAAAAATAGGGCTATGTACCATCAGCATTACTAGAATCTGATCCAAAGACCATGAAATTCAGTGCAAATATTTCCACTAACTGCAAAAAACTTTGGAGGAGGCTTCATGATGTAGGAGCAGGGTCATAGAAATAAGATAAATAGAAATGTCCATATTTGATTAATTGTAATGAGACATTCTGTTTGTTCTGTTCAGACTGTAACATTCCCCTGACTTTTTCTGCAACTAGGACTGGCTAAAAACTAGAAAGAATGAATGACAAATATTGCCATTATTATCTGAATAATTTATACATTGGTATAATTAAACTGCAAAAATTTTAATTAAATTATATTCTGTGAAAAATGGCAACATTTACAGAACAATTCATTCACATAATAGTATTGACCAGATCTACTTGCAAACCAGACAGTGGAGTCTTGTGGTACTTAAGAAGAATGGCTTGAGAGGGTTGAAAGAGTCTAGGCTGTATTCTTTGACAATAGTGCGAAACCTAGCCAGCTTTAAGAGTTAGTTTTGCAGACATATGGCTTCTTTTGGTAATCTGAATGTTTTTTTTTAAGAAAAAAAAATTCAAAAAAAATTCAAAAAAACTTCATATATATATTTTAGGAAGGAAGAATAGGTAAGAGATAATTGTTACTCTCTGTCCAGAAAATAATGAATTTCTGACTTTTTTTTTTTCAGTTATAGCACTATAAATATGTTATAACATTAACAATGAAATGTTAAATTCTTATGTGTTATTTTTCATTTGGAAATGTGAAATGCCACAGGAAAATACATCTTTGCTCTGTGTCACACTAAGACTCATGAAGTGATTAAAGCGTGGATATCAGTGCAGAGGGAGAACTTTTATGTTTCAGGCCAGTGCTCTAACCAGACAACCACTATTCATTTAGGGTATGCTCGCTCTGGATTACAGCAGATTACAGACAGTGAGCAAGCAATATTTCCAAGTAAGGGTCATTTAGAAACAAAACAAAGAACTCCTCAATTCTGAGTTTTGACTATTTTGGGTGGAGAAATGCATATCTGAGAAATAGGGAAGCCAGCAGATAACACTGGCAATATCCATTGCTACCAATGAGTTCTCCAAAGATTTAATTTATGCTGCACAGAAAATGCTGCATAAAGATGTACTCAAGATATTATAAAGAGATGTTACATTACCTTAGCATTTCTATAATTCGATTAAAATAAGTTAAGTGAACCCCTTTTATGTGTTTCAAAATAGCTTCAGTTTGTACCACTGTAAATGTGGTGCAATGTGGTTTACAAGTTGGATGAATTCATGCATCAGTTGGAAGACAATTAAACTCAATACACAGAATATTTCTAGTACAGTGAGAGTGTTATAGTCAATAATACTGCAATTGTTAACCTTAGGTGTTTTGATTAAGTTAGGCACATCACTTTATTAGAACAATCAGTAGAAATGTTTATTATGTAGAGTGATGGCTATGCGGGTATTATATATCTGGGAAGACAGGAAAAGTTCCAGCCTATTTTGATTCTAAAAATTAACTGGCTATATAACCTCTTGTCTATTTGCCTTCACATTTGTATAATTTGAGTTATATTGTTTTGAGCTTTTTATATGCACAATTCTGTCTTGATCAAATTATGAATGGTCACAAACGTGGAGCTAATGTCTTATGCCAGTTCATTTAAATTTAAAAGAGTATGATAATTTTTGAGTTAAATAGAATAGGTTGAATAGAATTCATTTTTATATCCCCATCATCAGCTATTTCCTTCTCAATACAACTTATTTGAGTAGGTGTTTAATTAATGAAAGGCAAAGCAGTACACATTGCAGCCATAGCTGTTTGAAGAATGGGCTATACATAAACTTGTTGCATGGAAGTAACCCTACCAAAGTCAAATTTTGCCTCAGTTTTCAGTAAAGACTATGACACAAAGGTAGTGCGTCTCAATAGTGTCTGGACTGGCCTATTGCCAAATCTAGACTTAAAACAAGAGACAAAAAAACATTATTTGTACAAATTAGAGCCATGAATTGATATCCATTCAAAAATTTGGACTAGCTATCCTTTCCTAATAGTAATTTTTATTTTAGTAGTAATATTTTAAAAGAATTTTTATCATTCTTTAGTGCCAGAGTTCCCATGTTAGTGAAGATTGGAAAATGTAGCAACTATACCTTTGAAATAAGAATGTAGGACGAGAGAGGATGCCCTTAATAATAGACCTTACCAGCCTGACCTTAATAGTATCCAAGGCTTCAGAAGAAAAGTTTTAAATTGTAACTGATCTGAGTAAAATAACAAGAACACTAAACAAACACTTTTCTTTTTGCAATGGAAAAACAAAACAAAACAAATCAGAACTGAACCCAAAAGAAGACATACTAAACTAATTTACGACCGAAGGAACGCAGATTAAAGCAGACAGAAACCATTAAAACAGCTGTTTTGTTTGCTTTTTTGTTTGTTTGTTGACAAAGTAATGTATCTTTATAAATTGTAGTAGTATTTTGTTTGTTTGTTTTCTACACTTCTGAAGTTTTTGTTCCAGTCCTGTATTCTTGCTAAATTGTATGTGGGGCTCTTCTATCCAGTAATGACTATTTCTGATTTCCATAGAGCCTTCAGCTTGGAGTTGAGTGTGTGTGGAAGGAAAAAAAAAAAAAAAAAAGACCCTGTTTAGCTGAACTGGAAGTCTTTGTAGGTTTTTCAACACATATACATGCTTATACCTTTGCATTCTGATAAAAAAATAACAGGTTGAAAATTCTTTGTCACTTTATCTTGTATACAGCTGATTACTATTTTGAATGTCTCTTGTTACTGGAGAGTTGGTTGTGTTAACCTATGCTTGCTTATTTTAATGTGGGGGAGGCGATGAACTTTCACAGAGTTTTTATATCAACAATGCAGAAGGTTTTTTAGTTGATACCTTACAGTAGTCAGCCATTTTGAGTTTTCCATTCCACTCAAGGACTTTTCTGTTTAGAGACAAATTTCTCATGCTGATTCTACAGAGGAAAAAAATAAAAAATAAAAATCAGATGCATCGGCATTTTGAAACAAAGTAAGGTGAAAAAAGTTACCTCTTGTGAATTCTACTTTTCTGTAGAGTGAAAATAGTAAAGAAGTCATCAGTAAAGCAGATGAAAAGCCAATTATTTGGATTTTTCCAAAGCTGTATTGTCTATTGGTTTTTAAGCATAGTTTGTTTTCTGACTTGCTCTGTTGGCTTCATACTGGATGCGAAGATGTAATGTACAACCATCTTTTGCAGTCTGTTAGAATGCATTTCACATCAATTTACTTCCACAAAAACCCCAGAGAAGTATTCCACTACAATTTCTTTTATATATTTTTGAATGTTCAGTATTTTTCTGAAGTCCTATTTTCCCAGCTAACTGCCACAGGTCTGGAACAAAGCTCTCAATTCTAATAAAAGGTAAAATCACAGCAGAGAAAGTTTATGTCCATGCCCTTGTTCTTACAGACTGGCAGGTTATTTTAATCATCAACCAAAGCATAGAAGCCCTTGCTTGTTACTGCAACCTCTTCTACCTTTGGGGGCAATGTTCAGTGACATTAAGGAACTTTATGACAAAATGATGCCACCTAATGAGCTACAAGATATCAGGCACTTAAGATGAAGGCTAATATTGAAAGAAACTGGAATTCTTTGTCTCTTCTTTCTTTCCAGTCTGTTGTTAGTCCTAGATTTGCCTATCCGTTATCTCCCCAGAACTTGCAGTTACGCAGCACCAGTTGTAACAAAATGACTGTCACGCCATTTCCCCAAAAGGAATTAATTTGCTTGATCTCTTTTACCAGGCATAGCATGACTTTTCCTGTGCAGGACACGTAAGTTTCTTCCTCCCCTTCCTTGATTCCTCTATTCACTTGTTCTTAAGAAT
Source organism: Anas platyrhynchos (assembly GCF_047663525.1). Lineage (NCBI taxonomy): Eukaryota > Metazoa > Chordata > Aves > Anseriformes > Anatidae > Anas > Anas platyrhynchos. Next base: position 16,782,204 of record NC_092589.1, read on the forward strand.
GTGTGTTGATGTGAGTAAACAAACCCTAACATTCCATCACTCTCTCTTTGGGAATCACAGAATCACACAGAATTTCTAGGTTGGAAGAGACCTCAAGATCATCGAGTCCAACCTCTGACCTAACACTAACAGTCCCCACTAAACCATATCCCTAAGCTCTACATCTAAACGTCTTTTAAAGACTTCCAGGGATGGAGACTCCACCACCTCCCTGGGCAGCCTGTTCCAGTGTCTAACAACCTTTTCAGTAAAGAAGTTCTTCCTAACATCTAACCTAAAACTCCCCTGGCGTAACTTAAGCCCATTCCCCCTCGTCCTGTCACCAGGCACGTGGGAGAACAGGCCAACCCCCACCTCACTACAGCCTCCTTTAAGGTATCTGTAGAGAGTGATAATGTCGCCCCTGAGCCTCCTCTTCTCCAGGCTGAACAAGCCCAGCTCCTTCAGCCGCTCCTCGTAGGACTTGTTCTCCAGATTTGGCCTGCAACACTGAATAAAGCATAATTTAGATGGGATCCTGTGCCAGGTTTACATGGCAAGGTTTTGGTAGCAGGGGGCTGCAGAGGTGGCTTCTGTGAAAAGAATCCAGTGGCTGCCCCATGTTAGGTAAGGACAATTTTAGCTATCCACAGTAGAGACCTGCCACTGGCCAACTGGCCAGAGACAAGCCAATAAATGAGGTTGTTTGCACTTCTGTGAGAGCAGCTTTAAGAAAGGGGAAGAAAAACAAAACAAAACAAAACAAAAAAACTGTTGTGTAACAACAGCTGGGGAAGAGGAGTGAGAAGCAGCCCTGCAGACCCCAAAGTCAGTGCAGCAGGAGGGAGGAGGTGCTCCAGGCATGGAGCACAAGTTCCCCTGTGGCCTGTAGAGAGGCCCTGGTGGAGCAGGCTGTCCCCCTGCAGCCCACATGGAGCAGATCTCCACGCTGCAGCCTGTGGAGGAGTCCCTAGTGGAGCAGGTGGATGTGGCCTGGAGGAGGCTGTGGCCCATGGAGAGCCCCCGCAGGAGCAGGCCCCAGGCTGGAGCTGCAGCCCGTGGAGAGGAGCCCATGCAGAAGCAGAGGGTTTGGGGGAGTTGCCACCCATGGGGGACCTGTGCTGGAGCAGTTTGCTCCTGGGGTGTGGACCCCATGGTGTGGAGCCATGTTGGAGCAGTTCTTGAAGAGCTGTTGCTGGTGGGAAGCCCATGCAGCATCAGTTTTGGAAGGACAGCATCCTGACAGGACAAGGACAGCATTTTGGGAGGGACACCACACTGAGTGACTATGAAGGAGCAGCTGAGAAGAAATGTCATGGACTGACTACAGCCCCAGTTCCCTGCTACCCTGCGCTGTTTGAGGGCAAAAGGTGGAAGAGGGTGGATAAGGGGGGCAGGTGTTTTTAGTTTGCTTTTTTTGTTTGTTTGTTTGTTTGTTTTTCTCACTGCTCTAGCTTCTGAGTAATAGGTAATACATTACATTAATCTCCCTATGCTGAGTCTGTTCTGCCCCTGATGATAATTGTAGAGTGATCTCCACAACCTTGTCTGAACTCTTTTCATCATATTTTCTCCCCCTTTTCCTTTGAAGAAGGGAACTGAGAGAGCAGTTGTGGTGGAGCTCTGCTGCCCAGATAAGTAGAACCACTACATTATGGAATGACATTTTAAAATGAGAAAAACAGATGAAACACTAATTACAATGAACTGGACAACAGTTTATAATAAATAAATAAATAAATGAATGAATAAATAAGTAGATGGTGGTTAATGTGTTACCTCCCTGGGAGAATGGCCTCCACCAATCTGCAATTCACCAGTTATGCAGAGGGTACAGGGAAAAGACAGGTCTAGGAGTTCATTGGAGAGGGAGGAGAGCCTTTAAACTGTTGTTAATTTCCTCCTTAAACAGAATGGATTTGGGAGGATTTCCTCTCTGTGAGATAATACCCCAGTGGCATTTCTCAAATGCAAGGCTCATAATACAGACACAAATAAGCCTTAAGGAAAGAAAAAGAAAAACATGAAAGACAAGAGTCCAGAAAGCGTTTAGGAGAGTTCATACTTGCAGGTTCAAATTAAAGAGAAGAAAGCTATGCCTGATTGATGGAAATGAATCAAAATAACCTTTTTTCTTGCTGTACTACAGACATATATCTCTGGTCTAAGTATGATTTACCAAAGTGAAAACACATTAAAGGCAAACACTGTCTCTTTTCCATTCTGTATAGTACAACAGAACCTCAGTTATATTTAGACCCTCTTGAGTACTGCCATTATATAAACATCTGATAACCCTTTACTGTGGATGAGATCTTCACATTTTCTCCAGTGTACTGCATAAGCTAAGTGACCCACTTAAAACATTACTACAAAAATTTTCTTCAAAGTAACTCATTCATTTGGCAGTGGTTATATGAAACAACAGTAGAACTTCCATTTATTCATTTATTTATTTACTTTTCAGGTAGACTCAGAATGTGCTCTATGATACAATAGTAGAACTTCCATTTACTTATTTATTTATTTATTTTTCGGGTAGGCTCAGAATGTGCTTTATCTACCTCCACAACAAAGGAGTGAATGACCATTTCTCACTCAGCAGCAGTATATGTCTCTCTCTCTCAGATCTGCTTCATCCCTCAAACATGACGGCTGAGCTTTCTGAGCAAAGCAAAATCTCCATTCTAGTGCATTAGGAATCAAGAGAGTGTGTCCCCAAACACAGCAACCAGTGTAGATAGTCTTCTTCTAAAGTTCCTGCCTGCACAGAGTAGAAGGTTGTTCTAAGAGGGATGGATTTGGCAAGCAACAAAGAACCCAAGGATAAAAGCTACATCCAGCTTTGTTCTGTGAGTAAAAAAGAGTCAATTACATTCCTCTTTTGTTTCCTCTGTTGCAGGAAGCAAGAGATATTAAAGGAGCGAAGTTCAAAGACAAATGCTATAAAAAGGTAAACATTATTTTTATTTTTTTTTTTGGCTCCACAGAAATCAGGAGCTGTCATTCCACTAAGATTCCTTGAGGAGAATTTTTAATTTGGTGTCCTGTTACGATACTTCCCAGACAGAAGTACCTGTAAAGTTTTAGTTTCTGTTTCAGTTTTAATCTCTTAGCAGGTGCATTGTTTCTGAGAAAAGAACAGGTCCTTTATGCTCTTTTCTGTGTGAATAGTTGTCTGAATACTTGTCTTTATATATAGAGAGAAATTATTTCTATATTATAGAATTATATAATAAAATATATTATTTCTATAATATATTATTATATTATATTATTATAATTATTATATGTAATTATATATAATATAATTATATAGATATTATGTCTATATTATTCTGGTGCTTGAATCAGAATCAAAAATAATGAATCCTATTCCCAAGTACTTGAAGAGCATTACTTTCAGCCTTAACTTTACTTCTGTTATGCTAAGATGATTAGAAAGTTAAAGTAAATGACCACATATGTCACAAAAATACATCTTCCTCTTCCTTTCAGAAGTCTCACCTATTTTTAAATCAAAGCTAGTTTTTTTGGCTTTACATTGTTGTTTTTTTTTTGTTTGTTTGTTTTGTTTTTCACTCACATAGTTGAAAAGCAGTAATAATTTTATGCTCTAGACAAAAAAAAAAGACAACTGATACAATATTCCAAAAGGGTTTTTTGTTGTTGTTGTTTGTTTGTTTTTAATTATTCTAAGTTGCGCAATTTTTTGCTGAAGATGAATGTTGTTTTGGGGAAGACCACAAGTAGCTATTGAATAGCCTACCACAGGTAGTGAAGTGAAGTGAAGTGAAGTAAAATACATATTACACTGCATCCACATCCAACATACCCTACCATTGCTAATCAAAGAGAGCAAATTTCATTTATAATTCAGCTTTCATAAAGTATATCCACGTGGTTACTCTGACCAAAGAAGGCTACCCTTTATTAAGACAATAGCGTAGAAGATTTATAACCAAAACCAACACTAAATCATGAAAGCTTACACATTAGTAAAATGGTCATGGAGTTCCTTATTGCTGTACCAGTCTTATGACTTCAAGTTTCACATTAATGTCAATTAACTAGTTAATATTTTTTGCTGTTACTTGCAATTAAACCCAGCTATATTTTTAAATGCCCATTAAAAGCATGTTATATAAATTCAATTTTTAATTTGTTGTATTAAAAAATATAACTATATTTGTTGCTTGTGTGATATTAAGCAAATTACATGTCAAATAGATTTGTGCATTATATAATTAATAAAACTTAATGAGTATTCTTTTTCTATTTTAATATAGTTACCTTTTTACAACACAGGATTGTCAAAGCAATGACCAGATAAAACTAGTTTTTGGCTTTTCTGTTGGCCCAACTAAATAGAAGTATCCTCCAGTAATACCAACAGCGGAATTAATATTCAGTCTTCCAGGTAATCTTTCTTATGAGTAAGTCAAAACATAGCAAAAGAAACCTATCTTCGGAAACTTTTTTTTTTTTTTTTTTGCCATGTTTGTACTTTGAATTAATATCCTGAGTATAAATGTCATGATTCATCAATAAAGTAAAAATAGAGGAATACATAGTGAAAGACTTTTACTTCCTTTGTCACAGGAATGTATTATATAGGTATATGTAGGAAGGTATATATATTATATACTGAATTCTAGTAATTTGGTCACCTGTATTATTAACATGGATAAAAATAATCAGAGGAAATTTTTTTCAAGTAACCTCTGGTCTTAGAAATCTTGGAAAAAAGAAACAAGCTAAAAGTGCATTAATATTAACAAGCAATGCATTCTTATACTTTATCTCTTACTAGACTATCAAGAACTATTCCTTGAACATGATTTTTAAAACTTATTTACTTCCCCTGTTTCTCCTAGAGAGTTTTTTTTTAACCTAGAATAAATGTTTATGGTAAAAGAGAGAGAAGATGCAAATGAATGCACAGGAACAGAGGAAAAATCAAGCACCTGTCCCCTGTGCTTGCTACAGGAACTGAATCCAAAAAACACTCTAAAGCAACCAGCAAGTAATATTGCTGCCAGTGGAGAAGTGGAGTAGAAGTACTGATGATGTGAACAACAGATGAGTCAGTGACAGTGAATACGCACTCTGATATACAATACGCACAATCTTTAAATCTTATGTAAGCGAATGTCATCATCTTACCTATTTACTCATTTACTCTGGAGGCAATGTCAAGCTCTTAGCAAAACATCAAAACAGTTTTTTTTTTTTTCTTTTTCAATATGCCACAATGATTTTTTTTTTCAATGTGTCACAGAAGTTATTCTATAAATAAGACCAGTGTGTTCCACCGAGTCATTTTATGAATGGAACTATCACTCGAAGGGTATTTTTTTGCTTCCACTCAGGGGAGGGTGATGGGGTTCCCCTTAAAACACTTTTAGCTTGTTATAAATTTATTATTTCCAATCTATAAAGAAGAAGAAAAAAATAGCCTAGTATTGTTTAATTCCTTTCTTCATGCTTCACATTAATTTGGTGGGGTGGCTGAAAACCAAGGTGTCTCTAAATGAGTTGCCCAAGACATGAAAGTTGTTTGTGCTCTTACTGGGTCTTACCACATTTCAAGAAGTCCTTTTATATGCTTTCTAGGAACCCAAATGTGTCTGAACAGCATGGGCACTTTGTGCTAGTCATCTCAGCAAAGAAATCCTTCTGCGTGCTACAAGCAACCCAAGAAGCAGTAACACAGGGAAATACAGATAAATTAAACATCAGGAATTGAACACACAGAACCAAAACCAATGGGCATCTACATTAGCATTCAGACACCTTGACTTTTTCTTGCTAAACTCAATAGGTATTAAAATGCCTTTAGAATTAAAATCTGAACTAAAATGTGGGAACACTGAATGGGCTTTTCCCAAGCCTTAGGGAAGGAACAACAGTCCAACCTAGTAATTGTTTTCAGAAATAAATGTTGATTACGAAGAAGAGATTAATTAACTCCAGAAAACAAAAAATTCAATTTGTAATTATAATATGAACACATTTCACCCAGGCATAACAATCACTAAAAGTGAAATGAAACAGCACACGAATAAAAATGTGGACATAGTGAAATTGTTGCATAACTCAAAAACTGAGAGGCTTGGAAAAAACTAAGACAAATTACTAATAAACTGGATTTAAGCAAAGTGTGGACAGACAGGTCAGTCGTCAAAAAAAAAAAAAAAAAAGTTAATTAAATTATATATTTAACCTGTTGTAGCCTATTAACCTGTTGTAGCCTATGTCAGATGGACTTGAGGTGATTTTACTCACCTGGGCACCTGATCTCTACCACAACTGCTGTCTCACTCCCCCTCCTCAGACGGAAAGGGGAACAAAATACGATGAAATGGGCTCAAGGGTTGAGATAAAGACAGGGAGATCACTCTACAATTAATGTCATGGGCAAAACAGATTAATCATAGGGAGATTAATGTACTTTATTAACTACTATTAACAAGCAAGAAAAAAAGAAAAAAAAAAAAAAAAAGGAAACTAAAAACACCTTCCTCCTCCCCTGCCCCCCCCCCCCTTTATCCACCCTCTTCCACCTCCTCCCCCTGAGCATCGCAGGGGAACTTGGAATGGGGGCTGCAGTCAGTCCCTAACACTTCACCTCTGCTGCTCCTTAGTGGTGTCTCTCTGCCCCTGCTCCATGTAGTGTCCCTCCCACAGGATGCCATCCTTCCCTAACAGATCCTGTGCAGGCTGCAGCTCTTCAAGCACTGCTCCAACATGGCTCCACACCATGGGGTCCACGCCTCAGGAGCAAACTGCTCCAGCACGGGTCCCTCATGGGCAGCAGCTCCCCCCAGGCCCTCTGCTCCTGCGTGGGCTCCTCTCCACGGGCTGCAGCTCCAGCCCGGGGCCTGCTCCTGTGGGGGCTCTCCATGGTCTGCAGCCTCCTCCAGGCCACATCCACCTGCTCCACCAGGGGCTCCTCCACAGGCTGCAGCATGGAGATCTGCTCCATGTGGGACCCATGAGCTGCAGGGGACAGCCTGCTTCACCAAGGGGCCTCTCCACAGGGGAACTTGTGCTCCATGCCTGGAGCACCTCCTGCCGTCCTGCACTGACCTTGGGTTCTGCAGGGCTGCTTCTCACCTCTCGCTCTCCCAGCTGCTGTTGCAGAGCAGTGTTTTTTTCCTTTCTTAAATCTGCTCTCACAGAAGTGCAATCAACATCACTTATTGGCTTGTCTCTGGCCAGCAGTAGGTCCCTTTGGAGCTGGCTAAAACTGGCCTTTATCTAACATGGGGCAGCTTCTGGATTCTTCTCACAGAGGCCACCCCTGCAGTCCCCTGCTAACAAAACCTTGCCATGTAAACCCATTTTTAAAAGACAAGAGCAATTATAGTGATTTTGCAGATAATTCATGAAAACCTCTCTCAACATGTTGTTGCACATTTAATTCAATTGACTGGAGGTGGGAAATTTAGGATTGTGTCCTCTATTGATAATATATACAATTGTACATATATATTTGTAATAATCTAAAAATAGTGATTTCTTCTACTTTCATTAAGAAATGATATAAACAATTGCCCCTTTTGGAACTACTATTATCATTGTCTGGGGCTTTTCACAAAGTTGTCTTCAGTGATGAACATGGGTTCTATGGGTTACAGCTCTCTTTATAACAGGGTTATCATATACAGTGCTAAAGTCAAGTAAATTAAGGAGTTTGTAAACAGAAGACCAAAATTTGGAAATTTGTAAAGAAACATGCAGGATGGGGACCCTTTAATTAGAATAGAAGCACAGAGTTACATTTGACACCTTGCTATAAGTATTATGTCCAACAAGGACAGAAAAGCAGGTTGTTGCCAGCATAGGCTTGTTCTGCACTAGGGAACATTTAGAGAACATTCCCACTATTGCAGTTCCACTGACATTAGTATATGAGAAGCTGCAATATTCACAGCTCTCCAGCACCAGCAGCTGTTTCAACACTGTGTTAATTAGATTGGCACTGAGCTGGTTTAATAGACATGATGCTACTGACAGCTGCTGGGGTGCCATCTACACTAGGACTGCCAGCACTGATAAAGCTGTAGTAGCATTGGTAGCTGTGGCAGTTACAGAGTTCTCCACAGTAAGTAGAACTGAGATATGTGGGCTGAAGTCATAGTATGTATATGAATGTATAGATGTGATTTTATTTATTCTCTCTTTTCCCTTAACATCCTACTCCTCTGTATACACTTTACTGTTCATTTGTGAGAACTGAAACTCTCATGAATCATGTATCTTCTGGTTTGATATTGTATTAGATCAGCAAGAGTGGAGGGAACAGGATATCTTGATATTTAGGATCAAAGATGTGAAATAAATTGTGTCTGGGTAAGAGTAAAATAAGGATGACAATTCTCTCAGTGTGCGATCTGTGAAGCAGTAATGAATTGTGTATTGATTGTTAAAGCACTTTAAAAGGTTTTCAGTGCCCAACACAAGTTGATTGTGCTGATCTCATCCACATATATCTGTATGTAATACCTGCTTTCCCCTACAAGGCAAAGCATGTTTGCATGAACCAAGCATGCCTCCAATTAAATATAACTTATAAAGATAAAGGAACAGTAGAGTGTCTGTACCTGAGAATGTGTCAGATCATTCATTTTTTGTACAATGTTTTGTCATTTGTCTTGTGTGTGTGTGTGTGTGTTTGTGTGTGTGTATGGTTTTGTCTTTTTTTTTTTTTTTTTAAATTGGTAGAAACACTTTAAACACTACCAAAATTACACATCTAATCTCTGTTTCCATTTTCCTTATCCCACTCACTCAGAATAATATAGTTCTTGACATTTTTTTATTTTATTTTACTTTTTTTACCTGTATGGGAAATTATCACTGCTTGGTTTAACTCACATGACAGTTTTCTTAGTGGTAATAAACTATGTGAATATAGGTAACATTCACTTGCTCCAAGTAGCATCAGTTTCATGATTTGTAGAGAGGACCCACCTTTTGAACATCCAGCTGTTCATCAGTACCAACCACTTCAAAAGCAGCTCAAATACCTTCATATGCTGCCTATATCTCATTTTTGGTTGGAGTGTAGTGGGTCTGAGGTCATTTGTATCCTCAACTCCAGAACCCTAGGGATCTACCTCAAGTCTCCCATGGGGCTTTCTTACCAGAGGTTCCAGATAGGAACATTTCTTCCCAGCTACAGTATAGAGCACTTTTTTTTTTTACATCTTGTCCTGCCTGGGCTGGACCAAAAGGGTTCTGCATGATACCCTGTTTAATTTATTCAAGGGGTTATTGTTGCTTGGGGCCTAATTTGAAGTTGTTCTTTCAGATCACTTGGTATGGAGGGCATACAATCAAACTTTAATTTGTTTTACTCTACCACACGTACATACAGATTAGGTTTAAAGTACAGTAGTCTCAGTGTGGTAAATTTTCTAAAATATTAAAGAAAATACAGGCCTGTTTGTTCTGTGTAAAAGATCTGCCAATTCCTTTTTACTTGATTTTTGTTGTTGTTGTTGTTGTTTGTTTGTTTGTTTGTTTTAAACAATCCCTTTGTTTGAAGAAAGTTTATAGCTTTTAAAAATGTAGTATATATGTCAAAGGTAGATTTGTTGTATTGATTACTTTTTGTGTTTAAAGCAAAATAAAAATGTCACCTGTATTCAAGAATCTGCACTGGAGTAATTGAAGAGCAGTACATGCAAATAAAAGCTGCTTCTTCAGTCGTGTTTATCTTAGCATGTACTAGTGCTGGAAATTGTTAGCAGAAACTGTAAACTCTAGTCATCTGAGAGTGTGAGAAGATTGTAATGAAAGGTCTTCAGGAAAAAAAAAAAGTTATCTGATACTGGATAAGCCTATTTATTAAAAATCATTATAGTGATTTTACTGGCAAAGGCAATGCTTTGGCTCAGCTTTGCTATTATTTGTATTTCATTTCTTTTTCATAAGCATCTGTAAAACTATCAGCCCTCTTGTGAAGGAGACATAATCATGTTACCTGTTACATGCTGTATTTTGTATTTTCTCCTGTAGATATCATCTCTGAATAAAAATAAATACTTATATTCAAAAGTAACCATGAAATATTCAGTGAAAAAAATGGATACTAGATTTTTCACCAGTGAAATAGTGAAAGGTTTCTAGGATTAGTGAATATGGACTAAAGTTTTTTCATGTTTTTTTAGAGACTAAAATTTTTAAATCCAAGCAGTTGCAATGCAGACCTTGGATGACCTAAATTCTGGCTTCCTTCATTCATTGTGCTTGATATCTTTAATGTTAAAATAATTTAACATTTTTATAAGCAGGGCCTGTTTAATGCTTTCACAATAAATTCTCACCTCCTGTTAGTTCATATTATTCTTAGTCCTTTTTTCTGTCTACAAGTTCATATTATTTTCCCAAGAGATTCCATCATTTTATTGCTCTGAAAGTGTACAGTTTGTAGTTCTGATGCTGCAAAACCTTTTTTCATTCACTAAGATCAGTCCCACAAAACCAGAAGATTGGTACAGTTAGTTGCAATACCTTTTTCCATACACAAAGAAGGATCCAAACCTGATGTTGTAGAGTTTTTCAGTGATTTATAGCTCCTAGGCTTTATTGCTAAAGGAGAATATGCAACATTAGAAGAACTGAAGTCAGCCACTGGACAATAGATGTCAGCAAGCATTGTCTAGAAGGTGCTCCAAAGATGAGAATAATGAAATAAAGGAACAACTTAAAGGATCTGAACTAAAGCCACTTTTCCTCCACCTGCCTTTGCTCCATTCTTCATTTGCTTCTGCCTTTGTATAGCTTTGCTCCAGAATTCATAACTGTAGTGTTAATAGTGGAGAATTATCCTGAAACAATTCCTCACAAAATGTTTTCAAACCTCAGTGAAAACAAAGTGTGAGTAAGGAAAATGAAAGAAAAATGACAAATTTTCTATTTTATAATGTTTATTTAGAAAAGGAAGCAGAAATAACACAACAAAAGACAATATGGGATAAAATCTCAATACAATTGCAAAAATTCAAGGTTTAAATTCAAGTTAGAGAATAATAAACAGTTAAACTTTGACATACAATGTTCTTTTGCTCTCTTTCTTACATAACAAAACCAAAGAACTATATATATACATAAAAAAACCTGCCTCTAGAACAAAATTATTTCACCAGCTACTGAAAATTGTAATGCAACCATCATCTACACTAATTTAAAATATTCCACATAAACAAATTAGCAATGGGCTTATGTTTAAGACCAGTGATGACAATTGCATGCATATAAGGATAGTATATGCATATTAAGTATGATTAACTGGGTCAATTAAGTACTTTGGGTAGGAATTTAACTTAGTTTCTTAAGCAGAAACAATTCTGGTAGGATTTGAAATGAACTCAGCACTAATGTGCAAATGGAGAGCTTGACAAAGCAGAAACAGAAAAGTGTTATTTTACAGTAATGTGGGATCCATTGTAATCTGCTGGTGCTGTTACAAAGTTATAAAGTGAAGACTGTCTTTAAGCCAGATAAAGTGTTTTAAAATCACTTCCACCAGCAGTAAAGAATAATGATGGTCATGGATATTAGCACTCATACTATTGTCTTCAGCAAGCCCAGTAGGTAGTCTGGGAATTGATCCAGATTCTTAAACATAGCCATCTAGTGCAACTTTGCATGTTCTTGAGTATCTGTGGAACTTACTTGGCAGGTAAGGGAGTGGATGTAGGACATACTTTTGAAGGAACTGCTGGAAGTCAGATGAGAGACCCATGAAATATAAAATGGTATGTAAAATTGCAAATACTTATGTTGCCCATGCTAGAGGCATCTGATATCCCTTCTCAATTGAAATACTAAAAATACCTGCACATTCCATTCACAGCTTTTTCAACAGAAGCAAAACTAATTCCCAGTAAATTTTTTTCTTCAAAAACTAAGATCTAAGGAAACTGTTATATTGTTAAGGGCTTTCAGTTTTATCCAGATGCACCTCTAGCCACGCATCTTACTTACACATTATGACATGCAAGTGTCTATATGACTGGATGCAAATTAAGTGCAACTATTATCCTATCTGGAGAGATAGCACTAGTGTCATCATTCAGTAACATTTAGATTTAATGCTTAATCTTTCCCTCTGATATAATTGTAGCCTCCACATGGATAGTTCTGTAGGTGGTCCTGAGGGAAATGTTTGTGGTTCATAGTCACGAACTGGACTGGGAGTGGAGAAGGAACAGCTTCATTCCTCTTCAGTTTTTCCCAGAACAGAAATATTAAGACCATTTCTCTAAAAATTATTGATAGTGTGAGTCCTTTTACTTTTGAGGTGGAAACTCTCCTAGATAAAAGATACCTGACTCCTTGGAACACTTACTCCAGGATCAGCAAAGTGGATGATGGATACAAGGTGCCTTATTTGTCTGGTAGTGTTTTTAATTCACTTTCCTGAACTGTGAATTACTAATAGTTATTTTACATCTAGAGTAAGTAATCTTCTGTTTCCAGTAACAAGATCGCATGGGACATGAAAACGTGAAAAGCAGGGGTAAAGAATAGCCTGAAAAAAATGCAGAGGATAAAAACTAATTTACAGAAAAATTACTGAATGTTAAAAAATAGAATTTTACTTCTCAAAGAAAAGATATAAAAATTGAAATTCTCTGAAAAGGTCAACTAGTATATGAACTGGTCTTTTTGCTGTTTTGGTTTTGTTTGGTTTCATTTTATGTTTTTTTTTTTGTTTGTTTGTTTTTGTTTTGTTTTTTTTTTTTTTTTGTGTGTGTGTGTGTTTTTGTTTGTTTGTTTGTTTGTTTTTAATTTTGGAAAGCTTAAAGTTGTTTACGTCAAACTGATACAAGTTGCCAATGTTTCAGTAAAATATTTTATAAATCTTTTTTTTTTTTTTTTCCAAACTGACAGCATAATATTGTATTAACCGCCAAATTATTGTCTAGTTCAGAAACTGGAGTCACCAAGAGTATTTGCAAGAAGTTGCAATACTATGCAAGATTAGTTACTTGCTATAGTAATCTAAGAGAAAAAAAAAAAGGGGGGGGGGGCAGGGGGGAAGGCTGGTTTACCCCTTGTTAAATTATGTGAAAAGTTCTGAAGGTCTCAGCTGATCTTAGATTTTGAAAAACAGAATATTCAAAAAGACACCCTATTTGTGTGCATCAGCAAATTTGTGGGAGGTCCAGGTCTTGTGAACTTCATACGGAAAGTGGATCCCACACAGCCATGAATTCTCCCCCTGTAGTCATCCTCCAACACGCTCACCACTCAACATTATATAAATGAAAAAGGAATAGAATCCCCTGTGGCCCTAACTATGAAAAGACTAAGTCTGAAGATGGAGACAGAAGCAGAGGGCTTGCTTGATGGCTAAGTCTGAGGCAGAAACTGACAAATTTACACTACCTGCTAGACATTTCCTTGGTGTTTTTTTTGCCCTTATGAGCACTGAATCCTAGTGACCAGTTGAATCTTTGAATATGACAAGTCCTGAACAGTAAGGGAGGCTTCAAGAGTATCATGGTGAAGATTGCACAAGGCTTTGCAGAATTCCAGCCTCTCTAAGACCTTTGGGAGAATTCAGTATCATTTACATTCAGAAAACGATTGTTTTCTGAGGCTTGAATCGTCTTCAATATTTCCCTGCCCATGGAAGCAAGGAGTTGTTATTTTGCTTCTGTAGCCATGTGCTAGGGACTGTGCCTTCTATGCAAGACAAATATACAAGTATTGCAGTATTTTCAGTTGATTAGAATAGGAGAAAAAAAAAAAAAAGTGCTTATGTATGTATATACCATATATATATACACATCTGTATGCAGAAATATTTCTCATAGTATCCACTAGGTGGACTCATGAATAGAGTGTTCAAAATCAAAACCCAAACTCCAGGTAAGGAAAAACATCTAATGTTAAGCTACTGCTGTAGTCTCACTAACAGCAGCACAGCTGGGGAAAGGTGCTTCAGCACCTTCACCTTCTGTCAGTGCAACAGCTACTATAATTTTGCTAGGAGAGAAGTTCTGTCTGAATCCCGGTGTTCTCTCTAATGATAGTGTTGAAAATACCTGCATATGTTCAGCCAAGAACCTTACAGATTTCATAATATACAAAGCATTATGTAAGTACTTGAGGTAACAGAAATAAGACATTTGATGTGCTCAGAGTGGAGGTAGGGGTAGCATATGGCCATAAATGTGGAAAAGGTATGTGCTGAAATGTGCTAATAACTAGCTTTAGCAGACAAATGAATATATTGCTTGAAATGACAGTCTTATTAACAATCATTGCCTTCATTTATTTATTTTTTTCAGGCTACACATTAACACTACAGCTAAACTATTATTTATGTCAGCTTGTTTCTTTACTATAGCCAGCTGCCTTTCTCTTTAGTTGTCATATTTTGTAAGTAATGCAATACTTTCTCAATCCACAAAATCTTAACAGTTATCAACATCTTCAACAATAACCATTTAATTAAAATCATAGAATCATAGAATGGCTCTGGTTGGAAAGCACCTTAAATATCATCTTGTTCCAACCCCCCTGTCATGGGCAGGGATGCCACCCTTATCCTGCTGGCCACTCCCCTTTTGAAGCAGCCCAGGATGCAGTTAGCCTTCTGGGCTGCAGGCTTGCACTGCTGGCTCATGTTGAGCTTTTTTTTTTTTTTTTCTCTTTTTTTTTCACACCAGAACCCCCAAGACCTTCTCTGCAGGGCTGCTCTCAATGAGTTCTTCTCCCAGTCTGTACTCATGTCTGGGATTGCCCCAACCCACGTGCAATCAGGTACCTTGACACCTTGCACTTAGACTTGTTGAACCTTCTTAGGTTCACATGGGCCAACTTCTCCAGCCTGTCCAGGTCCCTTTGGATGTCATCCCTTCCTTCTGTTGTATTGACTGCACCACTCAGCTTGGTGTCATCTGCAAACTTTCTGAGAGTGCATTCAATCCTGGAGTCTATGTTGTTGATAAAGATATTAAACAATATTTGTCTCAGGACTGACTCCTGAAGGACACCACTCATCACTGGCCTCCACCTGGACATAGAACCATTGACCTGCACTCTCTGGTTATGATCTTCAAGCCAATTCCTTGTCCACCGAATTGTCCACCCATCAAATCTATCTTTCTCCAATTTGGAGATCAGGATGCCATGTGGAACAGTGTCAAAGGCCTAAGGTCTAAGTGGATGACATCAGTTGGTTTCCCCTGTCAACTGATGGAGTCACTCCATTGTAGAAGGCAACCAGACTGGTCAGGCATAATTTGCCCTTGGTGAAGCCATGCTGGCTGTCTCAGAACACTTCCTTGTCTTGCATGTGCCTTGACATTGCTTTCAGGAGGGTCTTTTCCATGATCTTGCCAGGCACAAAGGTGAGGCTCACTGGTCTCTAATTCCCCAGGTCCTCCTTTCTACCCTTTATAAAAATTGGAGTGATGTTTCTCTTTCTCCAGCCACCAAGGACTTCACCTGACTGCCAGGACATGATGGAGAGAGGCTTGGCAACTACATCAGCCAATTCCTTCAGGACCCTGGGATGCATGTCATCAGGCCCCATACACTTGTAACTGTTCAATTTCATCAGATGGTCCTGAACTTGCTCTTTGCTTGTAGTGGTAGGGACTTTGCTCTTAACCTCTTTATTGAGTTCATCTGCATAAATCCAGTCATGCTTCTCCTCTGGTTGTTTTGTCTAATGCCAGGACCAGGAATTTGTCCTCAATGCACTCTAAGAATCTTCTGGATTGCTTACAGCCTGCTGTGTAGCTTTTCCAGCAGACATCGGGATGGTTGAAGTCCCCCATCAGGATGAGAGCCTGTGAGCATGATGCTTCTTGTAGCTGAAGCAAGAGTGCCTCATCCACAGGCTTCCCTTGATCTGGTTGCTTGTAGTAGACCTCGACTGCAAGCTGTCCTTTATTGGTGGACAAGTTCTCAGCCTGCCCATGGCTGTCTTTCAGAGGCATCTCTTTGCAATCAATCCCTTCCCTAATGTAGAGGGCAACACCCCCTCCCCTCCTTCCCTCTCTATCTCTTTTGAAGAGCTTGTAGCCCTCTATTCCAGTGTTCCAATTGTGTGATCCATCCTATCATGTTTCTGTGATAGCAATCAGTTAATATTTGTCTAATTGCACCATGGTTTTCAAAATAATTTTCTTTATATCACCTTGAATGCATACCTGTAGTTATGCATACAGTAAGGGGAAGAAATTGCCTCCAGAGAACACACTTGCATTTCTAGCTAGTTCTCAGTTCTGACATCAGAAAAAAAGCCAAATAATAGTCAAAAGAGAAAACGTAAGAAGACATTAGCAAAGCTTTGTGACTAATACCCACTCTTGCTCCAACTTTCTATTTCATGCAGTATAGGAGCTGAAGTAGTTCTTCAGCAGCTGTAATGGCACTGCGGCTTAACAAAAGTCCTGGGATGCTTGACTGTAAAACTGAGTGGAGAGTATATAATGAGTCTGTTTGATGCTTGATAAAATAGTTGATGAAGTCAGTGAATAAGGTGTCCCAATAGTAACATGACTTTAGTGCTGTGAAAGTTGAGTAAAATAAATGTTAACAAACAATAACTGCTGCAAAAGAAAATAAACAAGTGCTCCTACCACAACCATTCAACCTTCATGATAATGTAATGTATGCTATATAAGTGAAAGTTGCCAGTCATACAGTTATAGGATTGCAAGGAACTTTAGGAGGTCACCTAGTACAGGATAAGAACACTTTCCTATATCATTCCTGATAGATTTTCCATTCTTAATGCTATGAATGGCTATCCTTTTCTTAGAAATTGA
Source organism: Anas platyrhynchos (assembly GCF_047663525.1). Classification (NCBI taxonomy): domain Eukaryota; kingdom Metazoa; phylum Chordata; class Aves; order Anseriformes; family Anatidae; genus Anas; species Anas platyrhynchos. The sequence continues at coordinate 16,798,991 of NC_092589.1, forward strand.
CAAAGTCAATGACTCGGACACTTCCCCAGGCAATCTGTGACAGCCATTCATTATCTCTATCACTGAAAATACTGACTTATTTTTTAATCAACCACCCCTAACTGTATCCTGTGTCATTTTTCTAATCAACACTCATTTATTGTCATATCCACTGTGGACATGAAGAACAAGATTATTTCCTTCCTCATTCCAGCAGATTTTTGTGTCATTTAAAGTGTTACTATGGTTCCCTTTTGGGCCTCCTTTTCTGTATTAAACCCTAAACAACTCTAATTCAAATGATTATGACAGATCTTGAGGAAAAAGTCTTATATTTCAATCTATACCTAATATTTTTATATATATCAGGTGGATTTGAGAGGACAATTTCATTAGATTGGCAATGAAATTGGGTTTCACTGTTCCTTCCAGCTGTGGATGACTGATCATTCTCCACATATCAGCCTGTTGCTATGCCCTTCTGTGGGACTTTTTGCTGCAGTGATAATAAAATATTGTAATCTAAAGAAACAAAGGCTTTTTGAAGTACTCTAAGAGAAATTATAAAGTTTGTTGAGAGATGGATTTCTCTGTATGTTTACAAATGTGAAGAATCAAAAGTGAGAAGAATACATTTGTGAGAAATGGTTATTAACTAAGGAGGATCAAAGTCTGAATGCACTCAGCCAAAGGTGGACACTTGAGGAACAAGAGTCTTTTGCAACTCAGACAGCAAATATTGAGCCAAACTAGTCTCTTGAAACTTTCTCTTTGGCATAGAAAAGTACTTGTCTTCTAAGTATCCTGAACAGGAGATACTTTAAGCAGTTTGCATCTAGTCTCATTTCATCTTCTAAAGTATAAGACAGACTTAAAGAAGGTACTGTGAATAGCATCTCTGCAGTCTCTTCCAAAGGGAGTAAACTACTGAAATTTAAGTGGGAAAAAAAAGAGTTATAATGAAGTTTAAAAATGGCTCCTGATTTCATGCGACTTTATTGTATTTTCCATCAGTTTGAGAATAATACAGTAGACAACCCTGTCATTTACATTATGTTTTGAGTAGGTCTCATTAAAGAAAATGACATTCCCACCTTACAGTGTTTGTGGTGGTCCTAATACTCAGAGTGGAAGATAACAACATAGTAAGTTTCACTTACATAGGTGATAAATGCCCTGTTTATTTTACATCACATATGCAATTGAATGAGTAATTTTGTTGATGGCAGGACACTACTCTAAGAAAATATGGATGGTATTTTCTTGAAGGGGCAATTACACCATTCTTGAGAAGGCAATCAACTTACAGTCTGAGAAAGAGCAGTTGTCCAAGGGCTTTACAGTATACCAGGACCTGAAGATGTAGGTTGGGTATCCCACTGTCATATTTATCCATCTTGTTATGTCATTTCTCTGTCTGATTTGACCTTTGCTGCTGATTAAATTGAAACATTGTATGTGTAAAGCACATGGAGACCTTCAAGTGAAAAGAGCTAGGTCTTATCAGGGCCATATAAACAGTAAATAAACATATATTTTTTAACATACTTCAGGATACCATTCCTGAAAACAGATAAAATCAGTGTTATGAAAGTCTGTCTTGGGTAAGTGTTTGATATGTTGCATGGCCTTGTGAGGATGATCTTATACTCTGTTTCTTTACCACTTCAGCAATACTTAGCTACTAAAGTGGTGACAGAATAAACCATGAATTTTGCTAGATATGCATAAACATCAAGTCTTAAGCATGTTTTGAAAGAGGTTTGAGTCACACAGCTAAGTATGATTCCTAATCCAGCTTCTCAAAATCTGATTTAAATCAATGACTCTAAAAAACACATTGCTTCATGTAGTGTGATAACTTCTGTAGTCACCTTACCTGGAGTGATAGCAGTAACCTGCATTAGGAGTTTTTATGTCTGTGGTAATCTTTCTTGGCTCATATGTGTCTTATCTTTTCTCAATAAAGAAAGTAGTTTGTAGTGTGTTTAGTTTATATTATATGCAGTTTGAAGTGTATTTAAGGTGCTATTCACAAGAATCCATGGGTTAGTACTTCTCTGTGTAACTATGAGACAGGCCAAGCACAATTTTAAATACCTTTGTAGTTTCTCACATTAGCCCTTCTATCTTACTAGCCCTGAAGATCTGACTAGACCTGATGATGAGATGACTACAGTGAGGCTTATTTTATTAGTGAAAACTTCAGATCTCAAGTAGCTGCATGAATGTTTACTTATGTGATAGCACAAGCATGTGGTTAATGTTGAGCCTTTCAGGAAAAATACAAATTATTAAAAAATCTGTGATAAGGTTGCAAAAACAGACAACATTCTGAGTAGAGCACTATTCCCAGCTCACGCCCCCACTGTCTAATGCTTTCCTTGGTTGCAACGTTTGTCCTATGAATATTGAGAAAGCAGTGAGCACTAGGGAATGGCTGTAACTGTAGTTCACTGTGCTCATGAATACATCAGCTGTGACAGCTTAGCAGCTGTAATAAAACACAACCATGTTTTCATTTATGGAATTCCTGAAGTTTTAAATACATTTGATAAATTAATTTCTGTACCCTGTTCTACATCCTTTCTGATACAAAGGGACTGGACACAGACATGCACATTGTGCTGAGTTAATAAGATGCTAAACCGGGATTGCATTTTCTTCATTTTTAAAGCCTGTAAAACTAGCTTTTAAAGATTCTTCATTGCTTTTGAAAATCTGAAGAGGTTTCTCTTGCCTAACATTCTCTCTTCTGAACTATATTTGGATATATACATATATGGCCATATCTAGACAAATATACAAATATATTGCATTTACTTTACCTGAATAGAATAAATTCTAAAATTCATGCTTTTGTGTGAGCTGCTGTTGAATACATAAAGCTGTTCTATATGCCTGAACTGATGCTTCTCTCATTAGTCAATGCTAGTACTGGGAAAGCCTTCAAATGTATCATGCCATTAGAAAAAAAAATAAAAATAAAAAAATCCTCAATTGCTTGTTCCTCTTAGTTTGGTCCTCAAATACTTTGCAAAGACTGTAATAAATCCTTGTTATTGTGCTGAATAAGTTATTTTCTCTAGACATTAAAATAAATCCAGATGATCCATATAGGGTGCCTCATAAAAATTCACCTTATATATGCAGGATTCCAGAAAACAGTTCTCATGGTCTTAGAAATACCATGTAAGATCTGAAAGCTTCCTGTGCAATACTTCTAGCTGAAGTCTTGTCCAGTGAATTCCTGAAGTCCACCAACCTGTAATAAATACAGACAGACATTTTTATTGAAGGATATTGGCTAATCAAGTCATGTTTTATTAAAAGGGGGCAATGCTACTGTTTCGGTGAATGCAAATTCTTTGGTGAATCTTCCAGTCACTATGATTGAGTTCTGTAATAATTGGCCTTTATGGAGCAATTGTTTGTTGTTGTTGTTGTTGTTGTTTTTGTTTTGTTTTGTTTTTTTGTTTGTTTGTTTTTCATCCCCAAACTTTATTAGATTTCCAAAGGAATATTACAGGTTCATGCATTCTGAGAATCTGTTTAGAAGTTTTTCATAATTTTCTATCTCTATAAAAGCTTGAAATGTTTAGGTTAGAAAGTGGGCACTTGAGTTAATGAATTATGGAGTCATCAATCTCCATAACTGAATTTCCATGGGATGGGTCAAAGCACTCAGGTGCCATATATGTGTCATTGACTACATGGAAGGTAAAGCTCATTTTCAGGCATGAGTATTAACTGTTTAAATCTGATTGTGAATATGCTATTCTGATGGCAGATATTCTATTCAAACACCTGAGATTGGATGCAATTTGTATTTACTCATTTTCTCTTACAGGTTAAAAATATATTTTATATGGAAAAGTGTATTGGTGTCTGAAAAGAGAAGTGAATAAGGTGTGGAGAATCATTTAATTACTTCTGATACAAAGTGCTTAAGTTGTATGAGCAATGTCCGTTGTCACAGTTTGCTCAGGCATTTTGCTCAAGCACATGAACTAACAAAACTGTCCATTTTTCCACCTTAGGTAAAAGGAAACTTTTTTTTTTTTTTTTTTTCATGAGTTTATGAATAGATAAGAGGCGTTCCTTCTTTTTTTGTTTTTATTTTCTTTTTCTCTTTCTCTTTCTCTTTCTCTTTCTCTTTCTTTTTCTTTTTCTTTTTCTTTTTCTTTTTCTTTTTCTTTTTCTTTTTCTTTTTCTTTTTCTTTTTCTTTTTCTTTTTCTTTTTCTTCTCTTTCTCTTTCTCTTTCTTTTTCTTTTTCTTTTTCTTTTTTTTTTCTTTTTTTTCTTCTCCTTCTCCTTCTGCTTTGTTCTTCTTCTTTCTTTTTCTTCTTCTTTTTCTTATCTATGCCTAATTTATGATGTTGTGTTTATCATTTCTTTAGTCTTATGATCTTATTACAGTTTACAGAAATTTCTGTCAAGATGGACTAAACATCTCTTCTGACAGCAAGAATATAGATAATTTAAAGTAGAGGAGACAACCAACAGGCAAGGCCCCTTTTATGACTAGATAAGCTTTTTGGAAAAGAAGGAAAATAAAAAGAATGTGTTAAAATTCTGAGCTTGACAATAAGACACTTACTCCTGAAGGTCAAGAGATCCTTACTACGCTTGTTGGTGAGTGCAACTCTACAGGTACCTGATTTATGTTAAGTTTTAGCAACTTAGATAGGCAGTAGACTATTCACTGTGACTCTTTTCAACATAACAAATTAATGGTATCAATCTACTTACAATAAATTAAATTGCTGCTATATCACTAAAACCATGTAAGAGTTGGATATCTCCTGTGACATATAAAACAATATTTCAACCCCCTTAAATTTTCTAAGTAGTTGTGTATATCTTTCCTTTTCAATGGTATGGTTTTCGTTCCTGTTTCTGTGACCTCCATGAAGTCCAATCTAGGGCAGAACAGTCTATTCAATGGCTTAAGGATAAAATTCAACTGTTGTGCAGTAGTCAGCACAGTACTGTATGTTATACAGGAACTGCTGGAAGGATATAGATGAACCAATATAGAGGTAATAGCATCACTGTTAAGTGCTATAGATGTGGTATCAGTAACAACCCCTCTGAATGCTCTGGAGTTAACCATGATAGAGCAATGACAACCAGAGACATAAGATTCCTTGGAGGAGTCCTCCCTGATCTTTATAACTATGCATTTTACCTAACCATGAATTAGACTGTCAGTCCCATGCATTCTTTACATTAGTTTATTTCAGAACTTCAATGTAGCAGTTTTTATAAACATATGCATCTCTATATAATAAATTACTCATTGTACCTTAAAGTGAAATGGTAATGCCTGCAATAATACTCCTGTGTAGTAACTTAATGAATAAATAATACATGTTAATTCCATGGTAAGTACAAGGAAGTGCTGCTTCCTTTCAATTTCAGTGTATCGGATGTGCAATTATTGCATAATTAAGTTCAGCTTGTATGACAGGTGACTGACATTTCCATATTTCTGTTCCAAGTTGACTACTCAAGCACCCTAAGTATGTTATACAACAAAATTTCACATATAAGCAATGCAGACAGCTACTTGAGTGCATTTCATAAGCCAAAATGGCTTCTGTCTCATTTTCCACCTTGGATAGGCAAGGTACAATTCTGAGGACATGTGTATGAACTAAGAGACCCAATAAGCCAGTGAAGTTCCTTAATTAGAGAAATCACAACAATGGAGCACAGAGGTTAAAATGAGTGCAGTTTCATCTCTTCCACAGTATAATTTCTATCTTTTCTTTCTTTGTTTAAATGCACCTACTCCCATTTGTCAACTGACAAGGGGTCCCATACCACATTTGCAATTCTAAATGGCTGAGCCCTATGAATCATTCTGTTAGAGATGTGTAAGAAGTCAGTCTCAAGGGAAGGAAAATATTCCTCTAATCAAATTTATATAGCTGATTCCTCACTGCAGCTCTAAAAAATATATTGAAGAAAGTTATATTTCTTTAAAATGATGGATCTTGTAATTAAAAACAAAACAAAACAAAACCCTTTATTTTCCTTGTAATTGCATGGGAATTCACAAATCTGTAATAGTTGACTCATAAACTGCTTTTATTTGGAGACGTTTTTTCCACTGATAAACCAATTTAGATTTACTATATGAAAGAATGTTGTACCATTATAGTCAATAAATAGCAGATTCTAACCTCACTGTTTCCAGTTAATGAATGTTTCAAATACAGTTTCATATGCCTTTCTGGAAAGATGGGTACTCTTTATGATACTATAAAGCTATGAATGCAGTATGCAGAAGGAGATGCAGTAAAATCAGTTTTTCACAATGTGAAAATATGCAACATTCCCAAAGTCCACAGAAAGGGCAAACATGAGAATGTTGTTTCAAAATTCTTTCATTAAAACTATACTCAGAGGCTATGACTTTGTATTTTATTCTGTCTTTTCCATTCATATATATATATATATATATATATATATATATATGTATATTTTAATGGGGCTTGTTTTGTGAGCATGGAACTCAAATATGAGTTTTGCCTTTCATTTCAGCCCATGATGAAGAGTTCCTTTGAGTAAGAGAAATACAAAATGGTGAAATGTTTTCTGTAGATGTGAAACTGTTAAAATTCCTTTTGGTCCACTTCTGTTATATCTAAAATGTGAAGGAATTTTTTTTTACCAAGTGCCCAAATTTTTCCAGTTAGAAATTGAAGTGAGCTAAGCTAACTCCCCCAACATAGTGAGAAAATAATCACATCTTTTAGCTTAATGAAGTGGAATTTGAAAGGAGTACTTTAATTAAAATTAATATTACCATTAATATCAATTCTATATTAAACCATTATAAAGCACACCTGGTAGTGACAAGCAGAAAACAAGTCCTCCAAGTTTTTCAACTTTGACTCTCCTTTGTTATGTTCTGTTCATTTTCAGAATGCTTATCAATCACATATTCCCATGAATTACTTACAGGATCATGATTTCATTCTAGTTGCTTCTACACATTGAATAAAAAAGAGAAGAAAAAAAACATCCTTTCATGCATGCTACATTCTTTACTACTTATGCCATCAAGTATATCCTTACTTTTGGAATTGTACAGAAGGAGATCCTGAATAGTCTTCTTTACCTGTAGCATTGTTATCTTCTTGTTCTGTCTTAAGCACTGATTGCATTAAAAGTCTTCTAACCCAGTGGTGGCTGATGCCTCCACCCAGAAGGGGCTGCTGAAGGGTAAGGACAGTGATTAATGGCTTTAAACTAAGAAAGGATAGATTTATTCATTTATTTATTTATTTATTCTGGAAGAAACCTTGCTGCCTTATTTTCCAGATTTGTGTTAGAAACAATTTATGTTTGAGTGTCATTTAGCACACTAACTGATCTAATGAAACTTTTCAGTCATAGTGTGTAAAAAGTATATTTCAATTAAAAATATGTTGCATTTTATTAATAGTGATTTCCTCTTTATCTACTTTTATAATTTGCTGGAAAAAAAAAAAAAAAAAAAAAGTACAGAACTACTTAATCTCCAAGAAAAATAATCATAATAAAATAAGGAAATAAAGAGCACTGTTCTGTTTGTTTTGTGTTAAGCTCATGATAGAAGTAAAATCAAAGTAAAATGCAAACAAATGATAGGGTTCAAATACCTTTTTTTTTTCTTTTTTTTTTTTTCTTTTTTTTTTTTTCTTTCCCCTAAATAATATGACATTAATAAGAAGACAGAGAAAAAAGTACTCTCTCTAGCTGCCATCTGGTAGCTATATAACACACTTATGGTGGTCAAGCAATTTGTGATTAACCAGGATTCAAAATGATGATTCACAGCAATCATCCACAGCAGGGAGTGAATCATGGCAATATTCTGCTGGAATTCACATCCTGAAGAAAAGAAGGTGACACAAAAGTTGTGTGGGCAGGAAGGACTGGGAGCTCATAGGAACTTTGTTTCCTTTTGGAATTATCAACATTTTTCAAACATCTGATGGTTTTGTAGGGTTGTACAAAGAATTGTAGGAGTAAGGGCAAGCTGTCTTACATTTATTTTTCATTGGGATTTACAGAGACAGCTTTACAACTCTGAATATATTCTTAAACAAAATTATAAAGGATGTCCTTTATTCTTCAGTGTTAAAGTCATTCAATGAAGTAAAACAGGCATACTAGATAGAAGTACATGAAGTCCTCTTCAAATTGTCCCATTAGAGAATCTGCAGTTGGACAGGTATAATTAAGAAGGTGTGAATTGGAATATAATTCCACATTCTTAGAGAAGTAGGATTAATCAAACTGATCTCTATGTTTTCTTTTGTAAATGAGAACTTGCTGATCATCTTACTTGGTTGAAAGTCAGTATAGCATTTGTTAGGGAGAATGTAGAGATTACACACTAACATTTTGCAGCCATGAATACATGAGACAAGAGTCCTTTAGAGGAGATTATATGTTAGTACTACTCTGTGCTGAAAATTCATTTGGAATTATGTACAATTCTGGTTGTCCATGTATAAGAACGATTAATACAAACTGGAGCAAGCACAGAATAGCAGACTGAAAGGGAAGAATATCATGCAAGAAGTGAGTAAACAAGCTTGGTTAGTTTGATTTAGCAAAACACAGATGGAGGGAGAGATTATTCTACATTATAAATACATCAAGGGAAATACCAGGGTGGAAGAGGAGCTGTTCAGTCAGAGACTGTTTGCACACAGATAATATGAAAAGTCATGGCTATAAATGTATTTAAGATGAAAATTACAATGTGCTTTTGAAAAGTGAGGTGCTCCAGCTCTTAACAAGAAGCAGTGGGAACAAATTTGAAACCAGGAAATTCCATTTAAACAAAATAAAATAATAATTAAAAAATACTGTCAGGGTAGTAAAACACTAGAGCAGGTTGCCCAGAGAGGTTGTGGAACATCCCTTCATGAAGGTATTCAAAGGCATTCTTAACGAAACCTTGAGTGGCCTCCTGTAGATGACCCTGCCCTGTGTTGGGTTGGCCTAGATAATCTACAGAGGTCCTTTCCAACTACAACCACCCAGTGACTCTCTGATTCCAACAGCAACAGGAGATGGACATGTGCCAAAATGGATGAAAATAGATTTCAGCTGAAGCTTGATTGAATGTTGTATAAATGTAGTACTGGAGATGGAAGTCCACCTTTGTTCCTTTAAATCATGCATTGTTAGGACTGGCGGGAGATAGTTTCAATGCAGGATGGGGGAGGAAAAATAAAAGAAATGAAGTGTTTGTCTAAATATGAAATAATAAAAAAATAATTCCACTTACTCTCAGTATTGGATAGAATTATCTGTATAGTCATTACAATAATTTAAGTATACTCAGGAACTGATCACAGACTGATCACAGACAGCATCTGACTAACTTTCTTTATTTCTTTTTCATAGGCTGCCATGTTTCAAGATTGGACACCAATTACTTCAAAACATGCACCTTCCACCTATGTCAAAGACACCACTGATACTGAAATCAGTCATCAGATCATCAGAGATGAACCAGAACAGTTAGACAAGTTTTTGCTATTTCACACAGTTTAACTTACAAAATTACAATTTTATTTGAATTTAGTAACTTAAAATAAAGGAAGAATGTTTGTTGAAAAACTGTAACTTATTCTTCATCTTTAACACCGGTGATGGGCCCCAAGGACCCCTGGAGCCCTGAGCTGTAAGACCATGACAGTGAGAACAATAAACTCCCAGCTGATTCTAAACTGGTGCAGGATTTGCTGCTCCAGCTGGATGCATATAAGTCTGTGGGCTCAATGGGATTCATCCCAGGGTACACAAAGAGCTGGCTGATGCCATTGTGAGACCTTTCTCAATTACTTTTCAACTGTCTTGAGAATATGGAGAGGTTCCAGAGGACTGAAAAAACTTGTCTAACTGTTCTGGCTCATCTCTCATCCCCACTACCACTGGAGCTCTAAACACTTTCTCAAACCAAACCCTAACATCAATATTGTCTCTAGACCCAGACTAAGCCTTAACACAAGCCCTTCATCCTTGTCCTCAGTGAGGAATTTCTCAATGGAGAACTATTCTCGGCAGCCTATTCCTTCCTTTGGCAGCCTTAGCCCAAGCCTCTATACTCAAACCAAATGAAGAAGTTCTCAGAGAAATGTTCTGACTGCCACTTACCCTTTGCTTTGGCAACCCCTTTCCAACCCCATTCCAACTGGATCTTTAGACTATGTCTGTCACTTAAATGAAACACTAACCCTAAATATAAACATCATCCCAAACTGAGTTTACAACAAGACTGTCCAGCCACTGACCAGACAGAAGGTTTCTCACAGCCTAGTTCTCTTTACTGTCCAGATTTGTCTTTGGTAGCTCCCTTCCTGCCCAAGCCCAAATACAGCACTAAGCTTTCTCTTTCTCTGCACTTGAGCCCTAGCCCTAAATGCCATCTTGGTTTCAGCATCTGACAAGAGATCCCCACCATTATCAAGACAAAATTTTTCTCACAGCCCAGTTTTCTTAGTAGTCAACATTTTCCTGTTCCAATATAAATGCATCTCTAGGCTTTCTCTCTCTCAGTCCTAACCTTAACTCTAAACCTTGCAAAACAAAATAAAACAAAGAAAAAAAAAAAAAAAAAAAAAAAAAAAAACAACAAAAGAGGCCAAAACAACAGAGGCCAAGCCTTTGTCAAGGGCCACCAACTGTTGCCCAAATAAAGTTTCTCACAGTCCATTTCTCTTTGCTGCCCACATCTCCCCTTGGCAGCCCCTTTCTGAGACCCTTATTCAACTGCAGCTCTGAGATTTCCCTCTCTCAGCCTGAGACCTAACCTTAAAAAACATCCATAAACTCAGTCTGAACCTTTGACAACAACCATGAAACACTGCCCAAAATAAAATGTCTCACGGTTAGGTCTCTCTCACTTCCCCAGGCAGTGCCACTTTCACTTCTTTTGACAGCTCCTTTCCAGCTACAGATCTGTGATTTCCATTTCTCTTAACCTGATCCTTAAACCTGACCTAACCCTAATCATTGGCTAGGTCATTGTCTTAGACTCCCTCACCCTTTTTCATACGAAGTTCTCCGGAAAAAGATTTTTTTTCCATCCCTTTTCAGTCATCCACTTGTTCCATCTGAGTTCCTTTTCAGCCTCACAGCAACTGGATCTCTAGGCTTTGCCTCACTCCAAACCCTAATTGTAACCCTGTTCTCAAAAAAAAAAAAATCTTGTCCTATGACTTAGCCAAAAATTTGGGGGTTGGATTCAGGTTGAATTTAATGTTGTGACATAGACTAAATCTTGATCTCCAGCTAGACTGAGGCAGCAAAGGGGCTGCTCATGGTGAAACTGGCTGAAAAATATTTGTCTGCTTCTAGCACTTTTAATGTGGCTCAAGAATGGGTGTCTTGGGCTAAGGGTCAATCCCTCCAGGGCTTACAGTTAGCATTAGGGCTGCGCTTGAGAGAGAGAGAAATCCTAGAGGCTTGCATTACAAAGGGGCTGCTGAAAGGAGGGGTAGGCTGGAAAAAAGAGGTATCCCTTTGAAGACTTCATTCAGGGCTGGTCTGAAGTCTTTGGTTTCAGACTTGCCCCTTGTATGTTGTTAGGGTTAGGTTTATGATTAGTTCCAGGAAAGAGACAAAGTCTAGAGCTTCAGTTGGAGTTGGGCTAGAGGAGGTAAGCTGAAGACAGATTGTTCTTTTTTCAGCTATACTCCAGCTGAAGCTCTACGTTTTGTCACTTAGCCCTAGTTCCTCAAACACAACCCAAATTAAGGAGTTTTAGGAGGAGAAGGTTCTAATATCCTGTTTAGTGCTTGATTTTTCCTAGTAACAAAAAAGCTGTGTGAAAGGTATTTGAATTGACTTTTGCCTACTGATGTTTCTTATACTTGTCTTCTTTTTGTGAAATTGGACCTCTTACAGAGTTTGTATTTGAGTTGCCATAAATCATAATAACAATTCTGTTTATACTAGCCAACCTTCACTGCTCTGTACATCATACTAAGATACTTATCAGGCTTAAACTAATGATAGGTCACCATGTGTTCAATTTTATAGTGTGTGAATCAAGCAGTACCTCTAATAATTTTGTTTTACATTATGTATTTGCTGTCTATGATTTTAATTGAACTGTGTGATTTCTGAGTTAGCACAAAGTGTCATTATAATTGCCTTTTCTGAAGGGAAGAAAGTTACCTAAGAGTTTCAATTCTCTGCTCTGAAACTTTATTGTTCAAAGTACAAGTACTTAGTCATTAACCTAGATACACATAAGTGGACACTTCTGTGGTGACACAAAATCTCTTACAATTTGTAACTTCTGTTGGTGTGCTGGAACTTTGTCCTGTCTCTTGCATTTCCCTTTAATTAATATAGATTTTCACTTTAATAAATTTTCTAGCTGTTTACCAATGCTTTTACATAGAAACCTGAGAGTTCTAATGCTTGCTTTCACCTTTTAACAGATCTAATTTCAGGACGTGTGGGAAATGTTAACAAATGAGAATTTCTGAAGTAAGTTGTAGGAGTATATTTTTATAAATGATAAATTAAATAGGAACTTATTTGTTGACCATTGATTCGTCTGGTGTAGGCATTGGAGATGTTACACTGTTATTCATTTTCAGTTTATATTTGTCTTTAAATCACTTTGCAAAATTCTTTCTCAGAACTTTCAATAGTTACTTTTTGTGACTAAAATAATTACAAATAAGTTTTAGGACATATCCAAAAATAGAAGTAAAAGCCATAGTGAGTTTGATTTGGGAATTGAAAAATACTTGGCCATGTCACAAGTAACTTGCTCTAAAATAAAGAACATTTTTAAGTATAATTTTTCATGTTTTATTTATTTTAATCACCTCAGTTTTCTTTATCAGTCACTGAAACTGAAAAAAGAAGCTCAGAATATCATGCAGATATTCTGTTCTTTCTTTATTTCTTGTGTTCTTTCTTTATTTCTACACAGAATACATACAGGAAATGCTGCAAGTCTTGGCAGGAAGCATTTTAGTTCTCTCTCTCTCACTAAAGTTGTGAAAATTAAATGGCTTCCAAAGGAGGGTGTTGGTTGTCTTTGTTGTTGCTGTTTGTTTCTTTGTTTTCCTTTTACAAGTCAAAATGGAATTGAAGCCTGAAATTTATTTATCTTTAGAAAAAGGACAGCCTTCAGACACATCACACAAAACAGATGCCAGAATATTTTCAACATAAAAATTAAAGTATTAGGTATTAAGTTTACACTGTACTTGAAAATAAAACATCACTCAAAACCAAACTTATTTCTTAAGAGGATTCTGAAGCTTCTTGTATGAGACTATTTTTACTATTCTGTTTAGCACTAGGGGAGATAACAGTATTAATTTTAGGCTAACGTTACCAAGGTTAACAGTTCATTGGTGTGAATGAAAAAAATTAGATTCAAACACAAACAGTGTCTCTTCATTAGTGGCCTGAGCACTGTAACCTGTATTTTTTTTGCAGAAAAAAAAGTTAAGTGTTACTATGTACCTCATAGCACATGACCATATAAAGGTAGCAGAAAGGAACTGGAAAAGATGCAAACATTAGAAATTCAGATTATACATAAACTTCAAATATTTAGCAATCGGGGTTACTGACCTCTGGAACAGTTTATCTAGCGATGTGATAGCTTACTAATTACTGCTAGACTTGAAATAAAGTTAGGTCCATATTTGCTTGAAACCCATGGTTTTTTTCATGTCTTTCTGCATGAAATCATTGGTCTAATATTTACATATATAAATGGTCTTCCTTTCATCATCAGATTGTGAACCTCTTATGAAGAGAAATAGAATATCACTACTCATATATGCATACCTTCTGCTCATAAAAATAATACACTTGATTCTAAACAAAATTGTGCTAAACGGTTTGCCAAATCCCAGTATGGGATAATGTCTTGTTGTAAGATGTGAAATTTAAAAATCAAAGAGTAGTTTTGTCACATGGAAAGAAGTAGCTTATTTTAAATTGTCAAGTATGCATTGTGATATGGATTTATGAATGCTGAAGAGGTTTTCCTCTCCATAGAATGCAGTCATTTATTTTAACATTACTATTTCTGCTTGCCTTCAGCAGACTTTTCAGATTAGTTATAAATTCAGTCACAAGGATTTGATGATTTATGGGTCTTTTCCAACCTCAGTGATTCTATGATTTTAAACTCTCAACACTGTAGTTGAGCTTTACCTTGTGGATTATGTTCCTAACTTTCTATTCTGCTTTGTCTTCTTACCATTTATTGACACTCTCTTTTTCACTTTGCCATTTCACTATTCTGTTAATAAAACTTTATTCTTATCTGAGAAGGTTATTGTGCATTTTTCTCCTTTCTTGATACTCCATTTACAGCAAAGTTCAACCAAAAAAAAAAAATTATTTTCTTCTTTTCTGCCATCCAGTCATTTTCTTATTTTTTTTTACTCTGACTTTTGTAATGTGAAATTATACATGTGCAAGTGGCTTACTATGTCTTTTGGAAGTAATTGATAAAATCAATTCCGAAGAGTAGGGCCAAAAATAATCAGAAAGCTAAAATTCTTACTCCTTTCCTTCTTGCCTTTCCTTGCCTTTTCTTGCCTTGCTTTGCCTTACCTTGCCTCTCCCTCTGACACAGCAAGGCCTCTTTTTGAGGTCTGTCCTTTTGAATCCTATTTCACATCGGTTGTCATGCTGTATTTGGATGTTCCTGCAACATACTTAGAGATAAATTTATAAATCAATTTATAAAGTACATATTCATTGTATGCACTATGCAGCATTAGACATCAAACGTGGGACAGCCATTTCTGACTTAATTTCAAGAGGCACGTGCTTTTTACTCTTTTGGTATGAACATTATCTTGATACACAAACTAAAACATACAATAAGGAACTAGTATTAGCTTCTAAATAAAGTTTAAGCAAAGAGTTCTGATTAAATCTTGCAGATTTGCTTCATATTTATATTTTATATCATCAGAATCTTATTACATATTCTCAGATTTCAGTGTCTCATTCTTGATATAATACATAAAATGGTTTCGTGGTGTGTTGTATAATCTAAGGTAGAAAGGGACCAACTGTTGTCTGCTCAAAAATGAGAAAAGCATGAGATTCCAGAAAAATGACTCTTCAAAATCCCTCAAGCCAGGTACATGCAAATAGAATATTTCATGCTTTTTCGGTATGATTCTGACAATTTCAAACCTCGCATTTGTAGGTATTGGAGCATGTAACCTGACTCTTCTTAGAGGTTTCTAATGAACAGACAAGACACAGTGGGCAAGGAGTGAAATGAACTTCATTTAAACAGGAAACAAACAAACAAAAAAAAACAAACAACTATTTACTACAAGGCAGATCAAGCACTGGAATAGTTCTTGGGACTCATAGCCTAAGTCCCAGGTTGACAAGAAGTTCAGCATGAGCTGGCAGTGTGCGCTTCCAGGCCAGAAAGACAACCATATCCTGGGCTGCATCAAAAGATGGGTGATTGTTCCCTTCCATCTACCCTGATCTTGTGAGACCCTTCAGCTCAGAGCTCCCCAGCACAAGACATGGACCTATTAGAGTGAGTCCAGAGGAGGGCCATGATGATGCTCAGAGGGCTGGAGCACCTCTCCTACAAACAAACGCTTGAGGGAGTTGGGGTTGTTCAGCTTGGAGAAGAGAAAGATCTAGGGAGACTTTATAATGGCCTTACATGTTTTTCAGGTGTTCAGGGCTGGGTTGAATTGGACTTTGGGCAACCTGGTGTAGTGGAAGGGGTCCCTGCCCATGGCAGGGTGGTTGGAAGTCAGTTATCTTTAAGGTTCCTTCCAACCCAAACCATTCTATGATTCTACAATTCTATACCCTAAACTATGCCAATTCTTTTTGAGACCCTGATCTTTTTAAAGTCTCATATATGTGAGGGAGGTACTTTACTGTGATGTGTTGCCTGGAAAACAGTTCAAATTCTTTTCTTCTTACTTTTTGTAGTTAAGTGGTATGAATAGTGAAGAATTTGGGACTCATGACTCTGTTGATAACAGTTATGAGTTCTTCTAAGTGAAATGAGGCAATGGTGCCAGCCATTGTAACACAACAGGTCAGCCTCTTAGCTGATGATCAATGACTAACTTTGGAAGTAAACACACATTTACAAGCCTGAGGAGGTAAATCCATGACCAAATTATTCCACAGTTCATATTAACATTCTGCTTTTTCTGTTAATGAAGGAAGAGTGATAACCTTTAATTCTTTCATAGAATCATAGAATGGCTTGAGTTAGAAGGGACCTCATAGATCATCCAGTTTCAATCCCCCTGCCATAGGCATGGATTCCACCCACTAAATCAGGTTGCCCAGGGCCCCATCTAACCTGGACTTTAACACCACCAGGGATGAAACACCAACCTCTCTGGGCAACCTGTTCCAGTGCTTCACCACCCTCTGAGTGAATAATTTCCTCCTAACCTCTAATCCAAATCTTCCCTCTTTTAGTTTAAAACCATTCCCCCTTGTCCTGTCATTTTTCAATTGAGCAAAAAGTTGCTCCCCATCAAGACAAACATTTTAAGAACAGATGCATAAAAGGTTCCAAAACACCTTCCAGGCTCTTCACATCTAATAGATTTTCACTTTGTCCTCCATGTAGGACTTCCTCAATTTTTGTGCAAATGTTTCTTCTGCTGCTTACTGTAAAAGGACTTAAAATGTTTCTTCCATAGATACTTGGTCTACTACACCACTTTAAGGCAGCTAGTGTTTGTTTCTCCTTTTCTGGTTTGTATTGTTTTTTTTTTGGAAAGTAACTAAGTGAATGCAACACAATCTGATGAAAACTTCTAAGCTCAGGACCTGAGAACTCCTAACAGGCTGGAAGATGAGCTCTCAGGGCAATCCTCTACTGAACAGTCATCTGGACTGGTAGGTAGATTTGAATTTTTAAGGTGTTGAGGAGAGGACTTACATATGGAAATTATTCAGTAAATCAACTGTAAGGATCGGGTTACTGACCACAGAATTACTGACTCAGCAGTTTTATCTAAACCATTGATTCTTCAGAGCCTTGAGGATAATTTGCTTAAACCAAGGTTACCTAATTTTAGAAATTTGATTAATTGCTACAGTTCTCTGGATTTCTTGAAACATATTAATCCCAATAGAGGCACCTAAGTACCAAAGTTTGACAAATACCAACTGTGATGTATATGGCAGATGATTTATGTTATCAGTAATGTAACTGTTACATTCAAAGATGCATTGTGCTCCACCAAATGTTATTGCACCATTTTGTATAATTGTTCCTGACTAGCCTAGCAATGCACATGACAAATGAAATGTAATGCAGTCAAATACCCAGGAATACATTGTGCATTGCTTGCAGAAATGTGGCATATAAATACAAAATGAGAAAACAGAACTGAAGTTAACTTTGATTGGAACTTAGGGGAATAATGTAGATCTGCTCCTCATGTTATTTAAACAATGTGGAAAAGCAATTTATAACTAAATAAAATGCTGGGTGTACTTATCTAAAATTGCAAAATAGAATTGCACAGTTCTGAAGTTCCAATGAAATTGTGCTATGTTCTCTCTGCTGCTCCTACATTTAATCTTTTCTCACAAGAGACTAAGTGGCTTAGGGACTTAATAAGATCTGGCACTTGAACTTAATAAGATCTGGCACTTTTCTTTTCCTTTTTTTTTTTTTTTTTTTTTTTTTTTTTTTTTTTTGTGCACTGAAAGCATTCTTAAACTGTGTTTTAGTACTGGAATGACATTCAGAGAATAAATAGTTAAGCAACCAAATGCTTTATAAACACTCAGTATCTGTATTTTCCTTTTCTCTCCTAAACTGCTATTTTCCACCAGTGGTAAACTGGCCAGATAATATGCAAATCTGTCACAACCATACCTGTCATACGTGCTATCACTTTTAAGCAAGATTGTTTCTTTCAGCATTAGATCCAGAAACATCAATTATAATTTCGATCTTAAACAAATATATTTCACAGCTTTCTACTGACAATTGTTTCATCATTTAACTTTTCAGCTGTTCGACTGAATATAATAACTTAGTTTTCGTATTTTCTCACCATTTTCCTTGTCTGAAAGACACAAATGGCTTGGGGTTTCATGTTTCATCTGAAGTTGAGCAGCAAAGAGCATAGCTTCAGAAGAGTAGGTACACGAGTGATAATACTACACCCTTACACACAAATAACTTCATCAAGTAAATTTACACAAGTTAGTAGGTTTATTTATAAGTGAAAAACAGGAGGCTAATGGACTTAGGCACATTTATCAGCCTTACAAAGCACCTATTTGAATCTAAATACCATCTAAAACATAGCCCTGAGAAATACTGTATTCATACGAACCCCAGAATAAGTTAAATGAGTCTGAAAAATGTTTTATATGATGCAGGTTGTTTAAGGTCCTAGTAATTTTTGTCCATATTTTAATCGTGACACTGCCTCTTTTCCACCCACCTCATGAGCATGTGTCATGGGTGGCAAAAAATTGTCATGTTCTGCTCTATGGGGAGCCTTGCTGCAATAGAGACTGCCGACTCAGGTGTAATGAGGTTTGCTTAAAACTGATTCTCCCACAAAGAGATCGATTTGAGGACAAAATTCCTGTCACAGACACTTGAACATTCAAAAAGGAGTAAATAAAGGCACTACATGTGGTGAATCAACCTTCACATGCAGGAAAACATACTACTTCTAGCCTGAGTTTCAGTGTTGCAAACATGTAAGATAAGGTTTGGTATAGCCAGGATCTAGAATGCATGTTATAAAAAATTTGTAAATATTATCTAGTCATCTAACAGCACTAATGTAATGTTTATAAAGCATGTAATAAAGCTGTCTTTCTTTCTTCAGTTTATTTTATGACTCGGGGAACAAGCACATTAAAAAAAGCTAAACTGCAATTAACACTATGAAGTGTATTTTCACCTCATTAGGCATTTTCTAAATAATTGGGAGTAGGAAAAGAGCCCTGAAATCAGTTTCTTGGATCATCCAGGATGTAAGAAGTAATGAATGAATAGGAAAATAAAGCTTATTAGGTCTTATTTGGAGTATACCTTTTTTTTTTTTTTTTTTTTTTTTTTTTTTTTTTTTTAATGACCCTGGCAATCAGAAAGACAACCACTGAAGAAGAAAGTATACATTTGTTTCTTTCTTAAGTACAAAGTACCATAAAGACTCTTAATGTTGGATTATAATGGTCTCCTTGGATCTTATAATTTATTTGATATGTAAGTGCATGGCTTAGAAATCAGGAAAGTGTATACAATACAAAGTATACATTTTTTCTTTGCTGCAGCTAAAATCATATTTACGTAAGTATAGAAATGCAATTCATAGATAAGAAGTATTTTTAAAATACCCAGAATTTAACAAAACATAGGAGATAGTTGCTTCCAAACTTACAACAGGTGTTGGAAATCATTCTTTTTACTAAATCTTAATTTTAAAGCCTAAGACTGAAATAATCTGAATTCTCTTGCAATTCAGGGCTTATGTATTCTACATAAGTTCCATGTTCCAAGACTTCAAATTAAATCTGTGAACACAGCTATTCTTTGTACATAGCTATTGCGTTAAAGGATAAGGAAGTTTGGCAGGACCTAAATCCTCTTGCATTCCAGCTTGTCTTCAGATATTGGAGGGGATGGGGGCATCTAGGCTTAGATTCTGAGTGATGTCCAATTTGGTACTATAAGTCCAGTCACATTCAATATATTAAATTATCATGATCACAGATGCACAAACAGCACAATATTGCAGTATTAGAAGTCCGGTCACATTAATTATATTGAATTACCACAATCATGGATTGCACAAATAGTGCAATAAGCACTGTAAGTCCGGTTGCATTAATCATGATCACAGATGCACAAATAGCACAATACACTTTCAGTCTATTAAATGGCTGGTGTAGTTTATTGAACCAGCAGGAGTACAGGTTCTTTTGGATTGCCAGCAATAAATATATTATCTGCAAAGCACGTGCAAATACCAAAGATATGACAAACACAACTAACCAGAAATGTGCTAACTTATGAAACAACTCTATAGAGAATGTTAGGTTTCCCAGGGAAGCACTTTTTATAACTGAGAGTTTGAATCTCACCCAAAAGGGGGAAAGAGAGGTTCAGCCCATCAACCAATCCTGGAAGTAAACAATGTATTTCCAACTTATCTCCAGTGGTTTTGTTTCCCTTTGTTTCCCCCATGTTTTCCTCTCTTGAGCCATTTTTATACTATTTTCCTACTTTTAGGTGAAGCTTGAGTAACTAGGTATACATGCCTTTGTTTTGATTGGTATTATTTTTTTCTCGCTTTTGTTTTAAAGGTATAGGATCAGAGGAATTCAGAGTACCTGCTCAGTGAGGAGTGCTCACACCTAGCAGGCAAGTAGCCTTTGGGATGGAGGTGTGTTTTGGCATTGTAATGAGTACAGCCAGAGACATGATTTGGTTATCAGTTAGACTCAGGGCTGGCCATTGCTATTAGTTCCATAGTAACATCAGGTTTCCCATCCCTGCAGTGACAGCACAGAGCCTGGCCTCACTGTCTTCTCTCTGCTCCAACCTCCATGCTATATCTCTTAGAGTCAGCACACCAAGATCCCCTGGTATCACCTAAGGTTGCAGGCTATGTTGCCAAGTGGACTATCATGAAACAGATTCCTTGCATATCTGCCACATCTCACCCTGCAACTTTCCTCAACGTTAAACATTCTCTTAAGACATGGACATGCGTTTAGCCTCAATAAGTTACCTTCATTAATTATTCCATAACAATGAATTTTTAATTCCTTATCTTTGGTCAGGAATTACATTACATATGGTAAACAACTGAACATTTCATATCTTCAAAGATGATAATGAATGTTCTTTCTTTATACACAAATACATAAGCATGGATGACAGACACCATCAACAGTCTTCAAAACAGCATGTGTATCAAATCTAGGAGGTATTTTTTTTGGTGATGGCAGTATTCTTTCTATGCAAAAATGTTTGGACATTGTGAGACAGAGAAAAATAGTAATTCCTTCTTTGTGCTTTTGGAAAAGGTTGTAAGTGCTATGTTAACGCCTATTGTTAAATATTGTTCATGTGAGAAATGATATCATCTAACAGATGTTTCAGAGATTATTGTTCTATATACATCCTAACTGGGACTTCTTACATCCCTTTCATTCTGATTTTGCTTTTCTTCTTCATCTAGATTTTCATACAAAGGTGTATTTATTTATTTATTTATTTGCTTCTAAGACAAACATACCCATTTACAGGTCAATATAATTGTCACTGAAAAAATAGATATTTCTTCTTGACAGTGCAGAGGTCTTGTGTATGTGAGTTGGTATGCAGAATGGTGAAGTGCAAATATACAGCACAGACACTACTCCATACCCTGGGAAGAATATTCACAGTGCCTATTAAAATCAAATTAGCTCAGCCCATTTTCACTCCACGTAAAGTCTCCTATCATAAAAGCCCTCTCATTCATGTGGTGGACTACTGTGCTTTCTCTTTCCTGCCTAGGGAAGACTAAGCATATTATTTATTGCAAAAGTGCTGAAGACATTTGAGTTTTGCCTTGAAGGACTGATCCTTCAAGATCACCCAAGCGCTCACAAGACAAAGAGAGGGAACAACTTGTGAGACCTGAACAACAGTCCTTCTAAACACTCTGAGATGCTTTATTTATGAAGAGTAGTAGTCATGCGTGACAGTTTAAATATTTACAGATCTGCTACATCAAATGCTGGAATATTTGAACAACTTGCCATGCCTCACATTCCCCAATGAACAATAAAGTTACAGAAGGAAGAATGGAAACTTTAAGTAGAAAAATATCCTTGGAACCTTAGATTTCTTAGAACTCAGTGTAAGTCTGTCAGCCTTTCAGTAACTAAAAATGACCACAGAAAGTGTAAATATTTTAAATGGATAATCTAGTAAAATATACTTGGTGGTATATTTTTAAATAATATCACCAAGACATCTATACTGCTGGCTTTATGTGGCACAAATTATAATCTAGATTTCCAATCAGCAGTATGCATAGCAGGACACCTGAAATAATTGAATATAGATTAATTTAAACCCATTTAAACCTTCGAGACCTTAGATGTTTGACACACAGAGACACTTGAAAAGAATAAAAAAGTCCTCTTTTAATGTATGTGCTTGGACTTGCTTTCCAATATGTTCTATGAATTATCCACAATTACCCACTTTGACAAGGCCAGTGTTCTCATTCTTGTTCTCTTTATCGCTGCCAGCCTTTACATCTTATACTTCCTTTTTTTTTTTTTTTAAGTCCTCTAAATTGCTCTTAACTTAGCACTGCAACATATTGTTGTTTTTGATTTTTAATTGCTTATACATTTATTTGATGACACAAGTACTTGTTCTGCCTTATTTGTTAGTACTGAAGTAACACATATTGATGTTTCTATGAAAGACTTCAGCAGGGTCCTTAAGCAGGTTTCATTATTTCAAACGACTGACACTGGTTAGCCTCTTGTTATTGAACCTTTCCTATAGTGTATATATGCTTTTGAGGATAACTTATTTGAGATATTTTGGGTGCTGTTTATTTTTTCATCTGTGAGGAAGT
Organism: Anas platyrhynchos; assembly: GCF_047663525.1. Taxonomy (NCBI): domain Eukaryota; kingdom Metazoa; phylum Chordata; class Aves; order Anseriformes; family Anatidae; genus Anas; species Anas platyrhynchos. The sequence goes on from NC_092589.1 coordinate 16,821,610, forward strand.
TAGACACCAGGCCTCAGCCGCCCACTCTCGCGAGAGAGGCTGACAGGAGGGGGCGCTGTCAGGGCAATGGCGGCTGCGCCCTTTCCCCCTGCCTAGAAACAGCCCCAGGGAGGGTGACACCTCGAGATGCCCACCAGGCATGGGGAGGGGCCAGCAGTGCATATAAACTGGGATTGTGCAGCTGGTTTGGCAGGGCCCGGGGCTCTGCACCAAGTATTGGCAGTGTACAAGATCACCTACCTACCGTGGTGTTGACTAGGCACAGAGCTCACTCCAAAAACAGTGTGGCGACCCAGACAGAGGGCCTGCCCAGAGTCATGGCTGTTCAGGCTGTTCAGGGAGTGCCTGAGCCTGCTGCTGCCAGGGGAGGGCAACGGGGTGACTGCCTGTTCGTCAGGAATGTCTGCTTGAAATGGTGGCTGAGCTCAGGGAGGAGGTGGAAAGACTGAGCAGCAGGGGGTGTGAGCAGAAGACTGACTGGTGGGGTAACTCCCTGGTGTGCCTGTGAGAAGGGCGCTGGGGGATGCTCCCCAGAGGGTGGTGGAGCCTCTGCCCTCTTGCTGTTGGGCACAGGGAGGGGACCAAAAAGACAAGGAGGATTGGAAGCCAGTCCCAAAAGAAGACACAAAGATGATCAGAGGGCTGGAGCACTTCTCCTGAGAAGAAAGGCTGAAAGAGCTGGGGATGTTTATACTGGAGAAGAGAAGGCTTTGGGGAGTCCTCATTGCCGCCTTTCAATACTTAAAGGGAACTTATAAAAAGGATGGAAAGGGGGAGTATACCCTTACTCAGGGATATAGTGACAGGACAAGGGAGAATAGTTTTAAACGAAAAGAGGATAGATTTAGATTGGACAGTTGGAAGAAATTCATCACTGTGAGGGTGGTGAGGTGCTGGAACAGGTTGCCCGGAGAGATTATGTATGCCCCATCCCTGGAGGTGTTCAAGGCCAGGTTGGATGGGGCCTTGGCCAACCTGATCTAGTGGGTGGCATCCCTGCCTATGGCAGGTTGGGTGAATCTAGCTGGTCTTTAAGGTCCCTTCCAACCCAAGCCATTCTATGATTCAATATAATCACAGAGAAAAGACTTAGTGGTTACCAGCATTGAAGTCGCTGTAAACCTAATAAAGCCACTTACATCAGCACATGCAAGGGAGGACAGGAATTTCCAGTGTCTGAGTGACTGCTGGAGGCTTAACTAAAGAGGGAATCAGTTTCATCCCAGTCAGTACTTTCTACACATCCTTTATATATGGAAATGTGAATTTTTTTGTCACATATTACATAGTACAAAAATAATGAAACATAGCACTCAAAAGGAAAATAGCCTATGCCAATCACTGCTGCACTAGTCTGCTCATGAAGATATATCTTAATGCTTTAGTGATGACAAATAATCTATTTGCCTACTATTAGAAGTTAACAGACTCCTCAGGTTTTAAAATGTTTATGTATCTAATGAACTGGTTTTACACTAAGCCACTCATCAGTGGAGTACTCATCAGTCATCCTCTTTACTTACAGATGTTTGTCTGTAAACCAAGTTGTTCTCTGAGTGGTGAAAGGGTATGTTGGAGGTAGGGGGAAACAGAGGCAGTTGGTGACAGTATTGCCAAGTAAAGTATTTTATTGCAAAGTAATACACTGAGAAATGCTATTATTCATGTTATAGTATGGACTAGTGGATTAAGCCTTGCCTTTCAACTAAATTCAGTGTCTTTCTAGAAACAGACTAAGAATTTGCTATGTTCAGTGTTAAGAAATATTACTGTTCTCTCTTCTAACAGTTTCCAATAATTAGTGTGTATCTATTGGGATTACAGCCCCCAAATTCTAATTTGAGTTCTTTCAGATAGCTGGGAACTTTCAAACAATTTCTATGTACAAGATAAACTTGTTACCATCAGTAGAGATCTCTGTCACTTGTCACAGTGACTCTCTGCTCTTTTAATACCATCAGATTCTAAGGAACTTGCAATTTAAACAGTAACATGAAAAGAAAAATAATATGCTGGTTCCCTGAGTTCCTTCTGCTACACTGTCAGGTAAAAATAAAGATGAAATAAAGATGAAAATGATCTTCTCAACAAATTTTTGACTGTTAAGAAATGGAAGAAATAAAGAAAAAAGTATCTCTTATTCCCCTGCTTTAAAGAATTCTCATCTATTTACCAAAAGGGGTAAAAATTCAGCACTTTAACCTCTGATGCTGCCATTCAGTCTTAGTCATCACCTTTGAAAAGCGAGCTTCCTAGTCTTAACCTGGATTTCAACGATGTCTTAATTGTTTTTTGCACTTCAAGAACAGCTGCATGGTTCAGCTGGTGAAAACTAGCTATCAGTCATTTGTTTACAGATGTGAAAACAGTTTTATCTATATATGTATATATAGAGAGATAGAAATGTAAGAATAGTTATTGTGTGGCTGTGCATTAGTGCTGATGTTGGTGGTTGCACTTTAAGTGCTGTCTGGGTGAGGAGAGCTGAAGCGTCTCAGAAGACATCATGGGTTATTCTGCTTTTAGAAATTCTGAGATTATAAAAAACATTAAAAACTCAATTCAATATCAACTCTAGCACCCAGGGGGAAAAAAAATGTATTTAACCCGCTAAATTTTGTCAGAATTTGAAACTGTTCTGAAGAAAAATGTCTAGTTTTGATCTGGAAACATCAACAGAAAATCAATGCTTCCCTTTTATCTTATTCCAGTAGTTCACTGTCCTTTTAATAAATAAATAAATAAATAAATAAAGACTATTTGTCATTTCCATAAACTTACAGAGCATGTCTGAAGGTTACAATTGTCCTTTACAATTGAGTGGACTAAATTTGCTGAATGAAGCCCACAAGAAAATCCTCATGGACTGACACTTCCAGCTGACTAAACACTGGATAAGGCACACTGGGTTAGTATAACAGGCTCCTTGCAATATTTGAGTCACTGTGTCTAGAAAGGCATGTACTGTTCTGCCCAGCTATAATAAAATTTCCTTTTCCCTTTGTTGCCATTGAGTACATGACCTTTGTAGTCCAGGGAGATTCCTAATTCCAGTGTAAGAAAATGTGAAAATGTTCCCTTATTGAGACTTCCAAATGTTGTAATTATATAGGGTGGAGTTTTTGTTTGCTTTTGTTTGTTTTGAATTGCTTTTCTCTAAGACAAAGTTTGAATGGCCTTTTCCCTGTATCTTTTTTCTCAAGTGTATTTATCAAGAACACCTTTGACCTTTAAAATATATCAAAGTTATAAATACAAGTGGTTTTGCATACTGAAAGCCAGGATCACTGTTCACCAGCAATATAAATAGAGATAGAACATCTCCAGCATAGTAAGAAGATTTTAGCTAAGGCAGAATTTGACTTCATTAGTTCCTGCAATTCTGTCAAAGGAGAGATGGGATTGTGACAATTATTTGTTTGGTTACAAATTTCTGGCATTCAAAGGAAGATTTTGTTTAAGAACTGTATCCCACTAAAAATAACTTGTTAGGACTGCATAAGTTCAAGATAATAATTACCAAGTTTTGAATTTATAGAGTGAACTTAGTCTATTCAATTTCCTGAGATGTATAGTTAAAAATGAAGTAAAAATTGGCAGCTTTGCCTTAGATACTTTAATAGCTAATTTGCAAGTATTCATTATATCATCTTGAAAATGATACTGTGGAAATGTAAAATAACTACAGTGTAAGTAGCTGTGGTCACTGGCAAACTATTGACCATCTGTTTGTCAGAAAGAAATTACACGTTCCTGCATTGATAAAGTGAACATTTGATAGCTATCTTTCATATGCAGCATATACAGTTTAGAAGCTTTTCCTCTTTTTTCATAAAGAACAAGTGGTTGTAGTGAAAAAATTCCCAGAAAAGAGAATTTCTAGTTTCAATGTATTTTTAATTTATTTAACTAATAATAGTTTTGTTGTTATTGTTTTTGTTTGTTTGTTTGTTAGTCTTTGTATTCATGGAAGTTAATTTTTCATTTAGGAAATAAGAATATTCTGATTGGTACAAAATTAGTTATGGCAAAATATCAAACCTTTTTGCTTTGTATTCAAATGGAACATCGTTTGGAACTACATCTTATAGGGTTAATGTGTGGAATTCTCAGATGGTATTCAATACATCCATGTAGTATTTTAAGGTACATAGTATACTGGTCAAAGAAACAAACTACTTCTGTCTGAGATTAGAAGGTAGAAACTGCATAATATAGCAGCCTTAAGATATTCTATTTCTCATCATTATTTTTTTGTCTCACATCTAACAACACACTTGCAGGATCACTGGCCTTTTGGCTGCCATGTATTTGTTCATTCATTCACACACATTCAGATGTGTAACAACTAATTTAAGACTAAAAAGTTTTTAGGTCAAGCTCAGCAACAAGATTTTGTGATCATATTTTGGGAGGAAACTGGTGTACATGCCAGCATTTTAGGGTATAAAACTCATGAACTGACAACTGTCCATACGTACTATATATATGCATTTTGCACCTTAAGTCAGCCCACATGATCAACAAAAGTTAACTGACTAAGACGTAAAGGGAAAACTGGTTTTGCTCCGTGCTCTTTCCAACCGTTAATAAGTCTTACCACCATTTTGTTACATTACTCTCCAGTGCTGTATATTTCTTTGATATGATAGAAAAACAAGCCTGAAACAAGGAAGAATGAAACCTTCCCTTCCACCTCCCTAACAACAACAACGTATACAATAAATATTTTTTTTTTTTAAAAAAAAAAAGCTCAAGCCTGACTTATCCTTGTGAACACGGAGTAGGACACTCTAAAATATACTTTCTTGACATCAAGAACTAATTAGATGATTTTTTTACATCTAGGAATGAAGTCTTGCACTCTGAAACCAGTGAATGGTTTTAAGGGCAGAAATCCATCTGGTATCCAAAATATTTTGTATATATATCACCCCATTATTCTGCTCTGTATGCATATTGAAAATACTGACTGATTCAAAGTCTTCATCCTGATACTTAAATTCTCCATGGAGATTTTTCCTGAGAGGAATTTTCAGCTTTAAAATTTAAACTGTTAGCCATGAGGAAAGCTCATGCAGGTAAATAGCAAAGATCTCATAGTGGTGGACCATGAAATTCAGTACAGTGGGAGATGGGACTAGCCATGTGCCTTTTCCCTCTGAGAACAGCATTTTAAATTCTGCCCGCATTAAAATATGCACAATGAAGGAATGAGAGGTATTTTTATTTATAGTTGGGGTCCTGATGATGCACTGATGCCTAATGAGATCTTAAAACATGTGGGCTCCTATCATCACTTCAAAACTTAGTCTCAAGGTTCCATTGACAGTGAAAGAAACAGAATCTATTTCTTGAAGGACTTGTTCTGGCAATCCAGCTGGTGGATCATCTGTTTTCTCTCAGGCATAAGAAAAAGCAGTAGCCACTGGCAGCAAAGGTCAGAAAACTGACAAGTTCTACTTATACAGTACAGCCTGTAGCAGCACTGTTTTTCTGTTTTGTTTGTTTGTTTTGATTTTATTTTTTTTTTAAGCTAATCAGTACACTTATGTTTTTCTTTCTTGCTGTACGCTATTTTATATACAAACTGACTCAAAATTGTGATGCCCAAGGTATCACAGCTTGGGAGCTGGAAGCTGTAACCTGGGAGAAGAACATGCAGTTCTTACAGTACAAGGTATTTGCAATGTCCCCTCCATTCCCCTCCATGAAAAGGAACAACCTAAATTTCTTTACGCCAGCTATGCCACAAACATGGAGGAAGTATGTGGAAGTATTTCTCTCTCTCTCTTTTTTTTTTTTTTTTTTTTTTAATGGATGGTGGTGTTTCTTCTTTGCAACTTCTAGCTGGGCTTCTATGAAGAATGCAAGGAAGACAAAAAGTAAAAAGTACTGTGCTCACTTTCTGACATAGATATACAGGGAAGGACAGGGACTACTGCTAAAAAAATAATAATAATAAAAAAAAAAATTACTCTGCCACTGGCACCTTTACCATATGGAGATAGAAAATTTTTCCATATATCATCTAAAAGGAGACTGTCCTGAAGACAACGATCAATCCCCTCACTTTAATGATTTTCTTCTGGGACAAAACTACTTCTGTGCATTTGTATAGGTGATGCTGGTACACCACCAGATCTTCCCTCAATAGCTCAACCTTACAGTACACAGTGATCTTATAAAGGCCCTCGCCTTACATCAATGAGATTTGTGTTTGGTAGAAGAACATAGACAATGCATGTGGGTATACAACTATGGATCTGTTGTTGCTTTCATTATTGAACCAGAAGATTTTGCAGTTTGACTGTGTATTCATCAAAAATATGTTTCCTATTCATTCAGTCATATTCGCAGCAAGGAATGGATACTTGGTAAAGAGGAAAAAAAAACAAAAAAAAAGGCACAAAAGCACTAACAGAACCCTCCAGCAGAAAGCATTTCAAAAGTTTAAGCCAGTGTAAACCAGAAGGCTATATTTCAGCTTCTATTATTGCTCAAAATGACTAAATATAGAGAAAAAGAGAGGAAAGGAAAGGAAAGGAAAGGAAAGGAAAGGAAAGGAAAGGAAAGGAAAGGAAAGGAAAGGAAAGGAAAGGAAAGGAAAGGAAAGGAAAGGAAAGGAAAGGAAAGGAAAGGAAAGGAAAGGAAAGGAAAGGAAAGGAAAGGAAAGGAAAGAGGAAAGGAAAGGAAAGGAAAGGAAAGGAAAGGAAAGGAAAGGAAAGGAAAGGAAAGGAAAGGAAAGGAAAGGAAAGGAAAGGAAAGGAAAGGAAAGGAAAGGAAAGGAAAGGAAAGGAAAGGAAAGGAAAGGAAAGGAAAGGAAAGGAAAGGAAAGGAAAGGAAAGGAAAGGAAAGGAAAAAAGAAAATCCTTCCACAGACACATGCTAACAAAAAGGTCAGTTTTACTGAGAGCAGCATATGACTGATAATTCTTCAGGTTCCTTTGGAAAAAGGCAAGTCTGAGAGGTGTGAAGTTGACTTGAGTGTGAAAACGAAATCATAATGAAATGTGAATAAAATGAATAGAACCCAAACCCAAACATTCCCTAACCAGGGTTTATAGTATTGTCCCCAGCCTAAGACAGAGCCTGAACCATAGTCTCTGCACGTACCTCTGCTTTAGCATCATTGACTACTGATGCTTTTACCCAGAGTCTCTTAACAACCAGGAGCTGTTACCTGTACTAATGAGCCTGGGAAGGTACGATAAAACCCATACTTCACTAAAGATTCTGCTGTAACTCTGTGTCTTTTCTGTTCTCTGGAAACAGAAAAAGAAAACAGGTGAAAGATGCAGAAAGACCTGCCTTGAAATTACAAGCACTTGCAGATAGAACTTGTTGAATTCATCCCTGTTTGAAAACTGTTAAAAGACTCCCTTAGCTTTCAATAAAGATTTTTCTTGAAACTACAGAGAAGGGCGTTCTCTTTGTTCTTTTCACAAGGTTCTTAAAATCTTAAAATCTAGACAGCCTTGAAATCTAGGCACTTTTTTTGAGCACTTCTGCACACACGCCTCTACTACATAATATTTCCTAGAGAATTGATACATGTAATTAGTATAGAACTTATCCTGTTTGGTCTATTTAAAGTTCCAATATAATCTATAATCTATAATCTATACATTTGAATATCGATATATATATGGAGAAAAACAACATATTGTCAGCTTTCCCATGTAGTGAATAAAGCTGGTAACTAAATAGCCATGGATGTTCTCCATGCATTTAATGTATACATAAATGCTTACCCTGCCTGATTCTATGCTTTAGACTATAATTATAGCACTAAAAAAAAAAAAAACAAACAACAAAAAAAAAAACCTTCATTTAATCTGTTCTTTAAAATGTTCACACTACATCAGGGGGAGCTACTGACATTTTATTGTCAGATATATATTTTTACCTGCAAGACTAAATATTACTGTTTCAGAGAGGACACTAGAAGACTGCCTGCACAGGCAAGCTAATTTGCTAATATCCTTACATGTGGAAATGTCTATACTGAGACATACACAGAAGAAGTAAAATTTTGCCAGATCTATTTGTATTTATTAATCGAAGCAAGACACCACTGTTATGTGGACACTTCTTGGAGGAATTTTATGACCTGTGTAAGAAACTTATATTGTCGTAATGAATAGCAGATTATTTGATGTGTTTATTAAAGCACATTTTCTGGAGAATTGGTAATATGTAAGCCTCTTGCTGTTCATTTAAAAACTTCTGTATATCCTCCCTAGTGACTGAACCTCGGAAAATGTGTGACATGCAGGTTCAAAACTCAGAAAGAAAACATATGAGAACAAAAATGTAACTAAAAAGTTTTTAGAAATTGAAGTTCAGGATTGTTTTTAATGCCTGAATTCAGATTTTCTGTTGTTTAGAATCACTGAGATAATACCTTATTAATGAATTTTACACTAGACAAAATATAGTAACACAGAAATTATTCATGGAGCTTGAAATGCTGTTTGTTTTTTTTTTTTTTTTTCCATGATCTCCATGCAATTATGACATATACCATTATACAAGTTGATATGTAATACAACATTTAATTTTTTTTCTTTCAGTAAAAAATGTGATTTTCAATGAGAAACATATTCTGCTAATATCTTTAGAATTTCCACTCCTTTCTCGCACCAAAAAATGTTCCTTGGAGATTGGAGGACAACTTAGCAGTTATGTTAAATACTTTATACTAGAAGACTTGTTAAATCCAGTTAAATGATAGTGTCAGCCTTTGACACGTTTACAAGCTTGTCAAGATCACAACTGACAAACACATGAAAGAACAGAGGGTATTCCCTTCCATGTGCAAGCTGCAGAAGCAGTTTTAAAGTTGTGATAAGAGATCAGCTCTTATTTCAGCATGAGAGCTTTAAATGTCAGAATACTGACTACTAATTACAGAAATGAAAGTGCTGGCTACCAGTGTGCATTTCCTAAATGTGTGATAAACTACTCTCAAAATGTGAGAACCAGCAAATAGGATGTGGGTTTCAGATACATTTTTTTAGGGACTCTGTGTAGTTGTTCTAGGCTAGTTTTTGTATTCAGTTTAAAGATCGTATTATAACACAAGACCTAACTGGAAGTCACAAGAGTTGTCATTTAATTTTTTTTTCTATGTATTTCTACATATAAATACAGTTTTGGCTGAGGTATCATCCATGAGATGTGCTACTACATGCTATTCACACTTTAGTAACACAGGGCTCATGACCACAGCATAGAGTCTGGTAGACACAATTTTAGGCTTAACTTTGAGATGGGATATCAGCTGGTGTTGAAAAAAAGTACACACACTTGCAGTATTCCATGAATGATCCCTGCAGTGCACTGGTCAGTCCAGAATTTGTGGACTTTCATAAGGGTGAAGACTTGAATTTTCAGTGATGCTTTGCAGCTACCTCCAATTGACTGCGTTGATAATTATGGTTTTAAACACCTCTGAATGTTGAACCCAGATCCTGAGAATGAACCTAAATATTAATGTGATAGAAGTTCCTAACTGCTACCCACACTTTTTTTACCCAAATGCTGTCTTTTGGAGGGTATTTCAAAGGGGGTAAAATGCTCCAGTTTCAACCACAGTATTGTGTAGGGTTAAATTGAGCCATGCTGTATGAAATGATAAAGAATCCCTCTGCAAGTATATAAATGAAATGATTATAATGGCATTTTGAAGACATTACATAGTTTAAATATAAACATTGCTCTAACCATGATAAATAGTTTAAATGTGAACATTGCACTTAATATCATAAGTCTTCAATAAGTTCATGTGACTTTCAGATTTCTCTCCCTACCAGGTGGGTTCCTGCTTAAGTTCAGAGTGAGGAGACAGACTGTTCTCTCCCAAACCTGTCACAGCCATTATATAAATGACACAGTTTGGCTTTTGCAATATCTTTGAATATTTTATTATTTATAGTAAGTGCTTAAAATCATCTTCTTTCCCTCTGCCACAAGAAAATGAAATCTGGTGCATTTTGATCTCATTTACATGCCGCAAATCTAAAATAACATTGCTAACCCCATAACCACTGAATATTTTGCAAAATACCAACTCATGTATTCCAAACAACCTTCCAGTCAACTTAGTGGGGTATTTCTCTCAAGTTAATTCTTGTAAATACATTATTAATTTGTGTCATGATAATATGTGATATGCATTTTTTTGGACCATGTATTGAATTGAGCAATACATACAATGATCGCTTTCTGTTACATGCACTGTGTGAGTAAATATTGACTTCTTGGTGGTGGTGGTGTTTAAGCAGCAATTTGCGTTATACAGACATTGATCAGCCTGCATTTGGTAGTCATATTGAAGATAAAGTTGGATTGATGCTTAGAGGGTTGTATGGTTACAAAATCAATAGTTGCACATGTTGAAAGCTCATCTCTTTAAGGTCAAGGGTAGCTCTACTTGCAGTGTTTTCTATATGATATATCACACATGTTGACTTCCACAGTATTCTGCTGCTTAGCTGGGATACATGTATTCACAGTTCAATGGAACGGGCTTTATTCTCTCTGCAACAAAAAAGAATGAGAAAATCTATGGATAATATTTCAGTTAATACTGCAGTAAGATAATACATTACCAGATGATTTCTTCAGCCTTTGTCACTGTAGATTGTATTTGTTGTTGGTTTTGTTTTGTGAGTAGGTCATACCAGCTGAAGTAGATGCTTGTATTAAGTTCATTCACTACCACCACTTGAAGCAGAACGTATTTGTTTCTTTTCTTCCCTTACTTTTTTTTTTTTTTTTTATTGAGGTGATTTGCGGTCAAATCTAGAAATTTTTTTTTTTTGTTTGTTTGTTTGTTGTTTTTTTTTTGTTTTCATAATGCTTTCACCAATGTAACGTTCTAATTACCTGATCTCTTAGTCCTTCTTTTTGATTCTTACAGTGTGAGAAGCTAAATTTAAAAAATAAATTAATAAATTGAAAAGCAAAAAAAACAACCACAATCTCTGCTAGTTTCTTGAAGCCAAGACTGTATTGATTAATGTGTCCATGACAATACTCAAATCAGCGCGTGCAACATTTTCTTCTTCCTGAGAAGAGTTTTGCAAATCAGCAGTGCAATGGCTCTACCCTTGGTAGTAAGTGTTTGTAAACAAAGGATGAACCTTACAATTTCTGTACCTTTGAGAAGCAGGTATTGTCTTCAAATCATTAGATTTTTATGCAAATTTGAACTCACCCAACGAAGCAGAAGAATTTCTGTATGTTGACATGATAGGTTATATATAAAGTTTATTCAGCTCTTGTATCTGAGAAACAACCTTTTCTCATACAACCAATAACTTTTGATGTTGACTTCTGTGTAAATTATAATATGAATTAAAAGAAAAATATAAATATTTTGTTATAATATCACGTGTTCTGCAAGTGCCTTCAACTTCCATTGTCTCCACCAGAGATTTAAGCTTGTACATGGTGTGACATTGTCTTGAATTTGAAATAAGACTTGATTATTCCAGGTAAAGTTACATATTTTTGTCCATGTTAGATGTTTTATTTCTTTGGCAAACATGTGGATCATCAAAAGTGGGTGTCACTAAAACTAATTCCCATATCAATGTTGGAATCAACATTTGATATGTAAGGAAACTCTTTTCCCTACAGATGAATATTGCAATCCATTCATGATATAGAATTATTTTTTTTAATGGTGTGTTTTCAGTCTGGGTAATAAAGTCACCAGCTTTCAGTAAGAACCCCATGCAGTTCTGGGAATGAGTGATGTAAGCAAATGGCTAGGTTAGAGAACTGGATGCCAGAGCCTCATAAAGAAAAATAAAAATCCCTCAGGCTCCCACATGTATTCCTGGCTTAACTTCTACAAAGCATGTTTGTTGTTGCAGTGATGAGTTTTATGTGCCCATCCAGGAAGAAAAGATAAAAGGAATATAAAATAAACGTATTATACAGATATGCATGCTGTGTTGGAAGGGATTACTCCATGTGTCCTCTTTGTGTCAAACCTTTTCCAGTCTGTCACAGTATCATGTGTGGAAGAGATTAATTTTTAAATCATTGTCCTGTTGCCTCAAGAACAGGGACATATGCTGTTGTCCTACTTTAATGTAGTAAGCTATTTCATCATTAAAAATATTTCCTGTCCCATAATTGCCAAAGATTTCTTCTAGACCTATTCCAAGTCAAATAGATTGCACTGAAGGATTTGCCAAAAAACACTAAAAATGATCATTCAAATTACTGTACAGTGTTTAAAAAGACAAGATAGATAGTTTCAAAGATATTCTTAAGCTTTGAGGTTCATTAACAATCCTTGTTTAATATAGTCATAAAGTTAAATTGACTGCATTACTTAACTACACAAACAATTCTAAAACTACAAATATCACACCCTTCAGTAAAAATCTGATTTTGAAGAAGTAATTTAAAATAACTATTTAATAAATATTTGCTAACATTAAGTTACTAAAAACATTGTCCTTGAAATAATATTCATATTAATACAATATTTACTTTTTTTCAAGCAAAGGCATTGTTTGTATGTCATTCATGAGAAATGTGTAATCAAATTCAAAATACTAATCTGTATTTACATTTTGACGTTTTGACTGAGCTTTTGTTGCTATTAGGTAAAAAAAAAAAGCCTTACAGGCAATAAGTCTTTTTACTTATTTAAAATTTTATACTGAGATTACAAGTTTTTGTGCTTCAAATTTGTTGAATTTGTTTTGTTTTTCTTTTGTTAAACAGTACAGACCATCAGTTTTACTGGAAAAAGAAAGGTGGCACTAGGAGAGGAACTTCAAAGGTGTTAAGACATTAAGGAAATAACTGAGTCCAGAGCTGACTGATTTCCTGTTACTCACTCTAGTTTTGAGAGGCATAAGTTACACAAACAAACCATAAAATTTCCAAAAAGTGTTTTCATTAATTCTTCATGAATATTACAAATGTTTTATATTCTCTTCTAAATTTCTTTGTGTTTGAGCATAAATTAAAACTTAATATTATTAAGCTTAACAGTCTATAATGTTGTAAAAGACTGTGGGAGTAGTTCTCTTCAGGGTCTTCTTACCTCTTGTTGTCCCCTGCAGCTTCTCTTCAAAAGAGCCTTCTTCTGCCACCCATTTTTTGTGCAGCTGCCAAACATACATTCCTTTATTCTCCTTTAGTTACATAACAGACTGGCAATGAGAGAGTTATTTCAGAACCAATCAGAATTGTTTAAAGCTAATTTGAATTTGAGTTGTTTTTGTTGTTGTTTGTTTTGCTAAATTGTTAGTTTTTATACTGGTATGGGGAAGCAGGATTTTTTTTTTTTTTTCTCTGTGAATGACATGAACATTCCTTTTCTCATTTTCATCATCAGCAACAACAAATTTCAAAACCTTAAGAAAAATAAGATAAAATAGAAAGACTTAGATATTTGAACTTCTGGCAATGTTATGAAATGATTGAGGTGGTTAGAGAAGCTATTTGAAATTCTCTTTGTGGTTATTTGTTTTCTTTATATGACCATTTTATATTTCCACATCATGTTAGTATCAACATTTGTTCTATATTGCCTTTCCATCCAGGAGTTCTTCTGAACAGCAGGTGTTGGAATAGAAAGACCATTGACACTCACTGAGCTTAGGATTACATTGTTTATCATTATGATATTAGTGTGTTTTAGGATTTTCCCCTATATACATTTCTTGGGGAGGTTTTCTCATAGAAAACTGCTATCAGGTTGCACAGATGTCCACAGAAAAAGAAAGTGGAATATATGTTAACCTGTAAACTCCATTTTGTCCATAAATTTAGCCTTTGCCTTCCTGCTTTCTTGCTTCGTCAATCACATAACACACTGTGTAGAAGAGTTACCTGTAGTTTCTCTAATGCCTTTTATCTGGCAAGGGTCTTCCTCCTGGAGTGATGTTGTGCAGGAAGGAGGTACTGTTGTTTTTTCTGTGGACTTTAAGTTCTTCTGTGCCAGGTTTGGTGCTGGAGTATGAGCTGCTGCCATTCCTGCTTTAAAACAAGAGAAAAATAACTCAGGCAAGATTTTAGCAAAGTAATTCTCAGTCAAGCTATGATGGGGATAGACCGCACTGTACCCAGTGTTAGAGTTGCCCTGGACATGTAAACACAGACCTTCCTTAAGACAAGACATTTAGAATCATAGAATCATTAAGGTTGGAAAAGGCCTGCAAGATCATCTGGTCCAACAATCCCTCTACCACCAATATCACCCAATAAACCATGTCCTAACCCTAAGCACCATGTCCAGCCTTTCCTTGAACACCCCCAGGGATGGTGACTCCACCACTTCCCTGGGCAACCCATTCCAATGCCTGGCTACTCTTTCTGAGAAGATATGTCTCTTACTTTCCAACATAACCTCACCTGGTGCAACATGAGACCATTCCCTCTAGTCCTATCACTAGTTATCTGTGAGAAGAGGCTGACCCCCAGCTCCCCACTCAGAAGAAACAGTCAGTGTACTAGAGTTACAGTGGTCAGGGTCTCTGTAATAGGGTGAAGGGCAAGAAGATGTGCAGAGGAAATATGCAAGGAAGGCTAAAGAAAGTGAGTCTTATAACTTGCATATGTAATGGGGATGGAATTAAATGTCTTAAAGATCTTCCAACTCAAGCCATCCTATGATTCTATGAATTTAATATGAAGAGTTGAAGCAGACTGGGATCTAGTACAGCTGCCTGGGGAATGTCTAGCCAAAGGATAGCTCTGGAAAGACAGTGAGAATAAGATTAATATTGACATTTTTCTATGAATAGAAAAGGAAGCAGGTGCTTCTAATTGTTTTGCATAATGCATTCAAAACATATGCTTGATAACTACGGAGAACATTTGCCAGAGTGTTTACAGAATAATAAGCAGAACAATTAGAATAACAGATCATTTTGTGTCCCTGGAACTGTTCCTCTTTCCCCCACATCCCCTTACATCCCCTTTCCTTAGCTTTTTTTTTTTTTTTTTTTTTTTTTCTTCCTTCCCATTCTTAAAGCCTTTTCAGAGTGTTGCTCTTCTGGTAGCTTGGGCTGATTTTAAATTCCTCATCAAGCTGTTTTATTCTCATTGACAAGATATATTGTATAATTCTCTGTCTGATCCACAGATAACAAAGCCCTGTGAATTTTTGGGTTTGAGTTTGAGCCTACTCCAAGGACGGTTTTCTTCTAAACTACCCATCATTACATTGAATAACCTTAAGACAGAAACCTCTAAAACACTCTGACACCAGCCTTCTCACACTTCCCTCTCTCTGGCTTCTCACCTTTTTTTACTTATCTTCTCTAATTTGTATTTTAGCAAACACAGAGCCAGAGGAAAGTCAGCTTGTCTCTGGACCAGTGTGGACCAGTCCACAGTATCCCTGACTGCTCAACATGTCAAGTGAAGACTTCAGCAGAGTTCAAATTTGGTGTGAGATGGATGGCAAGAAGTTACACATTGAATATCACTGTAGACATGCTGTAATTACTTCTGCCTTGACTACAGATTTTCACTTGTTTGCAATAAGTCACATCCCATGGCAGCAGAGACTTAATAATTAAGTTCTGGCTCTGGCTCATTCACCAGACAGATATGAAATAAAATTAAATAATAAAAAAACAATGTGTTGAGTTTTGGTGATGGGTTTAGATAATGATTTCTTTCAGCAACTGAAAAAGGTAACTTCACAGGAATTCCCATATGCAATTGATTAATTGAACTGGATAATTTTATATAATTTTATTTTATGGAATTCAGTTAATTGATATTACTATTTGAAATAGAAACAAATTTAAAAAAAAATGATAAGAAATGATACAGAATCTTTCCAGTTTTATTATACCTGTGTGCAACATGTTGCATGAAAACCTAGTTTGGGGCAGGGTTACATAAAACCAGCTAGCATTCCTATATCCCTCACTCAAATGTGATGAAATACTAATACAAAAGAAGTTAAAATTTGGAGAAAGAGCTATAGGACTTAGTGTGTACTTCATATTATAGGACCTCGCATTAGTGTGAAGGCTGTAATTGGTATAGGGTTCAGGATTCATCTATGGCTGATGCTGTAGTATAAAAGTGATAATACTACTGATAATACACCATAATACACTAATCATAGGAGATTCCAACACTATCTCAGCTTTATGCTTGCCCTTATGCAATACAAATGCAGTATGCTTTAGAGCAATGCAAATTTTGTTTGTAATTTCAGATTAGAAGAATAAAGTAACATTTTTTCTGTTAATTTGGATATTCAGTATTACTTACCTTGGGCAGTTGTTTCTAATTTTGAGATTTTAATTTTACTTATCCTAGACAGAGCTAAGATTCTCTGAGTGACTTAGTTACATTGCCAGACTTTAGTGAAGTGAAACACTATAGTATTGCTGTTTATTTTTTTACATAATTTTTACTAAAGTCATAGAAATATTACTGCAGCTGTTTTATAGCTGAGAAACTGACAGCCACATTCCCATTTAACTTATTCTGAATGTACGTTATATTGGGATTCTTCTCTGTTTTTTAATTAGTAACATTTTTATACAGAAGGAGTAAACATGAAATCTAGAGAGAATACTAACAGTTTATATTTCCAGTAGCAAAAAGGTATACATAAATATGACAAGATTCATCCACTTCCTCTGGAACAAATATCTGTTTTTGTCAGGATGGCTGATGTTGAAATAATGATCAGTTTTCCTTTGATGTAATGTCAGGAAGAAGCTATAAAATAATAACATATGAAAAATATGCTGATAATGACCCTATGGTCTACAAAAACTTCAGTAAGTAATCTTGTAGTAGAATAATCAGCAGGAGAGACACATGTTAAGAGCTTATTCAGGTTTGGAAAGGAAGCCATTTGTCTTTCAGTATTCACTATATGTTTGACAATAAATGATGTGACCTTTATTGCAGAATTTTTATATATTTACATAATGATTTGAAATGTGATTGCTCAAAAAGAAAGGAAGCCACATTAATCTATGTGGTAAGCTGTTCTATCAGGCTTTCTATTGATTTACTATTATTATATTATTATTTTGTAAAACATACTAATCTCACAATTTTACAGCTGAATAACTATGCTTGTGTGAAACTTCTTTATGTCATATATCTTTTCTATTTCATTCCATAAAATCTTGTATATTCTAAGTGCCTCTTTATTTGAAATTTACAGCAGACTGCTCATTTTCAATTCAAAACATAAACAAATGCTTGCTCTTCAAGGCCCAGCACCATCTACATGATGTAAAATACTTGATTTACGAATTAAAACCTGACTTGGTAGGTCAGATCAAAAAAGCAGAATATACCATGCACCCAGATCTGCACTACTGTTGGAAATTGGTACATGAAAGACCAAGAATTCTGCTTTATTTTGAATTTTATGCTTATTGTGCAATCAGTTTCTGCTGGATTTCTCTCTGGCTTATTTTCCTGCATCTATTTACCTATGCAAATGGAGAGAATTACATGGCTCAGTTTTTATGTATCCTGTTAGTTCTCCAGTCTTGCTATTTCTTTCTAAAGTACAAGAAAAAGCAAGAGAAATTCAGCTCTTCTTGAAAAAGTCCCCTAAACCAAGTGAATCTAATGTACTAAATTTAGTTGCAGATGGGAGGGAATGAAGGACTAAATAAAGAGAGGCTCTTGAAACACAAAATGGAAAAAGTACATTTTTTTTGCCGTTGAAAAAGAGCAAATTACTCTTGCTGCAAAAAGCAAAGTGCCTCACTGTTTACATGCATTTGACCATGGGACATTCTAGTGATATGGTTTTATATTTAAAAACAATTTTTCATCAGATTTACCTTTTGGTTCAGTCCAGTAGAAAAGGAGAGCAAAATAGGTTTTTTTCTTCTTTCATCTGGGAGATGATCATACCCCTGCATATTCCACAGCCTCTCATCTTCTAGAGAGTTTATCTTCAGTTTATTCAAATGGTCTTTGTTACGCTGCCTTCTGTAGCATTGTACTGATTCCCACTAGCCTGTTCCTAGGAGTAGTAGACTGATGTCAGATGGTTATTTGATATGTATGTGCCCATGTTATGTAGTTACCACAGAGCATTCCTTGCTTTCTACCTCTACATCTCTGTCTTCAGATTTCGAATAAAACAATCTCTAATTTTCCAGTCTCCACCAACAATCTCCAATACATTAAGGTGTATTATGGATTACATGCAGCCCTGAGTAGAATTGGTTTAATGTTAATTCCAAATTTATTTCTCCTTGTATATGTCTCTAAGGATGGTATCTGCAGAGGACAGAGGGATTTTTAACACTGTATCTCAGGACCTTGGTTCTGCTTTGTTAACTCCAAAGATATGTGATATATGACAAAGACTGAAAGCCATTAGAGCCCCACATTCAGTTGACAGTGCCATTTTACACAGCAGTATATTGACTGCATGTTATATATCAGGAGAGTAGAAAGCATCATTGATTTTATCTTGATTTTTCTTTCATTCACCTAGCAAATAGGCCTTGTGGAAAAAAATATTAAAAAAATAAAAAATCTCTCAGTTTTACCGCAAGTTCTTTTCTTTACATGTTAAAGATTTAGGCCCAAAATATAGCCCTTTGTGAAAAATGGATACAGAGTAGAAATATAGCTTGAATGAATTTTTCCTATTTTTTATTAAAATCATTTAAGTGTTTTAAGTTAAAAACACTATAGGCTGAAGAAAAGCATCTTTCAAAGGCTCTTTGAAAATGGAGATTAAAAGCAACCAAAAATACAGATATTTTGTGACTTAGGGGTACATTTGAACACATAAGATAAAAAGTTTCATATAAATCTAGTTAGGCAAATGGTTTAGTTTCCACCACCCCCCAAAAAAACAAACAAACAAACAACAACAACAAAAAACTATAATTAAAACCAATATATATAAATTTTACAAGTTTCTCTGAAGTTTGTTTCAGAGGACTGATATGTTTTCAGCCACAGGAAGATCTCCACAATGTGATAATTTTAGCTGTCAGTGTTCTTGCACATTCTTATTTCCTATCAACACCTTGATACCGCTGTCATGAATCAAGGACATGTACTGGTGATCATCAGAAAAGCCCCTGTGTTATAGGAGTTGTGCAGCTGTCACTTGAGAACATGGAGATTAATGGTGGAACACTTATTGTTTCAATAACTGGTGGGATAAATATTAATTGATAATTTATATATATAGAGAGAGAGTGTTTCAGTGAATGCACTTGTTCCTCTTTGAGCTGCAGAACAGTGGAAGTGTGAAAAGAAGATGGGTACAAAGTAGATACTTGAGTGACTTTATATACATTTTTTTCAAGTCCTCTAGCATAACAGCAGTAAGTTGATGTACATGTATATCTATTGGCTCTATTACATGATAACTACAATCAGATAAGAATGTGCATTATTGTTTTCTCTTTTTTTTTTTTTTTCCTTTATTTTTTTTTTTCCTCAAGGACAGTTTGCTTAGATTCCACAAAGATCCTCCCCAAAGAACTACATATGTATTTAATCTGAATCAAAGCATTATTCATTGCCCTGAACTCAAAGCATTCTGATGCAGATCAGTTCAAAATGAATTTGGCACGTCCAGTGTCCCTCTGCTTCTGCCTAGCTCTTTTCTTTAGACAATATCTTGTCTCAGTGTCTTGTGCTGGGAGGATATTCCCCTGACAGTGTGGTACATGACACTGCACAGATATGTAAGGTCATCACGAAGGGCACATCTGAGCAATAAGCTGTCAAGGAAAGAGTATGGAATTTGCCTGAATTCTGAAAGCATCCTGGACACAGTGTCAAGGTGACTCAAAGTCACATGCAGTTTGATCAAGTGTCACAGCATCTTAATTTGACTGAGAGGGATGACATATGAAATGGAGTTAATATTTCCAGTTTGACTGTCTTATTGGAGCTGTTGGTTCCCCAATTTGGTATTTTGACCTTGTTTTTGTCCCCTATTCAGGGAAAATATCCAAGGCAAATTTCATTGCCTTCAAAATTCCCACATTCTCCCTTGCCTTGCCTTTCTACAGGACATTTTATTACATGGGTAAGTCTGAGTCTGCCCCCCACAAAAAATCAGCTTTTTATGCATTTCTCTCATCATTAGCCAGACACTGTTGCTGAAGTACAGAACCAATTTCATCCTTGTCAAGTAAAAGTATTTACTGCTTGATTAAAAAGTGGCTCAACATAAAACTTCCTAATGAAACATGTAAATTATAACACCAGCCTTACCCTTAGGCTTTAGACCAAAGCCTCTGTCCACCTTGGAAAATATACTTCCTTCTGCTTGTCCTTTTTCAGTGTCCTAAAATAATTGCTGCTCTCAACAAAGCTGCTCTTTAATTTCAGTGCTAGCCATCTAGGCTTTGGGAAATTCCAAAAGAGTTTTAGTCTCAGTCTTTCTGTTTAGAGGTACAGAGCTTGTTGTAGGCACATGGCCATTACATTATTTTGCCTCGCATTACAGGCCACCTTTTTCTCTTAATGTAATTCTAACAAAAGCTTGAATCACAGAAATCAATATTGTTGCTGTTGATACTGTCAGAAAAGAAGCTGGAGCCTGTGAAAAGGTTGTCAAGGTCCCAGGTTGCTTGTAAACTATATGGAAATAAATATACAATAAATCAAGCATTTTTATTTTTATTTGTAATAAAAAGAAATTAAACATTAAAAGGCTGTTAAAACTGTACTATAACATTATGCAATACTTTCAATAGAACTTATGATAATCTTTTTCTCCTATGTATTTCAGAGCAGAAGATGGTCTTTGCGACTGAATCAAAGCAACACATTATTTCCAAGACCTTTTGCCTCTTTTGTAGATCCAATGTAGTAAATACATGAGGCATTCAAGAAAGAATGTTAACATAATATTATGCTAGCATAAGAGCATCAGCTATACCCCTTGTGTGTTGCCATTTAATCCTGAGGTAAGTCACACAGCATTTTTTGTATGGGATCACTAACAGCAAAATTTAGTTACCAAAGGATAAGAAATAAGTCAGACCCTTCCAG
Organism: Anas platyrhynchos; assembly: GCF_047663525.1. Classification (NCBI taxonomy): domain Eukaryota; kingdom Metazoa; phylum Chordata; class Aves; order Anseriformes; family Anatidae; genus Anas; species Anas platyrhynchos. Next base: position 16,842,625 of record NC_092589.1, read on the forward strand.
AGGAGATCTGGAGCACATAAACAGTGACTATGCAGGTCTGGGGGTTGTAAGGATGTATATACAGAAAGTGTTTGCTCCTCTAAGGCTACCTTGTCAAGGACCTTTTTCAATGCAATAAGGGAGGCAGTGATAGAAACCAAGTCTGGTCACTCATACTAATTTATGAAAGCAGGTGAGAATGTAGGAATGTTTCTGCTAGGAGGGCTCTCTGATGAAGGCCTTCTAAGCTGGGAGACAGTGACCAGATACAAGCCTCCCAGTCTCACTGGTTGATAGGCTATCAAACAACAGGCAGGGGAATGGTTGGACCAGATGATCTTGGAGGTCTTTTCCAACCTTTTCCAACCTAGTATATTTGTGTTTCACTATTTGTATAAAATGGTTAGTCCACAGTCTTTGTGCAGGTGTTGCAAAATAAATGAGTCTTCAGGAACTGGTCACAGTGATGGTAATAGAAATTCCTTGAGCAAAGTAATAATTTCATAATAGGATTTTAATAATGTAAAATGAAGAAGGCAGAGGATAACACATTTAGTAAGAGAGATAAAAACTCAAGATGGGGATCTACTCATTAAGTGAGCATACTCTATCCTGTGTGTATCCTTTTATGTTCTGTGAACAAATGCATGAAATTAAAACAGAACATCTGCACATATGTAAAGGATATGCAGCAAATAGAGGAGATTTAGATTTGAATAGACAATTTCTGCTGTAGTATTTCTTACCTTTTATATGCTTCAATTCCAACCTTAATGCTTATTGAAGTAAAGATTTTCATTTTAACTTGATGTTATGTCTTTTAATAAATCTTTGGTCAACAAGTATATCATGTCAGCTGCTCAAAAGAAAAATAAAATGAAACTCTCAGATAAGCTTCACAGATGAGTGAAGTAGATTGAACAGAATTAAAGCTTGTGTAAAATTATTGACTTGACACAAAAATATTTGTAAATGCTCCAGGTTATGTCCTACATGTATATTCATGGACACACTCACTTCATAAGAATAACCAGGTTACAAAATGCTGTCACATTTGTTGTCAGCTTTACTTATACCAAAACTTAGGTCCTTGGTGGCTTCATTCAGGCAGCAGTATGCTACAATACAGTGTAACTACAATGCAGCTGTAACCGTTGGCAATGAGATTTCAATGCACTGAAAAACCTTATATTTCACATAGTGTGACATATGATAGGAGACCTTTCTGGGAAAAATAAAATAAAATAAAAATAAGAGGTTTTATATAAGAAATTGTAAATCAGTAGCATTGACCTTAAATTTTAATGAAATCCAATAAGGTACAGTGTATAAAGTATAGTGGCTTTTTAAGCCACTGCTCTGTGCATGTGGAATAATAGAATTAGGTCTTTACTCTGTCTCCATATTTAATAAAGTTTCTGTATTTAATAAAGTTTCTGTAAGAAAAAATTTATACAGGAAAATAAACTTATTTTGGAATATGATGGCAAAGCTTCAAACACTGCTTCACAAGTCAGACCAGAGGAGGATTGTTTATGCATAGGCTGAGTAGAAAGAACATACAAATGAACTATTGCTGATAGGCAAATGGCTTACCTTGTAAAAAGCAGCATTGTTCTCACTGCAAAGTACTGTAGGAATATTTGTAGGCAACAACATGTGCTTTATGCCTTTAGTAGAGCAGGTAATGACCCTGTAGTGGCAATGAATCTCATGATAGGACAGACTTAAATACTAGAGCATGTCCTAGTTGATTGAAGAAGCAAGTTCAGAGCACTATGGCTTTGAACCTGTGACTCATTTCCATGGAAAATGTTTCAAGCATTTGTACATAGTCCTTGCAAATGTACATGGTCCTTGCCATTGGTTTCCTGTGCTTTCATTGCTGTTTGACATGTCATTGCCCTTTAGAAAATGTCCAGACTTAGCTGATCAAAACCAGAAAGAACTGAAAAAGGAAAAATGTCTGAAACAGTTTGCATTTCACAGGCTTTGAATGAGCTCTATCATTTTCCCAGTCTTCAAGAAACTTGACATTTATATTTAAATTAATATTACAAATATTTTTAGGCAAAGAAGAAATATCATATAGGGTGGTAACTAGTAAATAAATTTTGGGGTATTTTTTTGATATTTTGATTTCAATGTTAAGTAAAATGTAATGGGAAAATGCTGTGAAAGATTGAATATGTTCTAGTTTTTCATGTTTCAATGGTATCATTTACACAGCATCTATTCCTTCGTAGCCTTTAACAATGAAAAGACTTTACCCAATTGTAGATGAGAGGAGAGCAGTGAACATACACTGTCTACTCAGGCTTCAGCAAAGCTTTTGATACTGTGCCCCTTAAGATCTTCACAATGAAGCTGATGAATTGTGGGCTGGATGAGCAGACAGTGAGGTGGATTGAAAGCTGGATGAGTGACTGTCAGCGTTATTCTCATCCTAAATCCAAAACACAGCACCTAATCAGCTACTAGGAGGAAAATTAATCCTTGCTGAAACCAGGATGGTGAGCAGGTTCAGAAGATGGCAATCAGTGGTATGAAGTCTTGTTGGAGGCCTGCAATTAGCAGTGTACCCCAGGGTCAAGGCTGGAGCTATTGGAGAGAGTTCAGCAAATGACACAAGGATGACGAAGAGACTGATTTGTCTATTGTACAGATTTAGAGAACTAGGACCATTTAGCCTGGACAAGAGAAAGTCCAGAGGGGGAATCTCGTCAGTGTGTGCAAATATCTGAGGTAAAACAGATGGAGCCAGGCTCTTTCCAGTGGCAGCCAGTGAGAGGACACAGGTAATGGACACATACTATAACACAGCTGGTTCCATCTGAACATCAGGAAATGCTATTTTTCTGTGAGGTTGACTGAGCTCTAGGACAGGTTTCCCAGAAAGGCTGTAGATTCTCCACTCTTGAGGATATTCAGAACCCACTTCGGCATGGTCCTGGGCAACCAAATCTAGCTAGCCTTGCTTGAGCAGGGAGAGTTGGGCAAGATGACCTTCAGGGTCCCTTCCAGTCTGAATTATTCAGTGTTTTCCTGTGATTCAGGAGTGAAAAAGTCCACTAGAACTTGTGTACAGGCATTCCACATTACAGGGAAAGAATAAAAATAACACTTAGAAGTTCCGTAATCTACAAATGCGCTCACAGCATTTCAGCTGATGTCAGGCAGATTCAAACCCAGGCACAGAAATTCATGGGAACAGGCTGGCACAGATTAAGTTAAATCTGTATTTTCATATTGCTGCCTCTTTAAAAAGCACTTTTGCTTTGAATTTCATGCAAGGTTTCACTCAACCTTTGGAGGAGATGATGTTTTCCATTAAAATGCTGATAATTACAATTGTAACTCCCATGGTTACTTAGCAGAATATTGCAGCCTTTATGCTGAACAAATGCTTTCCATACAGCAGAGAAGTCCAAAACGGTGATATAAAAATAACCAAGAGACTCTTCACTATGAAAAATAGCTCCCAAATTCACTACCATGCTCAGGAAAAAAAATTGGTTTTCTGTTTCTTTTGGAAAGAATAATAAAGGAACAATGTGTTTATATCCCAACAAAGAAAAGTTTTATACCTTTATGAATTTTTAACATCCTCTGAAGTATGAAGGAAATTCTGCCATGTTTGTAATTAATAATAATCATAATAAATAATAATAATAATTAATAATAATAATCTAGCTTAATTTGCTTTAACGTATGGTAAGGAGAAATATTTAGAACCCAGACACAAGGCAGTAAAATTGATTTCTGGTTTATCTGGTATAGCTCTGAGTCTCTTGCTGAGCTGGGAAATAATTGATTGCTTGAAGCCTTGTAGCAGTAGTTAAAAATTGATAAATGCTAAAGAAGTCACAGGATTTTATAGGTTCTAAAGAATTGTGGAGTCTCCATATTTCTTTCTCATCACCAGCTCTAGATCATGAGGTGAAATTTAAAAGATGATTCATCTTAGTCTTAGCAAATTATATTCAGCAACTCAGACCTTTCACTACAGGAAAACAAACAAACAAACAAACAAACAAACAAAAAACCACTTTAGTTACATGATACTGATTAGTAATGTTTGAAGCCAGGTAAGCTTTTTGCTGTTCAACATATGGTTTTAGATCAACTGATCTGATTACATTGAAAACCAACAAACCATCTATGTCTGTAGCCATAATTTCTTAAATCAATGTCTAGGAAATTTACTGGTATTGATTTCTAAGATGTCATCCCATGAAATGAACTCCTGTAAAAATTCCAGATTTACCTTCTGTTTAGTAAAGAAATGCCAAAAGATTTCAATAACACATTTTTTCTTTTATTAGTGCAGGACATTGACTTTTTAAATCAGCTGACTGTTGACTTATGTACTGGGATAAACTTCAACATCTGTATTAAAAAAATTTCCCTCAGCCCATTCCTGATGCTTCATATATCATTAGCAAGAGAAAGAAATCAGAAGTTGCCCTGGTGTTTGTTTTGGTTGGGTATCTAGACTTTCATATTAATATAGAGAGATGTCATGTGGGAGAGAGAGAGAGAAAATTATTTTATTTTACATAATTACGGGTCTCTTTCACTGAATATAACAAAATATATACTCAGATTAAGCTACTACTTTTGGGGTCCTTGTGACAGTTATACACCAATACAACGAAGCTAGCCCCCACATGACTTATCTATAACAATTCTCGTCATTTTGAGTAATATATATAAGAAATCTAGGACACAGTGCAACCATGTACAATATACTTTAGAACTAAAGACTATGGTTTATTTGCACAGCAACTGCGACTGAATTTCAAGACTTTAAGGTAGTTTACTAACATAAAGCCCTGAAATGAACTGTAAAATTTACTTTCTCTTCATGTGTACAGGATGAGACTACACAGGAAATTAATCAAAAATTACTTTTTTTGTTTGTTTGTTTTAAAATTATCTACATGCATGTGAGTATGAATTATCACAACATAATGATGATTTTTTCATATCAGATTACTAAATGCTCATCTTAGTTTCATAGTGAAATGTATAAGCAGTAAGTGAAACAGACCAATACTGAAGCAAATTTCACTCCAAGTTCTTTAAATGAATAGAAAATACTGCAGGCAATAGATCTCAGACCATGTCTTTTACTTCTCCTTGTATTTAGAGGTAGGGCTCAAATTATTTATTTGCTGACTATTTTGCTTAGCAAACAAAACCATGTTTAAGTATTTCTGTAAACTCAGCATGTTGGTAATTCAACATTGCTGGCAACATCTGTGATCAAACTGCAGATTTCATTTGCAGATCACTGAGACAGGTGATTAGCATCAAAATAGCTTGTTTATTCAAAAAAACCCTGTTTATTAAGGCTGCGGGCTTATGCTGATCTTCAAGCCAGAGCACTGCCTGCATGACACAGGCCATAACATTTCACACTGGCAAACCCAATTGCCTTAGGAAGACTGCAGTATGTTGATATTTTTCTTGTCAGTGATATTAATGTTCTAGAGCACGTCCAAAATATCAGTTAATGTTTTGAAGACTTAAGATATAATTACATAGTGATAAAATTAAATCCTTCTCCTGCATTTGCTGTCTTTCCTCTTCTTCTTTAGGATTAGTTTAGGATTATCTCTACTGCCCTGAGAGAGAAAGAAAAAAGAATGCAAGTAAACACAACCATATTCTGAAGGCGCTTCTTTCTCATGGAAACACAAGGCACTAAATAAATACTAATTGAAATATCCATGTGTGCTCATGCGTGCGTGTATCCACCAGGTTCTCCTTCTCCCTTTTCATCACCAAATCATTCTGTGGAGACATCTGGAGCACCACCAGAGCTGAGGAACCTGCAAGATCCTTAGCCTGCTTACATACATACTTTTCTAATCTACTTAGTGTTTAGTATTACATTCTCCCCATGCAAATAAGTATATAAGTGTACAAATAAATGTATAAGCGCTTTTCAACAGCTTGACCTAAGAGCAGTGTGGTACTACAAGTTAGCTACACTTCAAGGTATTATGATGACTTTCCATTGGAAATTTCTTGCTGAGTAATGTGAACATTGCCTTTAAAAACATGATATACACTAGCAGAATTCTTTACAAAGGGCCAGAGATTTCTTGTTGGACTAGAAGCTAGGATTTGGATGATGTGAGATAAAATAAATAGGAGATAAAAATGAGTAACTTCTTTGACCTTTGCTTGCCATAATAAAACTTTTATTTGAACAACTTTTTAAAGAACATCTTCTTTAAGCAAAAGTAGCTTGAGTTATTAGAAGAATAATGTCTTTTACCCAAACCAATACTTGGATACGGAAAGTGAACTTACCCTAGTAAAATGTGGCTCAAATTGAGCAATAAGATTCCTGTGTTTCCAATAGGGCATTTTCAGTTGGATTTGTGTTATATATTTTAAAACTAGCAACATTCCATGTCCTTTGTACTGATAGCAGGAGTAGACCTTTTTGTAAAGACTCAAAGTTCAGGATTTACCATCAATCTTCTGTTTTCCTGTTATCACTTTTCTTCAGCTTTTTCAGTGATGAGATACATTCACACACAAATATTATGTTTAAAAACAAATACTCTACAAAATCAGCACTTTGTGAGAACAATGTACATAGTTTACTTCCCTAATGATATATACCATTAGGAGTAGACAAGTAATAGTGTAGCATGCAAAACAAACAAGGAAATAAACAAAGAAAGTCTTACTGCAGCAATCTCTTGCAGGTTAATAAGCAATTCTAAATAACAGTCCTCCCAATTTTTTAAAGAGACTAGATTTAAAACTGATAAATTGATAATTAGCTTGTCCCCAAACCCTCCTGAAAGAAGAGCAGAGAACCATCAATTTTTACTTAAAGTTATGAGGTGTGTATCTATCCAAAAAGAAATACGATGAGTCATCACATTTGCACAGTAAATTTCTTTAAATATTTTCCATTTCTACACAATCCAGATCACTCTGTTGCAATTAGAATATATTGTCATTATATGTCAAAATATTGTCATATAATACAACAGCATCTTTTATTATAGAATCTAATTTTATTCAATTGAATTTAAATTACTTTTCCCTACTCCTTACTCATCGTTTTCTGTAAATTTCATTACAGGCATTTTTCTTTTGATAATTCACAAGCATCCATAACTTCTGATAATTTTGTCTCCAAATCATCAAGATAAATAGGGTGTCCTTTAATAGTTTTAATTGTCTGAATTTTAAAATGCAACTACATATTATGATTAGTTTTTAGCAGAATACAAACAGAAAAACTGATTAATTGACCTTGAAACTAATCTAGCATTAGAAATTAAGATAACCTCTAACAGTGAGGTAAAATCCTCAAGAAGCTGTCAAATATTTTCAGACAATATTTATTTTTATTTTTTTTTCTGAAAATTTTATCTGAAAAGGGGGAAAAAAAGTGAAAAAAGTAAAGGATTCTGTATGGATATGCGTAGAAGGAAAGCATTGTACCGTGTTTATGTGGTGAGGGTTTGGTAGTAGAGGAGCTGCAGGGGTGGCCTCTGTGAGCAGAGCCCAGCAGCTGTCCTGTGTCAGATCAGAGTCAGCTCCAGACGGCTCCAAAAGAGATCTGCCACTGGCCAGAGCCAAGCTACTGAGTGATGTTGGTTGGGAGAGCAAACTCAAAAAGACTGCTGCACTACAGCAGCTGGGAGAGGGAGTGAGAAGAAGCCCTGCAGACCCCAAGGTCAGCACAGAAGGAGGGCAGGAGGTGCTCTAGGCATGGAGCAGAAGTTCCCCTGTGGCCTGTGGAGAGGCCCCTGCTGGAAAAGGCTGTCCATAGCAGGCTCCTGCCCCCCTGTTTATAAGATTGAGGCTTATTTGTTAGTTTTATTACAGCAGGATCAATAGCAACTTTATCTTGTATTTAGTTAGCTTTTAGGGCTTTAAGTAAGCTAATTCTTTCTTCATGCATATAGTGAGTTCCTTTTTGCCCATAACATTCATTTCAGTGTAATACTACAGTCGGCAACGGGGAGATATGTACAAAATCTGTCTGTAGGGGTAAAATCAGTAGAGACCTTACTCTAAGCGCTGTGCAAATACAAGCCTGCAACATCAGATAAATAATTAACTTTTGTGTAGTATTGGGCCTGAATTGATAACCTTGATTGCAAGACCAGGTGTATCAGGACACCCACAGCAACATGCTCATCAGGTACAGCTTCTGTATCTGATGCCTTTCTAGTAGTCTCGGATGTAGCAGGACCCTCTAGTCTGCCAGTACCCATCTCTAGAGATGTTCCCTCCCATGTTCAGGACCGTTTGCAAAAGTGCCTTAAGTGCCATGTCTTGAACTCATTCTGTGTAGCTGAGTAGCCTTAGCTGGCAGTATAGATGCAAGTGAGAGGTTATTTCTTCTTGACAGTGTAGGGTCCCTGAAGCAACCAAGGTTGATTTCTTTATCTTGGTTAGGTACTATGGGCAGGGGTATCGCATCTGACAATACTCAGGAAAACTCATAACCTCCTGAGTTGCTTGCTTTAGTTGCTTTTAGAAATAGTATGAAGTACCTTAAGTCAGATATGCTCTTAAATTGTTTTGACAGTTTAAAACTGGACCAAAGAATTTGGAAAAGCAAGACTATAAGAAATTGTATAAAATATTTAATCAATCTGAATAAAGACAACTTTCACCTCAAGACATCTGTTTTTTGAAACTAAGAACTTTTGTCCAAGACAGTAAGACAGAGGTGTCCTTTTTTATTATTATTATTATTATTATTATTATTATTATTATTATTATTTATTTATTTATTTATTTATTTATTTATTTATTTGTAAGATTATAATAGGCGTTAGGTTTCTACCTAGGATTTGTGATTTCCTTTGTATGTTTGGGCCAAAATTCACAGTCCTGCAAGAAGGCCCCTCGAGGTTATAAAGACTGCAGGTTCCACCTCTATAATGCTTAGAAATTGAAAAAAAAAAAAAAAAAAAGGTTTTGAAATGAAAAATTATAAGTAAATATGACTGCCCCACAAATAGCGAAGATAATGTCAATATCTTTTTATGGGCTGTTAGATTTTTCTTTGGATTCAACATTTTTATTGCTGCTGCCTGTTAGTGCTGAAAAAATGAAATATAGAAGTAATCCTAAAACATTGGAGTTTGGGAGAATGGCCACATTGGTAATTACCCATAAGCCTTCACAACACAGCAAGGAATGCTTCTGATTTATTTTTATTGCTCAGAAAAATCTAGAATCCAGTATAATATGGCATGCCCTGATATTAGCTTTACCTCAGCAACCTTACTGAAGCTTAACTTAATGAAGTAATAAATTCAGAAATGTGTTTCTGCATGCATTTGTTTCATAGATTTATTATAGATAAATCCACTTATAAAATGCATCAGGATGAAAAGTCTACACTGCAAAAACTTCCTAAATACTGATGCATGCATTACAGTCTCCATTACCAATAATACATAGAAGGTAGAACATTTAGTTTAATGATGATGAACAGAGGCTAGACACAGACTGACTGCTGTACAATATGTCGGTATGGTTAAGTATGATTCTTAATAACTGATAAAACTGATAACTGATTCCCTATATATAACAGATAAATAATTTCACATTTGTATAATATATATATATATATATTTTATATTTTTTTTGCATTTAACCTATATGCAAACTATAGACTTAAAAGCACCTAGGTGAATCTAGTTATAAGGATATATGAATAGACTTGATCCTTATGAGTCTGATCCAGTTCTCACAAGAATATTTTCTTTCTTTCTTTTTTTTTTTAAAAACACAGATATGCTTATAACAGAAGAAGAAAAAAATCAAAGCTTCAGCTTTCAACCTTTAAGTTAAAAACATGAGCAGACGTTTAACAATGATCATATCTCCGAGAAACCCTACCAGTGAAGCCAGCACAATATCTAGCAAAATTTTACTCATCACCATGAGGTGTTGATGTTTACAAGAGGAAACAACACAATGTCTATCAAATTAATTTTAAACCAGTGTTACCTGAACTTGCAGTAAGAGTTAGAGACAATACAGAAATGGCTTTTGCCGTGTTTAGGAACCTCTGATTCCATCCCCTTCAGAGTTTTTGTTTGTTTGTTTAGTGTTTTGTTGGTGGTGGTGGCTTTTTTGGTTGTTTTTAAGAAACTGTTTCAAATATGCTGGAATGACCCTGTGTGTGTGATGCTTCAGTATATGTAATTTGAAAGACATTGCTTTTGGATGTCAATGAAAAATTAAGTATTTAATATTGATTCAGGTAAACCTTATTATTTAGCTACATTCCTTCTCAAGCCATGTTTCCAGAAAGATATATTTCCCATGGTGGCCTTTACATGTCAGAGAACTTGGTGAGGTTGGTGACTGTAGTAGGTTCTGCTTCTTATGTAAAGAGAGTGTGGCCTGAATAAAAACTATATTGTAAGAACATTATATTCTCTTGAGATATTAGGGCTGCACAGGTGTATGTAGAAATCCATGTTAATTCACTTGAAAAGTTTTATGTCTATCTGAGGTAGAAATTAAATATTTTCAACCCAATTGAAATTAAGTTTTGACAATTTTATTGAATTGCACTGAAAGCAATAAGTATCTACAAAACACAATTTAGTCAAATCTGTATTTTTGAGAGGAAAAGTGTTTTAACAAGAAAACTTTCCACTAGTTCTCTCCTTTATAAATATACTGCCTACACTTCATAGTTGCCCACTGCTTATGATGCTAGAAATTATAGGCAGTTTCAACAGTATTCATTCACTAGTGCAGTGGATCTCATTTCTGATTTACGGTTTAAATAACACCAGAAAGGAAGATCAGATCTGTGTATTTGTACAAGCTGAAAAAACTGTAAATATCTACTTGTCTTATAAATGCATTCCATTTGAAATCTCCTATAAAATCAGGTATTTGTATGCATATGTTTGAAAAGGTACATTCTTTAATATGTAATATGACCTTTGAGCTGCACTTTCAACACATCTGTGCATGCATGTACATCTTAAAAAGTATATGAATACATGAATAGAAACCTCTATCAAGACCTATTATGGAGGTGTACAAGATATGTTGAAAATATAATTGCAAATGAGAGTTTCAAAACGGAGCATGGTTTGCCAACCCCATGGTTTGCCTGTACCAACTATATGGCTTTAGCATGTAAAACACAGAATTTAGCTCTATTTACTACAAAGAGCAGCTCATTTTCATAATAAAAATAATTAAATTAAATTAAGATCACATTTTTTTTCTTCTCTATCCCCTTCACCATTAAAATTGAACTGTAGTTTTGTTGAAAAATACTATATTTGACAGAGGAAATCATATGTCAGTCATCACAGAGGTAAATTCTGTATATATATATATGTATATATTCTGTATATTCTGTATAGCCTTGTTCTAGAGAACTTAAATCTTTGCAAGGAACATCTCTGTAGATACTGTTTTCTTTCCTTAACTTCCATATATAATTTTATATGAAAGCTGATTGTGCATATTTACTATAATAAGTATACAATGCAGCTGGTATGTACAAATATTGAAATGATCTGAAATACTTAAAATACCAAAATGTAGCTGGCCATTGAATATTGAGAAAGTATCTTACCTTTGGTGTTTGTTGATATTTTGGACACTTTATAGTGAAATATTGTTAATACATCTCTTTTCATATTTTTTTTTCCTCAGGATAAATTGACACATACCTCATATTCAGCTTCAGTATTTTATTCACGTTATCACATATGCGGGACATAAAGGGACATTCTGTCTGTATGGTTACTTTCTCTGACATGGCTGCAGAGAGTACCTGAGATCTTATACCAATTACATAAACTATTTCTTTTTATCACACTAAATCATCTGCAGCCATTTGTGTTTGTCATGCTAGAAATGCAGCTGCTGCCAAGGCTGGAGGAATCTGAAGTGCAACAGGGAAAGCGACTGATTGGCATTTGCAGGAAGGGCCATTTGTCGGAATGCTTACATGAGCACTGCTTCTCCAACATGCTAATGACAGCTGTGACACTGCCTTTCTAGGGTGTGAGAAACAAACTACAGTGTGCAAGTGACACGTTGACTGTGTTTTTTGATGGAGAGAAAGCAGGTCTTGTAACTTGCCTTCTCTACTATCGCTACAAGCATGTAAATTCCAGTACTGACAGCTACTGTTGACAGATGAGTGGCTCTGTGCTGCACAGGGAATAAGACATCACAACTTGACCAAAAGTCAGCTGAAGAGATATGAGTGAAAAGACAAATGGAAGTGGCTGCCATTCCAAAACCAATATTTACTGCACAAGATATAAGCAAACATGTCTTACATGGAGGATCTAGCAAACTTGCCAGATGTTTTGAGTGAGTTCCAGTCAGATTTAAAACATGATTTTTCAGTCTTCTCCAGCACCACAGTTGATTTCACACATCATGAAATGTCTGGAAATGATTATCAGTGTCTTCTGTTTACAAGGCTTCACTGTAAGGGGATATGAACACCTCAATTAGGAATTATAGAATCATTCAGGTTGGAAGAGACCTCTAGGATCATCTAATCCAAAATAGCAATGAGGAGCAAACTTCATTGCTGGACCTAAACTATGGTGTGAAAAGCTCTGATGCCAATGCAAGATGCCACCTAAGAAGGTCTCCAACATCAGAAGAGTCACAGAAGTGGAGATCCATCTTCATGACCTGCACATGATGGACCTTCCAAGGGGAAGGAGGACACAGAGAAAAGAAGTGAGCAAAAAAGCTTGATATTTTGCCTATTTCCAGGTGTCAGAACTGTGAAGTGTGACCAGTTTGGGTCATTGACAAGCTGGAGGATCTAGACTTGAAGCTTTAATAAATTGGAGAAACACAAAACAGTTACTAAATGCTTCCAGTAGTGCATAGCTTTGGTAACAATGTGATTTCTACTTCAGTCAAAGTTCTAATGGGGAAATTGAAAGGCAGAAAAGGTCAGGAAGAGACATAAAACAGAAGAGATTAAGGTGAGGAGCAAGAAATTATGATTTTGTGGCTATCAGCCTGCCATTTGCTAGCAAGGATCACTGTTTCCAGAGGACTGTTTGGGGTCTGAAGAAGGGTCTAACTGGGGTCTGAAGGAGGCTGTGTGTCTCAGACCAGCATGGCAGTCCCTGGCAAGCTTCAAGAAACCATTTAAATGCCTTTTGCTGCTGCTGTTAGTAGTGAAATGGACAAATACTCCATGTCAACAACTGAAAGAAAGGGTTATTTACCAGAGAGCTTGGAATAAATGAAATTTATAATGAACTGGAAATCCTACCATTTAACCAGTTCTAATGGTAAGTGAAGTGCTGTATCAATTGCTTTCAACACAGCAACTGCCACTTGTTTTGGAAATTTGCATCATTTAAATGCACATTTTCAATCAACACTTCAGACTTCACAGCTGTCACTACCTTCTCATGCCACTGCCGTTGCTGCAATCACAAGTCATTGCTTATCTGACTGATTGGCAGCCATGCACTTCTGCCAAAACTGTCAATGCAGGCATTTATAAGCTTTAATAAAATAGTTTAAATTGTGTGTATGTGTGTGCATGCATGTGTGTGTCCGTGTGTGATGGAAGGAAAGAGAGAGAAAGAGAGTAAGTTGTACTTAATGCTCAGGTGGAGTAGCTGTTAGAGGATTACAGAATAAGGACAGAACAGAACAAAGTTATCAAATGTTCTCATTAAAAACAAAACAAACAAAAAAACTCTCAGGTCATAAAGTTTGGATATGTGCATCTCTAACACCCTTTGGCAGTAAACAGACAATAGAAGTTAGGAAAACCCTAGGCAAGCACAGGAACTCATGTTTGTGAAAAACTAAAATAAGGATTTGAATGTGTGTTATCTATGGAGAATCCTGTTCATGCATATCTAAGAACCATCAGAAGACGAACAGTTTGGGTTGAAACTTGTCAAACAGTATCTAACACCACAAGCGGTCCAAAATTTTCTGAGTCTCCAACAACATCTGTCAGGATTACTTTTCAATGCAATCTTATATGCCTAAAGATGGTGGGAAAAGATGGACTTTCTAATTGAATTTAGCATGTGTGAACAAGTTTGAAAATCATTATATATCCCACATGTCACAGTCCTTTCAAGGTAACAGCCTGTTACAAAGGTTAAGTTTATGAGTTTATGGCCAAGGTAGGAGACTATCAGACTAAGGTTGATAGTATAACTAGAGCTGATTCAGAAATTTCTGAGATTTGTTCCTGCTGAAAATAACAGCTCACATGACTAAGCATATTTTGGTGGAATAAATATCTTGTGTGTGTGTGTATGCGTGAGAAGCTCATAATACATTGTTGATCTGATACAATATATTTTGTGTGTGTATTATATGACAAAACTTAAAGACTATTTGTGAAACAATGTGTCAGTTCTTTAATCTTTGCAAAATAAATTTTGAATTAATGAGCTTTTTTCCTAATACATATATATGTGTATATTTTTGTATGTGCATGATGAAATTTTTTGTTAAATTCCAATAAATGTATTTTGTCTCTCCAGGACTTGATTTCATTGCATTTCATTTGTCTCTTCAAAAAATAAATAAAGGATATACAAGTTAAAAGAAAATATTCAATCTACATTCTAGAAAAATAATATCCCCAAAAGTTGATGCTACCTCATGCAATCCTGGAAAATAAAAACACTACTTTCGTATAACTACTACTAAAAATATCTCACTAATGAGAGTGTAACTAGGTTACTGTTAGATACCTGATAAAATTGAAGTAAAACAATAATAACATCATGCATTTCTACCTGTTCTACCAAATTATACAGATATGTTAAAGGAAAGCCTACTTCAAGAGAAATCTAATCTTTCCATGTTGTTATCCTCAATGTCAGTGTCCTGACATATGCACTGTGCATGAAGAAAATTACATATACAGGAAGCCGCTTGTCGATGATCCTTCATGTAGTGGTATTTGAACCATCTCAGTGAAAAGTGGAGTACAGAGAAAACTAAGCTTATCTCCTGTGTAAGCTTTGCATTGGCAAGGAACAATAAACTCAAATAGACTTCTGTTTAATTCTGCAAGCACCTAGCATAGCTTAATGCCAAAGTAGGCCTACGAGTGTTAGGAGGAAGAGATAGATATGGAGTTTAATATGATTTAATGAACCTAGGGTAGATAAAAGTTTGTGATTAACTGACAACTGAAATACAGGCCATGGCTACTATTATTAATATTATTATTATCATTATCATCATCATCATCATCATCACTATTATATACAATAGTATATGAGAGAATTAAAAATAATTTCACCTTTCCTTCATTAAGGAAAGGAAGAACGTCCCTACCTAAAACTCTTCATTTCCTAAGGTATTCGAGATGTCTTCCTCAGTTTTCAGTGTGTTCCCAGCTGGTTCCTTCTCCATTTTTTTTAATACATATCCTGAATTTCATTATATTGTAGAAGTTAACATTTAGTTTTAAAGACGTACGAGTAGCCTTTTTCATATTTGTAGCTAATAATGTTAAATATGCTTTTAATTTTACTTTCCTGTGCATTTTAAACCCTTCATCTTTCTGTCTTCTCCCATACAAAATAAATAAATAAATAAATGTTAGAAAAAATCACATTTCAGTAGGGGGGAAAGTCATGACACACTGATCTTTTTCAAAATGTGAAGTCATCAGCTTACAGCACAGAAATAATTCTCTTGGTTTCTGTGCTTTAAGTGGTTTAAATTCCTCAGTCAGGATTATGGCATAATTTACAGAAGTGTTTAAGACTCACTGTTGCAAGCCTATAGGAGAATGCTTAAAAGTCCAACAGCTTTTGAAATGAAGTTCAGGAAGGCTATACTGATATATGAAATTCTGGACAAAAGCTGTTTGTTTTTTTGTTTTATATATCTCATTGTCTTTTTATGAATCTCTGCAACATCAACCACCATTATAATCAAAGTTGTTTTAGCACAGATTTCAGCCATGGTTAGGCGAGAAAGAAATGTATAGACTTATCAGTGAAGTGAATATGAAGATCATTGTTCATGAGAGGAGGTCATACTAGAGTAGTCTAAATGAAATAATGGATTCTAATGTCAGTCCTTCTGTTAATAGTAATTTTACATATGATGCCCAGTTTGTGTCTGGGCTGTTGGGTTTTACAGAACAAGGAAAAGTCCTGTAATGCACTTAGCTGTCTTAGTACTCTGATTCCAGCCTTCCCATTCCAGTATATAGTTTTGTCTATTGCATTTGAAGTGAGGTAGCAAAACATGGTCCTGATTTTTTTTTTTTTTTCCAGCTACTTTGATAGGTAAGTTTTAAGTATACCAACCCAAGGTCTCTCATTTTCTGTCTTTGTTTTCCCCAGTTCAAAGCAACCTCAACCCTAAACATAATTTTTGTTTGGAACCATTGGTTTGGCTGTAATAAATATCATAAATATTCAGAAGAACAGCAATATACAATATTCAGTAGAAAACTCATTACAACAGGGTGTGATCCCTTTTAATTCTTATCCCACAAAGAGTAAGATGAAAGATAAAATAATCTCAACCTCAAAGGAAATAAATTTTTAAAGGACAATATTGTTCTACACATAGAATGTAAAATGGAATATAGATGGTTACATACTAAACTCCCAGTGACAAGGTTATAATTCCCACTAAGTGTTTTGTGTGGTTAATACTTTCCTACTCTTAGTTTATATATTACTTGGGAGTCCTGAACATGCAATGGATCATCCTGAAATCTGTGCAGTAGCTGATGAAATGATCTCCCACTGCTCTTCTGTTATTACTTGGAAGTGTGCTGAGCTCCAGCAGGGAAGTCCTGTGGCTGATGGAAGGAAAACAGGAAATCTGTTCACACTGGCAGGGCATCCAAGCCTCCGACAGGAGCAAGCTGCTGCAGGCAATTTTAAGTGGTGCACTGGGACTCACCAGGTGTTCAAATCTCATAGTGCTCAGAAGATAAAGTACTTGTACCAGCTGGCTAAACCTGTATCAATAGAAACCTTGGACACTGGGGGCAGAAAGAAGACCTCTGAATTACTGCATAACCAGGATAAGTACCCATAACTTTTTCTAGCTTGTTAGGAGTGAATTAACTCCATCTTCAGCAGCACTATATCAAATATTTTTTTTCTGAGCAACACTAGAGATGTGAAACTTAGTAATGGTTAAGCTGACCAGGATTAGAAGGGCTGAGACTGGAGGCAAAAAATAAGATGTAATCAGAAACAGCCACATGACAAACACTACCTCTCTAGGACTGTTTAAGCTTGTAAGAATTTAAGATGAATTTGAATTGAATTTGGACAGTGTGATCTGCTTCAGAATTTTTTTGATGGTCTGTCTGTTTGCTTTTGACATTTGTTTTTGTTGTTTGTTTTTATTTTTGTGAAACATGCATGTGATGTTTCTCTCACTTATGGTTTTACTACCCTACATCCAGCTTACATGGCAGATGAAAAACTGAACATGAGCCAGCAGAAAGCCTAGAAAGCCAATTGCATATCAGGCTGTATCAAAAGAAGAGTAGCAGGTCAAGGTCCTTCATAAATACCAGCTTCCACATACAATTATATTTATTTATTTATTTTGTACAAGAAGTCCAACCTTGCAGTTTGCAAGGTTCTAAATGCTCTGTTAGGTTATTTTCACTAAATTTAACATTTAGGTACCACCTTGGGTTTTCAGACTCTCATGAGCTATAAGACAGGTAAATCTCGTTAGTAGTGAAGACAGCATCCTTTCTCACCTTGCTTAATAACTAATGACTTAAACACCCAGGTTTCATACTTCCTAAATGAATTTCTAAAGAACTGGCCAATTGCAATGAAAGTCTAAAGGTAATTTGTATTCTAGGGTGCATCCCTCTGCCATTCTTGCTCAAGTTGTTCAAATATTTAGAGAGTCAGACTGAAAATGAAAATGATTCTGTAGTTTGAGCATACACCAGGGACACCCAGACCCTCTTCTCAGCTCTCATAGAAAGCAGAACAGCTTTATCTGATTAACAACTATTCCAGAATATAAATCAGACAGAATGTGAATTATATTTAGGAGATCCATATCCTAAATGGCAAAGAAGACAGAGAGCTTTGCTTGTCTTTATTTTTGAACTACATAATATTCTTTTTATTTTCTTCTCCTTACTCTAAATGTTAATCTAAATAAAGTTATTCTCAGTTTCAACTGCTATCTTAAGCTTAATTGATGAGTTTTCATGTGGATTTGATTTTTCTGTTTTCTGTTCCTTATTTTTCTTTCATTAGCCATACAAGTCTGCACCATTTTATTCTCTTGACTTTTTTATGTTCTTCATGTTGCTGTCAGTTCTTTACATCTCTGTAATGTTCACTTTTTAATTTCAAATAAATTTTCCTTTCATATGGAAAATTAATGTTTTTCAAGCTATTTTAAGGAAAAGGTACATTTCAAAGAAGTTTGTGGTATTAAAAATAAGAAAAAATATTCTGAAGTCATCAAATAATTGTGTTATATAGTTTTCAAAAGAGAAAGGTGGTTTTTTTTGTTTGTTTGTTTTCTCATTAAGTAATTAAAAAGAAAATCCATTCTGCACCTGGAATGGGGCAACCCTGGATATATGTACAGCCTAGGGGATGAGAGGCTGGAGAGCAGCTTCTCATCTCTGAAAGGGAATTGGGGGTTCTGGATGAAGTCGAGTTGAATATGAATCAACAGTATGCCGTGGAAGCCAAAAGGGCCAACCGTATCCTGAGGTGTATCAAGCACAGGATTGCTGGCTGGTCAAAGGAAGTGATTATCTCTCTGCTCTGCACTGATATGGCCTCACCTCAAGTACTGTGTGCAGCTTTATGTAACACAATATAAGCAAGATATAGAACTATTACAGTGCATCCAAAGAAAGTCTATGAAGAAGGAGAAGGGTCTAGAGTGGAAGGTGTATGAGGAGAAGCTGAGGTCACTGGGATTGTTCAGCCCAGAGAAGAGGAGACTGAGGGGAGCCCTCATGGCAGGCCACAGTTTACTTACAAGGAGGAGCAGAGGGGCAGGCATTCTGATCTCTTCTCTCTGGTGACAGCAATAGGACCTGAGGGAATGGCGTGAAGCTGCGTTGAGGAGGTTCTTCACTGAGAGGGTGGCTGGGCACTGGAACAGGCTCACTAGGACAGTGGTCATGGCACTAAGCCTGCCAGAGTTCAAGCAGTGTTCAGACAACTCTCTCAGACATATGGTTTGATCTTTGTGTGATCCTATGTGGAGCCAGGAGCTGGAGATGATGATCGTTGTGGGTCCTTTCCAAATCAGTATATTCTGAGATTCCACAATCTCCAAAGCACTGAGCTACCAGTGCCTTGTTGTTTATTTCTGTACGGCAACCTTCACACATGGTTTCACAAAAAGCATTGGCGACAGTTACCATAAGCTACATATAAAATGGTGGCTTTATAGTCAGACTTAACACACAAAATTGACAGTATCTTTGAGGGAAGAAGCGAGGGGACTTCAAATAGCATATCATGGCTAAAAGATCAGTAAGGAAATCTTCACAGGATGGGGGCATTAGGTGAGCAGAGGGATTAATTGGATGTAGTTTTATAAGTACTGAGATGTAGGAGAAAGTGAGTGCAGACAGAAAAGTAGTTGGGTATACCCAAAATTTCTCACTGCTTGTAGAGTGACTGGTTCTTCTGATGTTCAGAGATGAGTTTCCTTCATTCTGTCCTTCCTTCCTTCCTCCCTCTTTTGTTCCCTTTATCTTTTTCTGTCTTTCATAAGTGTTTAGAGTAAGGGATTAGGAACATGAGGAATTTGGTACTTAGAATCTACAATTTATATTTACAGTTCTGTGCATGGTGTGAGACAAATAGAACTTTCAGAATACTATGTACCATAGCCCATGTGGCCCATAGTGCCAGCCAGTTATAATTAGATGAATTTCAGATGTTTTCCTTCCCTCTGGTTTCTGAAAGATTTTGTGTAGCACCAGGTCCCAGGTATTCACATGCTGGAAGAGGCTTTTAGCCTGCAGTGTTGTAAACATTCATTTACCACAGCATGTGTCCTTGCTATCATGTTTGAGTTACATCATTATATCATTATGAGCACTTTCTGAAATATCTTTTTTTTTTTTTTTTTTGGCAGTTCTATGGCAGGTAATGTGAGATGCAAATTAAATATTTTATTATCTCAGAGTTTCATGAAGTTATGCCTTTTATTTGAGAGTTCTGGGTTACAGTGCATCAAGACTAGTAACGTTCTGTTTTGCAACTTCTCTACACTTCATTATTAGTTTTAGCATGGTCCAAACTATCACGAAACTTCCCCACAGAATGGATGCCTACTTTATCCTGCTTTCCTCAGCGAACATCTTTTATTCGGCCATATATATATATATAAATATATTCTTTTCTGAATAAAGGATATGGATCCTCTTGAGCTCTGTGGTCTTTCTCAGTTAGTAATGTAACATCTTTCATTACCTGTCTTCACTTTTTAGAGTCTGGATTGTGCACCCTCTTTTATTCAGTAAGTGAATGAATGTAGCTCTACATGTTGCTTGCTTTCATATGAAGGGAATGGAGGAAGTAAGAAGATATCTTCCTCAGTGCAGGAAGTCCAGCATGATTCTGCTGCAGCACAGAGATGAGAAACACCTGTCACTATTGAAATCAATGGGAATTTTGGCATTTACTTAAGTGGAAGTGGTATTGACTTCACTGGGGTTTGGTCCAAAAGTTAATTGGTATCCCTAGCCATCGAACTGATTAATTCCTGTGGTTCAAGTAAACGCTAATGTCAGTGTCAGAATCCCTGATGTAACATATCAAATGGGCAAACTGTAAATGTTACTGATAAACACACTCACTAAACCTCAAAGATCCTTTTTTTTTTTTTTTTTTTTTTTTTTTTTTGTGGTGGACGTGAAGTGAGGAACTGTTTACTATGTGGTCGTATGTAAGGCCAGAATTTAGCCCTAAGTCTCCTTCACTGGCTTTATTGCTGAGTCTCTTATGCCACTCTGCTTTCCTAATTTCTGTGCATGTTTTTAGATATTCAGTGCTCACTGATATGCAAACTGCTTAATCTTCCTCCAATTTAGTTTTCAGTATCATCATTCTCTCACCTCTGTGCTGATCACTCGTTTCAATTTCCCAGTGTGCTTTCAGTAATCAGATACACAGATTCATTTCATCTACTGCCTACCAAAACATTAATGTCTCTGTCTCTCAATCTCTACAAGAGACATCTCAGGGGATATTGCTATTTATTTATTTATTTATTTGGTTACTGCAAGTCTTTTTAAAGGAACTGGAATGGAAGAACCAGGGGTAAAGGTCTTCTAGCATTATGCCTGGCAAGTGCCAAACACATTCCAGTCTGTACAGTCAGTATAACTTGATTTTACATCAACAGTGTCAGAGCTGGTTGAGGTGTTGCACATAGGCTCCTGCTAAGAAATTTTTGTGAAAAGGCTTCTTCAGATTTTTCTCTATGACTGTTCATTGCAATTCACTGCAAGGGACATAGCCACAATGCACTTGTAGTAGCATGTAATTTGTGATGTTAGTTATCTGTGCCATAACTATGGAGGATGGAGGCAGAATCATAACCTGCCTTGGGAGGACATTTTATTTTTGCTAGCTTTGCTAGCCTGTACTGGAAGCAAAGGGGATTTCCTCACAAGAAGTATGGGAAGGATAATGCTAAGTGAAGAGACAGATCATGCTTCTAGTGCAATCCCCTATCAGTGAAGTGTAGCAGAGTTTTCATTGGAGTAACTGCACATTTCTGTTTCAGAATTGAAAATACCTAAACTGGAACAGAATCTACAAACTACACAAAATTTGTGTAATGTTTATGTGAGAAATAATACCATAGGTAACTGTTTTAAGCATATCTTTATCAGGTAGAGAAAGTGTGGAGCATGTATGTGTACTTAGCAAAGAATAACCCCGAAAACAACAACAATAAACCCTGAGCTTAACAGTTGAAAAAATTTTAGACATGGATCGAGAGGGACCTCATCAAGTTCAACAAGGGCAAGTGCAAGAATCTGCACCTAGGGAGGAATAACCCCAAGCACCAGTACAGGCTGGGGGCTGAGCTGCTGGAGAGCATCTCTGAAGAGAGAGACCTGGGAGTCCTGGTGGACAGCAGGCTAACCATGAGCCAGCAATGTGCCCTTCTGTCCAAGAAGGCCAACAGAACCCTGGGGTGCATTTGGAAGTGTGTTGCCAGCAGGGAGGTGATCCTCCCCCTCAGCCCTGGTGAGGCCATGCTTGGAGTACTGTGTACAGTTCTGGGCTCCCCAGTAAAGGAGGGGCATGGAGCTACTGGAGTGAGTCCAGCAGAGGGCTACGAAGATAATTAGGGGACTGGAGCCCCTGTCAGGTGCTGAGGACAGGAGGACGAGGACAGGCTGAGAGATCTGGGCCTCAAGCAGACACGGTGAGACAAAGTCCCTTCACTTTGCTTGAAGAATGAGATATTCTTTCTCCGATGCCTCTTTAAGTAAGGAACTTGTGAAATGCTTATAGAAAGCATAACACTAGTGGAAATTCCTTGAAAACACTAAATCAACAATCCTCATGCAAATTGCCTGCTAGTAATATAGATATACTTTTGTTTTCTGCTGATAAGCAGGCTGAAATCTGCCAGGGTGTATTCTGTTGCCATCTTTTAATTAAAGATAAAAGTTCAGCATTTTATGTTGCTGAAATGAGACTGATTAGCTACCTTGAGAAGCTGAATTATTGCAGCGCTGAAAACTGGAAAATGTTCTTTATGAAACTGAGCAGGAGTGAAATTGTAACCAATTCCTGGGCATTGTTTGAACACATTGTTCCTTTCAAATCTCAGGACAAAGTAAATGTCATAGATTGCTGATAAACATTTTTCTCCAGCAATATTCTTCATGTCTTAAAGATCTCTTGGTATTTTGTTCATTTCAGAATGCTTGAATGAAGCTGTGAAAGAATGTACTTTCCCATGACAATAATCTGTCATGGATCATACTTACAACTACATGCTTTTTCATTACTTTTTCCTAAAGTCATCATGAGAAAATTATTGACTGTCTTCTATTTCCCATCTCCTTTTACAGCTCCTTAAGCTCTCTTCACATTAAATGTTTATGAATATCAGGGTAACAAAAAAGGCAGTTGCTTTGCAATTAAAAGTTACCAAGAATATTCTATAGAGAAGTGTCTTCACAAGTTTGCATTTTAGATCCAATTCATAAGTTTTTAATCACTCTGTTTTCCAGAATGAATTGTTTTACTGCCAAATATATGACATCAGACTCTAAATTAGAACTGTCTTCCAAAAATACCATGCTAATGCCTCTATTCATTTTTTAATGAAAAATAAACAAAACTTGATTCATAAAATCTTCCTAATCCATATAAAACTTCATTCAACATAAAAGTATTTTATGTCTTGACACATGCCATAAGATCTCATAATAGGACAAGCTTTGCAAAGTTTACATTTTCCATTTTTATCTATGTCTTATCAACAATATGTGAAAGGTACCCAGAAGAAACCCACAGATAGATATTTTATATAGCCTTAATAATTATTACTTGAAAGAGAATAATAATATTTTCAAACGTAATACTATTTTAAAATATTTTAATATTATTTTAGAAGGTAAAAATCAAAACAACAGCCAAAGATGACACTCCTGCTACTAGCTTTCGTTTAGATGCAGTTTATATATAACCTACATGACTCTGCTACACAAGTTTGTTTGTACAATCCCCGCTTAAAGTCTGCTTTTCATCTTCAGAGCAGTAGAAATTAGCAAGGGTATATAACTCAAGTTGGCCCTGTTTAGAGTAGTGCAATTTGCTTTATTTTGTTATTCAGGACAGGAATATAAACTAGTAGACAAATATTGAAAAGGAAAACAAAATATATAACATACCCTATGAACACAGTATGACCTAATGTGTAATGTATTATACCAGTAAAAATATGCAGCCACACAATAAACATTTAGGATCACAATCTGAAACACTGCACAAACTTGTCATTTTTAACATACATTTGCCTAAAATTCATAGCTTGTGCAGACAATTGAGATTTCATTTATTATTTACTACTTGTTGTATAATAGCTTTGATGTCCCATTGTGGATCTGGGCTCCCAGATGTGTATAGCACTGACCTCCTGGGCTTCAGAATCATGCACACAAGAAATAATCTCATTGTTTGGTTCCATAAATTTAAGTTTAGCTCTGAATTTAAAGATGTTAAACAGAGGACCTTTTTGTAGAGAGAGTTTTGTTTGTTTGTTTTTGTTGTTGTTTTGGTTTTGGCTTTTTTGTTGGTGGTGGGTTTTATTTGTTTGTTTGTTTTTTTACAGCCTGAATTATTTCAAAACTTCACACACACAAAAAAAAAAAAAAAAAAAAAAAAAAAAGTGAACTGGACCCAGCATATTTCGGCTGTGTTAACAGAAAATTACAGGAACTAAAACATCTTGTATGTACCTTTTTGCTAAAACAAAACAAAACAAACAAATAACCAACAAAAACAACAACAACATACAAATAAGAAACCAAAAACAATCCACACCTATACTAAAATCAAATCCTGAGCAAATGGATTTTTATGCAATTTTTATGCTTTTATTCATTTGTTTTAACTATCAATATCAAACTAAAGAAAATCAAAGTACCTTTATTACATAAGTAGCAGCAGCTTCAAAGGACTCCAGAAGAGAGCTCGGTAGCAGGGCCTTATATGGGTGAGCAGGACTACAGCTTTTCTGAAACTATTCAGGCTATTAGATGAACAGCTATTCAGTCTATCAGATGAACATAGGTCAACAGTACAACAAAAAAAAAAGACTGCCGAAAGAGAAAACAAGGGTAAGGCAATTATGCAAAAAGGTATGCTTCCAAACTTCTGGTTTCATCCAGAAGACATTATGCAATGATAAAAATAAATAAATGAAATGAAATGAAATGAAATGAAATGAAATAAAATAAAATAAAATAAAATAAAATAAAATAAAATAAAATAAAATATAAAATAAAATAAAATATAATCCTGAGGAAGCATAGTATAGCGCAGAACTGTCCAGTCCTTGCAGACACTGTCAGTTTAGACCTTGATTCAAGTATAAGAAATTATACTTTTCCACACCATAACAGTACCCTTTATAGCAAAGAGAAGACAAACTTATTAAGGAAATGAATCTGTCATGTTGAGCAGTGGTGGCTGCCACTGAATGAGACATGAAGTTTTGTCATGATGCTGTGGTAGGTAATTTAACTGCACCAAATTTCTTCCTTGCCAGTGCCAACTTAACTAAAACAACACCATACCACAATCTTCCATGTAGATGTACTAGCTCTTATGTTTTCAGAACTGACTGGGGTTTAAAAGATATTTTTGGAAAACTGACTTTTGATTTACAACTGCTGATTACATTGACTCACACTATATAACACAACTTCTTCATCATCTTTTTTTTCTTCAGACCTTAAGTTATTATTTAATTAACACTTTTCCCTTATTAAAGCTTAGTTTATTTTTAAAAAGAATCAACTAGATGAAATTATTAGCAAAATCATAGATATAAGACTTTCCCTATCATAGGACATATATTCTATTCCTACATCCAACTTATTTAGCATGACATATGCTGCCAAAGAATGACAGACGTGATACTACACTTGAATTTAGTTATGCAAATCTGACTAAATCATTGATTTAAACAATGCTTTAATGTTATTTCAGTGTTACAATATATATATATATATATATATATATATATATATATATATATATAATTTAAAAAAAATGCCTGGAGTCTTTTTTTTTTTAAATATCTGGAGTCTAGGGAATAATTATCTTAATTAAGATGTATGTAAAGCCTTTGTCTGTTTGGTATTTTTACATTTTGCAATTTCAGAAAATGTCCTTTTCATTAGCAGATGCATGTCCCCAATACAGTTTTTTAACTTCTCCCTTTGTGGTACAGAATATTATTTTCTCTTATTGTCTTTTAAAATGCAAATAATGCGTTCTAAAACTGAATAAAAATTAAAGCTATGTCTTGTCAACTTCTATAATAAAAAAAAAAAAAAAAAACAGATAAAAGGGAGACTCAGAGAGAAAAGAAAGAAAGAAAGAAAGAAAGAAAGAAAGAAAGAAAGAAAGAAAGAAAGAAAGAAAGAAGGAAAGAAGGAAAGAAGGAAAGAAGGAAAGAAGGAAAGAAGGAAAGAAAAGAAAGAAAAGAAAGAAAAAAAGAAATTGTTCCTCGATATAGAATTTCATTGATGATTTTGTTGTCAACTTGAGGATAGTGTCATGACTTTTTGTTCAGGGAAGTGGAGCTTCATCCACTACAGGTCATGCTGGAAGGCCTGATCAAAGATTGTTTTCTCTGTTTCTTACAGACAGAAACAAATAAATGTCGGTTGTGCACAGATTCCTGTAAAACCAAATTCCATCTCTATTTCCCGTATATTTAGCATCATTGTGTGTAGTTTTTCCAGCACCATTTAGAGGGAAAACAGAATGGATGAAAGGAAGGTATTTTTAGTTCATCATCACAGTAACCACTAGTTATTAAATACTATGTGACTGGGCCCTTGGAAGGCTATTAGCTGCAGTTCAAAATGTAATCCATATAACATGGTATAGTCATTGTTTTCAGCTGTTGGCTGCTAGGCAATGACTAGCATAGCATTACAGTTTATAAAATATCTTTACGAAAATTCATATAAACCTTAAGTTAGTCTCCAGGGGAATACAGTGGAAAAAGTAAAGGAAAATAAAGCAATGTACAATGGTTTAAAATAAGTTAAATTCAATGATAACAAAACAGTTTTTTTCTCTTGAATGGCAAGCAGCAAATTTATGTGGTACATAACTGCTAAATCGCATGATAGATAGAATTTTTTAATATTTCAAAGTAAAATTCATTCTGACTTGGCTATTTTTCTGTTATCCATTAAAATGATGTTCTGGTTCTTAATGACAAAGAAAAGCTTTCCACTTATCAGAAGTCTTCAGCCAAGACAAGATGGTTAAAAAAGACTTTCCGGTTATAGTAAAGTATTCCCTGAAGTAAGGAGACCCCAACGGGCCTCGATCAGTCAAACTGCATGTGGAAACCTCCTCCACCTGTCTCCTTGGGAATCAGACAGAGAGAGCTCCAGCAGTCTCATGGGCATAGTATTTTGAAGACTGTTGTAAAGAAAAAGTTCCTCATACTTGAGAAATACTTCCCTGGGGCTGAAGATTCTGTAAGTGCAATAAAACAAAGCAGAAATATTCAGACTGGGGTGATTTTAACTCTTTTCCTCTGCAGTTGATGACAACACCATCTGCTCAAGGATTTTTTGCAAGTAGGTTAAATTTATTGAATAAACCGCTCTCTCCAGATTGTTTGCTCTGCTCTATATAGCAATCTACAATTGCTGATTAATTAAAGTGTACAGTTCCCCAGTGAGAAAGGTATGTGCTGTTATAGCAGATGGGAAACTAAGGCACGAAGAGTTTATCTGACCTACCAAAAGTAGTTGGAGAATTCAATTTTAAATAATAAATCATCAGAGCAATCTATCCCAGTCAATACACAGCAAAGTGAGATATTCTGTCATATGGTTGTTTGTTATTTTGCTTTGTTTTGTTTTGTTTTGTTTGGAGCAGTGAGAGTTTGGGGAAAGAACCATCTGATGTCAGACTGCAATGTCTGGCTTATACCCTGAAAATTCATAAATCAAGTTGACCTTTGACTGGATGAGTTCCAAGGTGGACAATCATAGCTGGATCTTGCAAGCACATAGCAGATGATCTGAACTGTTGTGTTGGTAGTTTTGTCTGGAAATTAATTAAGTAAATATGCATTTGAACTTAAAATTGTTCAAATAAGTAAAAGGCATTACACAGGAAAAAGTGTAAGAAAACGTGTAAACTGTTCACTTAATAATGTACTGCCTGGCCAGCAGGAACGTAACTCAGGAGAGGTAAATGTTACATAAGCAGAAAAACTAAATAGCCTGACAAATCAAGTTTGAAGACAACCCAGGATAATCACACAATGAAGAAGAATACTCCTTCTTGACACAGAAGAGTTAAAAAAATAATCACAGACCTCTTATCTATTGATAATTTGTGTACAAATACTTGTTTTCATGCTGTATACAGTTTGTACATATACTGCTATATAAAACATTATAAACAAACATTTAGGTTAATATGATTTATTTAATATATAAAGAATTTGAGACACATTAAAGATTTAAATCACTGTACCCATAATCTTATGCTGTAGTTGAAACAAGGACAGTCACACGACAATATTTTAGGATGGAAGAAGTATTCTTGAGAAGAGCGTTGAGAGAGTTAGGGAGAAAAGATAAGGTTCTTGGCAGTGAAAAGGCAAGTCCCATGGTCTGGCCGAGTTTTGCAGAGTGCCTGCAATCAGGAGAAAAGGTAAAGAGGATAGGGAATGTGATGACTTTCTCTGTTTGGTGGTCATCCTGCTGCCCTTCTGTGACCACATGTTGTCATCAGTAGGAAAGGTGCTCAGCAGATTAATAAAGTTTCTTCCATGTGATTGGAAGAAACGTAAGAGATGTCTCTCATGCATTAACAACAAAATTAAAATAGGAGAACATTATGCGTAGGATTAGACAAGAATGGTTTCAAGTGGGAAAGGAAACATGTAAAGTAGAGCTCTGGTACCAGGGCAAGACAAGACGATGGTTAAAATGAGATGGGGTTCTTAACAACAACTCCCCGTGGAAGCTGTCACTTGGTCCTTCAGATTCCTTCAGATTTGGATAGACAAAATTAGAGATAAACTAAAAACCAACTCAGGCAATGGGTGTGTTTGAATTATGATTCCCAAATTCAGGAGAAATAATACCAAATTGAAAAGAAAATGGCAAAAAGAACCAGGGCAAATAGGCCAGAAAAGGAAAGGTATTATTTTGGAAGTTTAACAAACGTCTGCAGAGATGTCATTTTCTCCATTTTTTCTCTATCAGTAAGTATGATACTCATTGATATTAATTGATTATATTCCCTTTCCGTGATTCATACACAGTTACAGCTCTAACAAGTTAATTCTGTATTATTTATTTTTTTAAGCAAGGTCCACTATAATAGATAATAGGTTTTTCTCTACTTTAGTATTAAATTTAAAATGTCCTATTCATCTCACATCAAGAAAATTATCACTTCTTGCATCAACAATTTCAACTGGCCTCTGATGCATGAAAATTGATGATAAAAATTGGTAAAATGCCAAATAAACTAAATGATTCTTGCTCTGTTGTTTTTGCATTACAATAGCCTGTCCCGAAATGCACAATGCCCTTGACAACTAAATATGTCAGGCTAAATTCTGATCACAGTTTTTCTGGTTCTGATCCAAAAATTTTCCTTTTTCCAAACATGTAGGTTACTGGCTTCATTCCATGCAATGTGTTAACACTGGTCAGTGAAACAATCAGTTGTATGAAAATACATTAAGAGCTAAGTTAAGATAGATCTTGGCTGGTCTGCAATGATGAAAAGAAAGTAAGTCTCATGACAATTTATTTTGTAATAAAGCAGACAGCCTGGTAGATATACAAAATACCTAAAATATAGAAAAGCATTATTGGTAACACTATTTTTTTGGGTAGCTGTAACCTTTTGAGAGCACAGAGTCTCAACTGAATTTGGTAGCAGGCAGTCTAATAAAGAAACTCAAGTCCCTGTCTCTAATATCTTGCAGACAAAGTAGCTGAGAAAGGTAAATCTAGCGAGGAAAGAGTCAAGCAAAAATAATATTTGTTGTTGTTGTTGTTTTGTTTGTCTGGTTTTTTTCCTAAGTGATAACATTAATAATGTAATCTGACAAGCAAATATTAATAACTTTATGTTAGATTTTCACTTATTATGGAGGAAGGGATTTATTGTATTGTATTGTATTGTGTTTTGTTTTATTTTATTTTATTTTATTTTATTTTATTTTATTTTATTTTATTTTATTTTATTTTATTTTATTTTATTTTATTTTATTTTATTTTATTTTTTAAGGGAAAGGACATCCTGCACAGCACTTCTCAATAAAACACAGAAAATCACAATGAGGTAAAAGATATTTAGCTTATCCATAAGTCAGAGATGGACTAATTAAAACCTATGTGACTTGGACAAGGGCATGCACACAGACACACACACACACACACATGTAATAACTCTGAAGTCGTTTCTTCAGAGAATTTGACTTTATTTTTCATAGCAAGCACCACTCCATAACATTTTATTCTATCCTTTGTGTTGCCTCATCAGTCCAGGACTTGAGTCTTTTCTTGTAAATAGTCCCATTATCTTTTGCTTATAAAGTGTTATAATTTCCATGCAGCAAAAAGAATTGTAGAATACATTGCTGTCACCATGCTACTTCAGTATAAGCAGCATAACTTGATCATTGTTGACAAAAACAAGTCAGCTTTCTGCACATGTATAATGAAAGCCTTAAATGTTTTCTAAATATCTATCTGAAATATATTACTTCTAATTAAAAAACATCCTGCAGATTTACTGTTGAGACTAATGATGTAAAAAAACAAAGACATCTTTCTTACTGCTTTAGTAATGTAGGAAGTGGGCCACTGTCTTGTGCAAGTTATATCTACTCTGATTTATTTATAAATTTTTTTTAAAGTGGGGGCAGTTTCTAGAATGATATTAAAGAAAATAAAATTTCCCTTAAATGGTTTATCAATAGTGGCATCATCATGTTATTACATTATTAAGTACTTAATTTCTAGCTGCTTGCCATGTTTCTGTGACCATAACTTCAGTCTGGTGCTACACTAAGACACACCGAATCATTATATGCAATAGTGTGGATCTTCATTGGGTTTTTCAGGATTTCAATGACTTAACAATAGTATTATAGACAAGAACCATTTTCTTTTTATTCTCATTGAATACTGGGGACTGCAGGACTGCACTGTAAATCTGGACAAAGAGATCTTATTTGTGCATACTGTATCACTTAAATACAAAGTAGTAGCACCAACATACTAAAAAGAATGTGGGGGTGTGGAGAGAGAAGGGGGGGAAGTGTAACATAGGGGGGTGGAGATTTTGCTTACTAAGTACTACTAAACATATACGGGGGAAGAAACTGCCTGGGCTGATTATACCCATTCTCTGCTCTTCCTTCATGATAGAAACATTCCAAAAGTATGTTTCTATCATGTAGTGAAGAAATTCACAATACCTCAAGAAACCTTTTCTTGAAATCACTGCAGTAGTTATATATAGATAAAGGTATATGTAAGGTATATGTAACTATGTTGAGCAATGGATACTCTTCCGAAAGCTCCAGCGATCACGTAATGAGCAGAGTCTCTGATTTCCAGCCTTGCTGTATTCATGGTTAACTTACCTACATCCAGTTTCATGCCAACATTTGTATTGTGGCCTAATTACTTTTTCCCTTCTGTTGCTTTCTGTTCTATTGAAACTGTGGAATTATGATTTGTCTCCTTTGTCAATACTGTGCTCAGATACCTAAGCCTTGCTCTGTTGGGATCCTCTTATAGCATATTCGATTACTCAAAAATTTGTTGTATTTAATCTGATCCTGTTTGAACTGCAAAGTTCAAAAAATGGCAAAGCCTGCAAAATCCTAAGTCATTAATAATACCACTGTTCTTTAACAACTATTTCATTATGTTTAGCCTCCTTGGCAAGCATTCTCAGTGTCTTCTACATACTGATACAGCACTACATGGAAATATGTTCAAAGGCTCCACTCCAACATCAGAAACAATACGTCTTTTTTCTCACTCCTATCTGAAACAAAACTTTCTTTGAGTTTTTGATGTATTGCATTGTTTTTAATTCATTGTGTTCCTCTTTAACTTCCTCTGTAATGTTATACTCTTGGGAATTGGAACTGAAAATAGTGCAGAGAAGACATAGGTTTGCCTAGAGCCATGGGTGTCAAGACCAAAAATCTTGTGGTGAAAATCAGTGCAAATACCTGGCTCTGATGTAATTTGGAATTACCATATGGTTTGTAATGTTAGGTATACAGATAATTTAAATTAGCATTTAGACTCCGAATATCACAAAGTCTGATCTGAAATGTTCAAAAGAGTATCCATTGCTCAGCATAGTTACATATATATTACATATACCTTAACTACGTGTAACTACTGCAGTGATTTGAATAAAAGGTTTATTGAACTTTTGTAAATTTCTTCATTATTGGTTCTAGAGTGCATACTTCTAAATATTTTTCAATAATGTATTTGTACCTCAAATAGAAATGCAAGTATTTGTGTGTGCTTACAGAGTGCAATAACTCATTTTTTTGTCTGTCTTCCTTTTTCATATCTTTCACTAACTATGCATCTTTCATTAGAGTTCCATCATGCTGACAATTATAGAGAAATAAATGACTGAATGTGACTATTCAAACAACTTCAGAAATAAGACTCACCCAGTAGTATTGTCCTCCAAAGAAGGGTATGTATTATTTGTTCAGGTTATCATAAGAGGATTGAATATGGCAAACTGCGTACAGTGCTGGAAAAGTGCAATGAAAACAGGGTAATTGATTTCCAAGTGTTGTGCTTTCATGTCTCATTATGAGAACCCGTTTTTTTCAAAATATGTATGAAAATCTTTATAGGATATCTGTATAGTGTGCTGGTTATGACTGAAAATTTTTATTTAAATAAGTCATCCTGGGAAAGAGGCAAAGCCATCACACAGTGTATTGCTCTTTTAAAGACTATCAGAATGTGTCAAATGTGAGACAAATTTAAGTAATGAAATACATGAAGGATTGGAATCTGCCTTCTGACAAGCAGCATATCAAAATCGTGTAAATGTAGACTTAACAGCTGAGTTATCATTATTCATAAAAAACTTCAGCAAAATGCTCCCCAGGGCTTAATAATGACATAGAAACCAATGTGAAAGTGATATAAGAGTTTACAAAATCTATAGTTAAAAAACAAAAGGGTGGGTGGGGGGGAATTGATGAGAAAAAGCAACTGACAAGATGAAAAAGTCCTGTTTGAGAAGTAATTCATGCAATATGACCATTATCAAAAAAGTGATTCTGGACATTCCATAACTGAGGAGGAAGCAGGACACAAGGGCAGGTAGACAAAGCTTTACTAAAGTTCTACTAAATGATCATGAGACCCCTCTTCCATTAGGTAAATGAGAGGGAGAGAGTCACTCATTAAAATTTGCAATATCTTATGTACAATTTATAAACTAAACGCTATGAAAACACATTCAATCATATCATTACACCAGTCGTGACTCCACAATTCATCTTCCCTTATTTCCGTGCACATTGGAGCTTCTGCTGGAGAAGTGCAGGCCTTTGTTTGGCTCCAGTCCTCTAGTTTTGTCTCTCAGAGACCTTACTTTTCCCCAGAGTTGAAGTTTTCTCAAAACTGGACTACTGTGTTTCATCACATATTTGTTTCCTAGTACACCCTGCAGAAATCCTCAGGGCAGTGTTTGCAGCTCAAAGGGAGCTTTCCTCACATTATTTGTGCATTTACTTTGGCTTCCAATCACCAAAAAAAAAAAAAGTCTCTAGTATACACATGCAAAAGAATGGATGTGAAGCAAGGTAAAAAGGATGTGGGACATATATTACCTGAAAAAAATAACTAGATTCTAGATAAAGTAGGGAACGTGGACAAGGGCTAAGAGTTGGCTTAGGGACAAGTCCAGCTGCAGCAGGCCTGAAAACGTGCTACCTGGTCCTAGCTCTTGCACTTAGAAGAAGCAGTTACATGAGGCCTCCCCACTCCTCTCCCAAATTAAGAAGTTTCCAGAGGACCAATCTTCTTGCAGTTCACCCCTCCTTTTGACAAGCAAAGTGCCAACTCCTGGTGGGGCTCTCACTTTTATCTCTCTCCCAACCCTACCAATTATAACTTTTACCCTCAAAATTGGACATTATTTTTTTTTCTGGACTTGTGCCACATGGTCTTGCATATCCATTACAGTGTTCAAAACCTGGTTTACAAATAAGAAGCCAGATTTATCTTTGGTTTGCTATGAAACTCTGATGCCATTATGGTTTACTTCTTCATTACTGATGCTTTACAGCCTGTAATCTGGTAAACTGTGCTTATAAACTGGCTTCTGGGCATTGAAAAAAATAATTAAAAATGGCAGGCCTACAACTATTAGAAGGCATTTCTGTATTCAGGATGCTATTTTTCCTAGGTCTGAACATTCTCCTGTGATGAACATAGAAAGAGTAAAGGAGATCATGAAGTTGTGAAGACTCCACTCTATGTTAAACAAAAATTCAGGCAAAGTTAAAAATAAAATAAAATTCTAACAGTCTGCATAAATGAGAGACAGCAGTGGTACTACTCTCAGACACCTTAACACAAAACAGGACAGAGCTACATCTAATATCAATTAATGAAGAACTTCCAGTTACTCACATTCATGGTGTAGTGCAATCACTAACGTTAACAGTGAGGATACGCGGAACTGTGGAAAAATTGTGATTTTTCACTTCTAATTTGAGCACTATAATGAATAACTAACTCCTCAAATACAATCAGAAAGTGAAGTTACCCGCTCTGTATTTATTGTTACACCACTCATTAACAAGGTGATAATTAACTCTATGTAAAGTTTCATAGCCTGAAGCACCATGATAATTAATAACTTATCAGATTTCATATCGTCATTATTCACAGAATCACAGAATGGCTGAGGTTGGCAGGGACCTCTGAAGATCATCTAGTCCAACCCCTCTGCTGAGCAGGATCACCTAGAGCACATTGCACAGGATGGCATCCAGGCAGGTTTTTCAGAGAAGGAGACTCCACAACTTCTCTGGGCAACCTGTCCCAGTGCTCTGTCACCCTCAGGGTAAGGAAGTGCCCCCTCACTGAGCCAGAACCTCCTGTGCTTCAGTTTGTGCCCCTTGCCTCTTGTCCTGTTGCTGGGCACAACTGAAAAGAGACCAGATCCATCCTCTCAACACCCTCCCCTCAGATATTTATACACATTGATGAGGTTTCCCCTCAGTCTTCTCTCTTCCAGGCTAAACAGGCCCAGATCTCTCAGCCTGCCCTTGTATGACAGGTGTTCCAGTCCTCTAATTATCTTCACAGCCCTCCTCTGAACCCACTCCAGTAGCTTCATGTCCCTTTTGTACTGGGGAGCACAGAACTGGACACAATACTCCAGGTGTGACCTCACAAGGGCCAAGTCCTTTCCACTCACTTAGGCCACACTTCCTGAGCTTGTCTGTGAGG
Organism: Anas platyrhynchos; assembly: GCF_047663525.1. Taxonomy (NCBI): domain Eukaryota; kingdom Metazoa; phylum Chordata; class Aves; order Anseriformes; family Anatidae; genus Anas; species Anas platyrhynchos. The sequence continues at coordinate 16,877,876 of NC_092589.1, forward strand.
ATGTTATGGGAGACAGTGTCAAAAGCCTTGATGAAGTCCAGGTAGACTACATTTATTGCTCTCCCCTCATTTACCCAGCTAGACCTCTCATCATAGAAGGATATCAGATTGGTTAAACATGATTTCCCCTTGATGAATCCATTTTGACTATTCCTGATCACCTTCTTATCCTACACGTGCTTGGAGATGACCTCCAAGATGAGCTGTTCCATCACCCTTCCAGGGATAGAGGTGAGGCTGACTGGGTCCACTCTTCTTGACCTTTTTGAAGACTGGTGTAATATTGGTTTTCTTCCAGTCCTCAGGCACCTTTCCTGTTCTCCACCTTTAAAAGATGACTGAGAGTGGCCTAGCAATAACATAGGCCAGCTCCTGCAGTACTCATGGGTGCATTCCACCTGGGCCTATGGATTTGTGGATGTCAGGTTTGCTTAGCTGATCTCTGACCCGATCCTCTTTGACCAAGGGAAAGTCCTCCTTTCTCCAGACTTCCTCTCTTGTCTCTAGGGTCTGAGATCCCCAAGGGCTAATCTTAGCAGTAAAGACTGAAGCAAAAAAGGCATTCAGCAACTCTGCCTTCTCTGTATCCTTTCTCACCAGGACACCCACCCCATTCAGCAGTGGGCCGATATTTTCCCCAGTCTTCCTTTTTCTAGTGATGTATTTGAAGAAGCCCTTCTTGTTGTTCTTGACTTTCCTTGCCATATCTAATTCCAAATGGGCCTTGGCCTTCCTTTTCGCATTCCTGCATACTCTGACGGTGTCCTTGTATTCGTCCCAAGTGGCCTGTCCCTTTTTACACATGCTGTAAACTTCCTTATTCTGTCTGTGCATTTGACTCAGGACGTATGCCTGACTGTTTTATAAAACTAAACATGCCATTGCACTGATCTACAGTTCATCAGGACCAGATTGTCCCCTTGTATTCTGCTCTGGTGAGGCTGCACCTCGAGTACTGTGTTCAGTTTTGGGCCCCTCACAACAAGAAAGACATCAGGGCCCTGGAGCGTGTGCAGAGAAGGGCTATGAAGCTGGTGAAGGGCCTGGAACACAAGTCCTGTGAGAAGTGGCTGAGGGAACTGTTTTTCTTTTTTAGTCTGGAGAAGAGGAGACACAGAGACTTTATTGATCTATAAAACTACCTGAAAGGAAGTTTTGGGGAGACGGGAGTTGACCTCACAGTTAAAAAGGACTAGAGGGAATGGTCTCAAGTTGCATCAGGGGAGGTTTAGGTTGGAAACTGGGGGACTTTTCTTCTCAGAAAGAGTAGTTAAGCATTGGAACAGGTTGCCCAGGGAGGTGGTGATGTCACTGCCCCTGGAGGTGTTTAAGGAAAGGTTGGACATGGTGTTTAGGGACTTGGCTTAGTGGGTGACTGTGGTAGTAGGGTGATAGTTGGACCAGATGATCTTGGAGGTCTTTTCCAACCTTAATGATTCTATGATTCTAAGATTCAAGTTTCTCAGTCATAATTTGTAGAATAGCTGGAATATGTCTGTTACAGAAATGATTCAAAATGTGCTGTGGATTTTTTTTTCTCTCAGTATCTGTTTTTGTCTGTATGCTGAGGTTTAAGAAGCCTCAGCTGTCTTATTCTTGTCATATTTTTTCATTCTATTGGAGAAAGAGTTTTCCGTGCTGTTTCTTAAAAAACAGACAAACAAACAAAAAACACTTGATTAAAAAATGAAGTATGCTATGCTAATTTATTCTAACATTTTCTATTTTATTTTGTCAGAATCCATTGGGTAATAATTTTTCTGCAGTGCCTAAAAAATTACAATCTGAGTAAACTTCTATGTGCATTCAGGGCTGTCTCCTGTCTAAGGTTCACTGGATTTTCACTTTGCCCTAGGGATATTAGAGCTTTGCAGGAGTGACAAGCAACAATGGAGAACTTATCAAGAAGATGCAGAATTTCAGTTAATTCAACTCTCACCCTTGTCAGACCTCAAGTAAGTTACCCTGCTGACAACTAGCAGAGGTTTGAAACAAATATAATTCTGATTTTGGTAAATCAAATGTAAGACTTGGTGCAGAGATTTTTGTTTCAGAAGGCAGCTGCAATTTTTATACTGGAAGTTCCCTCTTTGGGGGATATGCAGATGAAAAATACTTTCACTTATCTTCTAGAAATTATTCTAATGAAAAATGATGCAGAAAACAATTTTTTGAGATTACTGGAAATCAACTTGTCAGAAAAAAAAAAAATATCAGGCCTCCAAAAGATCATTCCTAAATTGTATGACTTAATTGTGTTAAGAAACAGTTTAATTTTGCCTCTCTGAAGTCCCCATTTAGGTGACTAATGTCATAACTCTCTTTAGAGACCAAAAAATTTCAAGCTCTGTCCTGACAGAGCCATATAGGAGTTCCAGAATACAGCAATCATGGTACATTTAACTAAACTGAGGCCCATGAAAGAGAATCAGTCACATAAACATAAGTCTGCTTAAACATTGAATAACGCATCCCTGTGATATTTCCAAAAATTGTATTTTTCTGAATCTTTATGGTGGTTTAGCTAAAAAATAATTTTTGGTATTGAGTTTTTCAGAAACTTTCAACAATTTTGACTGTAGAATTCAGATAAGGTCAAAAGAGATTGCAGTAATAGGACAATCCAAACTCTTCCTATATTTCTATGTTATGCAGAAAAGTATCTATTTCCATTTTTTCTTTTCAGTATATCTGGCAGTTCCCGCAGTATTTACATACTTTAAAGAACTCATATGAATGGAAATCTCTATGGTTCCCCCAAGCCCCTATCGATCCCCCAGGAATTCTCAGGTGTGGTATGACTGGAAACAGTTGAGGCACTAGAAGTGAGTTTGTTCAAAGAGACCAGCTGTCTGGGGGAGCTCCCGCAAGGACTGCTCAACCCACTGACCCACTAAAGCTCCGAGTCATAAAGGATAGGAGTCATGAACTATACTGACCAATGAGGAACATACACATTTTGATAGATTGTGAGATGTCATAACTTTTGGTGAGCAGTGTAATTTGTTTATTGCCATGAAGCACTTTCTAATAACTATAAGCATACTTGTTTGTACATCCCCAAAGCAAACAAAAGCAGAACACCAGCAAAATAACCTGGCTGTTAAATGGATGCAGACAATTACCACTGAAGGAAACGAAACTGATTGCAGGTGATGCTTCCATGACCCCAGGGTGGCATGAGGAAGCTTTTGGCAACAATTCCCTTGAACCTGGATGCATAGCTACAAAACATAACAAGAGGGGTTTTAGGCCATTCTCACATTCCTCCTTTTAGGGGGCAGGCCATCCTAGCCTTACACAAATGTACAAATTACACCCATTGGCACAGAGAAAAGGTGAGGAACAGGATGTGCACATGATTTCCTTGGTGCCCAGACCAATTCCAACCTCAGTAGAACTGGTAATAATTTTGACACAAAAGTTTTCATTGACAAAAATACTACTTTAGAATTTAAAATGGGCTGGTGTGCACAGAAAACAATGAATGAATGGGAAATATTCTTGTACTCGCACAATACTTTGGGTTTTGAATAGAACAACAAAGTACTATTAGTAACCAAGCTGTTGCCAAATGGTACTTTTGGCTAGGCAGAAAAAACACTTCCGAAGCCCTGGAATGCAGCTGTGAATGTACTTTCACGCTGGGGATGTTGTTCCCCAAGATTTATGCCACCACAACCCTCATTGAGGAAATCCCTCAGCACTGTCAACCGTGGCCAAAAAGGCAAAAGCAAAACTATAGCAATAAGCCACCAGTCAAGCAACTGCCATACACTCACCAGAACCTCCCAGCCACATCCAGAAAAAGCAGCACTATCAAAGTGAGGAGTAGGTATTGCCAGGTAGAGGGGCGCTTCAGTTTGAGGAAGTGTTTTACACCACTGCTTTGAGGGTCCAGGAACCTTCAGGCCAGCGAAATACACTGCTTACTCGGTGTTACTGCCCTCTCCTGACAGCCACGAATGGCTCTCCCCAGCCAGCAGGGCCTGGCCTACCCCAGCCTCCTGCCCAGGGGCTCCTTGCAGAGCCCCCAGCCCCTGGCCCTGCTGGGTGCCCTTCTCTGTGCCCTGCTCCTGGGATCTCTAATGCGCTCGGTGGTGTCACAGAGCTGGCAGTGACCTCACAGTCTCACTCCTGCCCTTATCCCCAGTGACAGCAGCCACCGAGGCCAGTGTCGCACGGAGAGGCATCTCCCGAGGATGGCACAGACGCTCGTCTCTGGTCCCAGCATGCTGGATGTCCTGGGGCTGGCGCTGCACGGCTGCCTCTGCCTCGGCCCCGGCCTCGTCCTGCTCCTGGTGGCCTGGGCCACCCTGCGCTGCTGCCGCAGCACCTCGGGCAAACGGCGCCAGGTAGGAGGGAGGCTCCAGGCCAGCCCTGCTCAGGAAGCCTGGCAGGGCAGGGACGGGACACGAAGCGCCTCGGTGGGCTCAGACGGGGCCAGGCTCACTGGGGGGCTGCTCTCTGCCAGCAGGGCTGTGCCGGGAGCCGAGGCAGGGGAAGGCGCGGGAAGGCGGACGACTCAGGTAGAGCTCTCCTTGGCCCTGGCGCTGGCTCCTGCAGGCACTGGGGTCCCCTAGGGCCCCGCTGCTGCCGAGCTGGGGCAGCCGGGCCCCACCACAGAAGCCAGCTGGCCACTGGCCCAGGCACAGGGCCCGTCCCCGCAGACGCTTGCTCAGGGCGCTCCGCGTCCCCTGTCTCTTGCAGATGCTGAGGCGCCGCACGGCTGCAGGAGCAGCCTGCTCTGGGTGGGCGGCAGAGCCCTGGGCACGCTGCTGTGCTACGACCTGGGCTGCGGGCGCTGCAGCCAGGCTGTCAGGGAGAGGCAGCAGCGGCTCCTTGCCAGGCAGGCGAGACCCTCCTGCTGTCCGTACTCCTCCTCCTCTCGGGACTCCAGCGACTGCTGCCGGCACGGGGCCACGGCCAGCTCATTGCGCCCAGCCAAGAGAACATCCCTCAGGTCCTGGTGGCAGCCAGTGCTGCGGAGGAGGAAGCAGAGGAGACTCTTTCCCCAGCACACAGCGCTGAACACCCAGGGGGCAGCCACACCTCCCCGCCATGCTGGGCCTCCCAGACAGGCCGAGGAGCTCGTCGAGATGGCTCCTGTGCACCACGAGGCCGGCTTGCCCCCTTCCACAGGCTCTGACGCGGCTCACAAGGATGGCAGCCTGCCTGCTAGTGCAGATCCTTGTCCCGTGGCAAGGCTGGAGCAAGGACTGGGCTTCTGGAAGCTCCTGCGGATGCACACGCTGAGGAAGTCCATCGAGACCAAGCTGGGAGCTCTCCCCGCCATGGTGCAGCAGTCCCACAGGAGGTACACGTACAGGGTGGCACGCTGCACGGCTCCCACGCTGCTGCCCTCCCGTCCTGCCCCCTCCTACTTCTGTTCACCGGAGGCCCTGTTCCTGCATGAGGATGTGCGGGAGTTCCTGGAGATGCACATCCGAGAGAAGAAGCTGCGCCACCACTGGGGCTTGCCTGCAGGGTCGCTGGCAGAGCCCCAGGCACTGCCATCAGCCCCCTAAGAGCAGCGTGCCGCGCTCCACGTTCAGAACTGCCCTCGAGACTCAGGGTTGGGCATCAGGAAAGGCGGTGTCCAATGGAAAACATTCCCTGCTGCTGTGCTGCGAGGGACAGAAGCTGCGAGGGAACATGGAGGCCTCCCCAACACTGACTGTCCTTATTCCTCTTCAATCTATTAAACCCCTTCCTATTAAAACTCCACCTCTTCTGATATGAGCAGAGATGCTAGGGAGGGCTCTGAGGCTCATCACTGAAAGTACTTCAACCTTTGTCACTACATTTCCCCCCACATCCAATGAAAAATTGAGATTCTCCTTTGTTCTCCTTTTGTTGCTAATATATTTCAGAAGCTTTTTGTTTGTTTGTTTGTTTTGTCTTTTTAAAAAATTGTCTATTTTTGCTTTTCTTGCTTGTTTGTGCCCTGCTACAAGCTGATAGTTACTGTCTATTTGGAATATAGGAGCTTGGATGCAGATTCTCGCTTTCTTAATTGGAGGCCAGTTCAGAACCAGTGTTTCCCATTATGTGCCATCATGCACCAGCCTTTCTGTGACCATCCAAACAAGAGGTTCCAATTGCTGCCTTCACCTTTACTTTGCATCTGGTCTCAGAGTTCATCATCCAGCTCCTGGGAGTGCACAAAAGTACTCAATTTTTAGCTTGGTGCTTCAGAGAGAAGTAGAAATTCATGGACTCAATGTGTATGAACAGTAAAACTCAGCTGTTTCTATTGTACACCTTAAGTTTCCTGTACTGCCCTGTCAAAGTGCATGATTTTTGCTATGGGCATCTAATTCAGCTGGTGTCTGGGACCCTGCTGAATTATTTTTTAAATGTTGAAGTCTACCACAGATGTCTGTCTTCGCCAGTCAGAAAAGGGCACACAGTTGCTTAAGGTGTTGAGTGCTGGCAGGAAAACAGAATCCTTTGTCTCTAGAACAAAAAATTCTTAATTCAGAATAACTGGAAAAACCTCCATGAAAATAAACCATATTCTAATTTAAGCTGTGTCCATCAGCCAGAGGCATGACAACCCAAATAAATTAAAGCAGGGCTATTTCTGGATAAAGCCCTTTAGTTGGCTGAGACTGAGTCAAAGACCACAGGGGACCCTCAGATTCTAAGACAGGAAGCTTCTTAGGGGGTGATTCTTATTCCAGCCCATGCTCTCCTCATGCAGCCCCTTTCCAGCCCAGTTTCCACTGCAGCTTGAGTAGAGAGCCCTTGTCTCTCTACTAGCCCCAGCTCTAGTACGAACTGGGCCTGAGTGCAAACCTGGAATTTTTGAAACTAAAGGTTTGTGACTGACTATCATTTATCTAATTTTTGGTTAAAATATAGTGAAAAAGAGGTCTAAACAAAGGTAAATTACATGCAAAAAATTAAGTCTTCTAGTAAGAACCCAGGAGTTCCTTTAGATGTTTGTTACTATTGCATTTTACAGACGGATATTCTGTTATAGTCCTTCAACAAGCATACTATATACAGAATTATATACCTGAAAGAAGATTATAAAGTAGTCAAGCTTGCAGTACCTTTGTTGACTTCAGTGAGGTGTTACCAAGAGATTAATTTGATTATTCTTTTTTAAACAGTAAGACTACTTATCTATAACAAAAGCATCAAAATCATCAAAGGTGGAATTATTACAATCGTGAATATCTGAAACAACATTGAAATTAACTAAAATTCACACTTTCCTTTTTTTTTTTTTTTTTCAGTCACTGCAATATCTATTAGTTTTCCAGCCATCACTGAAATTTTTATCTGAAGAAGTATCTTCATATTAGGAGACAAATAATTCCGTGTAGCATTTGCTATTCAAGAAAATTATCTGTATTGAAATATAATTATCTCAGGTGACATACTGACTGAATCCTAATTACAACAGATATAGCTAATTACTTAGGTTCATCCTGTAAATAGCTCAGCATGTATTTTTATGACAATTCAGTAATGACGCATTGCTCAGTGGGATTATATATGTAAATTGATTCTTTTTTTTTTTTTTTGCATAACGTTCTTATTTTTCAATATCTATATAAGTTTACTTAAAACTTCTTAGCAGCTTAATGATGGCAAACACAAGAATATTCAGAAGAACTCAAGTGTTGTAAATTTGCACTTTTTGTTTGTTTGTTTTGGACAATATTCTCTAAACAGGATCTGAGCCCCAGAGTCAGATTTGCTACCCTGATCCATTAGCCCTTGTCTCTAACAGAGACAAGAAACAAGCTGATTGACCAGTCCACTGCAAACAGACCTGTTTTGTAAAAATTGATCTATTCTCTTCCTCACTGAGTTAACACCGTGGAAAAACTGCTGGCAAAAGCTGTGCACTGCTTCTACCAGCTGCCTGCAGAAGTAGGGTATGGGTCAGTAACTGCCATGGTAGACAAAGATTAAGTACCCAAATACTACTGAAAGCTAGTGGAAAGTGGACAGAAACCTGAGTGTACATGTACTTGAAAAAAATCTGCCATGCATTGCTTAGATAAAACATCAAGCCCTAGCCTGTCAATAGACATAAAATGTGAAATTTTCTGTTCTACCCCTCACCCCCTCACCCCCCCCCCCAAAAAAAAAGCTGATTTTTATTGATTTTTATTTGAAGTTGTCCTAATTTGGTCTCCAAACATAGAAATTTCAAATAAATAAATAAATAAATAAGCTAATAGAAGAAATTATTTTTATTCAAGCACAATTAAATTATTTCATCATAAATTTTAATCAGGAAAATATGAATCAGTATAACGTGTAGTGGGGAAAATTAAGATAGCATGATGACTATGGAACAATTTATTTTTTTCATTCTGAGTCATTACAGAACTTTTAAAATTCAATATTATTTGGATTTTTTTTTTAATGTGCTATAGAAAAATAAATCTCTTAAAACATTTTTTCACTTGTTTTAATTGTATATTGTCACTGTTATCTCCCATCCTAGTATGCTTTCCACCAGACTGTTCACCAGAGAGTGGGGTTTACATATTTGATTGGAACTAAAAGTTTGCAGATTTTCATCAATTCCTGATGTCAACTAAAGGAGATTAAAATTTAAATAAATAAATAAATAAAATAAAATACAAATCACATAACAAATCAAACTTTGGTAGAATTTTACTCAAGCCAGCAATGATGGTCACAGCAGGACAATAATATCTTCTCTTGCACTGAAAATTCATATCCCAAGACTGACTGGACAACATGTTTTGTCTTTTCTACTATTTCGATTGTAGAAAAGTTAACTTTTCTACTATTTTCTACTTTTCTACTATTTTCTACTATCTGGAAGGTGCTCGTAAACAAGTGCTACTATTCTGTTGGTCTCAGAAATATTTAAGGCATTTTTCTCATTAGTAATAGTCAAATTAAATGACTTCAAATGTCCTGGCCAAATTTACATCCTAATCTAAGTTATGATCTACAACCTGCATGCTGATTTTCTTACTGTAAATTGAATACAGTCCCTAATTTTTACCAAGTTCTTCTACTCACTGCCAAAAAAAACCTGTTTCTCCAGAGAAAATGGTATAGCAGTTGCAAAGAAAGTGATGTAATTTGTAAAATGTTTTATATTCCATTAGAGGAAATAGCAATATATAAATTGAAGACATTTTGAAACAGCTCCTCAGGTCGTACAGACAAGGAAGTTGCTTCAGAGAAATTACGGAGACAGGTGGTATAAATCTGCCACCACCTGCCTCAGTATAATCTCTTGGGCTGAGGATTGATACTGTTTCACTGAAAAAGGGATAATAACAACTTTGATAGAGAACCTGGCAAAAAAAAAAAAAAAAAAAGAAAAACACAACTGTGACTAAATTAAAGTCCTATTTTTGTATTGTCCCACTCCCCTGTATCATTAGAACATTAAAGATATCTCCCATTTAGATACACACAGTTCTGTTTTCAAAGCTTTCATATAAAAAGCAGAATGTAAGCTTTTAGATCCCACTCTACATTTTGTTATGTGCCTTCATATTTATATATGTAGATATACATATATAGATATGCAATATCTTTGTTACATAGCCACTAAATAAATATATTTATAAATTACTGATTGCTCAGGAATTTCTTGAACATAGGTTGCTTGGGATTGGACAATACTCCCAGAAACAGTAATGTATGAATACGTGTACACATTCTTACCTTGCTTTGCTCTCAGAGAAATCACTCCCTAGCTAGTCATTGGATCGAATCCAATGTGGCAATTGCAATTTTTGTTGCATTTAGATGATTATTTTTGACATGGGCATTCAAAGTCAGAGAAAAGATGTTTCCTGTAATACCTTTGAACATATTAGACATATCAATACTGTGTCATATTCATCTTTGCTCCATTAGTCGTGACATTCCTGTCAATTAAAACAGTAATTGCCAGCAGGTGGCATCTGCTGTAGTTTCTTAAAGCAATGCTTCCTAAATTCCCTGATCATTGACCACCTTCAAAAATTAACCAAAAATCTATTCTGTAGAATTCAATTAAAAGTTCAAGTAGAATGGACTTGCAGTGGTCTTGGAGATTGTTCACCACGTCTTGGATTCAGATTTCTACAGAACATTTGCAATTTACTATTTCATTTGTAAACAGAAAATTGTCAAGGATCAAGTATCAAAAAATCAGGAACTTTGAAAACTATCAGTACTCACTGAAGAATTTAAACTACAAAATTATGTAAGTTATTGATCCTACTGATTTAGAATATTAATTTCACAATGAATCATTAAATCTGTGAGGTTAAAATCAACAATCTACAGTTTCTTTGGAAAGTCACCTCAACTTTTATTATACCGTTTAACAAATAATTCATTAAGATGACTATTTCTGAGTTTTGTCATAATTTATAAGGTATTTTTTGTGTCTTGAGGTCATAAAAATAATGCTTTTATGGTTTTATTTATTCTTGTAAAATAAATGAAGCTAAAAATTTACATTCAAAAATTGCATTTACAGAAAAACTCTAGTACTAGTACATAAGAAATGCATTTCAAAAGTAATGGAAAAGTATTACAAGTTATTAAAATGCAGCACCGGCTTTCAAGCATAGAAGGAGATACAAATGTAAATTAATATTGGACAGCCAGAGATGAGTAAGAATTAAGATCAGGATATTTCCATTTTTATGGTGGGAGTTTGTTATTAAAGATTTTATTTTCCATTCAAGTGACATGACGTTGTTGATGTTTTTAATGGTTATACTTTAATATTTATTATTATATTTTGTTTTAATCTATAGTTTCTAATTATTGTCAGAATAGCCAACAAAGGAAAAAATAAAATAAAATAAAATAAAATAAAATAAAATAAAATAAAATAAAATAAAATAAAATAAAACAAGATAAAAATTAAACTGTTCTTATTACGAACTTGACAAGTATGTTGTTAGCAAATTATTTTAATGATCAACAATTTCCATATATATTTATAAATAGAATATAAATATATATATTAGAGATTTATGGATATTTAGGGATTATTTAGAGATTTATGGATATCCTCTATATTTATAAAGATCCTCTCAATTTGGCTCTATACTATTTTTGTTATAATGTGTATATCAGCTAGCTCTTAGATTTTTTGCATGTTCTGGTAGCTTCTATGACCATCTCAATGCTTATTTACTTTGATCGCTAATAGCTCTATATGAGCTCTTTTCAAGCATTAAGAATTCTTTGTATTTTCTTTCTTTCTTTCTTTCTTTCTTTCTTTCTTTCTTTCTTTCTTTCTTTCTTTCTTTCTTTCTTTCTTTCTTTCTTTCTTTCTTTCTTTCTTTCTTTCTTTCCTTTCTTTCTTTTGTTTTAATGAGGAAGAAAAAAGGGGAAGAAACAAAACAATCTGGACAGCTCATTCAGACTGGTAAAGATTTTTTTTTTAAATCTGAAGAGACCTAGTCTGTGACTGCAGTGTTATAGAGAGAGTTCAGCAACAATTACTGAACAATAAAACAATAAAAGTAAAACAATAAAAGCTATGATGTGCTTTCTAAATATTGTGAATTTTGTTTTACAATAATCATCTTAAACACAACTAGGTAACAAGGGTTACAAGCAATACATTAACTTACACACACGCACAAAAGCCTGCTGTAGATTACAGAAGTATATTGTCCTACTTGTGCGGTGCTCCAAAGGAAGGTATAAAGTGGTATTAGGAAGAGGTAAAGAAATGACTTTCCAAGGTACTGATATGATGTTTCCTTGGTTATTGCATACAATGAGGATCCACATCTTTCTTACAAGTTTTCCTAGTAAGCAAATAGTTCTAACAAACTAAAAAATGTCATAGGTAACCCACACTGATGTTTCAATGTGCTACTGGAAACCAAAAATATTTCTCTTTAGTATCCCAGTTGCAATGCCGTGTTTCAAAGTGTGCCCTGGGAGCTATTATCAATTCCTGCACATGCAGAAATGCAGGGAAATATCTGAGCAGAGAGCTCACACTGAGCCAAAACACTCCAAATGGAAAGAAGAGGAGGCAAGGCACTTGGACAAGGAAAAGAACAGCCACTTGTGGCACAAGATGTTTAGCCAGTTTCAACGGAAAATACCATGGTTTCAAGCAAACAACCAAACCAACCAACCACAAGCAAAAAGCAGACAAAAAACATGCACACACAAACACAGCAAAACAAGAAAAGACAAGACATTTTTAATTGAAAAGATAAAATAAGACAACCATACTGAACAAGCTTCAGAAATATTCTAGAAAAAAGAAAAAAGTGTATGATTGTTAGATCATAAGATTCTGATTTACCCCCACTTTGGTTGGAAAACCTCGCCTTAAAAGCTGAAGAGAAAGATACGTTTCTCTGGACAACAACAACAAGTCTTTAGTTTGGTATTTTACACAAATAATCAGTGATAGATAACAGCTCACTAGATTACAGTTCGCCCCCCTCCTTTCACCCCACCAATTACTGGTATCTGCAGAAATTTAATCACATCTGTGCACAGCGTTATTGCAAGGGGTCCACCATCAAGTAAGAAAAGGCTATCACGCAGTGTTTAGCTTGTGTGGTAAAGCTGCCATTGACACTACCAGTCAATTGAACTGCAGATATCCACAGTGAATTCACTTTCAGCTCATAAGAGGACTGAGAACCTTGGTTCCTTGCATCAGACACATGCTACACCATTAATCAATATTAGAGTATGGTATATAATTGGAAAAATTGCTATCATCCTCCCTGGTTGCAGGAATTACTCAAAGACACTACACTTTCTCTAGCATATTTATCTCTTTCAGTTATTTTAGTCATTAATTTCAGCAGGTAACTACATAAATCCCCCACAAAATCTTAACCTGATCCTGGAAACAAATGAAATGTTTATAGTGCACAAATTCCCTTTTTCTTGCTTGTGCCAGTGTAAATTTTAATCCAGATTAATATCTACAGTCATAAATTTGCATCTTACTTATTTCTCTTCTCTGATATAAAAGTATTTGCAAAATGGTAGAATAATCCACTCTTCTGTCAAAGTATCTCATTGTCTGCCTTGGATTTCTCTCTAGTTGCTTGACATTACAATAGCAAAGCATTCTCATCCTCATTCGCATCTATTTCTGGAGAGTACAAGGTTTTATTTTGCAATTGCTTTCAGGAAAATAAATTAAAGGGAAGATAGGGGGAGGGAAAGAATAACCATTAATATCAATTAATATCAATTAATGGTTATCACCATTAACCTGCAAAAAAGCTGTTTGATCCAAGACATGTAATTGAAAGTAGTGATAAAGTGTGAGATGTCATGGAATCCTCTTAAGATGTGATATGAGAAATTTATTCAAACTAACTTAGCAGAAAAGTCTGACAAATATATATTATTTTATGATTGCTTTTGACAAATATATATTGCTTTATGATTGCTTTTACCTTTGCATTTAAATTATCATTCCCTACTTCCTATCCTCTGTTGATATCTTTTTCTAGTATTTTGGTACACAGTAGGACCAGGAAAGTTGAAAATGACCATCTGAAATTAACCTCAGCCATGCTTTTGCTGTCTTTTTTAGAAAATCAAATCCAGAGAAAGCCTTCAGCTTCATGTGTTTATAGAAATAATAGGTTTTTGCAAGAGGTGTTCTTTTTAAGATTTACTTTCCTGTAAATGTTTAGTGACATTTTCTCCCTAGTATTTTTACCACATATTGAAGGAAATCCACTAACGTTGATAACCTTTCTCCTCCTTTTGCCTCTAGCAACAAAAGTTTACAGACCACCCAGATTCATAGAGAGATCAAGGTCCTGCAGAAACAAGGAGGCAGAAAGTTGGTGGATGTACCAATTCCCACATGTGAACCTATGACGCAATGCCAGGGCTGGGTAAGACATAGTGTCTGGGACTCTTCAGCAGCCAGTACAAGGCTTTTAGCCAGCTTCAACAGCACATAAAAGCCTTTCATAGATCTGACAGCACAACCACCTTTTTTGTACCTCCAAAAACATTTGTCTGGCCCTTCATTTCTGCTGCCATTAACAGGTTATCTCAAAGGCTGCAGCAGAAATAGAGTTTTTATGCATGCATTACCCACATCCTGTAAAAAATGTCCATCAAAGACAGACATGAGGGCTACTTAAGGCATATTCCATACCATTCCAGATAAGGCTGTCTTTCCAACAATAAACTAATGTTTATCTGCCACCACACGTAATGAGGCAAACCACAAAGAGTAAACACATTTGAGCTGCACTGGAAAGTTCTTTTTATTTATTTATTTATTTATGTATTAAATAGGGCCAAAATGTGAACTATCATTTTCTAACTATTTTTTTTTCCTATACAATTTTTGAAGGAAGCCAGACTATTTAAGAAAAGGAGATGAAGGGTGAGGTAGCAGAACCCAATTTCATTTCAAGACTGTCAAAGATCAACTGTTTGCTTGAATCTTCAGTAAGGGTAGCAGGGATTGCTCTTTAACAAAATTATGTTACAGTGCACTTCAGCATTTTGATAGTAAAATAATTTGTTTTCGTCTTCAGTTATTTGAAACCAGTCTTTCAGCAGACATACAACTCCTAACGTGATTTACTTTGGATAACGCCTGTGGGTGGAAAGAATATTTTAATTTAGGTTCTCATATACTTAAGTATCTGGAAGGCAGACAGAAACATCTTCATTATTTCCCATAAAAATGAATGATACAAGGTAATTTAGGTTTTTCTTGTTTCTGTTGCAGTATGTGCATAGGTCAGCTTTGAACAAGTTCTAACCATTAAAGTACAGCATTTTCATAACAAATTAAAGCAAACATAGATCTAATATCTCTGATATACAGATCATGTGAGTTTCTAATTTCACATCAGTTGATGTGGAGCCTTGGACTATAAGAAAAGAAAATTACTCCAGATATTATTTTGAAACTTTTTGTTTTTTAATTGTTCCAGATTCATTCAATATACCTTATTAATGGTTAAATGTTTAAGAAGAATAACATATTAAATAAATAGTAGTACAAGTACACTAAATAAACATCTTTATTCTCAATGAGTTACCCTCTCAGACTGAGTTCACCTCATCACCTCATTCTGAAAGTGGAGCATTTGAAATCAGTGGAATGAAGTTGTTTGAGTCTAAATAAATAAATAAATAAATAAATAAATAAATAAATAAATAACATATTCACATGTTTATGGAAGAAACATATTTTTGTTGTTTTTGTTTGTTTTTCCAGGTTAGATCATTGTACTTGGGGATATTGGGACAAGAGAATAATGAAATAACTACTGATGCCCAGAACGGTGTTTTCAGATACTTTTGCAGCTTTCTGAAATGTTCTACTGCAAATTAGAGTTTTTAGGTCTAAATGGGACACTTGGCATCTACTGTATTCTTAGAAGTACTTATTGTGTAATATACATATAAATATGGCATTTATAGACATAGAAATATGACATTACCTGACTCTTAATAAACAAATAAATAAATGTCTTACCAAGATTCATTAACCAAATGAGCAATTACAAACTAAAAATACAAACTACTTTCAATCCAAATTCAATGCAACTCATTGCACTTAGCAACAAACCTAAATTTCTCATCCCAGTTCTGTCCTGTACTTACTGCTTTCTTTTCATGATATTGTTTCATTTCTCTAATTTGAGTTCTCATAACCAGTGCCCATTTTTATTTCTATATTAGATCTACAGAGTGACTACATGTATATAAGTGTTATAAAGGTTAATCTGAGATGAAAATTTGAATGCACAAAAGTTGAGCTAAAATTGTTATTTTCTTTGAAGGTTTTAGATCAGATTTCATAAACCACCTTGTGTTTCATTCAGACTAAAGTGTCATTTTAGAGTTCTCTAACATCAAGATAAATACATGTAGTCTAAGGGGTAAAATGATAAAACTTTTTTTGATAAACCTTTCCCTTAAAACACAACATTTTAATGTTTGTAACTTTCTAAAAGACAGCTCAAATGCTATGTTAAAAATAAGAATTGTAAGCTAAGAGGATCATAGAATACTTTGATTTGGAAGGGACCGTAAAAATAATCTAATTGCAACCCTTGCCATGGGCAGGGACACCTTCCACTAGATCAGGTTGCTTAAAGCCCCATCCAACCTGGCCTTGAACACTTCCAGGGATGGGGCATTCAGAGCTTCTCTGGGAAACCTGTCCCAGTGTCTCACCACCCTCTAAGAATTTCTTCTTTATAAACTAAATCTACCCTCTTTTATTTTAAAGCCATTATCCCTTGTCCTTTCACTACACTCCCTGATAAAAAGAGTCCCTCTCCAGCTTTCTTGTAGGTCCCTTTAGGTACTGTAATGCCTAAATATAAGGTCTCCCTGGAGCCTTCTCTTCTACAGGCTGAATAACCTCAACTTTCTTAGTCATCTGATGCTCACTCAACTTCAGTCTCTTCCCCTGTTGCTCTGTGGGGTTCCTCCCACAAGATGCTGTCCTTCCTGAAGTGATTATATGTGGGCTTCCCACAATCTAAATACAGTTCTTCAAGAATTGCTCCAACATGGGTCTGTACCATGGGTGGCATCTCCTGCCAGACCTCATGCTCCACTGTGTTCTCTCTACAGGCTGCAGCTCCGGCCCCAGGCCTGCTCCTGGGGGGGGCTCTCCATAGGCCACAGCCTCCTCCAGGCCACCTCCACCTGCTCCACTGGGGGCTCCTCCACAGGCTGCAGCATGGAGATCTGCTCTGCTGTGCATGGTACAACATGGGCCCAAGGGGGAAAGCCTGCTCCACCATGTGGCCTCTTCAGCCTGCACGGGAGCTTCTGCTCCAGTGCCTGGAGCACCTCCTGCCCTCCTTCTTCGGCACTGACTTTGGTGTCTGCAGGGCTGTTTCCCTGACAATTTCCCACTCCTCTCTCCCAGCTCCTGTTGTGCAGGTTTTTCTTAGACCTACTATCACAGAGGCACAACATGCGTCACTCACTGGCTCAGTTTTGGTCAGCAGTGGGTCGCTTTTGGAGCTGGTTGAAACTGGCTCCTATCTAATACAGGGCAGCTGCTGGCTTTTCACACACAAGCTAGCCCTACAGACCCCTCCCTCCCCCATTACCAAAACCTTGCCACATATGCCCAACGCAACCTGCCATTTTTAAAAAATATTGTTATGTACGTAGAGACTTCATAGAAAAGGATGGCCAACTGAATCAAAACTTGGATGAATACTGACAAGAACCTCTGAGCATGCAGCCTTGCAATGCCTAAAACAGTACTGGGAAGCAAACAGAATCAGAAACATACAGAAAAGTGTCTACTGCTCACAAAGGAGACATCTTGGGTTTTTGGTATCCTCTCGGTCCCTGCTACACATGAAATCTACAATCCAGCACCACAGGGTCTCAGGAAATGAGGATTAAGATTATAGAGATTTTACTATTGAAGAGGGACTTTAGTGGTTTTCCTCCCAGTCTCTGAGTAGAAAAAGGGTAGTATATGGTCTATAGACAACAGAGGCACTTAGAGATTAGACTACATTGTTCCTCCAGCCATATTTTGGCCAATCAGACCCTGATAGATTATACATACCATGTTGTCTTTTCAGGAAGTTTTAGTGATTACCTGAAAAAGACATTTGAAGTATGTAAAAATCTGGAATTAGTTAAGGTACTTTATGAAAAACTAGACAAAGTTAAAATACCAGTCCAAATGAAACATCATTAATGGCTTATGACACATTGGGTTATTGAATTTTGAACTGGGCTTTGAAAATCCTGCTTAGGGATTCTTGGGATTCAGATAATGACTGGAAAGTTAAAAGGAGACAGTAAGCTAATCAAATTTTTGAATAATTTAAAGCCTGGGAAATGAAACACTAAGTATATTTCACAAAAGGAATAATGACAGCTAGATAAATTGAAATATATATATATAGACTGGCATCAATTACATAGTTGGACAGAGACATGTACAGGCACTTAAATAGAGACAAATAATGAGAAATGAAGAAACAGTAGAAAACAGAAGATAACTCCAACATCTTGGATAACTCATTACGCATCAAAACAAGTAACAAGAAAGCAAATGCAGACCTCAATGGCATTATTAGGAGCATTATGTAAAAAATGAGCAATTAGCACACTTCTCTTTATTTTTCAATGTTAAGGGCCTGCCATCACCATTTTTGTCATATTTCAAAAAGAGAATAAATGAAGTAGGGAGGTCACAACCTTGAATGACAGAGAATGATTAAAAGTTAGGAAAGTGAAGCTAATGATAAAAGGGTATGCTTAGACTGGAGAAAAGATAACCCAAGAAAAATTATTAGAAAATAACAATAAAGATGTTATAACAGGAGGGTCATCAACTTGTCAGTGAGGACAAAAACAAAATATTCTTAAACTGCAACACAAATTATTCTGTTTAAACTTAGGAAAAGTAATTTTCAAATGCCAAAAAGTTGATTCTAGATACTGTGGTAAAAATCAGTTATGTCTATCCAGAATCTTAGAAAGAAATATAAACATCAAGCAAATACATATAAGCATTTTCACATGAAATTGTTATTAATACATCCCTTACTATAATATTCTGAATGGAAGGGGTAGGCATGTATTGTTACTGAAGGGAAGATTATCATTTATATAAAATATACAATTATACAATATATATCATTAATTCATCATTTAATAAACTAACTTTTGAAAGAAAATGTTGGAACAGAGGCACATATTAAGCAAATGTTTAAGTTTCCTTAAGAAATTATTGTATAATGATTCTGGATGAATATCATGTGCATTTTGATTTGATCAATCCTACATGACTTTCATATATTCTATTCCATAGAATAGAATTCTAGCAGCCTCTGTTCTCTTCAGGAATCTGCCTGGTAGAGTACCATAGGACAAAGCCCTGGAGGGAAGAGGGGCCCAAGAAAGCTGGTTAATATTCAAGGATCACCTCTTCCAAGCTCAGGAGTGATGCATCCCAGCAAAGAGGAAGTCAGACAAAAAAATGCCAGGAGGCCTGCATGGATAAGTAATGAGCTCTGGGCCAAAATCAAGCAGAAAAAGGAAGCCTACAGAAGGTGGAAGCAAGGACAGATAGCCTGGGAAGAGCAGAGAGAAATCATCTGAGAAGCCAGGGATCAGGATAGGAGACCTAAAGCCCTATTAGGATTAAATTTGTCTAGGGACATCAAGAGGAATGAGAAAACTTTCTGTAGGTACACCAGTGATAAAAGGAAGTCTAGGGAAATTGTGGGCACTCTCTGAATGGAAACGGGATAGCTGGTTATCTGGGATATTGAGAAGACTGAGGTGCTCAATGACTTTTTTTGTCTCAGTCTTCCCTGGTAAGAGTTCTAGCCACATAGCTTGAGTCCCAGAAGGCAAAGGCAGGGTCTGGGAGAATGAAGAACCACCCACTGCAGGAGCCAGAATGACTGAAAAATTCTCCACTCAGACTCCTTTTGTCTAGGAACCACAGTTCCCTCAGCCATTCCTCATAAGAGCTGTTCTGTAGACGTTTCACTAGCTTTATTGCCCTTCTCTGGACATGATCCGGTATCTCAATGTCTTTCTTATAGCTAGGAGTCCAAACTTGAACACAGTATTTGAGGTGCAGCCTCACCAGAACGGGGACAATCACTTCCCTAGTCCTGCAGGCCACACTATATCCAATAGAAGCTAGGATACTGTTGGAATTCTTGGCTTTCTTGATCAAAACTTTCATAAGTTTTGATCTGGCATCACTATGTAATATATGTATCTCTACAGGAAGGAACTGTTCTCTAAGTTTAAATGGACTAGTGATCTCTACCGAAGGTAGAAGGCTGTACCTTCTAATTTTCATAGAATCATAGAATAACCCGAATTGGAAGGAACCCACAAAGATCATTGAGGCCAACTTCTGGTTCCACACAGGTCTACTCAGAAATTCAGACCATATGATTGAGAGCGTAGTCCAAACATTTCTTAAACTCTGACAGACTTAGTGCTGTGACTATGTCCCTGGAGAGTCTGTTCCAGTGTGTGACCACTGTCTCGGTGAAGAACCTCTTCCTGATATCCAACTTGAACCTCCCCTGTCACAGCTTGACTTCATTCCCTTGGGTCCTATTGCTGGTCACCAGAGAGAAAAGATCAGTGCCTGCCCCTCTGCTCCCACTCATGAGGAAGTTGTAGACTGCAATGAGGTCTCCCCCTAAGCCTCCTCTTTTCTAGGCTGAACAGGCCTAGTGACCTCAGCTACTCCTCATACGTCTACCCTCTAGACCCTTCCCATCTTAGTAGCCCTTCTCTGGACACTCTCCAAAAGCTTCAAGTCCTTTTTGTACTGTGGTGCCCAGAACTGCAGACAGTACTTGAAGTGATGCTGAGCAAGCTCAGAGCAGAGTGGGAGAATCACTTCCCTCGACTGGCTAGCAATGCCGTGTTTGATTCACCCTTGGATACGGTTGGCCCTCCTGTCTGCCAGGGCACACTGCTGGCTCATATTCAACTTGCTATCAACCACAACCCCCTGATCCCTCTCAGTGAGGCTGCTCCCCAGCGTCTCATCCCCCCAGTCTGTCTGTACAGCCAGGGTTGCCTCATCCCAGGAGAAGGACCCAGCACTTCCTAAACTTCATGTGGTTGGTGATTGCCCAGCTCTCCAGTCTGTCCAGATCTCTCTGCAAGGCCTTTCCACCCTCGACAGTCAACACCTCCTCCCAGTTTAGTGTCATCAGGAAATTTGCTCAAAACACCTTCTAGTCCTACATCCAAATCATTTATAAAAACATTGAAAAGAACTGGCGTTAAAATGGAGCCCTGGGGAACCCCACTGGTTACTGGCCACCAGCCTGATGTGTAACACCATTTACCATAACCATTTGAGCCCTACCCATCAGCCAAATTTTCACCCATTGTGTTATGTTTTTATCTAGCTGTATGCTGGACATTTTGTCCAGTAGAGAGTAGAGAGTAGAGAAAACATATTGAAAGCTTTACTGAAATCCAAAAATATTACATTAACTGGCTTCCCTTGATCCATTAGATAGGTAATAATAAAAGGAAATTAATTTAGTTAAGCAGGACCTACCCCTTGAGAACCCATGTTGGCTGGGACCAATGACTGCATTGTCCCCCAGGTGTGTTTCAATAACTCCTAAGATAATCTTCTCCATAACTTTACCAAGCACTGATGTGAGACTGACAGGCCTGTCAGTCCAGGGTCTTTCTTGCCCTTCTTGAAAATTGGCACAACATTTGCCAGCTTCCATTCAGCTGGGGCATCTCCAGATTCCCAAGACCATTGAAAAATAATTGTCAGTAGTCCCACAAGACATCAGCCAGCTCTCTGAGCACTCTGGGATGAATCCCATCAGGCCTCATGGGCTTGTATCAGTCCAGGTGGAGTGGCAAATCCCACACATGTTTGGTGTTGGCTGGGAGTTTATCATTCCCACCTCAGAGCACCTGGGGTCCCAAAGCCCATTATCATTATCAACGTTGAAGACAGAGGCAAAGAAGGCATTAAATGCCTCGGCTTTGCCTATGTCCTTGTTTGTGAGGTAACCATCCCCATCAAGTAGTGAACCTATGTTTTCTCTGGTCCTCCTTTTTCTGTTCACATATTTTAAAAAGCCCTTTTTATTGTTTCCCACAGACTTGGCCAGATTCCACTCTAATTGGGCTTTGGCCACATGAATTTTCTCCCTACAGCATCCCCGTAGTCCTTGCACGTTGCCTGACCTGCTTCCAGCAGCCATACACTTTCTTTTTATGCCTAAGATCCACAAGAAGATCCCTGGACAGCTAAGCCAGCCTTCTGCCTTGCCTGCTGAACTTCCAGTATTTTGGAATTGCCTGATCCCATTCTTTTAGGAGGCAGTGCTTAAAGACTGTGCAACACTGATGGACACCTTCAAAAGCAATTTCCCAAAGGACCTTATTAACTAGTTTCCTGAGCAGCCTGAAGTCCCCATATCCAGGGTTGAAGTTTTGGTGGCAGTTTTCCTCCTTCTTTTAATTAAGATCTAACATTTCAAATGAAGATCTAACAAATTCCCAGTATTCCACATTAATCCCATCCTGAAATGGGGTTTAAGAGTCCTAAACACAACCAATTCGAATATCTAAAAATGTGTGTGGAAAAAAGAAAAAGCTGTAATACAAAAAAAATTACTGCAAGCAGAGATTCATAATTGGAGACATTTCTCACAAAGACCTAGAAATAGATTTTATTGTTTAAATAAAGAAGAAAAATATCTTGAATACTTTTAACATTTACTTGTTTACAATTCACCACAACTATACACAAAGCTAAAAAAGCATATATATATATGTATATAAAATAAAATCCCCAAAATGTGTTGACCCGTTATGCATAAGTTCTTCAATATGGAATAAAGAGTTCTTCAATATGGAATAAAGAGCTCTATGTCATAAAGCTCTATGTCATATGTTCAATAACTACTGAATCAGCTACACATGTATATTGTATCACACTTAGAAATTTATTAGGCAAGAAAACAGAAAAGAATATATACCACATATCAGCTATCTAATATTTTACTTTGTCATACTAAGTACATATTCCAAAAATAATGACAATCCAGCAATCCATGCATCTCAGCATTTTTTCTCTTTGCTCATTGGAAGGGAAAACACTGTCACATTTTTCTGCAGATTCATTAAGTATGAGGATTAACAAAGTGTCAATGAAGAATGTTATATTGTACTTTGTGAGATGCTGTGAAATCAGAAAGAACCATCTGCCATGCTTTGCAAAACTACTAAATGGACTTGGCCACAATCACCAAGATAACTGTTAAAAGTCCAATTATAATCCTAGCTATATATCATTTTGTCTGAAAAGAATGATTTTCACACAATGTGTCTCTTCACCAGTTTTGCAAACTGCAGTTCCTAAATATTTTATTGAAATTCTGGTTTAAATATGCACATTAATATCAGCCATTAAAACCAACAAAAACAAAGAAATACTCAAAAGCTATTGAAATAGCTACTACTTGAATTCTGACATTATGAATTCAAGTTTCCCTTAAATGTGTAGCCTGATTAAGAATAAATGCATTGTTATTTTCTTCAGTTTGTTCTGAATGAATCCAAATGTACTATTAGCTAAACCTGATGAGAGACACAGATATTCTGAACTTTCAGTGAATATCTCAGGTGGTTGCTGAATGACAAACAAATTCATTTGATGCACCATAACCCCAGTGGAATAAAATCTTCCCTGATAAATATATTATTCAAAGTCAAAACATAGCTCTCTAATTTCAGCTGAGGACACTACAAAATGTCTATGACAATGAGCTGAAAATTATTAAAATATCTGTTGCAGAGATTCACTTCTGTTTTCTGAATTTGGAGGTTGCTAGGTGATGAAAAATAAGTTGATTGAATCAATAGAAAATGCTTGTGGGGAACTATGAAATGGCATGCAAGGTACCATTCTTTGAACATGAATTAGCATAGTTATGAAAAAGAATCCATTTTATAGAATTACAGTTCTGAAGACTTGATAAGAAATTACTACCTGAAGACGAGCGTGAAAATTATTCTGGAGGCACTTAATGGTTAATAATAAAAGGCAATAAATAACTGAGAAAAGGAGAAAATCTGAGAAGATGTAAGAAATCAAACAGACAGGCAACTTTTTAGATCTAGAAAAACTGTAACTGAAACCATTTTTGATGCAATTAAGGAAAAATTCTCTGGAAAATATCTATTCATATATGTATAGTCAAAGACAAAAAAAAAAAAAAAAAAGCTTACATTTCCTTATAGCAAAGAATGATGACGCAAATGGATTGAGGGATTACAGAAAGTGAAGTTACAGGTGAGAGCAATGGTGAAAATGGACAATTTAGACATGTGAGTAAGTGAAAATGGAATGCAAAACCATTTACAGTAATTTAACTTTAACCTTGGGCACAATTATAGGGACCTCCCTGGGAACCAGATGAAAGCAAAAAAATGCAGGTCCAAAAACAGTGGAAAAATCTGAATGCTACCTTAGCAAAATCTGTCACAAAACGTGGTATGGGTATGGAAAACTTCCAAGATGGTTGTTGATGTTAAGATCTAGCAGGAGTCTTGATTTTCTATGTGTTTACTTTAGGCCACAACTTAAATTCAGAGCAGCATTAGGACATTTCCCATGAATGTGTTTTTTCCTTTGTTAGCTCTCATAGCCTTTAGGAGGTTTTGGGGCATACCACTGGCTACTAGTAACATCAAACTGAAGCTGTTTCTGCATTTCAGGCATCCTTTTCTTTTGTCTAGCTTCTTTCAGATTATTTAGGTACACTGTCAAAATAGTTTTTATGCCAATAGACTTAAAATGCCCATGCATTCTTGGATGACCATGATTGCTAACCCTGGGGAAATTTCACACCAACACTTAAGTGCAGTTTTACTCTGTTGGCATTAGCAGGATTGAGAATTTAGCACAATTAGGCTCTTTATGAGAGTATGGGGCATGGTATAAAGCAAACAGGAAGGTATGTGATTACATTTTGCATGTTATCAAACCCAGACAAGCTGTCCCAGAAGATGTTATGTTCTGCCTTCCTGCAGGATTTACTAGCCTGGAGCAAGCCTAGTGCTAAACTACATCTACCTGGTTTCCAGAGAGCTTGTAACAAAAAGCCTTCAGCTTTCTGAAAAACACCAGCTTTCTGCAAAAACACTAGGCAATTACTTTGTCAAATAAAGTTTATCTTACAAGAGATGCTCAGGTTACCTCAGAGTTCCCAGCCTTGATCTTGCTTTTGGACATCTGGCAATGGTGGAGATTTTCTTGAAAAAAAACTATTTTAGTCTAAACATGGCTTGGGGCAGGTGCATAAATTAATTTTACCACAATGACTAAACAGGCTATGGAAATAGTCAAGATGAAAAGGGGAAGGATTCCTAAAACCTCAGAACCTATGGAGAAGAGTGTGCTAGTTGGATGAAGATAAAGAGTAATTGCAATAAGGCAAGACCAGAAAGTGAAACAGATCTGATGTCCAATAAGCCAGTTTGTCTACAAGCAGTTTTGACACTTTCAAAGTCTTTTGAAAGATTTGAGATATGAGGTCTGAAAGGAATCTTTTTTTGTATACTACATGTATATTTGTATGAAAAGACTAATTTGTATACATGTACAATGGCACACCTGGCCAGGTGATTCATACCATTAAAAAGTCTTGGCAAAAGAATGTCTTTGGCATTCAGGAAATCTGACATCACTTTAGTAGCAACATGTCTTTTCTCAAGGTACTGTTTTAAAGGGTTGTAGTAATATCTACTTCTGACTGCTTTATAGTTCTGTCAAATAATTTCATGTCTTCTGAATGAGATAATAAAAAAAGTTCATAGCATTAAACCATTTAATTTTCTGTTGCACACATGCTTATTTAATAATGATTTAAAAATAATAATTTCTTCAGCAGCATAAAATACATTCAGCTGAACTCACTATAGCATTCTGAAAATACCTAAGTATCTTCATGAGAAAGTTGACTGAATCACAGAGTGATTCCAATAAATAAACTCCATTCCAATAAATAAACTCTTAGCTGTAAAGTTTTGCACTTCTTTGTATTTGTAAAATAACACTTGATATATTAGGACTCTTAGTATGGTAATTATTTTTAAGATCAGTTTAGTGCTGAAGACAGTGAATGCACTCATTTTAATAAAGCTACATCTCAATCAAAATACTATCAGGTACCATAAGGTAGCCTTAAATTTATAGTAGTATAACTTTTAGGTACAGTGCTACATGGTCAATACATGCAATTAAAAATATATTTTTTAGTTTTGAATACATAAGCAGAAAATTGTAACAGCACAGTAATCATTAAGTTAAGCAGTATACAAATATTATAGGAGTTAAATACAAATACACAAAGTATCTCAGGCCAGGAGAATTTATTGCTAAACTTTTTTCTTTTTTTTTTTTTGGGGGGGGGGGGGGTAGCAACATCAATTTTGTCAATATTGATATTTAGAAATTGTTTAGATTTTTCTTATGGAGAATAGAAAACCAAACATTTCATTAATACAAAATAGTCAAAGGTTTGATTTTTTACTGTGTGAAGGCAGAAACTGAATAACATTGGTTTCAAAGGTTTGAAGTGATGTTTGAAGTGACTTTGGGGGAATATTTTTCCATACTTTTTTACGATTCTTCATTAGGGACTTCTGCTGACACTTTTTTCTTCAAGTGCATGTTTTCTTGTTATGGAACTACAATGCCTAAGTCCAAAGCTATTAACATATAATGCCAAGTTTGCATCATGTTCAATCTATATTGTATGTAGTTAAACAATGTAATGTATATAATGTTAAATTTAAGATATGGTGACATCCAGAAAAGAGAAAAACATCTTTTCTAGTGTAAATGAGATAGCAAACATATCAAAAATGCTATTTTGGAAATACACACATATTACACCTAGAGCAAATCCAGCAAAATATCTGTGTCTATCACATACAACATATTTAGTCACATGAGAACATAATCGATTGTCCTTAATCTCAAAATAGCATATTTCTTCATTTCTTCTGATTGCTCTCGAGTACATATTATTTATGTTATAAAATTATTTGAAACCTGATGGTCTAGTTTTCTCTTCAGGGTGGTAGTACTGTTAAACGAAAGCATGATTTTGGTACCTAAAGCACCACACTTAATTTGTTATTAACAATTATGCAGTCAGGAATCACATTTACAATTTATAAATATTTTGACAGTCACTGGGCATTCATAGCAGTGGCTATAATTTTGACAGGAATTATTTAGAAGTCATGAGCAGTTCTCTTGTGTAATACATCTGTTACGTGCTTGCAAAATGAATACCAAAACTAATTCGGTGATCACAGACACAAGCACACCAAATGGCAAGTACTCTGTAAAAGGTTTACAAGCTACTAATAGGCTGAGTATATTCTACCAAAAAAAATTGCACAAATGACTCTAAATTTTAAATATACCTTCAGAAGTTAAAGAGAGATTGTGCTAAGGTTGTTAATGGAATTATGTAATATAATCTGAATTTTTAACTTAACTTTAAAATATTGTTGTTGAAACCAAATGAAGAAAAAAGACTTACTCATCTATACAAATACTTTAGCCCTGTTGTCATTGTGGTAACATTGATTCTGTCAGTAGTGAGGGTACATTTGACATAAATTGCTACAACTAAGTCCCCTTACTTATCACAGACTTATCACAAGTTGTCTGTGGCAATGAACAGAGGTCATATGTATCCACTTTCTCAGCTCACTTCTGGAGATGACTGAAAGCAGAAAAACTGTCAAATGAGACTTTGAAAGCTCTTCTTTTTCTGTACAGCTGGACTAAACACCAAGACAAGGACATTAATTTGAATATCAGTATGAGCAATGTTACAGCTAGTAAAGATTTTTATGATCTGCAAATTTAGCTTATTACACATTAATCACTACTGCAGTGCATACATCATTGAAATTTCTGATTAAGTTAGTGGGTAAGCTTCTTAGTTTGCAATTTGGTTACCTTTAGCTGTAGAGAATAACACAACTGAAATCATCAGTTACAGATACAAACTTATCACCAGGAAGATCAGAATATAGCTTTTAATCAAAAAGGGAATAAACAAACAACAACAAAAATACCACAAAGCATTAAGCTTATACTCTTCTTTGCAAAAATAGGATATATATATTTTTTTAACCTCATAATTTTGTCACATTTAGATTTACAGCAAAGTCGAAACCCAGGAAACCTTTGAGCACCACTATTAATATCTTTCTGAGCCTTAATTTTCGTCAGATAAATGACACTAGAAGCAATACATACAAGTTATTACAAACAAAACTGAAACTTATCAGAGATATACTATGTGTATACTATGTGTACTAAAACATTATTGTTTTTATGACTATAATGATATGATTCAGCAGAGCATAAGATATGGATTAAGCCTTCAGCATGTTAGAATTAGTAGCTTTAAAAATCAAAGAAATAACGTACAGCCTTTCATTACTGCTAAATGAACTACAGGGAGTTAGGGGTCTTAATATATTCTTCAGTGTTTGCTCTTCTATTTTTATTTATTTATTTATTTATTTATTTATTTATTTATTTGATAGCAGAAATCACATTGCCTTTGCAAACATTTCATAATCTTGACTAAGTGGGTGATGGAGTTCAACCTGAACTTTTCAGTCAATATCCAAGTTCAACATCAGACAAAATGAATTCAATCATCTCTCCCTCCATGCCTTGTGGCAAATAAATGTTCCAGTACTGCAGCAAAATTGTAAATTTGTACCTGTGTGTTCACATGTGAAGGCTTTACTTGGGAATAAATAATGCATAATTCAACAATATATTATTTACTTCAGAAAACATAATGTGATTGATGCAATCAGACACAATATGCTGAAGTACATAACAGAGCAGTTGAAGATTTGGGAGAAAGGAGAAGAATAAAACCAAACCACTTATATTCCTGAAGTAGGAAGAAAAAATTATCAGACATTCATGAAAGAAATCCAGGCACCAAGACACCAAGGTATGATAAAAAAATACTCCTATTTTCAGTTTGCTAATATCAGTAATCATGGACCTGGTACTATTTATTTTCACTTTACATGGTTTCAAATTTTTAGTTTTTTTAAATTTTGCTGTAGCATATCCAAAATTTTCACAAAATTGGAGAATTGTGGAATGATTTGGGTTGGAGGTCCCTTCCAACCCTCCCACCATGGGCAGGAACACCTTTCACTAGATCAGGTTCTTCAGTGCCCCATCCAACCTGGCCTCAAGGACTTCAGGAGGGATCGGACATCCATAACTTCCCTAGGCAATCTGTTCCAGTGCTTCCCCACCCTCCCTGTAAAGAATTTCTTCCTCATATCTAATCTAAACTTACCACCTCTTAGTTTAAAACCATTACCACTTGTCCCATCACTATAATCTCTGATAAACAGGCAATCCCCATATTACTTTATTACATATTACCCCCTTTAGTGGAAAGCCCCTAGAAGGTCTCCCTGGTGTTTTCTCTTCTCCAGGCTGAACAACCTCAACTCTCTCAGCCTGTCTTCATAGGAGTCTTACAAGAGTGGAGCAGAGGGGGAAAATCACCTCCCTTGATCTTCTAATCATACTTCTTTTGATGAAGCCCAGGATACGGTTAGCTTTCTGTGCTGCAAATGCACATTGCTGGCTGATGGTAAGCTTTTCAAACACCAGTACCTGCTTTTTTTTTGCAGGGCTGCTCTCTATCCACTTGTTACCCAGCCTGTATTCATCTTTAAAACTGACCTGATCCAGGTTCAGGACCTTGCATGTAGCCTTTTTGAACCTCATGTTTTTCACACAGGCCCACCTCTCAAGCATGTCAAGGTCCCTCTGAATGGGAGTC
Source organism: Anas platyrhynchos (assembly GCF_047663525.1). Taxonomy (NCBI): domain Eukaryota; kingdom Metazoa; phylum Chordata; class Aves; order Anseriformes; family Anatidae; genus Anas; species Anas platyrhynchos. Next base: position 16,907,242 of record NC_092589.1, read on the forward strand.
CTTCCCTCCAGCACCACTCAGCATGGTGTAATCCACAGACCTGCTGAGGGAGCACTCAATCCCACTGTCCTTGTCACTGATAAAGATGTTAAACAGTACTAGTTCCAATACAGATCCCTGAGGAATATCACTCATGACCAGTTTCAAATTAGACATCACATTGTTGACAGCAATTCTTTGAGTACAACCATCCAGCCAATGTCTCATCCACCAAATGGTCCATGTGTCAAATCTGTGTCTCTCCAATTTGGAGACAAGGATATTGTCTGGGAAACTAGGGACATTCTCCCCATTAAAGTAGTAACACATTGTAATCACAAGTTTTTAATCTATTAAAATTATTAAAAATAAAAGAATGCCATTTTGTGCATTTTCTTGAGTGCTTATTGTAAGTTATTAAATGTCTTGCTTTCCTGAAATCTTATTTTCCATCATAGTGGTTAAAAACTGGGCCCCAGAAACAGATGTAGTATTTCAATCACTTCCCTACAGAAGGTTAGACAAGGTAGACTATTCTTCTATTTTTTACTTCTTGTTTGATTCTACAGCCATAGAATCTAATTCATTACCTGATTTATTTATCACTCTGTGTATAATTTCACATTAAAATATTTTTTTCTTTTAATAAGCTCAATTTACCTATCAGTTTTAATGGTTCGTTGATCTTGATACTTTAGCTCTCCACCAAGTTTTATAACTGATTTTAAAATTATTTTAAAACTACATTAAACAACAGAAAAAATGCTAAATACTGCTAGACATATTTCTCTCTTCAAGATTCTGCTGGAAAACACTCCCTGTGGCAACTACTTTTGAGATCTGTCAGAAAGCTAGCTCTTAGTTCATTTCACTTGGGTTTTTGGGTTTTATGGACACAAATAGTGCTATTTTCCTATCACAATGTTGAAGGGAATTCAACATATTCAACATATAATATATATTATATATACACATTTACCTTTAGCTACCAAACTTGTGATCACAAACACTGAAACTAAGTTTACATCACAAGATAGATTTCCCATATGTTGTACTGAGTATTTTTAACATTATTTGGTGCTTTATCAATCAGTCTGGGGTGGAATGGGATTTTTTTGTTTGCTTATGGATTTTACTAGAAGCCTGTGAGACAGAGAAAGTCATCTTTTTTGCCTTTCCTGAAAAAAAAAAAAAGGCACAAAAACTTTGTCGAACTACGTCAGCATATCTATTTCAGTAGATAAGTTAAAAAAATATAAATATATTTTCAGCTAATTTTGAGGGGGAAAGTGTGTGGTGTTCAGAACTCCCTCTATATTTAGAATGACCACGAGATCTCATTTAAGTTCTGCCATTCTCTAAACTAAGAAAGAAATCATGAGTTCCATTCCTGTTTAAAAGTATTGTCTCTGAAAGCATAATCCACAGTTCTAGACCTACCTATTTAAAAAAATGAATCCTTAGCAAATGCTATGTACTATTTGTACTAATGGGCTAGAAAGTGCTTCATTGTTTTCAATGACGTTATCAGACACACCTACATAACTTCACAGCTTTCCAAATACAAAACAAGATTTCTTATTAGTGAATACCTGTGCCTTTTTTACATTGTTGTTCAAAAGTACATCATCATCTCTCTGGTGTCTGGTTTATGCCCCAATAATATTTACTATGTTTCCAATACAATACAAAAACCAACCAACCAACCAAAGAAACTGTACAGCCCTTGCCATTAGGGTTGTTGCAGTAGAGAGCCTCTGGGTGAGGATTAAGGGGGTAGATACCAAAACAGATGTCATTGTGGGTGTATAATATTGAGTGCCTGCCCAGAACTATGGTACAGATTAGCTATTCTACAGGTAATTGGGGGAAATCTCTGGATCATTTTTCCTCATTGTTATGGGAGATTTTAACTCTCCAGGCATAAACAGTGAATTGCTGTGACAAGCAAGTCTGGTAAATTCCTAAAGTGTGTTGAAGATAACTTCCTATCAAAAGTACTGAGTGAACCAGCTAGGAGAGGTGCTCTCCTAGATCCACTGTTTGAGAATAGGGAAGGTATTTTGGGAAAGTTGACAGTAGGTAGCTGTTTTGGCTCCAGTGATCATGAATTAGTTGTATTCAACATTTTTGGTGTAAGAATTAAAAAATTCAGTGTAGGCTGCTCCAGGCTTTAAGAGAACAAACTTTAGGCTGCTCAGGGAGCTAGTATTGTCTGCTGGGACTCTATTTCTATAGTGTTTATGGTTCCACGAGAGCTGGTCACTCTTCAAGAAACACCTTGTGAAAGTCCAGAAGCAGGCAATACCATTGTGTCACAAGACAAGGAAGGGGTCAGAAGACCAGAATTCCTCCTAGAACTAGGGAAGAAAATCATCAAGGTCTGGCTTGACAGGGAGAGCACAGAGCTACAATTCGCATATGCAGAGATAAAACAAGAAAAGCCAAAGCTCAGAAGCTCTGCTTGAGTTAAGACTAGTGAGTATGGTGTCAGAAAACAAAAAAGGCTTTTTGAAACATGCCAACAGCGAGAGGAGTCTAAGGAAAACATTGGACTGATATTTGATGAAGATGGTCACCTAACAAGTAAGGTTGAGCAAAGACAGAAGCTTTTAATGCTCTTTTTTTTTTTTTTTCTTTTTTTTTTCTCAGTCTTTTAATAGCAGTGACATATTTTGGGATGGCTGGTCCTCAGAGCTGGAGGACCATGACTGACAGAGCAGTCACTTTCCATCTGTAGTCACTGAAACTGTAAGGGAACAGTTGCATCAAATGAACTGATGCATTAACGTAAGTCCATGGGACCTGACGGGATTCACCAGCAAAGTGAAGGAGTTAGTAGATGTTATAGCAGGAATCCCTCTAAACAGTTTACCAAAGGTCTTGGGAGTCTGAGGAGGTTCCTGCTGACTGGAAGCCTGTCAATGCTATACCCATCCATAAAAAGGGCATGAGAGAAGACACAGGCAACTAGAGACCTGTTAGTCTAACTTCAGTCCCTGGAAAAGTTGTGGAGAAAATTGTTCTGGGTGATATTGAACAGTATTTAAAGAACAAAGTTATTAATATGGAGAGTTGACATGAGTTAACGAAGGGAAAGTCCTGCTGTGGTAATTTGATCTCCTCTTATGATAAGGCCACCTGCTTGGTGGAGGGAAGGAATGCAGTGGACATAATCTCTTTGGATTTTAGTCTGGCTTTTGATACTTTCCTTCAGAGTATCCTTCTGGACAAATTGTCCAGCAGTGAGTTGAACAGGTCACTGTATGCTGGATAATGAACTGGCTCAATGTCAGAGCTCAAAAGGTCATTGTGAATGGGGCTACGTCTTGATGATGACCAGTTAATGGCAGTGTTCCTCATGGCTCAGTTGTAGGGCTAGTCCCATTCAGCATTTTTATTAGGGATCTAGATTCAGGAGTTGAATGCATCCTTAGCACGTTTGCCAATGAGGAAGGGAAATGAAGAGAGAGGTGCCAATCTCTTCTCCCTGGTAACCAGTGTTAGAATGCAAGAGAATGGCACAAAGCTGCTACAGGGGAGGTTCAAACTGGACATTAGGAAAAATTTCTTTACTGTGAGGGTAGTCAAACACTGGAATGGGCTTCCTTGTGAGATGTTGATGCCCCAAGCCTATCAGAAGCATTTGGATAATACCCTCAGGAATACGCTTTTAGTTAGCCCTGAAGTGGTCAGGCAGTTAGACTGCATGATCTTTGTAGGTCCCTTGCAACTGAACTACTCTAAACAAAGAAACTACTTTAAACAAAGAAACCCACTATTTTATTGATTTACATGTACATCAAGAGTCAGAAATTTCTTTCCTGCTAGCTCCAGCTTCCCCTTGTCAATTTTCTACATTTTCAAACTATTTTTTTTTTGAGTTATTTTTCTATTTTCTCTTTGCTTTGCTTATATAATAATTTTTAATAGCTATTTGTTGCCTTATTTTGCCATTTGTGTTGTTTAGTGGATTGAACAAGCAGTTTCCCACCATTCTTAACTAACCATAGAGAAGAAATAGGCAGGCTTAACCAAGGTCACAGAAAACAGGAATGCTAATATAAATGGGACAAGAAAACGGGTCTGGAATCTGAATTTAGTACTTCACAAGAAAGAGTTCCCCTTTGCATGAAGAGATTTGACATTTGCTCAAGCCAGGTATTCTTCAAGAATGAAGCATTCTTACACTAGTTTATCTGTAATTCATCCTGGGTTGTGGAGATGTAACCTCCCAAACATCATCAATTTTCATTCACATTCTCATATAATTTTTTTCTCTCTCAGGTTTCCTCACAGAGGTTTTCTAAGTTTTGAAATATCACAATTCTTGAAATCTGGTCCACTTATAATATCTATTGTAGGTGTACAGAGTACACAATAGTACACCTGTAAATAGAAATCTCAAGTCATAATAAACAGATGCTTTTAAAGGTAGTTTATCCTGTTCTTTGTTTTGATTTGACCAGTATACAATAGATCTATTCCTACATTTCTTGAGAATTTCTGCATAATTTTAAAAACTTTTAGCCTTGATATTAAAGTAAATGAAAGACTGCCTTTCTTCACAATTTTGTGAGCTCACCTTTATATAGGGTTATTATTTAACATTCTCTAGGATGCCCTTGCTTCTTCTAACCAAGAGTTGTCTCTTCTCCGAGAATAGGCTGGTCTGCTTACTCAGCTGTTTTTCTTGTGAAAACACAGTACCTTTCAACACACACCACACATGTTGGTTCACTCTTGTATTTTCTGCCATCTGTTTTTTCTTTTTGAAACTGTAAGGACGTCTGAAAATACTGAAAAATATCTTTTACTTCTTTTCAGTTGCTTTCTGAGTTCATATTGGATTTTTTTTTTTATTTTTATTTATTTATTTTTTTTTGACTATGCAATTTCATGTGATTCCATATCTTAGTTACAATAGATGTCCCATGTAAAGTTCTGGAAAATGATTTTGTACTTCTGACCAATCTTGCTGATATGATTTCTATTACATGAATGTAGAACAAATGTAGTTTCTGTTTAAAATATGTGTATGTAATTTTCATTACTTGTAATACAGAATTGTTGATGAGAATTGCTTCTATAATGCAATTCTAGCTTGAATAGTAGTACCTTAGTCCTGCATCTTCATGCCAAATAGACATTCATTAAATGTTCCCTCTAATTTTGTGTTTTGTCTTTCCAATACAGTTATCTCACTATATTATTTGCCATACCTCTAAGAAAAATTTCTAGCTAGATAGAAGACATACTACTTATTTTTAGCAGCTGGTTATCATATCACCAATCTGTTTCATTTTTCTTTGTAGTTTTTGTAGTGTTTTTTTTTTTGTTGTTTTTTTTGTTTTTTTTTTGTAGTTCAAGGGTGTCAATGTAAACTCAAGAAAAACTTTCTTTTTTTCTCAAACATTGTGTTGAGGATCTCATTATAGATTGCAAATCCTCTCCTTCACAATTATCAGATTATACTTAATGCAACTGCAATCTCACTTTTTTTTTTTTTAATTTATTTTTAGAATGAAGGCTTCATCAATATACAGGTCAGTGGTTGAATCCTTGCAGACAGGGAGATAGGGACATGAAGTGGTAAGTAGAATAGAAAACACAAACCGTCCAAGGCAGCTTATTCATTGTACTTGATTACTCATTATCTTCTTCTGTTACCTGCTGTAAAGCCATCTGTTAGTGGAAGGAACTCTACCCTGTTCTCCAAATTTGCTCAAAATCCCTTGTTTACCATTCTGTTCAAGCGGTTTCCTGGGACTAGTTGATCCCATAAAGTTAAATTGTGTTCTTACATTTGCATGCAAAAGGTCAACTGTTTGCCAAATTGATTAAGAAGTTACTGACTTTTTCTATTAATTATTGAATTATTATTAAAACATTATTAAACATCCCCAAATAAAACAAAATTATAAAAATGTCTTGTTCCTCTTTTTTTTTTTTCCCAAATGGTGAAGTTTTTAGAGTTACAACCATTATTCATTTCAGCAAATAATCTGGGACTTTTTTTTTCAGATATTCACTTCACCTGGGCCAATTAAGAACAGACAACATTCACGTTCAAGCTTTACAGTATTGAATATTTTAACTTTATAGTACATTAAGCTAAACTAGTCTTAATGTCGAAGCAATGAGTTAAGTCCTACTCTAATATTTACTTTTTTTTTTTTTTTTCTGAATGATACTGTTTGCTGTTTACAAGCATTCTAGTTGAGAAGCAAATAACGTTTAATAATTTTCCCCATAAAACTCAGCACTGTAAAACATTATTACAGCAGCTGTAACACTATATAATTTTACTTGCATGATTCAAATTTCATTAGACAAAAGCTTTACCAGGCACAGCTATTCTAAACGTTTAATTGTTTTTACCCTTGAAACTAACATTGCTATTACTCAGGCTTTTTCTAGTATGAGATACCATCTTAATTTTCTTAATTTGCTATACCTGACCATCTGCAAATAATAGGCTTATAGACAGAAATACTATATTTATACTTTTGTGATAATTTGATTTTTATTTATTTGTTTGTTTGTTTGTTTGTTTATTTATTTATTTTACTTTTCTTTTTATCTTTATTGACAGGGGAAGGACAGTAATATTTGTTTATTGGGACACTGCCCCCATACATAATGTTTATAAATAAGTACATAAGTAGGGGAAAAGCAGAAAAATTTAACCTGCAGACAGCATTCTTGGAAATCACTGGAATCTCGGGAGCAGTCAAAGACATTATCTTAAATATTGCACCAAAAATAATTTTTGTTTGTTGACTTTATACTCCAGATATTCTAAAATGGGACTGTCAAATGGTAAGTGTTGAATCTAATAATCTTGTTCTAGCCAAAGAGATTTTTTTTTTTTTTTGACAGCCTGATTTTATCTGGTATTTAATTGAACTAAATTAGTTTTGTGCATAAATACTGAACTTATAAAATTTTTTTAACGAGTAAACTGTTGGATTTTTCTTCTTTCTCATCACAATTTGCTTATAAAAGGTTATTTTTGTCTTTTTGAAATGCAACATAGCAAATTGGCATTTAGTAGCTTATTATGAACAAACTGCTGTAAAAAGTAATTTTTAATGATATACTTTACAATGTGCTATTTTTCATATCTGTCTTTCAGCTTATCTTAAGCCATTCATATCTTAAAAAAGTCAATTTTAAGTGAGAAACTATAGTATTAAATTTAAGGAAAAGCATGGCTGTTCACTTGTTGTTTGTGTTACAGACTATTTTTTTTAATATTCACTATGCACATTACACTTATAAACTGTTGAACAAACTATTTGAAAAGTTTAATTTTTAGTTAATAAAGAGCCATGAATAACAGTGATGATTACAGAAGACTATTTTAATGTCCTATAGTGGGGAAACGTTAATGTAGCAACATAGATAAAAGAATTAAAGAGTAAGCAGTTTCTCACCATTCTTAACTAACCAGAGTTTAGAGTTATTGAGGCACCACCCTGTAAGAGCAGGGGAACAGTGAAACCTGGAATAAAAAAGAGATTTACTCAAGAGACAGTTCCACTGTATGTTAAACCACTTCCCACTGAAAGATAGGACAGGCATAACACTCTAATCATCTGTTTCTACATATGTGCAGGGCTTTGGGTATTCACAAGAGTTTTTGATTCTCATCCATGTTGACTAATTTATACACTATATTTGATTTTCTAAAGTTATGTCATATTATATTTAAACACCCCAAAGAAAAGCAGTCCAGGGAACTTTCCTCATTTTTTAGAGCAGCAAACTCACTGAAGCATTTGCTCATTTAGTTTATGTCCAGAATCTGCTTAAAGGATACAAAGTATAATAACTATTTAAGGTTTATTTTTTTTTCTTCCTTTTGATGGGGCGATGAGAGGGAAGTCTATCCCAATTGTCATTGTTCACTAACAGTAGAGGTGAACTCTCTTCTATCTTATAGACCTCACATTTCATTAGATGAAACTGGGAGATTGACCCACTTTTAAAAGTATGTAGGCATTTCACTATATCTTCATTTTAGAAAGAGAAATAACTGAATTTTAAAAGAAAGTAACAAAAGCACTGACATTTCTAAATTATAGCAGTGATTTATGTTTAAATTAAATAAAACAATATTCTAGCTATCATCTTTCATTTAAGATCATTTAAGAGATTATTAAGTCATTTTCAGACTGTAATACTACATATTCAAATCATCAAAGCTTTAACGATTTAGCCAACATTGATCAAAATCAAAGCACCCAGTTCCAGACCTTGAACTTGCCTTTAGATTCCAAAGAAGCCACAGACAGGGATCTGCTTGCCTAGAAAATCAGGGGTAATTATTTTGTCATAAGAAAAATATTTGTCTTTTCCCTAGATTGGAAGGGAAATTAGAATAGAATATGACATTAAAGTTATTATGACATATAAGTCATTAGAATATGACTTTTGTAGTAACCATAAATCAGAAATTATCATCATCTATTTGGTGATTATTATCCTCTCCAAACTTGTTGAAATGTCTCTTTAATATTAGTATCTTCTGTAAGTTTCTCTTTCCTTTATACTTTATTTTAACCTTGCTTTGGCTCCAACCTTCTGGCTATACATAAAGTCTGATAAAAAACTTGCTCTGTAAAAGACTCTCCTTGCCATTGCAGTTTTCCTGCTTTCACACATCTAAAGTACCTGAACAATTTGTCTGTTCCAAATGTCTGAAGACATTCTTCCTTGAAAATGAGATTCCATTATTAGCTGTAATGAGCAAGACGGAAGAAAAACCTTTTTTTACTTTTTGCTTGCTATGTCTGCCTTATTCTCTTCAACTGTCTTTGCATTCACAGTTCTGCACTGGCTGGTCTTTTTTTTTTTTTTTTTTTTTTTTCCTTTCCCTGACAACTTTATACTCCTCTGTGCCATACTTACTCAGTGGAATATCCTTCTGTTCCATCTTGAGAACAGAGAAAGCCAAGAAGCCAAGTTGACCAAAAATTCCTGCATCTCCTTTTCTAGCAGTCTTTCTTTCACATCTGTTCCTCACAGTTACCACCAGCCCATCATGAAAGAACAGAAGTTGCTGTCCTTAAACCCTGACAACTGTCTGTATTGTTCCATCATGTTCATTTTTTCTTACCTAAACATGAAGATCTTGTAATATACCAGTGTTCTTTTCTTTCTGACCCATTCTTCACATCTATAATATGATGATATTTTGCCAAGAATTTCCCTCTAACATTGCCTGTTTAGAACCTGAGCAAGTAAAAATACTATACATTATTACGTAAATTTATTGACAAATATCAAAACTGACACAGATGGATGAATATCATACAAATAGGTTGAAGCAAATTTTGAGGGACAAACTAATAAAAGGTTAAAAAGAAAAGAATTATTGGGGAAAAAAAAAAGAGATAAATGTGTTCTGGAATGTATTTATTAATTCTCTCCTACTGAATTACAAATATATACAGTAATCTGGAGGCAGGATTTTTTTTACATATCCAATGGTTTATATGATAAAACTAAACTGCTATCAAAATAAATTCTTAATAATTTTAACATATGTTTTGGTGATAGTCCAAAGATTCTTCCTTTCTTTTTCCCATATCGTTACCAGCATTAGTGTTATGGTTTAACCCAGCAGGAGGGGAAAATAATGATAATAATTATGATAAGAAATATGCAAAACAAGTGATGCACAATACAGTTGGTCACCACCAGCTGACATGCCCAGGCTGACCCTGAGCAGAGACAGCCCTCACCCCAAGCCAGCCACCCATTCTTCTTGTTCAGCATGATATGGTATGGTATGGAATATCCATTTGGCCATTTTGGGTCAGCTGTCCTGGTCCCTTTCAGTCTCTTGTGCATCCCCAGCCTCCTCACTGGCAGGGCAGCATAAGAAGCAAAAAAGTCCTTGACTTAGTGTAAACACTGATCCGCAACAACTAATACATCGGTGTGTTATCGGCATTATTCTTGTCCTAAATCCAAAACACAGCACTATAACAGCTACTAGGAAGAAAATTAACTCTATCCTAGACAAAATCAGGACAATGAGCAAAAGTGCAAAGCTTCCTATATGTTTTATCTTGGTAGGCTTCTGCAGGCATTTTACATTCTCAGTGTTGAAAGGAAAGAAAGATCATTAACAGCAGCTACTGACAGTGAGACAGTTTCTCAGGTGATTTTTTAAGCTTAAATTTGAAAAGCATTACATTCATGGGTCTTCACTGGTCTTAGCCAGGCCTGTGTCCCTTGAAATCACAAACTCAGCCAGGATGTGGTCATTGTAGCCACGGCTTCCTCCATCTTCATCTTTTGGAATCACTCCTCTATGGCGTGGCTTACTTCAGAATCTCTAAATTTTTTATTTCCCAGTTTTAACCTGATTTCACAGATTAACCCCCACACACACCTTTTTTTTTTTTTTTTTTTTTTTTTTTCCCCACCAACTTCCATACATATCCACAGTAGCAATAACCTTAACTAAACTCAGGCTTTTCAATTCATTCACTTTATTTCTATATTCCAATGTTTGTACAGGAGCTTATAAACTTTTGATTTTTGTTCTTATGTTCATTTTGATGTGACTTTTGTTTGCTGTTTCCTACAAGAAATGTATTTTCTGCTCTATCTTTTGTTGCTGTGAATAATATTGAATCTTTAAATTAATGTACCTCTAGAGAATGGAGTACTTGCTGACTTTCAAACAGTTTTTATTTTGATGATTCTATTCAAAGGTTTCCTACTTTGACATGCCAGAAGCTTTATTCTGTTTTATCTTTAATAAAGCCAATCCTTTCTGTATAAGTTGTCACTGTTAGCAAAATTCATTTTCTCTCCAGCACGCTTTTCTCAACCATGGACCAACATTTTGTCCTCTCTGAAATCTTCCAGAGAAATGGAACAGTACTTCATGGAAATCCAGATCTTAATTTATACTTGTCAGTTTACATTTTTTAAGAAATGCAGGTTCCAGCTCTTTCTCTAAAGGATGCAGATAAAGGATGGAACAAGCATCTGTGTTACAAAACAAATACAGCTCTCTGTGAGAAGACTTCTTTCTTCAACCAGCTATTAATCAAACACCCTTCTCCCCCTTTTTTTTTTTTTTCTGATAAGTTCATCAAAATCATTATGTTACTGCAAAATTTATGTCTCTCTCAGAAGATCCTAATTTACTGAAGAGCTATTTATTAGAAAAAAATCTTTACCAGCAGCAGGGGTATTATTGCATCTTCAGGTATAAATTTATGAAGAGACACATCAGAGGCACAAGAAAATGCATCACGTTTCATAATCTTTACATGTAAAAAAGAGTGATTATTTAGTTGAATAACTTTGGTCACAAGGTTAGTCAAATCTGTCTACTTATAAGCAGTCTTAATTATCACTCTGGTTAATAGAATGTTTCTCCAGTTGAGATCTCAAGCTGAGGGGCTAGAGACACAGGGAAAAAAATAATACAGAGTATATGACACAGAATGAGGAATAATAAATATTTCAAATACCAGAAAATCTTCTAATCTGATAAAATGACGTTTTGCTGTTTTTGTAGACTATCAGTTTTCCCTATGATTATATCTCCTTTAGAAAGGTTAAATTCACAATTCTAAAATCATTTCAAAAGCTTCATTATTTTTATTATTATTATTATTATTTGAGGTCTGATTAATGATTAAAAATATTAGAAAATACTCAGAGGAAACATGCAATGAAGTGTTTTCTTCAGGGGAAAAATTGACATGAACCTGTGTAATGTTTGTTTTTGCCTCTTAGTATATATAAAGGATTCCAAGAAACTTGCAGATAGACAACAAAATTTAAGGAGTCCATATGGAAGGAAACTCCACCGAACTCTTAAAGTCCTTGAATGCCACCTGGTCTCACTGTCTGATGACTTAACATAACCTGATTAATGAGGTTTCTGTATTGGCACTGCCAAATTAGAAATCTGCAGACCCACACATCTCTGAAAGTCATAATAAAGACCTCCAAAATACAAGAATAGGATGATAGCACAGTCTGTGGCAGGGTGGAGTGTTGAGATGCTGTTCCTAATAAATGCAACACAGGCTAATATCAGTTTTACAGCATGACTGAAAATCGAAAAGAACTGCATAAAAACATATTGATGTTGATTGTGATTGGTAGCATATCAGCAGAGACATTTCTGGATTACATGCTAGTCCACAGCAAGCCAACTGAGTACGTATGCTTGTGCCTTACTTCAGAATCAGGTACACAGAACTGATCATTGGTATGCTGTATTGATACATTTATAAATATTTCTTTTACTATTAAAAGAAATTTTACATACTTTTCTTCTTTCTTTTTCCCTTCCCTTCCCTTCCCTTCCCTTCCCCTTCCCTTCCCTTCCCTTCCCTTCCCTTCCCTTCCCTTCCCTTCCCTTCCCTTCCCTTCCCTTCCCTTCCCTTCCCTTCCCTTCCCTTCCCTTCCCTTCCCTTCCCTTCCCTTCCCTTCCCTTCCCTTCCCTTCCCTTCCCTTCCCTTCCCTTCCCTTCCCTTCCCTTCCCTTCCCTTCCCTTCCCTTCCCTTCCCTTCCCTTCCCTGTCATTGATATTTTGCAATTGGGTAGACTAAATCTGCACATGATCAGTTACTTCAGTTACTCCAGTTACTACTAGTGAGCAGAAATTTACTAAACTGTGGTAAATCACTCACTTTTAGCATATGCTTACATACTAAGAAAATATTCAGAACTACTATAAGCCTTTTCTAGGTAAGTCTTCCAGACTTACCACCCATCTGCTGCTACCAAAAATATGAACTCTGTGATACATTTGATTAAATGGATATCTGCAGCTACCATTTCATTTGAAGTTTTGAGGAAAACAACAGATAACAGCTTTATACTTCTGTAACACTCCAGATGGTGATAATTCTTTTCAAAGCATCTTAGGGCTGCAGGTAAAAGTATGTTTACAAAACACATCACTGAAATTTTAACACCACTTGACATTAAAAATTCAAGCAAATATTTTTATCTGCTTTTAATATTTATTACTGACATACACTCTTTGTTCATTTGAAGACACCTAGGGTTATCTTATATCTAGAAAGACCTTAAGTACTTTTTCTCTACTGTTATTGGTATATCAATACCAAAAGGTATTCCATAAAATCCAAGAGTCTATTTCATTAAAACATGAGCAATATGTCCTGCAATTTTCTCTGTCATGAGCAATTGTACCATCTAGTCCACAAGTCCTGCCCAAGCAGTTACTTACAGAATAGAATTTTAGTCTTATATACCATGCCTGGGCTTTAACTTGTAATGAGTATTTATAACATACTGACCTGATGAGTTGTTCAAGATTTGATGTATCCTATCAATGATATAGCATGAATTGACCACAGTGTGTAAAAATGGATCAAATTCTATTGAAATTCAATTTTCAATTTCACAACAAGACTGTGACTAAAAAACAGTCACATTATGGCACATTATGTGCCATAATATATTATATATTAACAGCAATTTAGGGATATCTTGTCCCAGGTTCTATAGGTCTTTAAGGAGGCTTTGACTAAGCTCTCACTCTCATTTCTGCTAGCGCAGATCTACATTGTCAATTGGTCTGGGCCTACTTTAAAGAAGCATTTTTCTCATTTTTCTCACATAATAATGGTGTTCCTTCCTTCCTTCCTTCCTTCCTTCCTTCCTTCCTTCCTTCCTTCCTTCCTTCCTTCCTTCCTTCCTTCCTTCCTTCCTTCCTTCCTTCCTTCCTTCCTTCCTTCCTTCCTTCCTTCTCTTTATTAAAGCTAAAGAGTTGATTGTCGGATTCTTTGCAACTCTTTCCAAATAGTCTGCACCAGTGTCTCAACTTCCAAGCTATTACAAAGCCTCTACAAAGCCTCTTCATGCCCAGTAATTGAACTCTCTTCCAGCTCTCAGCCTCTCACTTGATTCTGTATGGCAAATTCCTCTAAACGTGAGGGTTACTAAACCTCCCTTACCTACAAAAATATTCCTAAGCATTTGCTTTACAGATGATGGTCATTCTTCTGAAAAACATACACATACATTGGAAATGTACAGCCTACAACTCTGCCAAATCTGGCAGGTCCAACAACAACAGGTCCAATGAGTCTGGTGTCAGTCCTATGATGCATAACAGTCCGGTATTTCCAGATATCTATAGCCTGAAATGCCAGACTTCCCTAAATGCACTAGATCTTTGCAACAAGTGGTATGGCAGTAGATTACCACGTAGATAGGTTGTTTAATTAGTAAAAGACACAACTTACTACTCATATCAGTGAAGCTGACAGGTTTGAGTGAAGAATATATTTTGATGTTTACAGTCCTCTGGAAAGCACTTTACTTTGAGTTCTTTTGCTGGTTGTTTTGCCTTTACAGAACTCACATGCTGCTCTGTTGACACACTAAAGTCTTTTTTAGATCTGCATGTATGTTAGAACTAGGCCTCTGGGGGACAGGAAAGAAGTTCTTTCAACTAGGGACTATACTTGACATTACTCAACATAAAAAAATGCCTATGGGACAGTGCTTGTCAGGAAGAGTCATTAATAATGCAGAGGCACTGGTACTGATTAGCTGATGAAGTTGGGGTCTTTTGTAAAACAAACAAACAAACATACAAAAACAAACAAACAACAACAAAACAACTACAATAAAAACATAACATGTTTATTTCATTACATGATGTCCTTTGAAAATTTCTCAGAATCTTAGATCAATTTCCAAGTTGAAAGATGAGGAACCTCTCCAAAACAGTCAGTGTATTGGAGTATTTGGATGAAAAGATAAGGGCCAAAAGCCAGATCTCCACTGTGCATTTGAGCAGATGAGTTGTCAGCCAACAGGTGATGGATGTTTCCCTTTGGTTTTACATTAAAAATATCATTTCAATGGTCTTAATCTCATTCTGATGCAAAATGTGGTATTTACAACTTCAAAGTGAACTGAAATCTACTAGACACTTTAAAGTGCTTCTGAAGATCAAGCCTTTTTCTGAAATGGTTAGCTACATGGTCTTGGACAAGTTACTTAATTTCCAAGAAGCAAACAAAATACAATTGCCTGCCTTATACTGTTACCTTGAGGATCAACTAATGTCAGTGATGTGCTTAGCAAACTTTGAGTGCTTTGGCATTTCTTGACATCTGGAACAAGTTTCATAGTACCTCTGAGAGGAATGAATTCTTATCATAGAATCTGCAGTCTACAGGGGACTGTTCATTTGACCACAAGATTAAATTGACTTTTAAAATATATTTTTGCATGCAGTAGAATGGGCTATGATTTCAACAGGCAGCATCTGAAATAAAAGGTGAAAGAAACTTACCTGATGCTGTCAGCTCTGCTACACTTTTATCCCAAAACACTTTTTAAACCAGTTTTATTCGGAATCTAAGGAATGCACAGTCATTGGTGAGCTTTTGTGGGCATCCTGATAAAAAAAATAAATAAAAATAAAAATAAAAATAAAAATAAAAATAAAAATAAAAATAAAAATAATAAAAATAAAAATAAATGAAAGGGGTCAAGATTTAATGTAACATAGTGAGGATACACATCTTTTATTGGTTTAAATTCATATCACATATAACTTTGTATATAGTATACACATACAGAAGCAAACTGATTAATCCTTACTGAGCTCTAATTATCTAATCTTCAGTGATTTGGCAGTTGAAGGAGCACTTGAATGACATTTCCTTTGCAAACAAATGGAGGTAGCTATTGGAGGTAGCTGTTGTTTTAAAATACAGTGAAATGTAACAAATCACAATGCCATAGGCAATGAAGATAAGAGCTTTCAGCTTTTACAAAACAGTGTTCTCTTGAAAAAAAAAAAAAAAAAATCTATATATTTAAGAGAAGCAATATTAAATTTGATCATTTTTAGAGAAATAGCTTTTTCTTGTTCTTAATTCTATGCCTGTAACTAATACAAATGATTTAATTGGCTCTTCTCACAAACTTAAAAGTTTTTTTCAGTATCTAAAATAATCTAGTTACTTTTTTTTTTTCTTTTTTTTTTTCTCTCATATCTTTAATGCTTTCTCAAAACCATATTCTAATGATATTTTTAATACAAGTAATGCACCCTGTATCTCTACAATCAAAATTATTAAACTATTCTCCACAACAACAAAGCTGACTTACTGATGTGACCACATGTCCATATCTAATTTGTGTCATGAAAACAGTCCTAGGAATGTGAAGTTGTTCTATATGCAGATAAAAAGAAATTATCTATGCTGACAGTATAAAATATTAATATTTTTTCAGTTCTGAAACTGGAAAAATTCTGTTATGTTCAGTTATAACTGAAAAGAAACATTTTTATTACCTGCAATAAAATTTATGGGGAATAATTATGGGTAGCTGGGAATCATTACACAAACATGAAGCTGTTCAAATGTTAGCAGAACCAATATTAGTGACTGGGGCACTGCCTCAGAACAGAAGAGCCAAGTTTTTAAGGCTAACTCAGCCTTAGCTCAGGTCTTCCATATGCACTCAGAAGTAGTTCAGGTGAGACAGGTACCTTTTCTACACTTTATACAAAAAAAAAAAAAAAAAATGCATCAGAGTGTAGCATCTCTTCTACTCCATTTAAATCAAATAAGCAAACAAAGAGCCAAGTTCTCTGCTGTAATGAGTAACGATTGAAGTAGAAGGGGGAAAACACGTAGACATACATTAGGTTATCTACAATTTTGTCAGTTAAGTTGCTTGTTTGGAAGGTAAGAGATGTACTTGTCAAGTTTGATTTATTCCTGACTTGTATAGGAAGGATCTAACTTAGTCTTCTTCAGTGAGAAACATAATTACTATTTGAAGTACTATCTGTCTGACAAAATATAATAATGTAAGTTACAAAATACATTTTTTAGGATATAATGCTCAATTTAGACATTTAAATTGCATCATCAGCAACAATAATATTATAAAATAATATAAACAAAATCCCTTAAATATTTTTAAAAGATTTTAAAGATTTTTAAAGAACTTTTAAAGATTTTAAAAGTTACTTTAAAATCATGCTATAAACCCACTATTTTACAGCTTTGCTTACAGGACAGCATCACATAGAAGACAATCTAATTTAAGAATATATTTTCAAATGAATAAAAGAAGGCCCGCTTAAATTTCAAGCTTAAGAAATAAATTCTTATTATACTGGGGAAAGGCATTTACTGTAGAAAGAGTGATTCTGTTTAATATTCTGAAACCCTGCTTGCACCATTATAATTTTTGTAAGCCCTAAATATTGAGTAAAAAACTTTATCCTTAATAGCATACAAGATATGACTATCATAGCATATGTCATCACTTCCAGCATGTCCTATTAAAAATTTCTAGTATCACTATGGAAGTCACTTATAACTGTAAGATACTGCAAATCATTAAATGCACTGTGAGGGCTGTAATACAAGATCTACTGAATGAAATGCTAGTCTGTCATTTGGTAAAGATCAGCATGGATCAGTATCAGTATCTTTTCAAATTTCTTTTGAATATATTTTAGTCATGTTCAGAGCTGCTTTTTGAAAATAGTATTTGCATTCAGTAAAATTGACTGGTAGCCACCTAATAAATGCCTTATTTTTTCCATTTTGAATGTTTCCTTTTTGTGCACCAATTGCTGTATTTTATTATGTGTCACAAAAGTCATTTACACGTTCTCCACAGGTTGTCATTGTTATTTATTGGCTAACCCAAGACAGCAGACAATAACTTATATAAAAATAAAAAAATAAATGCATAAATAAAAACAGGGACTAACTAGACAGACACCAAATCAGACTGTCAATTATATGCATTCATGCACCCATAATTTAAAAAGTGATGAGATCTTTTTATTCAATACTTATCATTTCAGAGGATTTTTTTTTTTTTTAAAAAAAAAGGAAAAAAAACATGATGGTAACTGATGAATGATCTCCTTGTCCTTATATCAACCCATGAGGTTTTTTTCATCATGTTTTCTCTCCTTGTCCTGTTGCGGAGGGGGAATGAGAGAGTAGTGAAGTTTAGCTAGACACCAGTGTGAAATCACTCTACAAGTAAAAGTGCTTGGAAAAAATAGATCTTTCATTCAGAAGACATAGGGAAAAGAATGGTAACTTTAGACTCATAATAGACATAATATTTAGACAGTTTTGTCAATATCAAGGAGGAAAGAAAGTATTTATGCTATACTTCACAAGCCTCAAATATTGTGTCAGAGTAACAGGGGATTTGGTAAACAATTTTATTTTTCTTGTGTGATAAAAGTAATAAATATTTAGAAAGAGACCAAGCAAGCGTAATTCACATCCTTTGCAAGACCCTCCTTGTCACCGAACTGAATCAAAATTATATGATTAGGCTCTGGTGTTGTTTTTGATGTTATTTGTTTATTGTTTGCTTGTTTAGTATCATTGATATTCTCTTCAGCACTAGGTATTTCTGTATACTCAATACTGTGTTGTTGGAAGAACCCTTTCTTGTGATGCAGACATTATAGTCAGCATCCCTAGATGCTTCCACATACATTGAACCCAGAGGACTTGTCTTTCACCATCTGGTTGTAGATTTCCCTTCATGTTTTTGTCATTGTTTAGAGGAATTGGGATAAAGCCAATTCTGCAGATCCTGTAATATGCAAGTGGAAGACCATTTGGAACTGCACTGTGCATAAAAGTTGCATTTTGCCCTGAGGGTTCAGAGCTAAAAACCTGCTTTGACAGATAAAGATCTGCCTTTAAAAATTACATCTACATGTATACTTCCTATTGCTACATTTTGTTATACTAAAGATATAATCTTAACACTTGGAAAAAAAAAAAAAAAAAAAAAAAAAAAGATGAGGGAACAAGGATACAACCATGGATGATTTCGGTTTTGCCCTAGGACATGAGCCCACTTAGTGCTCCTATATTAAACTGAGTGTAGTCACCATGAAGCTTGGCTGTCCTACACACACACCTGAGTTCCAGGGCTGACACATCACCACATTGTTCTGACTGTGAGCCTCTCTACCTTCATTACTCCTGGAGAAGATCTCCATTACTGCCTGCACATGCTGTCTGTCCGGATAGCTGCCAAAGTCCTGCAGCCACATGTGTTCCCCTCCTCTAGCATTCCCCAAAGCAATCCTGCCCCAAAAATGGACAACAGACAGATAGTGTGTTAAAAGCCATAGAAGAAGGATTCCAATTTGGGTGGAAGAGAAGAGGACCTGCCCTTCCAGAGCTTCCCATGATGTGCATTGAAGGGGCTCATAGAACACTGACAGAAAATATTAGTTTACTTAACAGAGGCGGCAAGCTATACAGCTCCCTTTACAAGTCAGCTGGACATGTTTCTGTCATTGCTAGAGAGCTGTGATGAGATGTCCGTCTTTACTACCACACCCCTCTTAAATATAGTGCACCCTCAGAGCAAGTTTATTTATACAGAAACACAGGATAGTATCAGAGAGATTAACTAATCTATTTTAAAACATTTACAAATGTTCATTTCTAACACTGGCCAAATATAGAACATAGTGGCAAGAACTGTGTTGCTATTTGCAAGCAGGAAATTGTGGTCAAGTTTATATTCTTGTACTTCAGTTCTCTTGTCATCTTCATTCTGTATATGCAGTGTAATCTTTATCCTTCTTCCTTCTTCACCGTTCACCAGTTTCAACTCTTTCAGCTCATTCTTGTCCTGTCACAGCTCTTTTTTTTTTTTTTTTTTTTTTTTTTTTTACCCACACATTGTAGAATTCTAGAGAGATCTCTTTATAAGATAGCTGCTGAGCACTTTTGTCAGACTTTTCCCCAGATTCACTGAAAATCTCAGCCTCCTGGACTAGTTCCACATTTTGAACACTCATGTTTGGCCATGGCCCAAACTGAGCAGATTTGTCAGCTCAGCCAGGACATTAACATTCACATCGTGTCCCATCCCTTACAGATAGCATTAAAGGGTTGAAAATACTGGTAAGATGCCTGGGAGGATATGAAAGGATATTATTTTCTCCATTAAGTAGAAAGAAAAAATAAATGATGTTGGAACTACTAACACACTCAATTCTTTAATATCTTTAAAGTCTGGGTTATATTAAGAGTCACAACAGCAAATACTGCATGTGCAGAGAATATTTAATAAACAGTTTAATCTACATAACTATTAAATTATTTGAAATAGAGAGTTGTGCTGTTTTTTGCATACACAAACACATGTAATCGCATGAATAGTTGTCTTTTCTGAATGACCATCTTCTTCTTCTCTTCTGATGTCTGCCTCTGCATTGATTAAGTCTAATGAACAGATGAATACAAATTAATCTATAGTTCTGATTCAAGCAAGTTATATTCCTTTTTTTTTTTTTTTTGTAGTGGTAAATTCAAAATAATTTCTGCTTGCCTTAGCTGGAGTGCTTTTCATAACAGTAACAAATCTGCAATTAATTTCATATCTGAATTATTTCAAGACATTACCTTTTACATTTAATTCATTTTCTTTATCCCTCCTTTCAACTTGTCTAAAATATGTATTTGCTCTTATATAAGAACACTGTATAAATAGTTTTATGAAGTCTTATACATTTATGTGACAAACGAACACACCCAAAGTTTAGAAAATCTAAATGTAACATCTTTTTCAGCTACGATATTTCTTTTTATTTCTTACATGTGCATAAACTTTTATTTTCTGAGATATTTTGGAAATATATTAATCTTCTCATTTTCCCCATTAGTAGCTTGATGAATTTGCATTAAAGTAATTGAAAACATTTCTTTTAACTTCAAAATAATTTGGTCAAGTGCAATACTGTACTGGGATTAACGGAGAGTATTTACAGCATGTCTCAGTGAAATGTTGAGAGATTTCTGTAATTCATTAAGGTATTTATAAGTAAAACTGTCATTATATCCATCCACATGATTTGATCAATCTTCAATATATTCCATTTTATTGGAAACGGGGGAAAAAAAACAACTAAATACTCAGTATCAAACAAATATAAAGCACATTTTAATTACAAAGGATATTTTATTATGTGCTTCGTAAATTATCTTTTACAACAGAAAGTTTTCAAGTTTGTTTTTTTTTTTTTTACACCCAAGGAAAAACAAAAAACATCAAGCTTGTTTCTTCCTTTAAAAATCAAAGAAGCAAGAAAAGTCACAGTAGTTTTCAATCCTCAGCCTGCAAATAATAGGTTTTCCCCTTTCTCTTAGATTTATTAGAATGATTCCATTTTCTTGTCAGACCGGATATCTCCTTTTCAAAAGTAGTCTGTCTTTGCTTTAGGCTTTGTGCAAGAAGAATAACGTCTCACAAAAAGTCTTATCATATGGTCAAAGCTGATACCTACTACAATAATCTTAAGAGGAAAATGAAATATCATTCTTGTGGAGTCTTGTGGGACTTCTACTTTGTTTTGAGTATAATAACTCTCTGAATGGGGTGGATCCCCTGAGATATGAGCATATATCCACTGATAGGATCTATGTGAGTTTACATAAAAAGCAAATTCATCTCCCTTGTTTTTATATTAATGAAAAATATGTAATGAATTTTCTAGTGAACACCATTTTTAATTGTTTATCTGCATATGGTTTTCCTTGTCATATATATCTCTTTAAAATATATCTCTTAGCATTTTAGTACTCTGTATGTTATTGCAAATGACAAAGAATTTTACGTCAAGAAGGTTTGGAAGTTCTTCAGTAACCAGTTTCCATACCAAAACAGGGTACATATTCAAATTTACACATATTCAATGTCATACTTTATCAGTGCAATCGCTTACAAATGTACTCCAGGAAGTTCAGGGTCTTCATGCATTGAAACTTCTTAATGTAAATCATATTACTACATCACACATAGGTGCAGGTAAAGCAGCCTGAAGGGCTGGAAAGTAGAATCTATTCTGGCACACAAAGCTGATACTATTAATCACATATTAGCTCCAGACCCATGGGTCTATGGTTTTATTCAAAGCATTGCTCACACAGAGAAAAAAGATTGCTTTCAGAATAATAGTTTTGTTGTTGATGGCAGTAGTAATCAATGGTGGTAGTTGTGTTTTTCTTTAAGATTTTTTTTTTTTTTTGGAATTTCTATTTTTGGCCTTACAGGAACCGAGAAATTCCTCAAATGTGAAAGAAAGCAATATATTTATTAAATCCAAATTTATATTAAATCCTATTCCCCTCACTTAGTAAAGTAAACCCACAAGTAAACATTTTCATATTGGAAACACAGTTACAACACAGTTTCAGTCTTGATTTCAATAAAGCAAAATTAAGATATAAAAAGTTATATAGGTGACTTATTTGAATTTCAGAACCACAAAAACAACAACAAACCACCACAACAAACAAAATATTAAATTTCTTATGGAAACATCTCTCTCTTGCTTCCAAGATGGGTGTATTTTTGTATGAGTACTACAACACATAATGAATGGGAATTTATTAGCAAGGAGATATATATATATGTGTGTGTATGTATGTATATATGTATTTATATATATATGTATATACATACATATACATATATATATATCTCCTTGCTTATATATATATATTTGAAACTTTTTTTTGCCAAACACTGGATTCTGCTTGGATGCAAAAGTCAAATATTGAAGCCTTTGACCTAAGGACTAGCATGCATAAACAGAAAAAAACATTGAAGTTGAGGTATAGCTGTGTTTGTAGTAAATTCCTAGAACATCTGCAAACAATTCTGTGAGAGGCAACCAAGGATCTTTTGGAAACTAATAATTGTAGACCCAGTTCAATAACCTGTTTAGCAGTACAATGAACAGTGTAATTGCATATGATTTCTTCAACTCAAATGTAAATTGATGTACAGGCAGGATACATTAGAGAAGTAAATGCAGGTGATTTGTTTATTCAATTTTGTTTATAACATAGTTAAATATTACACAAGTTTAAGAAACAACAACAAAAAAGAAAAAAAAGAAAGGCTACTGTCTAAGATGTTATTAGCAAGAATGGTGATTTATCTATAACTCCTGAAAATGTATTTTTCTAATAAGATCCAAACACATTAACATATATATATATTTTGCCTCAGAAATATCATAAGTTATGAATCTTTGGTTTCCTATCTGCTGGGCAGAAGCACAAAGCAGATCTGAAAACTGAGCTTTTGACAGAACCTGACAGTTTCAGTATCATCTGCCATAAAATAAGAGAACTACTGACCAGTTTTACCATTGCTAAAAAGCTAAAGATGATTTTTTCTCAGCTCTCAGAATTTTTAAAATGTGCTTTTTTTTTGCCTTTTTTTCTTTCTTTTTTTTTTTTTTAGAAAAAAAAAAAGGATTATGAAGGCAGATTCTCAGTGTAAAATAATATTATGCAAAATTATTTTTATTGAGATGTGTTTCTCTTGTTTCTTTTCTGTAAAGCATGTGCTTTTAATCTCCTAAACTGCCCATTTAGCATATTGCATAATATCGAATTATTTTAAATGGCCATACAAGTATATAAAATACACTGTTATTTGCAGAACCACCAGTTGTTAGGATCATTTGTTTTTGCAAATTGCTACTATCGTATATGGGATTGGTTATATAGACATACGAAGACTGCCAAAGTAGACCTTGTACCACTCTGCTGATTTCAGAGTTACACTAAGTTTAAACTGGTGCATTCAAGAGCAGAGTCAGATTATGTAAATAGAAAACTATATTTTTTTTAGAACAAACTAGCAAAAACCGACTTTATTTCTAGTTGAAAAGATATTTGTGCAGAAATGGAATTTTACATCCAGCAAAACCTACACAATGGGAAAATGAGGAATATGACAAAAAATAACAAAAAGTAAAAAATAATTTTAAGTACAAAACACTCTATATTATTTTCTTCACAGTATGTGAGTTCAACAGAGTATTACACATAACTAATAGATCAATTGATGTAAGTGTGTGACAAGAACTCAGTTTCAGTACAGATATGATATGCATTTCAAGCTAAGAAACAAAGCCTCAGAGAGGTCATGCTTGATTTTATTGTTTGTCACCAGATTTCTCAACACAAAAATTTCTGTTTTCACTTTAAAAGGGAAATTTTCTGAAAGCAAGAACTGCAATTTGGTTTGTTTTTTTTTTTATGACTTTTTGCTTACATATCCTGCTCTTTAAGAGTAGACCAATGAGCCTGTTGTTGTTCAAATGTATTCAAGCTTTGCTGTCTTATCCTTCTGGAGAGACTGTCCAAGTATAGGGAGTTTTGGACTAGTCAGGAAATAATTTAGTTAGAACCTTTCCTACCTGTAATAGTGCGGTAACAGGAAGTACAGACTGGTCTTGTACTAGTGGTCCTGAGAGCTGGCGTAAGATCTACTGGAGAGCTACTAACTTCATTGGGTTTTGATTTGACTTTGGCAAAGGTGACGGGCAATTCTTTCTGTCTCTTCATTAAAGATACTAGTTTGAAGCTTGTATCTCATGAAAGCGTTTGATGTTACTTGCAAGCTCTTTCAGATGATGCAAGTTATATCTGTAGCTCTCCACTGGCAAATTGTGCAGTTATTTTAGTTATGTATCAACTATGTGATACCACAGATGTACTACCCTCCTTATTTTCGGCATGTTCTATTGTTTAATATCAGTTAGTCAGAGCTAGCTTTTGAAGATCGTAATGTCACACTTGTACACTCATCTCTCACAAGAGAGTGGACCAATAAAAGTAAAATAGAATTTTGATTTCTACTAAAATACCACATAAGCGTTATCATTGTTTTGTTTTGAAAGTAGAATTATATCTGAGCATAAAGTTGAAATATCATCTTTTATGGGGTTGATAGCTTATCTGTGAACTTTCTTAAAAATAACTGCCTTGTCACTGTCACGTTGGGACTGGTAGTAATAAACAAGATTTCAAATGCTTGCTGCCCAGCAATAAATACAGCAGACCTCAGGTACAGCATGGGTCCAGTACTGAGCTTCAAGACACTGCAAATGAGAGAAGAATGATCTTCATATTGGAAAAGAAATTTAATTTCCTTTCCAAAGAAAATTGTTTGGAATCTGAAGGGCTGCAGTTTTTCCAGGCAAATATGAGTGTTTTGGTAGAGCGGAAATGAAGCAGTTGAGATATCTCACAAAACTATATGTATGAATGTGTTTGCTTCTTTTAATACATTGCTTTAAAATTCAGTTGTTTACATTTTTAAAAGTATATATAAATGCAATCATAAACTGCGATAACTGGAAATAATATTACCTGTGGTTTTGCCTTCAATATACTTTTGCAACAACAGACATAATTCTTTATCAATTTCAAGTCACATACTTGTTATATATATATATATAACTTGAAATAACTACTTAAAAAAACAAACAAACAAACAAACAAACAAAAACATACTAATGACAACTCAGTGGTGTCAAATAGAAAAAAAAAGAAAAAAGAAAAAGAAAAAAAAACACATTCAGTTACATAGAGATGTTAACAACTTGGTACATTTGTTAAGCTAGCTATTTTAGCAGAAAAACAGATGAGCTTTTTCTTCCCCATCCCCATCAGCCCCATCTTGCCCCAAATTCTTGCCTAATCCATGACAGGATATGAAGGTCCCTGAGCTCAGTTATTTTGGACCACTTATAACTGAATGCTGGAATAGCCTAAAGACATTTTCATTATTATAGTCAGTACTGTTCTTTTTATTTTCATCTACTCCAAGCCAAACAACTATTATAAACGTCTTTATATTTTATATGACACTATGTTAGAAAGAATGAAAATGAGCCTTGCACATCTTTATAAAACCTGTAGATAAAAATTAACCATAGTGATTTTAAAATCTTTATGACTAAGGAAGTTGCTTAACGTGTGGCAGGTTAAATGGAGTTCATATTTAATAAGAAAAAGAACAGTAAGATATTGGAAGGCCTTACCTAATGAGTGAACTCACTTAAAAATTCAGCTTTCAGAGCTCATGAGTTTATGAGATCTTAATTAAAGTGATCTGCTGTTAATTTAGCATATACCCTAGATACTCACATATTGAATTAAGCAGCTTTGAGGACTTTTTTTTCTTATTTTATTTTTTGTAATTATCATTATTCTTCTAGGTGCATTTGTATTTCTGTATTAGTTCTGCTGCACATGGAAATTGTTTTTAAGAGCAGCACAGCTAGAAGTGATCACGTTGCTCAAGGCATGGACTTTATTATCCCTGTTCTGCTGGCCCTACAATAAAATTCTCAATTAAAAACATTTTTAGAGTACTTTGGTTTGAGTTTTTAAAATTTCTTCCAAAAAATAAAGAAGCAAAGCAAGGGTGTATTTTAATGACAAAATAAAATCTAATTTCTATCTGTGCCACAAAATCCTTTTTGGAATCCAAACATTCCAATTTCTCTAAAGCCTAAAAAATGTTAACTGTCTAGTCATAGATATTATGTGGGAATGGCTTGGTGATGATATAGTGTGAAATCAGATCTTCACCTGTAGGCACCTGATCACAGAAGCCTCAACTTTGAAGAATGCCATGTTTTTTCTGTCTCTCAACATCTGTTTACAATAAAAAGATCTGCAGGACTATTTGATTCTATAAGTCGTACCTTAAACTGGGTCCAAACTCATCAGAAAATCATAGTTTCTATTAAAATTCACAAATAGATTAGTATTATCTTCCATTTAAATTGTTTTCCATTTCTCATTTTTGTAATTTCAACCTCTTCCTCATGATTTCTGTTTTTCTTTTTTTTTCTTTTTTTTCTCTCTTTTTCTGTTGACTAGTCTACAAACTAAGTATACTCTCAACAGTAGCACTTAAGGCAGGAATTTCATATGAACAAAATGTACTTGTGAGGAAAGAAATACCAAAACCCAAAATATGCTGTTAAAGTATCCCTTTCTTTTACTTGAAGTTATATACCCAAATGATAACGGTTTTCTTGTACTTTGTTTAGAGTGCCATCAGGTCCCTTAAGTGTTTTTTCTGCAGCCTAAGCCTTTCATTCTCAGACCGGTTCTCACTGGATTATGTTTACATTTCCTCTTTCCTTTCAACCATTTTTTTTCCCAATTATTCCTCAATCAAAAGACATGATGAAACTGCTACAGCATTTAATGAATTCCTCTTAAATTCCAGAGCACACTGTCTGAAAAAAGGGCACTGTCTTTTTGGAATTCAAAATTTGCATGCCTGATCACATCTTTGGTTCATGAAGTTTCCCAGTCTTAGTCCAAAAATGACCATGATGCCACAGAAAAGAGGAAAGTAGGAAAGTGGAATGCATTTGTCCTCTCTTTGTTGTTGTTGTTGTTCGTTTGTTTGATTGATTACATATGATTTGAGTAGCAATGTAGCATCACTTGGACCTAGATATTGGTGACAGAATTAAATTCTTGAAAAAAAACAGCCTGTCATTCCATTCTTTTTTTATGATCTTTCTCCTAGAAATGCAGATAAAATGAGTTTCATATAGAAAATATCAAGACTGTATGTCAATGACTTTTTCCTCCATGGCAAAATCCCAAGAAATGGCTGTCATATGTAAAGGAATGACAATACATCTCATTGAAATATCAATGTTAAAAAAAAAAAAAAAAAAAAAAAAAAGAAAAGAAAATCATTTGTATTAATAACTTCTAACAGGTTTTGCCTAGGTAGCCTCTCCTACTTGTCTCAAGGGAATAATGGGATTGAAAAACAAAATAGTTTTGAATCCAATGCACAACTATTTATACAAGACATAGCACCTCAGATGGCAAGGATGTCCTTCAGAATCCATTGACAGAAAGACCTTTCTATTCTTATTCTCTGTATCTTTCTGAACACATTGTTCGTGATTAAATATAGTAAGAAATTACCATAATTCACTTTCACAATATGTAATATTCTTTGCCAAGAGATCTGTAGCACATAAAGATTTTCAAATTCCTTCTAGGTTTAGGGGGAAAGGGAGAAGGAAAGAGAAAGTCTTTCAATTTCATCTCTATTTTAAGTGCCCTCAGCAATACAAACAAAAGAACAACTCATCAGTGGCAATAAGAAATTACTTCATAAAAGCGTTTCTTTCTTTTTTAGAGGCAGAGAGCTGAGCTTCAAGTGGTTGGTGATCCTTAAAACACAATGCTTATGCAGCTATTCTAAGACACTTAGACTTGTTTGGAAAGTAGCAATCCTTTGCCAATACCTTGAAAACAATCAAATGTCTCTTAAGCTGGCCTACTCTGTACTGATATAGCTCACTAGTACGACTGTCTACACATGTTCATTAGCTATAAAGGGACAACATTATTTTTGGTCATATGGGCATAATTGTCTGAGTTTATAGACACACATAAATATACAGATATATACTTATGATTTAATTCAGGTTGTAGTTCTTAAACTTTTAAAATAATTTAATATTTAGCATCTTGTGAAAATCTGTAAGAAATGAGAACATACATAGTATTAAGAAAGAATGTTACACAATTTACTATAATTACTACCTTTCTCTTTGTGACTAATAAGGAGCTTGTGCAAGAACTATAACATTTTTTTTATTACATCATTAAAGTTTCAAGAAAAAGAAGTTAAGAGTACTGTTACAAAGGCAAGAACATTAGAAAAAGGAAAAAGACCATAGAAAAAGATGTCTACTGTTTATTTCAATTTATGTCCAATCATATTGCCCGTATGTCCCATCACCTTGAATTTACACATCCATTGTTGGAGTGTGGTACAGAAAGTCTCAATGAATTCGCAGTGCTGTTGGCTTCCTGTCAGTAACATGTGGTGAATTCTTTAATCCTAACTATAAATTTTTTTGAATTATGTGATTAATCAATTTACAGTTATCCTTAAATACTTCTCTTTTTTTAAATAACTAATTCAGAATACAACAACATCTATTCATTAATCAGGTTTACCATGTTTGACAAGAGGAAAGGAGGACAAGAAGTAAGTGTTAACAGATACTCTGAGGACAGAACAGATTAATCCTTTTATCCTTCTTTATATAG
Source organism: Anas platyrhynchos (assembly GCF_047663525.1). Taxonomy (NCBI): domain Eukaryota; kingdom Metazoa; phylum Chordata; class Aves; order Anseriformes; family Anatidae; genus Anas; species Anas platyrhynchos. Next base: position 16,936,188 of record NC_092589.1, read on the forward strand.
CTATTGCAAATAAATACATTTCTTCCTCACATGTTTCAGCATAATCACTGAGCTTCTCAAAATAGTCTGTCTTCTTATTTAAAGCTTTTATTAGCTAGTTCATCACTATATAGTAGTTCATCAGTATATGAGTTTAGATTACCTATACTAATATAGACTACTATACTACTACCCATATTTGATATGAATTGCTGTTACAACAGTTAGTTTGTAACAAACTGCCATAACTCATCTAGAACATTTAAACACCTATTACAGGTTTTCATATTTTATGTAATTTCTATTTGCAGAGCTTTTTTAGCTTCATCAGCATATACTAGTTAATATACTGTTCAAGTTAGGTTTTTGTTGTTGTTGTTGTTTTGGTTTGGTTTGGTTTGTTTTCTTGTTCAGGTCATGCTACTGACCAAGGAAGATCCAAAAGAAGAAAGTAGATTAGAATTAGGAGAAGTGTGTTGAAATACAGAAGTAAGTAATATAAAGTAATGTAAGTCTTTGTGTGTTATCCCAGAGACAGAGGATTAGCATTGATGAATGACTAGTTGAAATACTATATTAATCCATCCTTAAAACTAGATCAGAATTGCAAAACATAAAGATCTAGGATGTCTACACGTCCTATGTAGTTCAATGAAATGAAACAACATTAAGTTTATGATATATATTTACAATATATTATAAAGCTAATTATTAATTATTAATTGATAATTAATTGTTAATAATTATTATACTAATTAATAATTACTAATTATTAGTTCAATTGCTGTATTGCAAAAAATACAGCAATTGTATACAGCATTGTAAAATAATGTTATTTGTTCTATATGTTTGTATGCCTTGAAATTAATTTCACTGTATGTAATGTATATGCAGAGGAAAATACATATATGCTAACATATTAGAATCTATCATACCTTCAAGGGTGTTCTGAGACATCACCTCTGACAGTAACCCCAAATCATGTTATGCTAATACTAGCTTACACAGTTCTGAGCTGCATTTAATTCATCATATCTTAACTTTCGAAACACATACACAGTATTTTTTCTCCAATCATTAATAATATGCCAGTCAACAACCCACAGGATCTATAATCTCAAAATGCCAAACCACAAAAGCAATTTTTAAAGGTGTTCTAGGTTTTCTTCATGATGAAACTATCTGGCTCAAACTAAATAGAAGTGATAGCAATCATAATCAATTTATCCATGAATCATACCAAGTAATTTTTTTTGTTTCCTGTTTCTTATCCAGTGTATATATTTTATGTCAAGACACTGGCTCTTGCAATTTTATTTTCCCTGAGGTCTCGTGGGTCATTGTATCTGGAATATAATTACACAGCTCTGTTGACACTACTACAAAAATGGTATCTGAGCCCACCCTAAAAAATTCATGAAGAAAAAAATGTTTTGTAAAATGAGTTCATCAAATGACTCTAATTTCTTATTGTTCATTTTTAAGGAAAACTTATTAGGCATAATTCATAAAGCTTCGATAAGCTATGTAAGACCTCATATGTATTGACCTTCTAATATCATTTTCATCCCATTACTGAAGTGCAATATTTTCTTTAATTAACCTCTTATTTTATTTTACCACCATTTCTAGCAAAGTCTAGCAGTCTGCAATTACTCAAGACTTTCTATATTCCCAATGTACAAAAAACAATGAAAACACACACTATTTCAGCTACTTTTGGAAACAGTTGTTGTTAATTTACTTGATTAATTGATTGATTGATTGATTGATTTTTCAAGATTTATAACATATCCACGTATAAATTGCTTCTGCAATTAGAGGTTCTGTTGGAACCTCTAATGACTACTGTCTGTAGACTAATGCAGTTAGCAAAGCTGAGGTAAAGCCCACTGGATGGATCTGGTGAAGCTATAGAAATCATTTAAAATAAGTATATGAAATTGGTAATCAGAATGTAACATTTTTCTACTTCAGATTATTCTTCATTGTTTACCAGATTCCAAACCTCAGAAACTTATCTTAAAGTATTTTTGCCTTTTTGATGAGAAACACAATACATGCAGTTAAAATGAAGTAATTATACTTCAGTTGTCAGCTGGGTATTTTAAATATATATATATTTAATAACCCTCAGGAAATTGTATTTTTTTATCTTTTTCAGTGTATGGTTACTCTATCCATTCACAAGGTCAATATTACATAGAGAATCTTATTCTATATGACTCTACCTGAAAGAGACGTGAAGAATGAAACTTTGTGTTAGTTAAGTTAACTGTGATAAGCAGGAGCTCTGTGACTGCTACCAACCCTGTGGCTTCAGCTGTGAAAGCTAATCCACATGACCATAAAATGGTCATGGCTACGTCTTCTCGTAGACTAATCCTGAAACGTTCCATTTATATGAACAGCTTCATTAATTCATGACCCTTTGAAAAAGACACAATTTGGTAGAATTTTCTAGTGACTGTGATAGCATTCTCATAACAACTAACTGATAAATCAGTATATTACCTGAAAATAAAAATTAGCAAGAGTTATTGTTTTCATTGTTTTATTTATTTTTAATTCTCTATAGAAAGCAGTGCAGATAAAACTTGTAATGGTTATCTCTTCATGTTGATAATTTACACTGTGTACCTGAAATGACTTTGTTTCATCTGCACAAGCTCATCAGTGCTTGCCTTTTTATAATTAGCAGTCATAAACTAGAATTATTTGTTAGAACTTCTGCTTTAATTTTGTTTTTATTCACTGAAGATTGAAAAGTAACATGTAAACAATTCTCAGTTATTCATTGATATTCTATGGGTGAAAGTAAATATCATTACTCTTCTATGTTAATGCATTAAAGCAAAACCTCTTCATATGAACAATGAATATAAAACTAGAAACAAGAAGAAAATTTCTGGTACATCTCATATTTTCAGAGACAAATATGATTTTAAATTCACTGAAGAGAAAAATACTCTCTTGGGAAAGTTTCAAATTAATTTGTAATTAGCGGAAAAAAAAAGAGTCAAACAATAGGAATATTTTTACCCAAGTTATTTGTCAGTGCAACTCAAGTGCTCTGAATGTGTGCATTAAAATATGTGTTTGTATAAGAAGCTAAGATTGTGATGACATGAGAAAGATGTAAAGAGATGCAGAAGATAGCAAAATGAAATGTGACAGTGCCTTTGTTGCAACAGTGTGATAAGTTTTTTAACCATGTCATTTCCATGTTATACACACACAGATTTTTAGTCATTTACGTAGTTGTTGGATTTCATTACAAAATTATGAGTGTCCTCCAAAGTATGGTTGTATAACACAGACAGGAATGGCATGTTATATGACTAGAATACCTGCTAAATGGAAACAATATTAGAAGACTTCTAGTAATGTTGTTTAGAATGTCTTACAGATGTAGTGGAGTCGACATATTTAGTCAGTGTATATATAAACGAGAGGGATGTAGTTCATCATGTTGAGTAGATGATAACTAGCCAGAAAGATTAAATGAGGAAAAAGAAAAAAGCAATAATGGGCTGAAAAGGCTAAGACACATGCACAGAACGCTGTTAACAGACAGGACAAACATTTTGATGTGTTTACTGATGAGAAGCTCTATTATCTCAGCTAACACAATACCCTCTCTTTCAGACAACTCAATTTCAGATGAACACAACATTGTTCTGAAAATTTCAGTTTCATCTTTTAATTGATGTAAGTAGAATGAGGCCTAGCTTACAAATATTGTGAAGAAACTTTATTTTGATTTAGCAAGAAAAATCATTACTCAAAATTAAGAATCACATCTCTTATCTCCAAACAGAGATCTAAAAAATCCAGTGCAAATGTGCTGGAAGGAAAAAGTATAAAAACATGGAAATAAAAACATGGAAGTTAGTTATTGTTTAGCTAGTCTCTCTTAGCTGCTTTTCACAACTGAAGATCATAACCAAAGATTAATTTTCCTGTAGCAAAATTTTTGTGTGAACCTGAGAGACTTTATCTTTCAAACAATTAAGATGCCTTTTGAAACAGAATTTGTAACCTTTATCATTTTAAAATTTCAGAAAATCTTACAGTCAGCTTGTTCAAATACTTATTTTGGATAAATGTGTCTTTGAAAATTGTCGTCTTTTCAGTTGAAGGTGTTTCTACCATGTTGCCAATGTTAAGGTTGGTATATTAAAGATCCATGGGGAAGTTTTTTGCTAAATAGCATTTTAAATAAGTTCTTTATTCTCTGAAAGCTGGGATGGTTTCGTAGTCCCTTCCAGAGAAGAAAATGGAAATTTTATCAATGAAGATCAGGATTTTACCTCAAAATTTACCTTGCCAAATCTTTTGTCTGTTCTGTACCCTATTTCTCCTCTCCTGCTTTTGCTAGAACTTCTATTATACTAGATTCTTGGGGAAGCCTTCATCTTTTTATAATAAAATGAACATAAAAATTAATTCACACAAATGTCATGTATGAAGCTGAGTTCAGAGGGAGTGAAGGAACAATTGAACAACTGCTTCGTAAGGCATGTCATATATCAAGTATTAAAATTCTACATTTCTTGTTCCATAATTCTGTCTCTTGATGAAGAACAGGGAAGAAGCTTTTCCAAGACTTTTCAGGAAGTATTACAGAATTTGAATCATCCATGCTAGTATGAGTGAAAACCTGATAAAATATTAGTTTTCCATATAATTTCTGAAGACAGAAGAGCTGTCTACATTGAAATCTTCATTTAATGTTTAAGAATTATTGACTGAGCAATACTGGTAAAGCACATATTCTGTATCTGTATATCTGGCCTCCTTCTGCTAAATTACTCAGTGTTAAACTTTGTCTTTATCAAGGTCCATAGGATGATTCAGATTGGCAGGAACCCCAGCAAGTCATCTAATCCTATCTTCTGCTCTAGGCACAGTAAAATGAAGAAGCTCAGCTTTTACTGGTGTCTCCACATACATGTAATATTCAACATACTGCTATAGCCATTTGTTCTTCCAGCATGGAATCCCCCCAAAAATTTCTCATTACACATCTGTGCATAGTTATATTTAAAAATGAATCAGAATGAAAATACTTCATATTCTTCCTCCATTAAAAAATGGCATTGCTGGCATTAACATATTATAAAACATGTATGTTAGGATTAATGATATTGTTCTCTGAATTTTAAGAGTTGTTTTTTTTTTTTTTTCTGTCACTTTTTTTAATTGGATGAAAAATAGGATTCAACTGGTAGTGGACTGCAAAACCCAAAGGATTTTTTTCTAGTGTCAGTATTGTTGTTATATGTACTGAAAGCATACTTGGCAAGGTAAACCAGTTTCATTACCAAGCTGTTGGTATATTTTTTCATATTTACAAATATGATAAAAGAAATATAGTTAGTGACATGGAGTTTTGTACATGTATAGAAAATGATCAGTGTGGCTAACGTGAATGAGAGTTATCACTTGTTTTGACACAGGAAACACTTGATTTCATAATCATATTTTCTCAGGGGGAAGGAAACATTCTGAAATTATACAAAGTCTGACACATACTGTATCCCACTCTTTCCTTATAATGTGAAAATCAGTTTTGCAGTATTCATATTCTTAAGCAAGTGTCAATACAGGGGATATTATTTTCCATTGAGAACTATCTGGACTCATTTGTAATATATGACATTGAAAAAGTAGCTCTCAAACACATGCCATCATTTACCTGCAACATATTCCTGTCTCTGTAAGACAGACTGAAGTTCTATATGACAGTTTTCCAAATAAATCTGATTCCATTCTGTCTTGTAATCATTGCATTTTTCTGTGCTATTAAGACTTGCTAAAAAAAAAAAAAAATCAATTATTTTCTTCAGAGACCATGCTGTGTTCTGATTAGAAAGGAAATGGTAGAGGAATTAAGGTTTTGAGATAATAAAATCAAAATCCTGCGTGTGCTCTATTGCACTAATCAAATGTTACTTTTTAAGACATAATTTAGATAATTAATCAATCAGTTGTTACTGGTTACATTCATGAAAACCACTGTTGTATCACACACGTGTGTGTGCGTGTGTATATATATATATTTATATATATATAAAAGAAATATGTTTTTTCATAAGTGATGGTATTTCAAAGCTTGGCTAGTGACAGAGTTCCATTAGCAATAGTAAATAATTGGATAGTGATGAAAGGAAGTGTAGTGAAGACTTGGGTATAACTGTCCCCCATCACGAAGCAAAAAGTACTGAACTTCTGAATCACTAAAGTGTTGCTTAAGTCCTTCAATGCCCGTGATTTGTATTCTCCATACAGCTTCCAATCAGCATGAGTTTTATGCAATACTTTTAGCTCATCTACCTCGGTAAACTGTGACCATCTCCGTAGCTAACCAGCAGCAACAACAATAGCATATTGAAGCTGTTCATCACACTGAAGCTATTCACATTGCAAGACGTGTGATGAATGTTTAGGATTTGCTAGAAATCAGAATGATAATTTTCCAGTGACTTCAATAGGTTTTGGGTAAGGGCCTTGTTTTAAAACTTTATGTTAAAATGTCATACACACACCCTTTTTTTAAATTCTCATTAATTTTTAGAAAAGCAAAAGTTCTATCGAAGAGGGAAGCACCTATGAATACTTTTGAAAGATATATTTTAAAAATAGACACAAAACTGGAGAAAAAAAAAAAGTCATCCATGGAAATGTGGTAATAATTCTTATTTTACCTGGACAAAGGGAGGAATACAAACAGAGGCACCATAGATTCCTGAAAGAAAGCCAGCTAAACAAGTACGTGAATGTGAGAATGTTTGTTCATAAATATAGTGCTAGCTAGGTTAGGGCAGTTTCAGATAGTCAAATCCTCTGCTTTATTAGGAGAGATTACATGAAGAAGGGTTTTCTACAGACTCACTATGAATCTAGCATATAACCAGGTATTTGCAGAGAACAGCATTATTTAACTAGTTATATTAAATGAAACAGATCAATTAAGAAAGAAACCTAGCAATTTAGAAATCCTTTTGGACTTGAGATAGATTATTTGAACCTGAAACCTCCACACTGCAACAGATACCTGCTGGACCACGAATGTGTATTTGTAGAAAAGAAAAGATATTTAGGGTTTTAGTAAGCCACTTTGCTTATAAATTTCTGAATATTTTCCTTATGCTTCCAGATATCAACAATTAAATGGAGGGATAGAAGCCTGAATTCCAATCAAGGAACTCATAGAAACCAGCTGAAAAAACTCATTCACCCAGTATGTCTTACAGCCTTACTGAGGGTACTTGTTTCCTAAGCAATTTCCTACTTAAAAGTATCAAATCCACAGCTACCTGAAACACTATATGAGAATACAAACACACTTCCCATTTCTTTTTTAATTTTTTATTCAATGTAAGAATATTTTTGTAATTGCATGAGGCTGTATGATCTGTTATATATTATTGTGGAACAGCATAAATTAATTAATATGGCATCCAGAATTACCTGTTTAGAGGTAGATTCTTACGCGCTACACTCTGTAGTGTGTTATACTATTTCAGTTTGCCCTCTCCTTTATTAATACAGTCAAAAGGACAAGCACTGGGTTAAGGGGTTATGGCTAGGGCCTAGGCCTAGCCTGTCTGTTGTTCCACCTCCACTCAGATGGGCACTGCCAGATCAGCAGGTATTGCAGCACATACATAGTCTCTCCTTGCTCCAGTTCTGTCAGGTGGTCTGAACTTATGGAAGAAAAAACAAGCAAACAAAACCAACAAAAAATGCTGAATGAGAGCAAAGTAGATGCATAGATAAGCTTTCAGACAAATTCCAATTTAAGGTATAAGGGTGATAAATTCCAATTTAAGAAACAAAGAGGGTGCGAAGGAGATAGCAACAAAATACCCAAGGCATTGATCTAGTGGGCTGCTTAGCTGCAGTCAGAAGAGCATCTCTGGCCACACCCCTAGATGTACACTTGTGTGTTTTCGACACAAGATCTCCAGTCCCATGTGAGATTTCCCATTTTAAGATTTGCAGTATAAGGAACCTTACAAAGGTATAAACTACATCCACACTAAATATGCATCTACATTAGAAGTGTATCTGTTATTTTGTTGTTATTGTTTGTTATTTTTTAATTGTGTTCTTAAACCTATAAACTGGGATTATTTGCAGAATAACAGATTAATCATTAGGGTGAACTGCATTTGCTGTACTGAGATTATTAGAGCTATTGCAATTTATAGCTACTGAAATTTTGTCCCACCATATGAAAAACTTTTAGCAAATTATTAATCATCATACAGAGAGAAAATATAAAAGCTTCATTATAAAACCTAAGAAAAAATATGTCTCATCTACTTTCTGGACACCAGGAAAACTTTATAAACTGAAAAAATGACTAAAATTATTTCCTGTGTTCCATGTATGCTTCCCCTTGTGTATTAATTACTCTTCCATGCTTATCTGATACCAGTCTGCTTTTAAGTCACTAATTAAAATATGAAATGTGGAAAGTTATTTTTAAGCACAGAATTCTATTGTTTCATCCAGCTGAATCATTCCTTCTGTATTTAAAGATGACTTACCACGTATTTCAGATCTTAGAGTCCAAAATGGAACGGATACTGAACAGAAAGTGCTAGCTTTGTCTTTCAAAACAAAGCTTTATGCTCTGTTTCTAGTTTCTGTCTCAATAGTTAACCAAAATCACTATCCTCTGGGAACTATCCCGATCTAATTAGTAATGCTGGAGCAAGACCACAAATGTAGCCATGTTAATCTCATCTGCATTCAAAACACAGGGAAAAGTCTGTTTTTGGAAAGAAAGATTCCTTCTATTTCTTGTCTCTGCACAATTCTCCTCTGTCTCTGCTCTACTTAACTGGTTACTCTAGATGTTATTTTCTTGTACCAAAAAGCCTCCATCAAAAATGCATTTACAAAATACTCTTCTTCCACAGGATCTTTCACATCACATTCTTGTCAGATGCATACACCAAATGAAGTATTGGCACTTAGTAAATAGTAATAAGGAAGAGTCTAAAGGGTCTTTCATTAGTATCTTTGCAAGACTATGTGAACACATTGCAAGCAGGAGACTACAAAATACATTAAAAAGAAAATAAAGACAAAAGGAATCACTGAAAATTGTACTAAATAGTATCATAAATCTATTTGAACCTACAGATTATCAAGAAATATCACCAATTCCTTGTTGTTTATCAAACTCAGTATTCACAATGGGAAATCCATGTGACCAAACAGCTTGCCAGACAGAAGAGCTTATCCTGACTCAATGCCATATAAACTATCTACATAATATTTTGTATGTATAGGATACACACAAATATTACACATAACTTACATCCCAAAGTGCAACATTATGAAGTGAAAATTATGCCAGCAACACTAGCATTGAACAAGGATGAACTTCTGCTGTTCTATATCTCCATGCTGTTAGAAATCACTAAGACTACCTGAATTATCTCTTTCTGTCAAAAACCATGACCTGTTGGGGAATTTTTGCTTGGTGCGATACTGAAGTATTTTAGTGAAACTCCAGCTCTCATATAAAGATATAGGTACCCTCCCTAAATTTTAATGTCATAAGAATATTTACAATAACAAATTAACACACACAAAAGTGGACTCAATTATATCTCCATCACAGAATGAAAACTGAGAATCTTAAGAACAAAGTCTTGGGTATTCAAGCTTATTTTGTGACTGGAGCTTTCCCTTGTGTGAAACTGAGTAAACAAGAAGAAATTCAGCATTTACATTAAATACTTTATGGGTAAGGTCAGAAACAGCCTCTCATGGAAATTCTCACAAAGTGCAAACTCAAATAGACCCAGAAAGATTTCAATCATAGCAGCTGATACTTTTGAAATATGTACAGCTACAAAAGGTCTCACTTACATACACAGATGTCTCAAAGTTCTGTTATATGGCACTGCTTTATGCACTCAGAGCTATGACTTTCCATCAGAGTATTAAATATTTTTATAAAAATGACCCTAATCTTTTATTTTGCCTTTTAGTTTAAAAAAAAAAAAAAAAAAAAAAAAAACAGAAAAAGTGAAACAGAAGTATTTTACAAAAATCTGAAATGTAACTACATTGTATTTGTAATTGTACATAATTGTGCAATTCTACATTCTAATAGAATTATATTACAACTTTTTAATGTCTAAAATATTAGTGAAAAAAAGAAAGGCTATCTCTTACTATCTCTTATAAATAAAAATGTCAATTTTAAGATCTTAGTATTACAGAAGTTCTTAGAGAACTAAACCATCCTTGGACAGGTACAATTGTTATGAAGTATGCCTATAATGAGATTCTGAGCCAAGACAAAAATATTTAAATACAAATTCCAATTTTAAATGAATAAATAAATTAATAAACAAATAAATGAATGAATAAATAAAATCAAAATTAAAGCAAACACCACAACCCCACACACATATTTGACTGTAATTCGTTATATATTTGTAAAAAAAAAAATGATTTAGGAATAGCATGGTGATGTATGCACATTGAGGGTAAAGTAGAAAGAACACAAGAGTTCTTGTCATGTTTTTATCGTGTTTATCATGTTTTCTGGCTGCAAGGATATACTCTGGACCAAATGAAGTTTAACTGACTAAGATTTCATAGATCTTAGTGAACTTCATCAAGGACAAATCTGTGTCAAGATTAGGACTTGAATACAAATTATTTCAATTTCTAATTGGTGCCTTTACTACCAAACAATTTAAACATTACACAGAATTCATTTTTAGAAGCAAAACATCTGCAGTTAGTACACCAATGAACTTTTTAATATAAACTATAGTTTAAAAGCATACTTTTCATGTTTTGCTTCTCATCTAATTCAGAGTAATTCTTTTAACATTCAACATGTGACATAGCTCTGAGATCTGCACGTTGACTCTGTGGATGCTAAAATGTATAGCTCTTTAATTATAGAAAGGTCTCCTGATGTAGTTTACTTAAAAATAAATAATTAAATAAATAAAAAATAAAATAAAGTGAGAGAGAGAACACTTTCACACAGTTTTGGAAATTATACTTAACTAAGACTTATGTTCATTATCTGAACTGAAATAAAGGAGATCCTATCCAAGATTTCATAACAATCTTTCAAGTCTTGTGGAGCTGGTAGCACAAGATGACTGCATCTTCTATAAAGTTACTTTCTTCCTTGTTGTTTCAGGAATTAATTCCATTACTATATCTGTTATTCTTGCTTTTTACCTTTCTTCTTTTTACATCCTCTCTCTATATACTTCTCAATTGAATAAAAATGTTCTTAAGTTCAATGCTGTTTGGAAATGCAAGCTCTCATTGAATATAAGAGAAAATATATTCACTAATATGTTTAGGAGTTTTGCTTCATATCCTTGAATTTTAATACAGTATTTTTTCACTTTTTTTTTTTTTTTTTTTTTTTTCTACTAGATATTTACAAATACTTTTACTGTTAAATTGTAACAACAAATTCTACCTGTACAGGTATATTTTCTGCTTTAAGAGAGTTACGTTTTAAGAAAGAAATTCTACAATGATATATTTACTATAACATCAATCCAAGTCCCAAAGCACCTTTCCTTGCAAGAAGGTATTATGCTATCACATGCTAGAACTTCAATAGGTCAAATCAAATATGATGTAACAAATGCAAAGCAGTTCCATGTGGATGCATGTGGAGTATTCCAAAATATTTCATGGAGACAGAAATGTATAGTTTCCTCTAGGCATCAGATAGCACAAACTCTAATCCTGTCACTCTTTCTCTGTCCTTTGCACTTGCTTCAAACTGTACAGTCAAGATTCAACAGGAGAGCTCCTGTCATATTAAAAGAAAAAAAAAAAAACAATTTCTTAATCTATCCCACTCATTCCCCCAAACCACATTGTTTTATTTCAGGTCATAATGAACTATATCAAATTACAGGCTGTCACATACATTCACAATATGTTGTGGCACATCATTAACTGATGCAGACGTTCAGACTAAGGGCCGGTTTATGTATATACATATGTACAAAGAAAGATAACTGGATGTGATCTTTGCTGTTCACCCAGATACAGTTTGGTTACACACAGATCACTCCAGGGACATACAGGTATAATAGAAAAGATCCATATACCATCAGAACTTCCTTTGTACCTGTCTGACACCATCAATTTGCACAAAATCCAGCTGCACAGAAATAATATTGTATGTGCATCTATCTTTGCAAATTTCATTTTAATAATACATACAAGCACAGGGGACTTCAACTTTTTAGAGTCTTATTCTTTTCCACTTGTTGTCATGGATACTGTATCTTCTCCTCTTTCTCTTTTCTCTCCTTCATCATATTTGACTTTTGCGTGTTGGTGTCCATGGTGACATCCTGCTATCAGTATACAATGCGTATCCCAACTTCCATATTTTTATAATGAGCTCAGGTATTTAAAGAAGTTTCTCCTATGTGACCAATATTATTGCATCTTAATCTCTTTTTACTAGCAGAAAAAAAAAAAAAAAAAAAAAAAGCAGTTTGTGTGCTTATGCAATATTTTCTGTTATTCACTTCAATAAACTCATAAGTTGCAACATCTTATTTTCAGGACGGCCTCTGGGGACAGCTGTCATACATTCAATCCATCATATAAGCAAAGGGGGATGCTGAAAAATCAGGAAATTGTTTATACATCAAAATATAATTGGCGAAATTTTCAGTGATGATGAACTTCAAAAGTAGACAGTGTGAGCAAGCAGGCAGTGCAAGAAATTCAGAATCTGGGAGAAGAAAGAGCATTTCAAAAATGCACAATTCCTCTTAAACTCACTGTTACTTTCAAATGATTTAACAAGATACTTATTCAGGTAAAAAAAAAAAAAAAAAAGCAGAATTTAGCTGTGATGCATATGATTTCATATGACTTTCCATTTGTTAGACACTTTAGACCCCCCCCTTTTTTTTTTTTTTTTTCAGAAAAAAACAGCATGCACAGTCTGAGAAGGGACAACTTACCACTTAAGACACATTTGAAGATGTTCCTTGCTCTGATCTGATATGAGGGCACACCTTATTTTAATGATTTGGAGTTTAAAGGATTGGTATAGAGTTATGTTGATCCTTGCTTATTATAAGGACTAGACAGTTTTGGCTTGCTGGAAATTTTTCCTGATACACTTCAGAAAAGTAGTGACAAGGTACTGGTCCCAGTGAGGCAGTGGCAAAGCTTCCAATAGCTTCAATAAGGCCAAGGTACCAAATGGCACTTCAAATTTGCACAGAGGGTAGAAATGTAACCTGAGCAGAAAGTCAATGCAAGCTCTAGGTTTACCAGAGCCCCAGTGAAACTGAAAAACAGAACAGAAATTAATCACTGTGCTGGACTTTGCCTGGCAGAGGCTTTCAAACACTACTCTGAATATTTGTGGTAGGAATTCTGACATACTGAAGTAGTCAAAATGTAAAGAAATAATTCAGATCTGTTTTGGTGCAATAAACTAACCCAGATAAACAATGATTACAATTCTATGAAATCATATTTGTTGGGGCACAAGTGTAGGAATTTTCAAGTACATGGTATTCACAGAAAATTGTCCCTAGTGATATGTATTGTAGAAATTCAGCCATGGGTACTATGAATCACTGACTTGGTAGTTCCTCCCTGAGATGCAATTCAGAAACATCTCCCTAATTTCCTTCACTTGTTTTTCCATCTCCCCAGGAGACAACTATTCTAACTTGCTTGCTCAGTACATTGAGATCTGAAAACTGGCTGCTAATTACCATGTGTTTCAATTCACAACTTAACTGGTGATCTGGGAAATCAAGCCATGGTCTCATATGCACAATAAGATCAATAAGCTACCACCTAGACTGCTGAGACATGATGCCAGTGTTTGCCGTTATATTGCATTAACACTCTGGTTTGCTCCTAAATTCTAATGACTATGTGCAGTTAAGTTACTCAGACTATTTGGTCAAATTAACCTCTATTCTGAAACAAACAAACAAACAAACAAACAAACAAACCAAACAAAAATATCCAACCAACCAACCAAAACAAAAACAAACAAAACAAAACTAACTAAACAAAAAAATCATGTGAATCACACCTAGTGGCAAAAGATAACGGATTCCAATATAACTTCTAACTAACAGATGAAAAGGGGCATGTTTTTTTTTTCAAAGTAAGTTTTGCTAAGTTTGTCTTTTTTTTCAATGTTAAAAAGGTGGGGAGGAACAAAACAAAATTATGTTTTTTTCCTCATTTATAATGGTTAATATGCCTTCAAAAATGATAGTAATAATAATAAACTATACAGACTAAAAGGAAAACATCATGGGAACACAGAAGTTATATAGAAATAATTATTTTTTTCATATGGAATAGTTGATACAGATCTATTTTGAGTTGAACAAATTCACACAAGTAGCAAATGCACGCTCAGATACCCTTCCAGTATGCATATGTTCAGTAACTAATAATGAAGAACTGAGAGTATTCTAAAGAAAACTTCATTTATTTATGTTTAGATTTCTATATTACTAAACAGTCTTTACATTTACTTATGAAACCTCTGGTTTTGGGAGAACATTTTTTCAGCCTAGAGAAATCAGTTATCAAAATAATTATAAATCTTGAATTAACTATTTGGTTTTACAGAAGACAAAAAACAAGAAGAAAAAAAGAACAATTACAAAACAATACAATATAGTTCCCACGTTGTAGAGGGGAATTAGTCTTACAGCAGATCTGGGTAAAAAATAAATACTATTAATGGCAAGCAGCATTTGCAAATGATTGTACAATTATGGACCAAAAAGGCAGGTTAATACATTTTCAGTTCCATAGTTTTTGATACTAGCTTGATTTTTTAAGGCATTTTATGACATATCTCCATTGTATTATGATGATTTTACATTAAAATCCTTTTTTTTTTTTTTTTTTTTGTCTCTGTATCTACTCTAATACTAAAACTATCAGCCCCTCTAACACTAAGGTCGTTATCTGATGCCTGCAGTATATCCTCTCTGAGGATATACTTAAAGCTCTTATCTAGGGATAAATCATGGGGTCACACATCTGTTTAAAGACATGATAGCCTTGTCTGAAAAAAATTAACCCTTTTTCTCATAGTTGTCTTCATCTTCTGTGAGACTTATGCAAAATTATCTATCAACTTATTCTCTCTCCCCACTCCCCATCCCCCCAAAAAAAAGAAAGGGGGGAGAGGGATGGGAGGGAAGAAGAAAGGAGAAAACCACTGGAAAAGAGGGAGATCAATTTGCTTCTGTATTATTATAACACTGTCATATGTCTGAATACATGCTATTCATTAGTTTAAATTTTAGGCATACACTTGACACTCAAGAAATGTAAAATAGCATCTTGATTTGTTCAGCTAAAAAAAAAAATCTTCCAGAGTATTACAAAATGCTTTTTTTCTGTAGTTTTCTGTATCTAGTCATTACAGGTGGCCCAAGATCTGTCTGTTGAGACAGATTATGACATGCCAGTTTTTTTTGCCAAGGCTCTAGGCACTCTGATATACCATTAATAATTCAATTAAATTTCAGTAACATTAAAATTATCAATTCAAAAAGAAAGCAGCCAGACTGCCATAAAAATAATAATAATTTTAAAAACTACCCTAACCTTTACATGTTCTCACTGTTATGGAAAAAATGCAGACATCTTTGCAGACAAATCTCTTTAAGCATCCCAGTCATAACAATGACCTATTTTAGGACAAGATAAGCCTATTCCAAAATTTCAAGCCATTTTTAACTCTGCTAGTCTTCTCCAAAGATATTCAAAAGACTGAATCATAAAATCAAACTCTGTCACATGGATCTTTGACACGCAGATACATTCTTTATGTGCGTGCTTGGCAGCCACACTGCACAAATGATTTTTCCACTTAAATAATGAAATTCTGCTTAGAGGGCAATCTTCCTTGTCTCTTTCTTACTAAGGGCACAAAGTGTTTAACCAATATAACTTTAAAAGTCCTTCAGGAACTGGTATTCCATTGAAAATATTTCCTTTTGAAGGATGCAGTATGGCCTGCTGGAAAGCAGTATGGGAGAAAACAGCATTTGTACCCATTTACCCGCCTGCTCTCAGACCAGCCCCCTGGATCTTTTTTTTTTTTTTTCTTTTTCTTCTTTGCAGGGCAATAACTGGCACTGGTTGTCTTGTCTTGTGTAGGATGTCTGCTTTGTATGCAGCCTAAGCAACTGGAATGACACCAGAGACCATGGTTAAAGTAACTGAGCATGTATCACAGCTTCCTGTGATCTATCCTCAACCTGTGTATGACCAGTGTAGATATCAGGCAAGTGGAAGGACACACAATAAACTATTAATGATGAAAACTTACACCTATGACTTCCTCAGTTTGGGTGTGTTTTTTGTTGTTGTTGTTGTTTGTTTGCTTGTTTGTTTTGTTTTGCTTCTCGTACAAACTATTTTCAGTTACGTATTGCTTAGGAGAAACAGGTGTCCATGAGACACAGGTAATGACATGGCAAAGGTAGATCTTCTCATAGAGGTAACTGAATATAATGAACAGATCAGAGCAAATCTCTTGGTTACTATTTTTTTCCAGTCCAATATCCCGTATCCTATCCTCTTTCCACTCTTCCACTCATATAGAGTGGAAGACCACACCAAAAGACTACCAATAGTCAGAAAGACCACATCCAAGACAAACAAGCAAAGAGATTTCACTCTACATCAGTTTTTCTTCATGCAGACTTCATCACCAATGGCCTTGTCAGGAGGAAATGGCTCTGTGAAACCATCAGCAGAGAAATGAGTGTTGTAGCTGGGTCCCAGAAGCTGGATGCATTTTCCTGACAGAAATTATCTGTATCATGTGTCCGAACATACAACTGGATACAAGTCCTGAGATGGAATACAGTTGAGACCGCATTTTTCCAATCAGACTAATAAAAAGTCCTCAGTGAAAAACTCAGATTTCATCTAAGGAACTTTTTAAAAATAGAAACTGCCAACTGTACAGGGTTTTCTTTTTAATTCATTCAAATATTTTCCCAACAGAAATATCATACAGTTATATTTCACAGGATCTATTTTTCTGTGTCGGAATTTCCATTCTCTGCAGTGGACTTAGCTCCCATGCACGTATTTCCCGTGAATGACTATAATCACAAACTCCTTATGAGGACTGACAGGTAGGTACCATTGGAGATATAACCTAACCTAAGACCACAGTAGACAAGAGAATGAAAACATAATTACTAAATTACAGCTTCAGAAAGCACTAAGGTAGCTTTACAAAGGGAAATATTTTGGTTTTAGATAGTTCACAGACATTTTTCTAGAGGAAAGAATACCTGACAGCAGTATTTTAAATATACGTATAGCAAACCATTTGAGAAGCAGTGGCTTTTGCAAAGCTGAGAAAGGTAGATTTTTATTTACTTTTTTTTTCCCTGACAATATTTATTTTAGCTGTAATTTCTACCTGTATTTTTCCTGTCCGTAACAGCTATTTCTCTCTTTCTTTTTTCTCATCCTTCATTTTGGAAGGTAATTAACCAAAGCTAAACTACTTCTACACTCTGACCAGCTGATGATTACTGATACAAACTTACTTTGAAATATTTCCAGTTGAGCATTATAATGGCTCCCTGTAGAGAAAGGCAACTACTATTTAACAGTAAACGTGCTTAATTTTGACTTGCAAACTTAAATGAAGGACATAGGACAAACTTAAATGTAGGACATAAAGTACTGTGAATTCAGGACAATATAACGCTGCAATTAAAAATAAAAGGGGGGTGGGAGGGACACAAGAATCCAAAACATTGACACAGATTTCTCATCAGGGCTCTCAAAGTAAATTTGTGTACTGTAAATTTGTGTACTAGAAATGCATGCTTGGAGACAGTTCAGAGCAGTCTGTTATAGTATCATATAAAGCTTCAAAACTTATCTCCCCCTGTCTTGTTGAACTCTTGCCTGGCATAGGAGATACTTATATTCAAGCAGAACAGATGCTGATTTGTAGATTTAATGTAGAACTGCTTTTATGTAGTAATAAAACCCTTCTAAAAGCATTGTGTGAAATAGCATTGCAATAAATCAAACAGCTTTCAGACTTGCATCTCCATTTTCTTTGTATTTAAATCCCTATTGATAATGCAATAACTACCACTACCTAATTAGACCTTGTTTTGCAACTAGCATGTACTGCTGCCACAACTCTTAGAACTTCCAAATGAAGCCAGAGGATACTGCAGCACTCAGTAATTCAGATTATGTCTTCTTGAACTGCACTCATGGCCTCAGTAGTGTGCAGCAGGATTTTAGAGGCTACCATTCTGTATTCAGAATACCATTCTGTCCTAGCATTCTGTCCTTATTTGGGAAAAGAAATTTGGTATTTCCACATCCGAAAGCTTTCTTTACATTTGAAAAAGTTTTCCAAATCACAAGGTAGAGAAAATATGTTTATAGGATGTTTGAAGTAGTAAGCCCAAATACCAAGTAAGACAAATACGGTAGTATAACTAGTTAGTCAAATTTAAACTGAAGGAAAATTTAAATCTTGGATTGTGACCATGGCAAATGGGAACATTTTTATAGTACTTAGTGAGGAAAACAGAAAAAATTGCAGACTTGCTAGGAAAGAATTAAGAAGTGAAAGTGAGCATTTTCCCTCACTGCTATCTCTTTTTCTGCAGAAGAACCCAAGTCACTGAAGATACCAAAAATCAAGAATCACTATTCTATCAGGTTATGCATGGATAACATATTGTATTTCTTCAACCATTTCAAAAGTTGGCTAAACCAAAGTATAACCTTTTTTCTTCTTATAAATGATACAAAATTTTTCTGAATGCATTAACTTTTGGTATAACCAAAATTACACGTGATTTAGATCTTCCTTTTCTCCCATCTAAAAATAATTCAAATATTTGTGTTTCCAGATCTTTGTAAAATAAAACTATTAGTTTTGGTTAGCAATTTTCCCCTCAAACTTGTTCAATCTTATTGCTATACCTTGATTTTTCATAGTAAAATTTGCTCAATGACTTAGAAAAATGTATTCACCCACACTGTTGTTTAGAAAAAGGCTCTCCGCACAGACTACCTAATTGTGTTGCCTACTGTTAGTCTGTTGGGTTGTACTAGGTTTACATGGCAAAGTTTTAGTATTGGAAGGGCTGCAAAGGTGGTCTCTGTGAGGATAAGTTAGATGAGCCAGTTCCAGTCAGCTCCTAGAGGTGAGCCAATGAGTAACTCTGGTTGCACCTCTACATTTAAGAAATGGAAAAAACACTGCACAACAGCAGCTGGGAAGGAGTGAGAAAATATCAGAGAAATAACCCTGCATACACCAAGGTCAGTGAAGGAGATGCTCCAGGGAGCAGAAGTTCTGCACACTGTGGAAAGAAGCATGGTGGAGCAGGCTGTCCCCCTGCAGTTCATAATGTACCTTTAGTGGAGCAGATTTCCACACTGTAGCCTGTGGACAGGTGGACATTGTGGCACAGTCAGTCTTGCAGGAGCTGCAGACAGTGGTTTGTACTCGTATTGGAACTGTTCTTGAAGAACTGCAGCAAGTGGGAAGCCCGTGTAGGATCATTTTGGGAAGGAGGGCATCTTATGGGATGGACCCCACAGTGCAGCAGGGGAAAAGAGTGACAATGAAGGATCAGTAGAGTTGATGGACATTCTCATGTGCTGCCTGGGAAGAGCAGGTGGAAGAGGGTGAATGGAGGAGAAGATTTTTTTAGTTCTATTCTAGTTCAGTCTTCACTGCTCTATTGCCTACTAATAGGCAATAAATTATATTAATCTCTCTTACATTGGGTCTGTTTTGCCCATAACAGTAACTGGTATGTCATCTCCCTATCCTTACCTCAGTGCATGAACTTTTTTGATCATATTTTCTTCTTGAGGAAGGGGGATGAAAGACTGGTGTGGTGGTGCTTAGCTGCCCATCAGTGTTAAAACACCATGTCTGAAAGAAATTATAAGGCAAAGACCTTCCTAGCTACCTCTTAAACAGGGAAAGACCTATTTTTTCTCTGTAAAACAAGGTTTATTTTTCTAAAGGTTTATTTATGTGTGGGGGATAGCAATTCTGCTGATATGTGTGTCCTTTTTCTAAGCCTTCTTAAGTCACCTGAAGACTGAGAAATTCATCTTTTCTGAGACAAGTACACTCTGTGAATAAGAACAGTTCAGCCAAAATCCTGCTATCCTTGTCATTAAGGAGGGACATCTTCCCCTTTCTTTACATACAGTCTTGTCCCATGCTCTTAATACCTCCCCATTCCATCAATCTGCCATGTGCATTTAACAAAAATGGCAATCCAAATGCAAAATTTCTCTCAAAATCCTAGTGTAATGATTAGTAGGATGTGGAAGAGTAAATTGGAAGATTAGTTTATTATTATTATTCCTTCCCTTCCCATTTGCCATTAAGCATTGAGGCCCCTTGGGATCTCAGGAGAGACAGAAGCCGGTAAAACAGATTCAAAAACATTACACAAGCATAATTATTCATATATATCACGCTCTTTATTTGTATGCCAAATGGCTACAAGACAGTATGTAATGTTCCATAACATCTAAAATCTTAAAATTTAAGTCTTTAAGGGGCAGGGACAGGAAGAGGTTTGGTCTCTCCTGTGGGAAAACACAGTGCTGTATTTCTTATTTTCCTGTTTGAAACTGTAGCCTCACCTTTCCTCCCCGCCACTCTCCTTTATGGACTCACGTTGCCCTGTCCTATTAAGGGCTATTAGGGGCTTCTTCTAGCTGAATACTAGCAATGTAACAGTGATTGTACACACAGACTACTCCCAGCATGGGACTGGTGCTCACGATGGTGCTTCTCAAAGCTCTCTTCTTTTTATGCTCACATGCTTTATATTTGTATTAGTTGACCATACTAATGCTATTGGAGGTCACAAAGTAATAAAAATATTTTCCACCGACTACTATTAATCCATTGACAAATACTGTCAAACATGGAAGCAGTCTACAAAAACAACATGCTTTTCAACCTCAACTGTTATGCTAATATATATCTGTTGCCTTTTTTTCTTTTTTTTTTTTCTATTGTTGTTCTTACTATGGGCAGCTGAGCCACTCAAGGAAATAAACTGCAATGCATAAAGAAGACACAAGAAATCTACCTACTAGCAATGCTTCATTAGTATTTATTCATTGTTTTTATTTGCTTTAAAGAACAAGGAGACAGAATATAATAGTCTTTTTTACTAGTATTTAAATTCTACTTTACTCTGAGTGGTGTATCGAGTATTGTATTCCATCACCTATTTCATTTAGTTTGCCAGTGAAACAATCTTTCCTTTGATGGGGTTTGTTCAAACTGCAACCTTGGATATATAAACCAAAGATGAAAAATTATGCTGTGAGTAAATTTTATTTTAAAATATATATGGTGAAAATGAAAGGTATCTCTTTATATTTAGAAAGGTATCTCTAAATATAAAGTACAAAGTGAAATTCAGCTACATTACCAGTCCTACAGTGGATTTAAAAATAAAATTCATTTTAATGTTTTTGAATAGAATGTCAATATTTTGGAAGAGTATTAATTAAAAAAAATTGCATTTATTTGTCAGTGAATTGCACGAGTACCTACTAGACAGTAGCTACCAACCACAGAAAAATAATCAAATATTTCTAAACATATTAAATAAAATTTTTAAGTGCTCAAATTAAATTCTAGTAGGTACAGACACTTAAGTGAAACAAGTTGTTATATGTAAAAAGTTCAGAAAAAATTAAGTGACTTCTTAATTCAAAACAACTAGGATTTAGTGGTCAAGTTTACAGAATAACATTTTCTCTCAAATTTTCTGTTTGAAAGAGGGTTATTTAAATGAACTGGCTTTTAATTGTCCTTAGATTTGCTTTCCTATTTTCTAATTTCTTAAAAAAAATGTCAGTTAAAAAAAAGTTTTATTGAAAATTAATTTTAATCAAGGTTTAATAATATTTATTCTTTATATAGTGAATTTACAGTATTTTCCACAATCATAAACTTTTAGGCAAAATCCATATTGAATTTCAAGTATTTTGATACTGAATATTTTGCTTTTTTTTTCCCCTGACAAGACTGTTTAAAAATTAAATTTAACTTGAATTTGTGAATAATTGAACCTTGAAACTTGCATTTTTCAACCAACCATCAGTTGAAATATTAGCTTAAATACGTTGAACACTAGGTGTCTTTATAACTTTTGAAAATTAGGCGATTCGTAAAAATGTTATCTAAATATTCTGGTTTAGGGCAAGAAAACATAGTAAATAGCCGTAAATGCAAAAAGCGCTATTGTGAGTACATGAAAAGTATATCTTTGCAAATAACAGATCATTTCAAGTGCTGCAAGGGGAAGACACGGCTTGTTTGCTGAAACAGTGGTACCCAACATGCAGCTACACAGAAAGGTTTTGTGAGAAGTCCTTAAACTGCTTCTATCCTCAAGCAGCTGATCTATAAATAACTATTTCACTGGTGGTTTATATTCAGGGAAAAAATGTACATCTCAGATAGCTGTGGAGCACTGACACTGTTTTAGCTGGCAAGGCTGTAAAAAGCATCAGGATGATGACATTTTCCACTACTACAGATAGAAGCAGAAGGGAGAGCAAGAGACCTCTCTGATTTTATATCATTTTATATCATTCAAGACAAAGTACACCACTTTTTTTTTTTTTTTTTTTTTTTTTTTCCCCTCATGTGGGTGTATTTTAAAAGTTGTATTGTTCTGGTCTGGCATGGCATGGCATTATCCACATCCTACTAAAGGCAGATCACAAACATTTATCACAATTAACAGGCAAGAAATAAAGGTTTAAAGGCTCTAAGATGCACCTGTTGTTGTTTTTTTTTCCCTTGCTTCCCCTCTTGTTCCAGAGGAGGGGTGATAAACTGCTATGATGGCTCATATCCATACTAACTCTTCCCCTTCATACAAACCAAACTTACTGTGGAAATTTGAAAAAAATAAATATTGAATCTCCATTTTTTTCACACATAACAGGAGGCTGGCCAACAAAATTTGGTTTTCTACTGATTGGTCAAGTGGGAAATTTTCTATATCTCTATATATCTTAGACATCTTCCCTTCATAAGCAGCCTCATAAAGGTTCCCCTCCTAAGCAGCCTCAAAAACTGCATTAACCTTTCTAATCTGACCAAAGCAATTAAGCACAAACAACTCAACTCAAGAAACTGTGGTGCTTTGCAGTGAAAATGAATACTACGTTCATTTACTAGAAACAGATTAACTGTTGAGTCTCAGTCTTCCCAGAAGCACTTCACATCTGTTCTCACTCAAATATTTTGTCAGTTTATGTCCTGACTAAATTATACACATTTCTGAAATTTTAAACTTTATAAAATATGTTTAACACTTTGTAATAACAATATGAATGCATCCTTTATATCTTCCCTGTAAGAATAACTGCAATGAGAACTTCTGTTCAGAAATTCTAAATAAATAAATAAATAAATAAATAGATTTGGCTGTTATAATGATGACTTTATCTTCTGATGTCCTCTCACAGATTCTATATGGTTTCTGTGGTCTTCTCTCTTTTGTTTCCACCCGTAGTTGACAGATTAAGACAGTTTAAAAGATTTAGGTCTCTTCTTTTTTGTACCATCCTATACCTTCTGGCATTTGCAGATTTGCCTGTTCTAACCATGCTTGCTTTTTTCAGAATAGGTTAATTATGCAGGTGCAGAAGTTCATGTGAATTAAACCTCTGAAGCCTCTTACACTGTCAATAGAGAAAGTAAGACAAAATGCATCCTCATTGTTTTGTAAAGTCTGGCTGAGTTCTCTGATGAATTCCTCTGCCAGAAGATAAAGCCAAACTTGCACCATTCTGTAATTTAGTTTATATGTGAAAGGCTTTTGGAGCCCTTCTGTTCTAAGTGTCTTCAAAACAAAGTTTCTTGTCAGTTTAGTTTAAATAAATCAATAAATGTTGCTTTTTCCAACTTTGGAATAGAATCCTATATTAATGCTTCTTGTTTTGCCATTTTTACACCAGTAACTTGCTGGATAATATAATAGAAAAATAGCTGCTAACTAAATTCTGGGCTTTCTTGACTGTAAAAATATATTTGCAATATATGTACACAGGTGCATATTTACATATTTGCATATAAAATTTGACTAAGAAATAAATTGTGTTTGAAAACTTACTTAATCGTAACACCCCTACGACAATGCTTGCAATTAGGGAGCCTGAGATTTAACCATTTTGAAGACAACGGTGACATTTTCTTCATCTGCCTATCACACCTGCATGCAGAGGTAATGCTCAATTAGTTTGTCCTCTTCCACAAGAACAGATCCAATAGGTGGTATTACCCTGAAAGAGCCACACTCACTTCTGTTGGAATGAAGACCACTCATTACATTTAAGATTAGGAGAGTTCAGGTGTGGGTATCTATGGATCTGCTACATAGGCAAAATAGGTCTTGTGTTAGGAAATAATATCTCCAGTCCTTCTGGAGCCATACTTTAGCATTAAATGGGCAGATTCAGATGACTTGTATATGAAGAAACATATAATTTGGCTTGGTAAATTAGCTCTCGCTAAACTGTATCAGTATTCCACCAGTGCATTTTTGCACTAGTGTGGAATGACTAGTGTAAAGAGATGGGCAATCTGACTAGAGTTAATGATTTTCTTGATGATGGTGATGTGCACTCATACTCTCTTTTGTTATCTCATTGGCTCTGCAGAACTAACAGGAATTTTTTAAAAAACTTAAAATGTTTATTGCTCACCAAAATAATATTAGGTTGCTTGAATAAAGCTATGAACTATTACCTTTGAAGAAATAAAATAATAATAAAATAAATTGCTTCCCATCCTTTAAATTTTACTATTTTTAGAACAGAGACACACACTTTAAACTTGAGCAGGAGTTATAAAGCTGGCTTTCATGTATTGAACTGTGCTCTCCACAAAAATGTACAGTGTGCAAAATGTCAATAAATTTATAAACAGTCTGACAAGAAATAACAAAAAAATGTTTTAAACTCACATCAGAATTCTTGGAATTGCACAAAACAAAAGTAGATGCAGCCAGCAATTAAACTCATGTAAATAATTGCATTTCATCCTGTGATTCTCATAAAATCTTATTTTAACCCACTAGGAGAGTAAATCATATCTTCTGGGGGAAAAAAAAAATGTTCATATGTGTGATTTACATATACAAGAATTACTTCACCTCAAGGGACTCCATTTTCTAGACAACTAGAATAATGATCTTTCAAAAGTAAAGCAGAGATCCATTATAGCTGATTATTTCAGAGACTGTACTGCTCCAGAATCTGAAGTTTGGCTATTTCATGAATATTCATTTTCAGTAATTCCCAGATACAAATTATTAAATCAGAAATAGAAGATGGGTTATCGTACTACCAGTAAAGTGCTAGAGTCAGAAAGCTGGTTACAGTCATGCTCAGATACAGTTACCTGAAATTACAAAACAACTCTAATAAAGTCCAGTCACACTTCTCCAGAAGCACCATGACTGTCTTCTTACATTCAAAGCATAGAATGTAGTGTTTTGTTTTGTTTTAAATTTTATTTCCTGCTGTTTCTATTTTAATTATTTTTATTACAATAGTCTCCTGTTCTTTTTTATGGTGTAGCAAAAATATATTTGTACCCTACTAAAATGCAAACACTGAATATGATTCCAAAACATATTTTTATCTAAACAAGGAAGGCAGTGTTTTAAGTGACATCAGCATATCCACTCATCAACCACTGGAGCTGTAATTAGATTTTTGTTTCCTACTATTTCTCTAAACAAATAATATTTACTGCTTCTCCTTGCCCAAAGCATCTGATCAGAATTCAATTTTTTCTTTATCAGCTTCTCCAGACGACATAAAATAAGCTTATTTATTTATTTATTTTTGGTTTCGTAGGAAGTATTCTTTAAATTGGAGCATATTCTTATAGACATACATTATATAATTTCAAAATCATTATTACAGGACAGTTTGTATTGGCTGAATCCATAAAATTACAATGCATCTTAAATAAGTGATTATGTGCAGCTAAGCTACATTTTGAAAGGTTTTATCTATGTTTATATAAAGTAATTTCTTCTAGACATTAATTTATTAACAGCAGAGCACAATATTTTAGACGGCAATGTAATGGGAGTTGCATAATAAAGTCAGAAATGCTTGTGGTTCCTAAAGGAAAATAATGGAAATTACTAAGTATGTATCTGCTTTTCCATCTATTAGTAGTACACATTTGCTAAGAATCCATCCAGAATAAAATAAAATAAAATAAAATAAAATAAAATAAAATAAAATAAAATAAAATAAACTTTCTAGCTACTTTGAATGCAAAACTGTGAAATAACAAGTTGTGATCTTAAGTGTTACGCTATTAATATGCATTAGTTGCCACCTTTGTTTTGCAAAAATATTAAAATGTTCTTTTTTATTTTTCCAACTTTTTGGTTAATTCATTTTATTAAATAGTACATCTAAATAACATCTTTAGCTATGTTATGTTATGTTATGATATGTTATGTTATGTTATGTTATGTTATGTTATGTTATATTATGTTATGTTATGTTATGTTATATCTGCTTATATACATTAGAATATAGACTCTTATATAGACTCTTAGTATATTAGACTTTTAATTTTTAATCTATAAACCAGATACCATCTCAAAGATACTACATTTGGGAGAAAAAGCTCACCAGAGGCAAGAAGGTTTCCACAAGTCAGCCTTAGACTGGAGCATTTTGTCCTAATCATTGACTAGTTCTATCTAAATACCAGTTGCAAAACAATAATTAAAATTGTTCTGCACTTTATGAGCTGGTATAAAGATTACTAGCAGGAAAACAAGAATATGAATAGAACAGTTACTGTAGACTAAATTATTTTTTCCAATGTTCTCTTTAACTGGATATCTTCCTACAAAATCAATGGAAGATGACAGCTTCATGGATGATTCTGATCACCATTGTCTTAAGATCACTCTAAAAGTTTATGTTGATATGTTCACATCAGAAGGTTTGCTTGAAATATCCTGTGCCTTTATTATGCCTGTGCATAAGTTTCTGAATTTAATTAAAATTTCCTGATTCCAGTAGCAGGTAATTGCACAAAAACGAGAACTGAGCACAAAATAAATGATTCTAAAGGGTAGAAAAAATATTTTTCAATACTTTGTTGTGTTAAAGGGTAAAGAAGTTTGGCGAGACCTAAATCCCCTTGCATTCCAGATTGTCCTCAGATATCAGATATCCTTCTACTCTGTCCTTTGTGAGTACTGCATCCACGTCTGGGGCACCCACCACAAGAAGGATGTGAGTCTGTTAGAGCAGGTCCAGAGGAGGGCTATGACATTGATCAGAAAGCTGGAGCACCTCTTCCTATGAAGAAAGACCAGGAGAGCTGGGGACATTCAGCCTGGAGAAGAGAAAGCTCCAGGGAGACCTCATTGCAGCCTTTCAATACTTAAAGGGAGCTTATAAAAAAGATGGAGAGCAACTTTTTACTTTGGCAGATAATGATAGGACAAGGAGGTGAACTAAAGAGAAGACATTTAGATTATGTGTTAAGGGGGAGTTCTTCATTCAGAGGATGGTGAGGCACTGGCACAGGTTGCCCAGAGAAGTTGTGGATGACACATTCCTTGAGGTGTTCAAGGTCAGGTTAGATTGGGCCCTGGGCAACCTGATCTAGTGGGTGGCATCCCTGCTGATCATTGGAACTAGATAATCTTCAAGGTCCTTTCCATCACAAGTTATTCTATTATTCTATGATTAAAATATGAAATTCTATTTTAGCTTATCCATCTATAACAGGGTGCTTCTTCAAGAGGTATGGTAGCAGTTACCTGTTAATAGAGATGACCAAGTCTAGGATTAGGCATCATAATTCTTTGCCATGATGTAATGAAAAGTTATGCTCAGGCTGAGAACTGATCATTTACACTCTAAGTCACTTTGAAAATAATTGGGATTTCTGACCATGAAAACCTCTTGCAAATTCTGCTTTTCATGGGGGGGGGGGGAAATAAAAATCATATTCTGTTGAATACAGCAGGAAGTTTTGTTTCCAGAAGGTCTCTAATGATATTCTCAAAATTCTCTTCTGTCCCTCATTTTTCATTTGTAGATTGTGAGAAGAAAGTCAAAAATAGAAGGATAAATCAATTTATTTCCATAAGAAAAGAAGACAAGTGAGTTTTCTTCCCTCTCTCTTCATTCAAGACAGAGGACAAGATTATAGATTTTCACAGTAAAACAGTTGTAAAAAGAAATCAACACAGCAGTCATGAATCCACTGAGGTGTAATGTCTTCATGTACTCAAAGAAGCATATTTTTGCTTGAAAGTTTTCTTTAGTACAGGAAGATACTCCAATTAACTTCAGAAGCTATGGGATTGTACAAGGATAAGAAAACCCACTGAAGACTAACAGAGTGGAAACACAAAGGACACACAGTTAGGTATGAGCTATAAAGGTTTTTAGTACCTTTAACCTGAGCCAGAAAGATTGAGAAAGGAAACTCACAAAAACAGGGAAGAGTAAGGGGAAAACTATTCACAAATTACAAATAGAAAAGAGGAGATACGCACCAATTTATTTTTTTTCTGATAGTGCCTAGGTGGCATAATGCACCACTGATAATGAAAACAGGGTCCTATTTTAGCAGCTTCAAGGAAAATAGGAGCAAGACACTATGCGAATGATAGTAATGCAAACTTTTATGACACATTTATCCACTGAGGTAGCACAGGCTTTCTGTTTGTTAAGGTCTGAACCAAGGCAAACAATTAATTGTACATACATTAACAAATGACTACCAGTTTCACACACTATAGAGTATCTGAATAAAGACTATTCAAAACAGTGTCTTGCCGATAAAAACTTATTTTGACAAACTTTTAGACTATCATTTTAGACTATTACAACTATTCAGTCTTCACAGACATGCAATTCTTTGAATACAGCAGCATTCTCAAAAATAAATAAATAAAATAAATAAATAAATAAATATATTTGCCAGGTGCAAAACGTAAATAGCAGAGAGAATCATTACGCTACAGCAAAACATGGAAATAAAATATTTCAACTTTGAAAAAAACACTACTGAAATATTTGTTATATGAATATAGTTTTCATTTGTACCCTTCCTGGGGAAAAAAAAATAGAGGGGAAAATAAAATCAAGGAGTGTTCTTCAAACTGATACTCTATTTACAGGTATTTGAAATATTTGAAATGTTCTTGTGCAACGGGCTAGTCTACTACACTATTTGTAGTTTTCTATTTCTATCCTCATAGTACATAATGGCCTGTTCAGCTTCACCCCGGCAAAATATTTAAAATGAAGCACTTTCTTTTATAACTATTCTTTGCAAACACCTTGAATTTTGATGATCAGAAGTCGCATCCTGCAAAGAAAATTATTTAGAGAGACAGTGTCTTGCACCAATGGGAATGTTTTATTGTTGTTGTTGTTTGTTTGTTTGTTTGTTTGTTTTTTATATATAGAATAGGAATAAAATGGCTCTTGACATCCCTTTTTCCAAAGACAATTTATCTTTGACTCTTCAGACTCACTGTAGTAATGACACACTATACCTGCTGTGTATTCATGTATAATTTAGCAAAAACATAATTGATACTGCGTAAAACAAACAAAAACATTAAAAACAATAAAAAGATCCAATAAGAAGTGACTACTGCATTTCCAGCTTAATTTCCAGCTTAATTAATTAGGAATATAAATTCCAAGTATAAAGCATTACTAATTTGAGTTTCCAGATGGGCCCATTTCCAAAAAGAAATTTAACAATCAGTTCAAAAGGTATTATATTCTAGAAATTCTATGATTCTGGTTTCTAGGTCTAATCTGAGGGCCATCCTTGAAATAAATACACTATCATTTTACATATATCAGTCATGAAGATCATTACTTTAAAATAATATTATTCTTTGGATGGACAAAAATCATATAGAAAGCATCATAATCATCTCCTCAGTTAAGAAGAGCTCGGATAGTAGATTCAAAAGTTTCTGGTAGTAGAAATTCAAAACCTAGATCTGACTTCCCCAAAAGATGTCCCTCATATATACAGCTCATTAAAAAGCTGTTGGGAGTACAAACCACTGTCTCAGTTTTGATTCAGTGCTACTTCTCACATATATTTTCTCCTCATTGCACATTTTTAAATATTGATTCCTAAGCTATTCAAGACTACTTTTGGCTGCAATTATTTTAATTTGTCTTCCAGTTGTTCACCCACCTCCATGTTGGTCTTGAGCAGTCACCCATCACAAGTGTCCTCTAACCCTAAGTGTGATCTCTCATCAGACTTTACACCCATTGCACATTGCAGGTACCTGTGCCTTTGGACCAGCATATACCCCCCACCTCATCTCCCTACACAGTCTGTATCCATCCCTCACAGAACTTTGGTCACGTAATCTGAAAAGCATGCACCACATCACTGCAACCTAAAAAATGACACAGCCAGCTGGTGAATACAGACTTTGAGTACCTTCTGCTTTCTTGCCATTGTGCAGATATGTGTGATCTAAGGGGGGAAAAAATCAGCTTTAAGAATTTTTAAGATTAAGTGGTCAAACAGAATTAAATCTTTTTACTGTAAGATAATTATTGGTTTAATTCTTTGTCCAGCACTTTGTCCACAGTTTTCAGAAGCAGATAGAGGTTTTCACTGCATTAATCCTCACACTTTTCCCGAATTACTTAATATGGAATTCAGCTGTGTATATATATAACAAATTAATTTTTCTCAGTGTGTTCTAATTTATATTTTTCAACCAGGAACTCCACCTGTCATGAGATTTCCCCCTGAGCCTGGCTTATATTTAAAATTCTCCCCCAAATCTTCCCTGAGGACATTTAGATTCTGATTATTCTGAATAATTTTGCAGATATAAACATTCTCATTCATTCCCTTAGGATATGGCTATAAGGATCTAGATATATCTACACAGAGTACTCATTCTCCAAAGAGTTCTTTAAACAGCTAAGTACCTGAATATAGAGGTACTGAGTCCTAATTTAGCTCTTCATGTCTGACCTTCCAGGGACAGTGAACCAGTGCTCATGAGCATCCACCCAGCTCCACACAGTGGTATGTTATTGAAAAAAATTGTGAAGATACATGTGCAGAGTCATTGATAATGGGAAAATTGTACAGAAAATAGCTGCTGCTAACCTTGACCCCCAAGATACTGGGCTCTAAAACAACACATTTCTCCTGTCCCATAGAAGAAACTTCCAGCCCTAAGACAAGTACAACCCTTGAGTGAACTTGCATGTAAATAGTTCAATTTCAAACTAAATGAAAACAAGTTCTGCAATAAAAGAAAACAGAAGGGTGAAAAGGGGAGGATTGTTAACACTTGATTGTCATTTGCCATCTGGCTGAATTTAACACATGACAAGAATTTAAAACAAATCCAAAAGCTTAAAGCCATTCGTTAAAAAACAAATACAATCTTAATACTGCAACTACCTCCTCTAAACTGCTGTGGTCAAAAGAAACAAAATTCATTAATGTGCAGAAAACCATTACATCATTCTTTCAAAATGTCTGAAAATGTGAAAATGGACAGTATATATGTCCCACAAGTTTTTTGTTTGTTTTTTTTTGTTTGTTTGTTTTAATTTTGATCAAAACATTGAAGTGATTGATTTCATAAGAGAAAGCAGTGTTGTTTTTTTTTTTTTAAATGTAGAGAGATTTTGTGTGTTCAGACAGTTTATGAGGTTGTTAAAATGATATAATAAGAAAGCAGCATAGGTAGAATGATTAAGACAAATACATTTTTCTCAAACATTTCACTGTATTATCGTTAGGAAATACCACAGTTACACTTCTAGAGAGAAAGGAACTGTCTGGATCTCTTGTATTTGTCCCCTTCTGTTGCAAGAAACAATTTTACATACTATTTTATTCATACACTTGCAGAGATCCCTCTTCAGAAAATTTGTTTTTCTCTCATTATGTCTTTTTTCAACACTTAACAGTTTTGCCCTGGAAGTAACACTATCATGTTTAAATGCTGACACCTTAGAGTGTAGCTTTTGAAATGTGAAAACTACAGCTTATACAAATTTCCACGTCATTTTAAGCAGAAGCATGGTGAAAATTAACCTAAATGTGTCAGAAACTGGGGGGTAGAGGCAGCATTTCTTCAAAGTTTGGGGTTTGCCATACAAGAAATTAGAAATTTTCAGCATCTATATTCTAAAGGGAGATATTTTTAGGACCATTCTAATAATGAATTACTCTCTCTCTACTCTCTTGCAATTCAGACAACATTTTTATGTGTGTTAAAGGAAAAAGGAGGACCAGAACAAACATTGGTCTGATAATTGATGAGGATGATCATCTCACAAACAGGGACATAGGCAAAGCAAAGACATTTAATATATTTTTTGCCTCTATCTTTAACACCAGTGATGGGCTCTGGTACCCCAGCTGCCCTGAGTTGGAGGACTGTGACTGCAGGAATGATTAACCCCGAGTTAACCCTGAACTTGTGCAGGCTTTGCTGCTTCACCTAGATGCATACAAGTCTATAGGGCCTGACGGGATTCATCACAGAGTACCAAATTTCATCCCAGAGATGTGGCTGATGTCTCTCAATTATTTTTCAATGGTCTTGAGAATCCAGAGAGGTCCCTTTGACTGGAAGCTGGCAAATGTGGTCCCAATTCTTGGGAAGGGAAAGAAAGAAGATTCTGGCAACTACTGACTGTCAGTCTTGCTTCAGTGCCTGGTAAAATTATGGAGAAGATTATTCTAGGACTTACTGAAACATGCCTAAAGGACAAGTCCTTGATCATAGCAAACATGGGTTCACTAGGGGAAGGCCATGTCTAACAAACTTAATTTCCTTCTATGACAAAATCATCCAGCTCATTGACCAAAGGAAGCCAGCCAATGTAATCTTTCTGGAATTCAATAAAGCTTTTGATATTGTCTCTCACGGTCTCCTTCTGGAAAAAATGACCAGAATACAGTTGGTTAAAATAATAAGATAGGTGAATGATTGGCTGATGGGTCAGGCCCAGATGTAAACGGGTTTACATCAGGCTGACAACCTTTCACTAGTGGGGTTCCCCAGGGCTCCGTTTATGGGTCAGTCCTCTTCAGTGTTTTCATAAATGATTTGGATGAAGGACTTGAAGGTGTTTTGAGCAAGTTAGTGGATGACACCAAATTAGGTGGAGCTGTTGACTCTGTCGAGGGTGGTGAGGCCTTGCAGAGAGAACTGGTTAAATTAGAGAGCTGGGCAATCACCAACCGTATGAATTTTAACAAAAGCAAGTGGTGGGTCCTGCTCCTGGGAAGGGGCAACCCTTGTTATACATACAATCTGGGGGACAAGATGCTGGAGAGCAGCCCTGCAGAGTGGGATCTGGGGTTTTGATTGACAGCAAGCTGAACATGAACCAGCAGTGTGATCTGGCAGCCAGGAGGGACAACCATATCCCAGGGTGCATCAAGCATGGCATTGCTAGTTGATCGAGGGAAGGGATTTTCCCCTTCTACTCTGTGCTAGTGCAACCTCACCTCGAGCACTGTGTGCTGTTTTGGGTGCCACAGTATAAGAAAGATATAAACCTGTTAGAAAGTGTCCAAAGGAGGGCACAAAGATGGCAAAGGGTCTACAGAGAAAGACTTATGAGGAGCGACTGATGCCACTTGGTTTGTTCAGCCTGGAGGAGACTGAGGGGAGACTTCATCACGGTCTACAACTTCCTCATGGTGGGGAGCAAAGAGGTAGGTGCTGATCTCTTATTTCTGGTGACCAATGGTAGGACCCAAAGGAATGGCTTGAAGCTGAGACAGGCAGTTCAGGCTGGATATCAGGAAAAGGTTCTTCACTGGAACAGGTTCCTCGGGGCAGTGGTCATGGCATGGAACCTGCCAGAGTTCAAGAAACGCTTGTACAGTGCTCTCAGATACACGATCTGATTTTATTTATTTACTGGGGGAAGGAAGAGGGAGGAGGTGAGGGGTGCTCCTTTGGGGACCCAGGAGTTGGACTCGATGATCCTTGTGGATCTTTCCAACTCAGATATTCTATGTTTCAAAACACCTCCAGTGGTATAGCTAACAGTGTCACCTATTTCAGCATTTCCATACATTTCCATTTTATAGGAGTATTTTTAATATGGCAATGACACTTAATGATTAAAAGGTTATTATGGGTCAATCTGCAATCTTCCTTCAAATCACTTCCTCATTCTTGCTTTCATTTCTTGTCTCCTTTGTTTTCTTTAGCTCAAGGCTACATATATGTTATCACTATTTTCATCAAAAATCGAAAATGCAGCATATGAGCCTCTACAAAGAAAATTAACTGTATCTCAGTCAAAACCATGACACCTTGTCATTCAAGTATTTAGAAATAAAGTATGGACTTTTATACTTATGATTCATTAGCTACTTCCAATATAAATTAAGGGCTGTTTTAAAATTCAGAAGTTTTATTTTTATTTTATTTTTATTTTTATTTATTTTTTTCCCTCTGTGTGAAAATAAGTATATACATTTTTGCCCCATGTAAAAATCTCACATTTCATTCTAAAGAAACTTTGACATAACATTGTGGAGGAAACATACTCTGTCAGAGTTTTCAAATTAAGATTTGCTTGGTTGTTTCATTTACACATTTTGTCTAATGGATAAACATAATAATCACAATTAATTATAAATCAAAACAAGGAATATAAAGCAACCTCTTCCAGTAACCTTAATACCAATTTCTGTTTAAAAACTCTGTATTTACATACAAATGGTCCCACAAATATGGCAGCTTCTTGACAAGTAGTATGGAAAGTTATTGTTATTGTAACTTCTTTAATACTGTGATTTATGATTTCAAGGGACTTTAATGAAAAGCACATTATGTTCACGTGATTGATCTTAAATCATCTTTCTCAATCAACTTTTGAACATAAGCATCAAACAATGAATTTATTACCACTTTTTATTTTTAAAATAACCATCAGATGAAACAAATAAAATATATAGTCTAGACTTTAACGTCTGGAATTATATAAACATGAAAATAAGATTCTGACACTTCAACTTTATCTTCTTTTTTATATCTACAGGTACTTTTTATTATACATACATACATATATACGTATATATATATATATATATATATATATATATATATATATATACACACATCTTTTCTAGGCCAAATAGCAGTTACTTGAAAACTGATCTTGATCAATAAAGTCAGCTTTTGCCAAATTCTGCATAAAATATGCTTTTAATACCAAAGGAGTCAATGTATATAATAAAAAGTAAAACAAAAATATGACAGGCTAAATCACTGTCAATTTTATGAGTCTGTTTCTCCAAGACCTTTCACTTGGTCTGGTCTCCTTCAGTTTTCCCTGTGTAGACCATGCTGTTAATTGTGTTTCAAAGTAAGAAACAGTCCATTAAAGCATTGTAGTCAATAGTACTCTAGCACAAACTGTAAGTGCATTATCTGATTGTTTGCTGTCTCTGTTCAGCTGACTGGCTTCTAAAAATCCATCTCTAAGGGTTGTAACTATTCCTCACCACTCTAAAATGAGACAAGATAGTATGAAGCTGCCCACATATTTCTGGCAATTGCCAAAAGATAAAATATCTTAATTTTAACATTAACAACATATAACCATTAGGGTTAACTCAAACAGATGATTAGACACTATTCTAATACATATTTGAAATTTAAAAGATGGTGCCATTATCAGTGTTTTTTGTTGTTGTTGTTTGTTTTGTTTTGTTTTGTTTTGTTTTTTTCCTGCTCACCAGAAATACAAAAAAAAAAAAAAAATGGAACTTGGTAGTATTTCAGAAGGTTTGCAAATGAATTCTGCTTTATAATTTTATTTTTTATTAACAATATAATACATTTTTTCCTGGGGACCATGGCGTCTGCGTAAACATTTAACACAAAACTGTTATTTATTAGAAAAAAGATTTTATAAAGCATTTATAGCTAATATAACTTTAAGTCTGAAATTGTTTGGACTAAACAGATATGTCTTAGAAATATCTCATGGTTGTGCTTTTAGACAGTTGTCCTGGTTTCAGTTAGAATTAATTTTCTTCCTAGTAGCTGGTGGAATGCTGTGTTTTGGCTTAGGATGAGAAGAGTGCTGATAACACCCCGATGCTTTAATTGTTGCAGAGCAGTGCTTATACTAAGCCAAGGACATCTCAGCCTTTTGCTCTGTCCTGCCAACGGGCAGCCTGGGGGTGCAGTAAGAGCTGGGAGGGGACAGACCCAGGACAGGTGACCCAAAATAGCCAAAGGGGTATTCCATACCGTATGGGGTCATGCTAAACAATATATAGGGGTGGCTAGCTGGGGGGAGGGGGCTGGACTGCTCGGGGTTAGGCTGGGCATCGGTCAGCGGGTGGTGAGCAATTGCATTGTGCATCACTTGTTTGTACATACTATTATTACCTTCGTATTATCACCATTGTATCATTGTTATTATTATTGTTATTATTATTTTTGTTATTATTATTTTCCTGTCTTATTAAACTGTCTTTATCTCAACTCACGGGCTTCACTTTCCATTTCTCTCCCCCGTCCCAGAGAGGGAGGGGGGAGGGTGAGCGAACGGCTGCGTGGTGTTTAGCTGCCGGCCGGGTTAAACCACGACAACAGTCTAAGCTCGTGGAAAGGTGAAAGGTTCCTTGTGTCAACTATGAAAAGTTGCAAATAAAAACCCAGCATGTAAACAGTTTTCTAATGCAAATATCTCTTATATTTAAAGTAAGTATCAGATCATTTTATTTACTAATAAATTAAGCAATTATTCAAATCCTCAATGCTAGAGAGATTCAGCACAAAATCTCATGTAACTTGCATCTCACTTGACAGGCAGAAAAAATCTTCAATGATAAACGATAACTACACATTATGTAAAACATTTTTATCAAAGTCACTTAACATATTAACTCATATTAGAACAAATACAAAGGAGGACCATGAAGATGATTGAAAGGCTGGAGCACCCTACTTATGAAAGCAAGCCGAAGAAGTTGGGGTTGCTCATCTTGGAGGCTCGAGGGAGACCTTGTAACAACCTTTCAGTACCTAAAGGGCCTACAGGAAAGCAGGAGAGGGACTTTTTGTAGTTGATTAGTTGATAGGAAAAGGAGTAATGGTTTTAAACTTAAAAAAAAAAAAAAAAAAAAAAGGTAGATTTAGATTAGATCTATGGAAGAAACTCTTTGACCTGGAGACGATGAGGCACTGGAAGAGGCTGCCCAGAGAAGTTGTGGATTCCCCTTAGGCCAGGCTGGATGGGGTTTTCTACCTGGTCTAGTGAAAGGTGTCCCTACAGGGAGGTTGGAATTAGATGGTCTTTAATGTCCCTTCCAATCCAAACTTCTGTGAACATATTTTGAATATGATGCAGGCAGCCATCATAACATAGTAGATGGTAGAGAGCTTCCTGATATCTCCAAGTCTGTACTCAATACTGTTGCCAGTGACCTAGAAGCTCCTTAGAGGAAAAAAAAAAAAAAAAAAAAAAACTACTTTAACATTGCACCCATTTAGGTAAGATTGTTAAATAAAAATTCAGTCCTGAGTGCAATCTCTGTACTGAGTTTGTGGCCTGCTACTAACACCAACAATGCTGTATTACTAATTTACATGACTACATACTTCGTTAAATCAAAATATTTTGTAGATATATTGTTTCCCACCATGTAATAGTTTTTCCACTGACACTAGAAAAAGCTTTCTATAGTTCTTCTTCAAATTATTATAAATGATGATCATATGCCACAGCACATTTTTAAAGTAGCCAGATCCCAAACACTTTAATGTGTTATTCTAAAAATAGTTTTGCTCTGATGAATTTTGCTGTCTGCTCTTATACGTGTAAAACTATGCTAATAACAGTTTCACTAAAAACAGATGCCAGCTTTTACCACAGAATTGAGCAAATAATAAATGAGGTCAAGTGTCCTGTGTTATTTCACAGATACAATCAGAGTTACAGAGGTTATAACACTTGTACTCAGAGAAGACAACATGTACTTTATCCTCTGTTTAGGCATACGTAAGAGATGTGATTTTAATCCTTACCCTTCCAAGAACTGACTTTTGAAGCTGTTTAGACCCAAAAAGTAGGTAAAGTAGGATATAGACCATAAAAGTTATTTCAGTTAATGCATAGTTGAAAGTGCTAGGAGACACTCTTTGACTTTAGGAGCTTCCCCAGTGACAGTGCAGCTCTGCACAAATCCAACCAAAAAAACACACCTTCAAGGCACAAATTATTCTGTTGGTAAGAGGAGAAAAAAAAAAAAACACCTTAATATAGCTGGAGGTTGAAAAAGATAGCTGTAGAGAAATAAACAGTGGGTTTTGCTGCTTATTTGAGGATGAAAATCCAGAACTGTTATGCAAATGAAATTTCAGAAGGGCAGCTTATGGAAAATATATTTAGTTAAAGAATATTACTGCTAGCCTAGTGGTAAGCAACAAGTGATATTTCTTTAGGATTTAGGATTTCTTTATGAGCTTTAGGATTAAAAATGGCTAAGGTAGCATTAAATCTAAAATTGTTTAACTGATAGTTGTAGTGCACTTTAAAAAAGAAATACAAGAAGTTTTAGTTTTAACTAAAGTTTGCCTTTATGAAAGAGAATGAATTAAATGACTACTAGTTGCAGTCTACTGATTCGGAACTGGATGCAGAGTGTCTTAAATCTTCCCTGTTAATATAATGGGCTTCATGTGAGACCCATGATGGATGTAAACTGCAATGCACTTCCATCCACTGAATGCCACAGGTATCTACCATAATTTGTTTGGAAGCATCTACCATAATTTGTATTGGAAAACTTTGTTTTCCATGCTTATGTTCTTGTCTGCCTCTATATGTATGCCATAACTGCTTTGAATGCCTTCATAATAGGAATTGTATCTTTCAGATATTCTGCTTAAAACTTAGAATTACAGTAATAACAGACTCTACTGACCTCTAAAATGTTTCACCGGGATTGGCAAAAAACAGTGACTCATCCATTGAATCAGAGATTCCCTGACTAAATTCATAGTTTTACTGAATTTCTGTGAGATTACTGTGCTTGTGTTTCATGACTTAAAATGTAGTTTTAATACTAAAATTATGTTTACTTGTGACAAAGTGGTCTTTTTCCAAAACATTAATAAATGTTAAACTCTTCTACACGTATTTGTGTTGCTCCAGGGGCTCTGATAATAACTGATCTTTTAGTTTGTCAGCAAAACTGAAAAGCTGGATCCACACAAGCATTGGACAGTAGACTTTAGCCATTAGCCCAAGGACACCAATATAAAGGATGTGCAAAGTGAAAGCCTTTGTATGGATAGTTGAGATTTCCAAGGATGTTCATTCTTTGAGCAATCTGAACTAGTGGAGGTTACTCCTCACTGTGGTAAGGAGTTGGAACTAGATGATCTTTAGAGGTTCCTTCCAATACAAAACATTCTATGATTCTATGATTCCTCAGTTTAGCATTGCAGAAACAAAATGTTATTTTGCAGAATTCCTTCTAATATGAATCACATTTTTTTCTACTTGAACATTTTTCTAGTCTGCCTTTCTAGGAATTGCAAAATAGTCTGCTCTGCAAATCTTTCTGCAAAATCTGCAAAGCTTTTAAGTTATGTTTCTGTGGAGTCTACCTATTCTAATCATATAGGAAGTCTTAAGAGGCATGAATTCAAACCAAGCTGTGGGTGTCTATCATTCACCAAGTGTGGGCAGTAAGCACAGACGTTCATGAAATGAATGCCTCTGATTGGCTGACATTTGGTAAATGCCTGTGGGTAGGATGGGTTTAGTACTAATCACTTGTGACATGGCTTAAAAGGAGGTTATAAGATTCAGTATACTTTGATCTGTAAAGATCTGGACCTTTGATTTTAGGACAATCCTTTCTGAACGAATAACTCAACAACATTCTGATTTAAGAGTTGTTTAAATTATCCTGTTCAGTCACACAAACAAATGAATGTATGTGTAGTGATAACATGAAAATGTGTCATTTTGCTATATATAGGAAGTTATATATATATCTGCTAAAGAGTAATATGTAGTAGAGAATAACAGAACCTTAAGTGTCTGCATTCTTGAAATAAGTTTTTTTTTGATTTCAGTATACATTTAAAACACTGGGTGAGTAACAGATATATATATATATATATATATATATATATATATATATATATGAAAGTAAAACAAAGCAATAATACCTTTTACCAATAACTTCTAAAAAAGTAATGCACTTCTAGAAACCTTAACAGATATCATCTCTACCCACATGACCAGTGGGTGGATGACTTTCATTGATACTTACATGTTCACCGTATGACCTTTATTTAGCATTATACTCATCAATTTCTCTGAAAACAGATCTACTATGCTTTTCTTCTAATTTCATTGGCTCTGCATGCTGATAAAGTTACTGATAAAGTCAGTGTAACCTAATGTAGGAAGTATTATTTAAAATAAAAAATAAAATAAAAATAAAAAGATTAGTTTGTTAAGACTAAATTTCTAAAGAAACAGGTCACCTTTGACAAATCTTTCAAAAGAAATTAGAATTTCTGGCTATAATCAGGGAGTGAACTCATATTTTCCACATTCTCTGTGGGAGTCCCTATTTATATATTTATCTTGGAGAATCTACAACCTTTTCAACATTTTGAAAATTTCTATCCTGATCTAGAAGAAAACTTACTAAATTGTAATAACATCACGTGTTTTGTCAGAATATAAACTGCTTTCTGATTTAACAGCTTAGTTATGGAAATTTTGAAGTACTTTGGCAAATTTAAATAGCAATATGTGAATTTATGCTAATATTATATTATTCCACAGTAATGCAGGCAGAACTTAAGTAGTATTTGAAATATGTAAAACATATATTCATACGTAATTTATTCAACTGTTTGAGGAAATCCTGATAATAGTATAATTTTGTATAAATATTTTACTCATTGGTACAGCTAATTTATA
This sequence comes from Anas platyrhynchos, assembly GCF_047663525.1. NCBI lineage: Eukaryota > Metazoa > Chordata > Aves > Anseriformes > Anatidae > Anas > Anas platyrhynchos. The sequence continues at coordinate 16,977,288 of NC_092589.1, forward strand.
AATAACAAACTTGACTTGTTAATATTTTATTCAATGCAAAATACCAAAATCCACTAGATAAATCGCAACAATTCATACACTTATAATTGCTTTTCACTACCCAAGGATTCAAAAGTTTATTTTTATGTGCTTATATTAAGTTATTAATGCATGAATATATCAATGGTCTTTTTTGGTGTTTTTTTGTGTTTTTTTTTTTTTTTTTTTTTTTTTTTTTTTGTGGTGGTTTTTGCGTGGTTTGTTTGTTTGTTTGTTGTTGGGTTATTTATTTATTTATTGTCTGTGTTTATACCTTTGTAGTCACTTACAGAGAAGTTAGATAAGTAGTAAGTCATGATTCCATAGTCAAAAATAAAAATAAATTTTTTCCTAGAAATTTGCCCTAGCTCAAAGAGCAGAAAATGGAAAAAAAAAATAGAAAACTAGTAAAGAAAAAAACTGTATATATTAAGTCAAATTTCAATAAATGAAGTGTATGTTTTAACACAGGAAATTAACCTGTCATTTTGGAGGTTTGGACAACAAGGGGTTTAAGCATAGCAAAAACGTCATGGTAACGTAAGCTTACGATATGAGAATAATACAACTGCCAACAATTACAAAAAAAGAAAGAAATATTGAGCAAACACTTTTTGCATTTCAGTATAGCTATGGTATACCCTCATTCCACAAGTTTGTAAAATATTTTCAATCAAAAATGGATAAAAAAAATATGATATAGATAAATATAATTATATATAATAATTATAGATAATGGTTAATAACTTCAACAGTCCTAAAAATGTACCTGAGAATATCTGCAAATAATAGTAATTTTAAAAATAAATCATGAAAAATTATCAAAACTAAAAACACTGAAGGAGCGTTAATATTTTATGAATGTTCACAACAGGCAAGTAAAGTAATCCAAATAATCAGAATATGCTGATTAGTTTTAAAAAGAAAATACAGTAAATGAATACTGATTTTTTCCTCTAATATTCAGAAAAAGATAACTTTCTAATGCTAATATACATGAACCTGCATTTGATGCAGTACCACCTAATATTCCAATTAAAAATACAGAAGGATACAACATTGAAAGTGCACCATTTAAACAGATTACATGCCACATAATAATTAATTTTCAAATATAGTTTCCAATGGTGAATGACATGGGAGGTTCTACTCAGATTTTGCAGGGACCAATATTAGGTTTCTCACCATTTAACATTTTCACTGGTGTCTTAGATACTCTCACCAATAAACTTTGTGACACAAAGAGAAATGTGCATTTCACTATATCAGGTATTTAGCTTTCTTGAGATCTTGAATGTGTCAGTCTGTGTTAAACTTGAAAAGCTTTTCAAGTCTAGTGATGATTGTGAAAGTGGTTTTATGTTCACTCTTGACAAAAAGTCTTCGAAAGAAAGCATATACAGTACTGAAGTTCTCACAAAATAAAATTTTTTTTTTTTTATATATATCAGTTTTTACCAACTGTTAAATATTATTTAACTTTTTATTTTGAGAAAGCCATGTTAACTGATGTATCTTCCATTTTACAGATGGCCTTGAGTCTTTAGCCTAATACCATAACATTGGATTCAGAAACGTAAAGGGATGGGGAGGGATGGGTGAGGGGGGAGACAGAGGACTGGGGATGGGGCGGGAGAAGATGACGGGTGCAAACCAAATTTAAATCCCTCTTCTGGGGAATGAAACACTAGTTTAAATCAGACATATAAAAAATGGAAAATGCGTTTTCCAGGTCTGCTACCAGCATTGTCTCCTTTGCTGAAGTAATTCTAAATTCTATTTTGGAACAATATTAATTCCCTATTCACATTAGTTTGCACCTTAATGCATAATCATTAAAGTCTCAATGGCAGCTTAAGCCTGAAGGGATGAGCAGTTCAAGACCTTTACCCTGCAAAGATTTGTTCAGAAGATTACATTCTATTAACAGTAAGAAGAGTGAAAAAATGTATAAATCTAACTAATTTGTCTAAATTTCGCATTGAGGAAGGGATACCAGTGGTCTAAGTGGAACTACTCACAGAACAGTATTGGCATGTCTTTGATAGATCAAGGTTGTACATGGTGTTTCTTGCCTTTTGCAAGAACTGTACATGACTTCTGCCTTTTCTAAATGTGGGGTGTCAGACAGGGATTGCTGCAAGATGAATTATTGTTCAAATAGTTATTCTGATCCCCTCAGCCATATGATATGCTGTGACTCATTGGCCTGGGATATTTCAACAGTGTATCTCTTATTAGCTTGCTTTTAATGTCACCTCACTAGAGTGTTGTCTGAAAAATAAGTTGCCATTGCAGAATAAAAACATTTTTATTAGCCTTCACCTGATCGACTCTTTGGTACATTTGCGTTTTTATACTATAATGTATAAAAAGAGTAATGAACCAAATGGAAATCAAACTACATGTGAACTTCATAAAGAAGATGCAGAAAAGACACTTCACTTTGAAAACAGTAATGAAGTAAAGTGCAACACATGGCATGAGCCCAATTCAAATAATATTTTTCAGTCTTATGAGTTGAAAGATCTTTGCATAAAATCTGAATCTTCTGGATTTATTTCCCCTAACAAACATCACATTGTTAGATAAGTGCACTTTGGATTTCTTTCTATCTTAATACATAATAATAAAAATATTTTTAATAAAAAGGTCTTTTGAATATACACAAAGAATAAGTGTTTTCTAAACAACACTGTTTACTAGCCTAAAAGACAGACATTGGAAACTATTTGACTTTTGCACCATAACCTTGAAATATCATTAAATTTCTCATGTGGGAGAACTGATATAAACCTTTTTTATATATATATTTAAAAATATTTCCACTCACAGCAGCATTGTTTAATAGAAAAGAAGAATATGAATAGCCAAGATGCAACCTGAAGTACTTAGTGCTTGGACTGAGATTTCTTTGTTGTAAATGTGAGTTTGTACCTAAATTTTTCATCTGCATTCAGAACAAAGGATTATTTTTAGTGTATACGTTTTGTGTAGGTGATTCTCCAAAATGAAAGTCTGCTTCTTTCTATAAATCTTGCTATACCAAGTAGTTGTATGTAAAGTGAGTTGTATGTAAACATCCATTATAGCTTTAAATAGTGAATTGCACTGTTGGAATATCTTAGCAAAGCGATTTCAGATTTAAAATGTAATTTGTGGATTTATGACAGTGAAACCCAAAACCATGTGTTCATATTATGTTAAGACGAGTTTCTAAACTACATCCTTATTCCATGAAAGGTCCAAAAGTATGTATCACTAAGCTGAAGGCCATAAACATGAATCTATAAATATCCACCAATAACATTAATCATAGAATCATATCATAGTACAGCTTGGGTTGGAAAGGACCTTAAAAATCATCTAGTTCTAACCCCCCTGCCATCATCCCTGCTGTCAGAGATGCCATCTACTAGTTCAGGTTGCCAGGGCCTGTCCAATTTACCTGGCCAGGGATAGGGCATCCACAATGTTTTTAGCAACTACAAAATCTAGTGTTTCTAGCAACACTGGAAATCTAGTGCCTCACCCTTCACCCTAATCTTTGAAAGAACTATTAAAAACTTATTTTGCATCAATGAATAGAAATGTCTGTCAGTATCTGCTATCACCTGGAGGTAGAAGACAGACAAAGAAAGGAAAAATCCAAGCTTTCTTTCTCAATTTCATTAGCCTGTGAAAGCTGTGAAATTTTTGATTAGCAATTATTCAAAGAGAAAAATTACTCAAGTGCTACTTAAAATAAGCTGTCAACAGGAAAAGGATAGATATACTTGGCAGACTCATGAAATAGGGTTAAGACTTTAAATCAGCAGTGTAATTTAACATTCAGATTAACAAGGATGAAATAGAACAAACAAAAAATTAACAAAATGTGGAATGGCAAGACAAGGAACCATGATAGTTCAGTACCCTGAATCTGAACGGACCCATAACGGTTAATCAGCTACATCGAGCCGGCAGCCCTCGTGAGGGAGGCTGACGAGGCGAAGGCGGGGCCAGCAGCGTCAGCGGCGGGCTATTTAAACCGGGCGCCACCGCCATTTCACTGCCATTTGCCGAGGCGATCGGCTCCGGGGCAGACGCGTTCTGCAGCGGAGCGGGGGATCGGGCCAGGCAGGGCTAACTTTCCGGCATCGAGCCGACTTCAGGGAGCCGCCAGGAGCCGGCAGCCCTCGTGAGGGAGGCTGACGAGGCGAAGGCGGGGCCAGCAGCGCCCCCTGCCCGGCCGTTCAAAAGCAGCCCCTAGGGAGCGCGAGCGACCAGGAGCGCGGCGAACAGGACGGGCAAACAGGGCGTGGCGCGTCAGAAGGGAGTGGCGCGGCAGTTAGCGCGGCAGGTCGCGCAGGCAGGGCGAGCAGGAAGGGCGGAGAGCAACCCCCGCCCACAAGAACGCCTCTTAACGACGGTATCTAGCTAGGCGATAATGGTCTCCACCAGGCACGGAGCGCTCTGCAGGAGGTCGGTACACACCCAGACCGAGTACCCGCTAAAGAATGCAGCGGTTCAGGTGACTGGATGCAGGGAGTGTCAGAGCCTGCTGCTACTGTCGGCGGGAGGCAGAGACGCTGCCTGCGTGAGATGTGAGCAGGTGGATGACCTGATCCGCATGGTGGCGGAGCTCAAGGAGGAGGTGGAGAGGCTGAGGGCCATCAGGGAATGTGAGCGGGAGATAGACTTCTGGAGCAACTCCCTGCAGGGCCTCAAGGAGAGGTACCGGGGTGAGACACCCCAAACGGGGGTGGACCCCCTGCCCTGTCGCCGTCGGGCAGACGGAGGGGATCTGGGAGTTGAGGAGGAGTGGAGACAGGTCCCTGCGCGACATGGCAGGCGATGCCCTCCCCTTCCGGCCCCACCTTCCCAGGTGCCCTTACAAAACAGGTTTGAGGCCCTGGAGAATGAGAGATCAACAGCAACTGAGGAAGAGATAGACAGTGTTCCCAGGAGGATGCCTAGGGCGAGGAGGTCGACTCCACGCATCAGGACTGCCTCCACCAAGAAAGACAGAAGAGTTATTGTCGTGGGAGACTCTATCCTTAGGGGGACGGAGGGCCCTATTTGTCGGCCTGACCCTACCCGTAGGGAAGTCTGCTGCCTCCCTGGGGCCAGGGTCAGGGATGTTGCCAGGAAGCTCCCCAACCTGGTACGCCCCTCTGATTATTATCCTCTCCTGATAGTCCAGGCGGGCAGTGATGACATTGATGACAGAAGCCTGAAGGCTATCAAAAGAGACTTTAGGGGGCTGGGACGGTTAGTGGACGGAGCAGGAGTGCAGGTAGTATTTTCGTCCATCCCTACGTTGACAGGGAGGGGTACGGAGAGGACAAGGAAAGCCCACTTGTTAAAGACGTGGCTCCGGGGCTGGTGCCTACGCAGAAATCTTGGGTTTTTCGACCATGGGGCAGTTTACTCAGCACCTGGCCTGATGGCCGTAGACGGGTCCCTATCCTCTAGGGGAAAAAGGATCCTGGGCCAGGAGCTGGCGGGGCTCATTGATAGGGCTTTAAACTAGGTAAGAAGGGGGATGGGGTTGAAGCAAGGACTGTTGGGGCTGTGCCAGGGGGAGCAATGGCAAGGCCGGAGGATAAGGCAATGGCCCAGCTGAAGTGCATCTACACCAATGCACGCAGCATGGGTAACAAACAGGAGGAGCTGGAAGCCATCGTGCAGCGGGCAGGCTACGACTTGGTTGCCATCACGGAAACGTGGTGGGACCAGTCCCACGACTGGAGTGCTGCGATGCCTGGCTATAGGCTCTTCAGAAGGGACAGGCAGCACAGAAGGGGTGGCGGTGTGGCTCTCTATATTAGAGAGTCTTTCGATGTTGTAGAACTCGAGGCTAGGAATGACAAGATTGAGTCCCTTTGGGTTAGGATCGGCAGGGACAACAAGGCTAGTGTCCTGGTCGGGGTCTGCTATAGACCGCCGAACCAGGATGAGGAGACGGATGAGGAGTTCTACAGGCAGCTGACAGAAGTTGCGAAATCGTCGGCGCTTGTACTCGTGGGGGACTTCAACTTCCCTGACATATCCTGGAAGCACAACACAGCCCAGAGGAAGCAGTCTAGGAGGTTTCTGGAGAGCGTGGAAGATAGCTTCCTGACGCAGCTGGTTAGTGAACCTACCAGGGGTGGTGCCCTGCTAGACCTTCTCTTCACAAACAGAGAAGGACTGGTGGAGGATGTGATTGTCGGGAACAGTCTTGGGCAGAGTGACCACGAAATGGTGGAGTTCACTATTCTTGGCGGGGCCAGGAAGGGAACCAGTAAAACCACTGTATTGGACTTCCGGAGGGCTGACTTTGGGCTGCTCAGGACACTGGTTGGTGGAGTCCCATGGGAGGCGGTTCTGAAGGGCAGAGGGGTCCAGAAAGGCTGAGCGCTCTTTAAGAGGCAAATCCTAATGGCGCAGGAGCGGTCTATTCCCATGCGCCCAAAGATGAGCCAGCGGGGAAGAAGACCAGCCTGGCTCAACAGAGAATTGTGGCTTGAGCTAAGGAGAAAAAAGAGGGTTTATAATCTTTGGAAAATTGGGCAGGCCACTAAGGAGGACTATAAGGATGTAGCGAGGCTGTGCAGGGACAAGATTAGGAAGGCCAAAGCTCATCTGGAGCTCAATCTGGCTACTGCTGTTAAAGATAACAAAAAACGCTTTTATAAATACATCAACACCAAAAGGAGGAGTAGGGAGAATCTCCATCCTTTACTGGATGCGGGGGGAAACTTAGTTACAAGAGATGAGGAAAAGGCGGAGGTGCTTAATGCCTTCTTTGCCTCAGTCTTTAGCGGCAAAACCGGTTGCTCTCTGGATACCCAGTACCCAGAACTGGTGGAAGGGGACGGGGAGCAGGATGTGGCCCTCACCATCCACGAAGAACTGGTTGGTGACCTGCTACGGCACTTGGATGTGCACAAATCGATGGGGCCGGATGGGATCCACCCGAGGGTACTGAGAGAACTGGCAGAGGAGCTGGCCAAGCCCCTATCCATCATTTATCAGCAGTCCTGGCTATCGGGGGAGGTCCCAGCTGACTGGCGACTAGCAAATGTGACGCCCATCTACAAGAAGGGCCGGAGGGCAGACCCGGGGAACTACAGGCCGGTCAGTTTGACCTCAGTACCAGGGAAGCTCATGGAGCAGATCCTCTTGGGAGTCATCATGCGGCACTTGAAGGGCAAGCAGGCGATCAGGCCCAGCCAGCATGGGTTTATGGAAGGCAGGTCCTGCTTGACGAACCTGATCTCCTTCTACGACAAAGTGACGCGCTGGGTGGACGAGGGAAAGGCTGTGGATGTGGTCTACCTTGACTTCAGCAAGGCTTTTGACACCGTCTCCCACAGCATTCTCCTCAAGAAACTGGCTGCTCTTGGCTTGGACTGGCGCACGCGTCGTTGGGTTAGAAACTGGCTGGATAGCCGGGCCCAAAGAGTTGTGGTGAATGGAGCCAAGTCCAGTTGGAGGCCAGTCACTAGTGGCGTTCCCCAGGGCTCGGTGCTGGGGCCGGTCCTCTTTAACATCTTCATCAATGATCTGGATGACGGCATTGAGTGCACCCTCAGTAAGTTCGCAGATGACACCAAGCTAGGTGCGTGTGTCGATCTGCTCGAGGGTAGGAAGGCTCTGCAGGAGGATCTGGATAGGCTGCACCGATGGGCTGAGGTCAACTGTATGAAGTTCAACAAGGCCAAGTGCCGGGTCCTGCACCTGGGGTGCAATAACCCCAAGCAGAACTACAGGCTGGGAGAGGAATGGTTGGAGAGCTGCCAGGCAGAGAAGGACCTGGGAGTGATGGTGGACAGTCGGCTGAATATGAGCCAGCAGTGTGCTCAGGTGGCCAAGAAGGCCAACGGCATCCTGGCTTGTATCAGAAACACTGTGACCAGCAGGGCTAGGGAGGTGATCGTCCCCCTGTACTCGGCTCTGGTGAGGCCGCACCTCGAGTACTGTGTTCAGTTTTGGGCCCCTCGCTACAAGAAGGACATCGAGGTGCTTGAGCGGGTCCAAAGAAGGGCGACGAAGCTGGTGAGGGGCCTGGAGAGCAAGTCCTATGAGGAGCGGCTGAAGGAGCTGGGCCTGTTCAGCCTAGAGAAGAGGAGGCTCAGGGGTGACCTTATTGCTATGTATAAGTACATTAAAGGAGGCTGTAGAGAGGTGGGGGTTGGCCTGTTCTCCCATGTGCCTGGTGACAGGACGAGGGGGAATGGGCTAAAGTTACGCCAGGGGAGTTTTAGGTTAGATGTTAGGAAGAATTTCTTTACTGAAAGGGTTGTGAGGCACTGGAACGGGCTGCCCAGGGAGGTGGTGGAGTCACCATCCCTGGAAGTCTTCAAAAGACGTTTAGATGTAGAGCTTAGGGATATGGTTTAGTGGGGACTGTTAGTGTTAGGTTAGAGGTTGGACTCGATGATCTTGAGGTCTCTTCCAACCTAGAAAATTCTGTGATTCTGTGATCCCTTAACACGACAAAGCGATAATGGCTTAAACTGGAAGAGGACAGATTTGGATTAGATATTAAGAAAAAAATATTTACTATGAATATGGTGAGACACAGGAACAAGTTGTGAACAGTAGTTGCGGATGCTCCATCTCTGGAAGGTTCCCTTGCCTATGGCAGGGGGATTGGAATTAGATGATCTGTAACGTCTCTTCCAATCCAAACCATTCTATGATTATATCACTCTACTATGCTCCACAACATCATGCCTCATTTTTAGATTTTAAATATAAGGAGATCCTTTTCCATCTTTAAATTGCACAAATGTTCTAGTATGCAGCACAAAGATTTGATTTAAAAAAAAAAAAAAAAACATAATCATATGCTGGTTATGACCAATATTTTTTCAGAGAAACTTCAAAGACAATTTTTATTTATGATACAGAAAGCATTCATATACAGAAAGACATTATATTGCTTCAGACTATTTCTAAAGATATCATGGAAAACAAGAGAGTAATTTGAAACCAAAATAAATCTCTCAATTTTAATGTCAGTAGCAATGCTGTTATCTATTAATTATTTTCTTCAGGATGTGCAGGCCAAAGAAATACTTTGATCAAAAATAAAAGTAGAGCCAATCAAGAGTTTTCTGACAAAAGTTCCAAATTGGAAGTGTCCATCTGCTAAAACAGATGCAATGCAAGAGCATACCACTTGCCTTTGACTGCCTTTGAAGTGGTTTTCCATCCATGTGAACGTGTTAATCAAAATGAAAGCTATCTAGAGCAAGAACATTCTTTCAGTCAGAGACAGCAATTGAAATCTTGCATCATCCTTCTCTGAGGAAATGAGTAAACTGATAACTACTAGTCTCTCTTGATTTCTTCCTTCCTCCTCTTTGTTTCCCTAACATCTCTCCTCTCTCCTTCCCCCCCCCCCCCCCCCCCCCCCCCCCCCCGAAAAGGTAAATCAAGAGTTCTTTTTGAAGTTTCCTTTGTCATTGTGCATAACAGGAATATGGATGCAGGAAGTGCAAAGCCTTTCCAGGCTTAAATTTAGATTCCCCCTGCGAGAACAGAAAGAGATAGTTGCTGCAAACTGCATCTCATTATATCATATTCTATTTCTACTTTTGCTCCATGTGTCTTATTTAATGTCTCTAATCATATTTTCAACTTTTATAATAGATATTTTCCTGAAAGAAATCTAGTTGAAGGCCATGACTGGTTTTAATGGTTTTTGTTGCACTCCGAGTCAGCCTAAGCTACAACAGCACATAGTAAATATAATGAAACATATTTAAAACTTTAGTCTTATATACCAGAACAGTTATGAAATCTATTCAGTACACACAATCCTAGTTTGATGAAGTTTGTTTGATGTAGTTTGATGATACTACAAATGCTGAAGGGGGAAAAAAAAAAAAAAAGGAATGATCACTATGATCATTGCCAGTACCCATTTTGATTCCCTAGTTGGGTCAGGCTACAAAAATCCATGTGTAATTAACTGAGATTTACAATATTTTAGTGGGTTTTAGGAGCCTAACATTAAACTACACAGTGAGTGTATACTACTATTGTGACTGCGTAGTTTAGAAAAAATAATTTCCATTATGTCCAACAACTTTTTAAATAGTATTTCTTAACTTGCCTCTTGACCTTTGCACTTTACAAGGATTAAAAAATTAAAAATAACTTGGCAGAAACATATTTTGTGGTGTTACACTATTTAACATCATATGGTTAGACACACAGTAGGTGAAAGTGAACTCCTATGAACTCCTGTCTCTAATGACCTGACTAGACAAATACAAACCATCAGCCAACACGCTGCATGCTTCAGCTGAAGATGTACTTCACCTTACATAATAAATGGGTTGTTTATTAATGTTGGTATTTACAAATAAAAATATGATATTTTTTTTATTAATATCACTATTTTATGTTTCTGCAAAATAAAACGTGGTTGGGTTGTTATTCTTTCTGACTAATATAAAACACATAATGAAAGTTCTATCTCTTAAGTCAGGGAATATATTTACCACAAATGGAAGAAAAGTTTCATAATCACAGAGAAATAATAACTAGGCTACATCTGAGGCTCATACCTCACTGTATTGAGATAGCTCTTCAAGAGTAAAAACATGCCAAGATTAACTTCAGTATAGATTAGCAACAATATTTCCTAACAGGAGACAGCCATGTGGATTTTGCATCAGACAATGAGGCCCATAAATGTAAATGATTTGTCTACATTGTCTATCATATTTTTTGCCATTGAAAAATCACCATTTACTTCCCTTCTATCAATATTTACTTCCCTGCTATCAATATCTGTATTTCCTTTCCTCCTTTGGTATTCAGGCTTTATACTGAAAAACTAACAAACTTGTTTGTTCAAAAAAAAAAAAAAAAAGTTTCTTGAGCACACAATCATTTTTATTGATTATTTTTATTACTTCTTATTTATGGAGCTATTGTTTGTCTTATAATCATTGTTTCATGAAGTCTGCCAAAGTTGGAATAACATCTTACTGATTTTCATGGACATTTTCTTTCTGTGTTCAAACACTTCTAGTCAGATCTTCCACACTGATTCAAGCAAAAGCAGATTTTAGTCAGACATTTAATGGCATGTTCTACCACATAGCATTTACTACCATTCTGTTCTACCTTACAGCTAGAAGCATAATTGATGAATATTCTATGTACAGAGCTGTATTTGTTTACAGCCACAGAAATTTGATAGACTCTCTACTCTTTCAGTTAATATATATATATGTGTGTGTGTGTAATTACAAGACTAGTATGAATGTATGTGTATATGTGCATGTGGATGAATCAATTAGAAATTTCATCAGGAAAAGGTACTACAATTTGATGAAAATAATTTACAGGCATAATATTAACATGAAATCAGAAATGTAAATACATTACTGAATTTGTAGGCAAAGCAAATAAAATTGTTAATATGAGGATTGTCTAACATCTATCAAAGTAAATTATTCATATAGTTTGTGGTTTTGTTAAGTTTGAATGAGTCCAGTTGAAATTTTGCTAAGGTAGCTAGCCCATTTGTCGTAATGAAATGTGTTCTTTCACCAGAGTAAAGGATCAAGAAAAACTACCACTGTGCTTTGAAATATCACAGCAAGTGTCCTGATTTGAGGGAAGCCCTGTATCATTGTTATCAGTTATTATCAATGAAGTACACAATGTGATGGATTCATACTTTAATTATACAGACCCTGATAAGTCTGTCTCCTTTTCCTTTTTTATTTTTTTTCTATTTTTTAGCTTTTTTTTTTAATTATAAAACATCTTCATAAGTTTCTGTGAAAAAAAAAAAAAAAGTTTTAATGTTTAAAAAATTCAAAAACTTCATGAGAGTAAAAATCCAACCCAGAAAAAGTCTAACCCAGAAAAGTCACTAGTTCAATATTTGGATACAATAAATATTGTATTAAACCACAGGAACAAATATTGAATAAACATACCATGCTATGCATCTCCCCCTTGTGGAAAGAAACGCAGCTAAAAAAATGAAATCCAGCAAATAAATGAATTTTGAACAGATCTTTGCACAGAAATTCTTCTCAGAGATAACCGGAAGGCTAAGGATTTCAGTTCTTCTCTTTAAAGTTCTTGTACCTCCACATTCTTGGATGTTTGCTTTTGCTAAGAATCTACTTGCCCAAAACACTGAGTACTGAAACAAACACCATATGCTTTGCAGTTCTGTTCTCAACTCAAATCCTTCAGTGCTGTTTATGTAAGACATAGAGGCTTCCTGTACCTTCCAAATAATTCCTTGTCTGCCCCACACTTGGAAGATGTTTCTTCTTTCATAAGCCTATGAAGTTCATGTTGAAAAACTGTACAAAAATCATTGACCTGAGAAAAATTCCTCTCAGGAAGAGGTTGGAGAACTCAAGAGTCATAAATGTACTAATTAAGGAGATGAACACATTTCAGTAGGCAAATCTATTTGATCATATAATCAAATAGAAATGTCTTTCAGAATTCACAACCAGTAAAGTGCCATTTCTAAAGTATGCTGGATAGAAAGAACTATTCACACTGAAAATTCAATAACTTATTATAGCTTCAAACTGCTGTTCCATAACACCCATGAGACAAACTATTGCTCCATTCTATTACAGAATCTCCCAAGTTGAGGCTTAACATCCCATAAATAAATAGGCTTTTGTTTTGGTCAACCAATTTCACTGCAGATGATCCAACAATAAAAACCGTTCCAATCAGCTGCTCCTGATCTTAACTAAATATTTTCCAGAGCTCCTTTAGCATCAAAACAATTCTAAAGGTTAATATCACTACTTACTCTTAAAAATCTAAAACACAAATGGGAGAGATATTGATAACCTTACACCATAAAAGAAATATGACCCAAATCTCTAGTACTTAAACCCTAAATATATTGCATGGTAAACCACTATAATTTCAATTCTATAAGGAATTTTTTAGTACAAGTTGAGACCATCTTGTCATGTTATTCGAGGAGAATTATAGGCTTTGTATTTTTAAAGGCTAAAGCCCTCTCCTGTCCTACTCCATTTATTTATCAAAGACAGTTTTCAGACCAGTTTCTAGATTACCCACATAAGTAAAAGGCCATGAGAAAAGACTTGAATTCTGGAAATATATGTGAATGGATATAAATACTCTATAAACATGAACACTGAAGAAGGATATCCTCTCTTTTCAAATTAGATACACACAACTGCACAGATAGATGCACAGAAGTACTTTTGTAAAGTGGTAACCCAAAGAGAAACAATATTGTTCATGTCAGTCAGCAGCAAAACTAACTGCCTTCTGAAGTGTCCGGGATTCATACACAAAGACATTAGGAAGAATGATGTAACTAAAATGTCTGATAAATCTCACGTTTTTACTCCAAGATCATCAGAACAGGCACAAAAATGTGGTGCTGAGTAATCTTTTATCATTGAAATCCCACTTAGGCAACTCCAGACTAGTAAACTGAAGACGTAACTTTACCAATTGGTACCTCTGGAAAGGAAAATTTTATGTATTAAACTTCTGATTGCCCTCAGAAAATAAAGTACCTTTTCAGAAACATGCACTTCTACTTCTGGTTCTCTTTCATAAAGGAAGTTTTACTGTCTTTCCTAATGTCTTTAAAAACATTAGGAAAGATTTATGCAGAAGGATATTTTGATAGATATTCTCTGTAAGTCTTTTCAAAGGATTGTAAACTATGCCAACTAACCACATAGTCTACAAACTGATATAGCCAGTCATAAAACTATCTGTTTCAAGCCTGTTGGAAAACAAACTTTAAGGACTGCTTAGTAAGATTTTGCTGTAACCAAAATCTGTGCACAGACAATAGCAAACACTTGTGTAGATTTATTTATCTGTAATAGAAGATTTTAACCAGCTTTATTTCTTCCCTTCCTTATGTTGTTTCCTTTATAATGAATTGTCTGACAATATCAGACAGACTAAATTACAAAAGGTCAAAAGCCTTTTTGTAATCCTATTTTATCATATCATATGCCATGGTAATATTACAACTTAGCAGAGAAGATTTTTTTTATTTAATATTCAAGCTGTTTTATCTCTTGCTGACAGACTGAAATACTCAGGAGGACTTTTGTACTGAAAACTCTTTTCTTACAGTGACTATCTGTTATTTTATTGGATCATCTATTTTAAACTTTCAAAGGCAAATACCTAAATTTTGGAAGTTTTTTCTCTACTACTTTTTCCAGTAAACAGTTTTATTAGTATAAATCTTTCAGTCAGGCATTTCTTTCAGTCAGTGTGAAGCTATATAGCAGCTGACCGACAGTTCTTTTGCAAACTGGCATTTCAATACACATGTATCATTCTGTTTTTGAAATATGTATATGCTCCAATATTCAGTGTACTGAAATATGGGAGGCTTTTGATTTAAATTTTCTTTCAAAGCTGAAACAAGAAATCTTAATAAACTTGGATATTTTCTGGAATAAATTAGAATAGCAGCTTAATAACAGTCTCTGGAACAACTTTTAGGATGCATTTTGACTCTCATATCTTTCCATACCACTGTCACATAGGTAACCTATGGATTGATCGGGAATGGCCCTTTCAGGCAGGCCTGGCATCACATTCACCTCCTTAGATTCCCATGCACTCTTGAGAATACAATCTAATCTTAACAGTTCAAAATGAATAAACTAACAAACAAATAAAGTCTAGCCTTAATGGTGAGAGACGATTTCTAAAGCAGTATTCCTTGCAGCATTGCTCTAAACTTAATATGCAACAAATAGGCATACAACCTGAACATTATTTTTGCTAGAGTGCTGTTGTGGAACTAAATTATTATGTATGCCCTGGGTTTTATGGAGTCTGGCTGTAGAAAGTGTCATTTTTGCATTCTTCCTTTAGAAGTAGTCCTACTATGACTCAAGAGTCAAATAGTGATTCAGTTTCACAATAGGCATAGAAAATACGACAATGTTTCTCTATGGCACATTGTCTAATCTTCCCAAATTTCAATTGAAAGGATTTAACAAAGAATTATTAATTCAAGGGTATGTTATTTTAAGCAAAGAAGCAAAAATTCTGAGGTCTGCCAAGATAATCATGACTCAAGGACAGCTTCTTTGGTGTAGAGGCTGCATGAAGTCAATATTCATCTCCTGAGCTTGCCAGAAGTGGCTTGACTACAAACCCTGAGGGAATTTTGGGGCAGTTTTGAAGTCCTATGAGGCCATCATGAATTGAAAATCCCCTAGGATTTCTCTGATTTACAACTTAGGCTACAGTCACTGTAGCAGACCAGAGAAAAAAGCACTGCCTGGTATAGGCAGTGTCTCATCATCTAGAAACCACAGACAGAGACCTCCTGTGCTTTTAGTAGCTTGTTGAAGGATTGATTTTGTTTTCAACAGAATTAGTGGCAACAGAAATTTAAAACTATATATCTGTATATATATATTATCATATATATATTCCAACTACTACTCAAAGCTACCAGTTTCCTGACCTAAATTTCCATTTTATGCATAAATTGCTTATGCCTTCCTTTGATGATGTCAGACTGATGTATGAAATACATGGAATTTTTTAAGATTCAAAATTAACATTGTATAGAAGATTTATACAAGTGATATTTTTTTCTGACTTTATCCTGTCAATCCTGCCTAGCAAAATTTTTAGCTGTGATCCTGTTCAGCTGTAATTTATTACCTGGTATTGGAAATCTTTGACCACAATCACCAGTGCTGCAGGTATCTCTGCAGCAAAGTATTAAAAAAATTGTCCACAGGGGGAGGCAACACTGCCCTCCTAATTCACAATATTTTAAGATCCTGCAGGATCCTTCCCATGGGTCAAAACCACCAATAGTCATCAACTAGGGAAGCCTGGGGTTTTCTGTGATGCTTCCACTTCAGGAAGATTTACTTCTCAGATGCAAGCCACAGATTTCACTTCTCTCAGGATTATTTCCCATGGTATCTCTCAAAGTGTCAGCATTACAATTTCCTAAGGTTGTACCATTACACACTGTAACATTACACACTGTAACATTAGGCCAGCAATCTCCTTTATTTTCTCAGAATAAGTAAATAAATAAATAAATAAATTTTCCTATATTTAATTAAATATCAGTATTTGGATTCAGGGTTGAGTTTCTGAGATCTCCCCTTGTATGACAGTGCCCACATGCTGCATAGATCAGTAGCTCAGGGCAGCTGGGCTTCACCAGACAGGGCCTAGTCCACCACACCAGTCAGGAGCTGGGCAGCAGAGGACACTGAGGAAGACCCAGCCCTAGGCATTGGGCACCTTCCTGGGGGTTGGGATGTGCCAAAGATGGAACGGGATGGCAGGCCTAGGCAATGGGCCCTATAGCCAGGCATGGCCTGGAGGCTGTAGGCAAAGCAGGGCCAAATGGCTGCTGAAAATGGCTTCCCAGGGAAGTGGATGACTCTGACTGCAGCCCTCCATGGAGTCACCACGGAGGATGCACCTGGGCCTTTACAGATGAGCCAACACTCACAGAATTAAATGATAAATCTTTGGCATAAATTATAGAATGGTTTGAGTTGGAAGAGACCTTAAAGATTGTCTAGTTCCATATCCCCTCCTATGGGCAGGGTCACCTTTCACTAGAACAGGTTGCTCAAAGTCCTATCCAGCCTAGTCTTTAACACCTCCACGTATGGGACATCCACAGCTTCTCTGGACAACCCATTCCAGTGCCTCATCACACTCTGAGTAAAGGATTTCTTCCTTATATCTAATCTAAACCTATCCTCTTTTAGGTTAAAGCCATTACTCCTTGTCCTATCACTAAACTCTCTGACAAGGAGTCCCTCTCCAGCTTTCTTGTAGGTCCCCTTTGGGTACTGGAAGGCTGCTCTAAGGTCTCCCTGGAGCCTTCTCTACTCAAGAATGAACAACCCCAACTCCCTCAGCTTGTGAGGTGTTCCAGCCATCTGAGCATCCTCAAATCCTTACTCTGCCCTCACTCCAACAGGTCCATGTCCTTCTTGTGCTGGGGGACCCAGAGCTGAATGCAGTACTTCAGGTGGGCTATCACAAGTAGAAGTATCACCTTCCTTGACCTGCTGGTCATGCTTCTTTTGCTGTAGCCCAGGAAAATTACATCCAGCTGTTTTCAGACCTATTCCTTAGTAACAGATTTTATCATGAATTACAGAAACTGTCCAAACATTCTAAGGGGAAGAATGGAACACCTAAATTCTACCAAATCCACAATCCTTTGCTGAATGAATAAAATATGATCTTTAACAGTCAGCCCTGTCAAAAAGTGTGAGGAACATCAGAGTGACCTTAATAAATAGCTTAATGCTGCATGAAATTCATTATTGATAAATTGAAAGTACCGTACACTCAATGGAAAAATATAAACATATAGATTTTAGGTGATAAATAACTGTATTTTTTGATGTTAAAGTACTTAAATGAAAACCTTTGCTCAGAAGATTGTTTTGGCCAAGTAAACATATCAGAAGCATCTATAGAAGAGATACATGAGTTTGCTGTTAACTGAGATGCTGTGTAGTATTATTCATGCTGAGTTAAAAAAAAAAAAAAAAGCTTGAAAAAGGATCAAGGACTGGCATTAACAATATTTATCAGCCTTGGATGGTTCTCATATGAAAAAAAAAAGCCTTAAAGATTGGGAATATTTCCTTTAGAAAGGTAAGAAAGCAAGTTCATGACAAGAGCATATAAAACAGTAACTGGTGACAAGATGATAATAGAGGAGCTCTAGTACTTCTTTCAAAAAAAAGGAAAATGGAATAACTCCATGAAACTGAAAAATGGAAAGTCATGATGAAAGGAAATACTCTTTCATGAAAGGTGCTTTTATGCTATGGTATTTCCTGCCAGAGAATGTCTTTCAGGCCAAGAGTTTTGTAAAATGACAAGAAGACCTTGTTATCTAATTGACCAAATTATTATTATTATTATTATAAATATAGTTTAAATATAATAAATATAGTTTAATAATAATAGTAATAATAATAATAAACTATAAGTAATAATAAACTATAAATAATAATTGTTTAATTTAATATTTTAATGTAATAATTTAATTTAATGATTTAATTTACTATGAATAATAATTTACTACTTCTACTACTACTAATAATAATAATAATAGTAAAAGTGTCAAGGGTTTAATAACGCCTGATAAAACAAGTTTTGGAACAGTTAAACAAATTCTCAAGGTAGAAGACTAAATAGGGAATATGTCCTACTCCATATTATTTTCCCGTGCTCCCATCAAAGATCCAGGTTAGTAATGTTCTATAACCCATAGATAAGTTTTAAGCTCATTGGTATGTTCTATTTTTGGTTATTTGAATAAGGATGTATGTCTTTGAGAAGAAAATAGAACTGAACGCATAGCAATGGAAAAGTACTGACTAAGTATCAGTTTCATGGCATTTTCAATTACTCTAGAAAGATATTTTTATACTACAAAACCCAATAATCTAGAGATCAAATGGTTTTATTTTACTACAGAAATTGTAAAGTAGTTAGCCAGGTGCAGTGGGCTCGGGGAGCTTAATAGGCTTTCATACCTGTGCCGTTTTGATTAATAGAAAAAGCATTCTTCTTTATTTCAATAAAATCATGGACTTGAGCATTTATTGTAATTATTAACCGTTTATACAGCTAATTTTTTAGCACAACCTTCCTATTTCTGTCTCACATTGAAGTGTGCAAAAATCAGTCTGAAGGTGTACTTCAGAATTTCTCACAAGTATTGTGAATTTCCAGATTGATATTAAAGGCTTTCTTTATTGATTATTAATGAATATAGAGTGGTCGAGGCCGGCTGCCTCTGAGCCGGCGCAGCCGCAACGCCCGACCCTGCTACAAGGGGACTGGGGCCGTGCCTCGCCAGGGGCGGCGCGGGACAGTGGCGCGACCAGGCCGCAGCCGCCCGCTCTCGTGAGAGAGGCTGACGGGAGGGGGCGCTGGTTTATCTCGCAATTCCAGGCCCTGGTTGTCATAGGGGATTTCACCTACCCTAACGTGTGCTGGGAGGCCTAATCAGCCAGCCATCCTCAGTCCAGAAGGTTCCTCCAGTGCATTGATGATAACTTCCTGATGCAAATGGTGGATGTGCTGACTAAAAGAGGAGTGCTGCTGGGTCTTGTCCTCACTAACAAGGAGGGGCAGACTGAAGCAGTGAAGGCTGAGGGCAGCCTTGGTTACAGCGGCCATGAGATGGTGGGGTTCGGGATCTCATGTGGCATGAAGAGAATAACAAGTGGAATCGCAACCCTCGACTTCATTAGTGTCAACTTTGGCCTTTTCAAGCAATTTCTAGGGGAAATCCCATGGGACAAGGTCATTGAAGGTAAAGGAGCCCAAGATAGCTGGTTAGCTTTCAAGGACTGCTTCTTCCAAGCTCAAGAACAGAGCATCCCAACAGGTGGGAGTCAACAAAGGGAGCCAGGAGACCTGCATGGTTAAACAAGGAACTGCTGGGCAAACTCAAATGGAAGAGGAGAGTCTACAGATCATGGAAGGAGGAGCTGGCCACTTGGAAGGAATATGACTGTTGTCGGAGGATGTAGGGAGGCTATTAGAAAAGATAAGGCCTCCTTAGAATTAAACCTTACAAGAGGGGTCAAGAACAACAGAAAGAGCTTCTTCAAATATATTGAAGATAAAACTAACACTAGAGGCAATGTAAGCCCACTGATGAGTGAAGTGGGTCCCCTGGTGACAGAAGATAAAGAGAAGGCAGAGTTTCTGAATGCCGTCTTTGTCTATAATGCAGGAGGCTGTCCTGAGGAGCCCTGTACCCCTGTGGCCACAGAGGAAATCAGGAAATCAAGCTAAAGGAGGAGTTTGCCTCAGTTGATAAGGACTGGGTTAAGGACCAGTTAAGCAATCTGGACATCCATAAATCCATGGGTCCTGATGGGATGCATCTGCAGGTGCTGAGGGAGCTGGCAGAAGTCATTGCTAGGCCACTCTCCATCATCTTTGTTAAGTCATTGAACGGGAGAGATGCCTGAGGACTGGAGGAAAGGAAACATCACTCCAGTCTTCAAAAAGGGCAAGAACGAGGACCCAGGTGACTATAGACCAGTCAGCCTCAACTCCGTCCCTGGTAAGGTGATGGAACAACTTATCTTGATATTGTCTCTAGGCATATCATGGATAAAAGGGTCATTTAGGGGCTGTCAACATGGCTTCACCAATGGGAAGTTGTGCTTAAACAATGTGATAGCCTTTTTATGAAGACATAAACAGATGGATAGATTATGGTAAAGCAGTGGGCACGGTGTATCTTGATTTCAGTACAGCATTTGACACTGTCTCCCACAGCATCTTCACAGATAAACTGAGGAATTGTCTGGACAATTGGGTAGCGAGACAGATTGTGAACTGGCTAAAGGGAAGAAGCTGGAGAGTTGTGGTCAATGAGATGGAGTCTAGTTGGAGGCCTGTATCTGTTGGAGTCCCTCAAGGGTCAGTACTGGGACCAGTATTACTCAATATATTCATCAATGACTTTGATGAGTGAATAGAGTTCACTGTCAGCTAGTTTGCTGATGACACTAAACTGGGAGGGGTGGCTGATATGCCAGAATGCTGTGCCGCCATCTAGCGAGACCTGGACAGGCTGGAGAGTTGGGTGGGGAGAAAATTAATGAAATATAACAAGGGCAAGTGTAGAGACCTGCATCTGGGCAAAAACAACTCCAGGCACCAGTGTAAGTTGGGAAATGCCCTGCTGGGAAAGGGACTTGGGGATCCTGATGGACAGCCGGATTAGCATGAGCCAGCACTGTGCCCTTGTGGCCAAGAAGGCCAATGGCATCCTGGGATGTACCAGAAGGGCTGTGGTTAGTAGGTTGAGAGAAGTTCTCTTCACAGTCTAGTCTGACGTGGTAAGACTGCATCTGGAATATTGTGTCCAGTTCTGGGTCCGTCAGTTCAAGAAGGACAGGGAAGAGCTTGAGAGAGTCCAATGCAGAGCCACAAAGATGATTAAGGGAGTGGAGCATCTCCCTTATGAGGAAATGTTGAGGGATCTGGGTCTCCTTAGTTTGGAAGAGAGGAGACTGGGGGGTGACCTTATTAAATATGTAAAGGGTGAGTATCAGGAGGATGGAGCCAGGCTTTTCTCAGTGACATCCAATGGTAGGACAAGGGGAAATGTGTGCAAGCTGGAACATAGGCAGTTCGATTTAAATATGTGAAGAAACTTTTTCACGGTGATGGTGAGAACACTGGAACAGGCTGCCCAGGGAGGTTCTAGTCTCCTTCTCTGGAGACATACAAAACCCACCTGGAAGCATTCCTGTATGACATGATATAGGTGTTCCTGCTCTGGCAGGGAGATTGGACTACATGATCCTTCAAAGTCCCTTCCAATCCCTAATGTTCTGTGATTCTGTGATATTTCTGCAAGAAAACACTCATACCTTCTTTCTAAAGCAATCCTAAATTCCAATACTGATTTGTGACAAATTATATTAATATGTTGAAAGTGAGTAAATTTTAGTATATCCACTGTCCCAGAATTACACTTATTTATAAAACTTATGAATTAATATGTGAATTTATCAAAGATGTTGTGTGTCAAATTTCAAGGAGATAAGAATTTGTGAAGAGTTCTTAACGCAATAGGAGATGGGAAGGAAATAAATATCTAGTATTCCTTCTAAATGTATGTGACTGCCTGTGGCTGCCCAGTGACTGAGCATTACATTGGCTATACATCGGCTTCAGTGACTGAAAATACCTAAGATGAGTGTTATGTCATTTTCACAGTGAAAACTATAATAGACTTAATTCTTCTCCACAGAAATGAATATGTGATTGCTATTGATGTCAATGAGCTATCAAAGAATCACAGAATTGTAGGGTTTGGAAGGTACCTCAAGAGATCATCGAGTCCAACCCCCCTGCCAAAGCAGGTTCCCTAGAGCAGGTTGCCCAGGAAGGTGTCCAGATGGGCCTTGAATATCTTCAGAGAAGGAGACTTCACAACCTCCCTGGGCAACATATATGAGGAGAGACTTGAGAACACAGGAAAAATAATTCACTAACATATGACTGACAATTTTAATTTCCTTTCTCAGTGTATTCTACAACATAATACTACTAAAATCTACTTTTTGTAGTTCTTATGTGTCTGAGTAGATGCTGCAAGATGTCAACACTGCAGAAAATCAGGATGCATACAAGAAATGTTTAAGAATTGCCAATGACCTGTTTTTCTTGACAACTAACAAAGTAAAATGCCTGTAAGGAGAATATGATCAAAACAGTGCAATCATTTATTTTTAAACAAAATGAAGTAGTATGGTATGATTTCTAATGTGACTGATATTTTCATGGTTGATTTATGAGGTTATATGCCTTATTAATCATTAAAATCTACCTCAACATGGATGCATAAAATATGATTCAATGGAAAAATAAAATCTGATCAAATTGTAAATTTAATTTAAATTTATCCTGTTGAGATGCTGAATTAATTTTAGATTTAATCTATGCATTCAATAAATTGGTTATTTTAATGCTGATTCATCTGATTAAAATATTGAACTAATTTAAACCTTAAACAACCCAAACTAATGGACAATCATAGAGAGAACAGAGAAGTTGGTCAAAATACTACAACAGGGTATTCACTGTATCATGGTTTTAGTATTTTTTATTGAAAAAGAATCATAATAAATATATAGAGCCATAGATAGAAAAATTATTTATGATCCTCTGACATGCATGTATAAGTATCACTTAATAATAGTGTTTTTGATACAGCTTTATTGTGGAGTTGCTCATTTTGAATTTTGTAATGTTATTAAATTTCTATGGCAGAAATGCTGCATTATATACATGGATGTTTTACGACAGGTTTGGTACAGGCATATTGGAAATGCTTGGGTTGGAACTGCATGGTTTAATGAAGAAGCAACAATTTATTATTGAAATCTAACAAACAAATGATCCCTAAATCACTGATAATATGACTTAGGAAATGGTTTTGATGGCAATTTTATATAACATTTGTCCTGGGTTCCATATCCAGTGCTTGTTTTATGAATGGTGAATTATCACTTGAGCCAGCTGCAAGAACATAAGAAAAATGAAGACAACCTTGAACAATGAGAGAGAAGATTTAATGGCCAAAATGAATATGAACATTGGAAACAAATGGGTTGAAGTTTATGGTGCCATAATTTTGTTATGAAGAGAAACTGTTTTCCATGAATTTCTCCCCACTTACAGTCTGCATGCAATTTTGAATCAACAAGCATGCAAAATCTATAAAAAGTTAAACAACAAGGTCCTATATTTGAATTCATATATGTAGATCTGAATTTGACTGAGAACAGATATTTAATTCTCTCTTATGGAATTGTACAACTTTTTTTGGAAAGTGATGATTTAACAATGCAAGATAGGAAACTGGACTTCTATTTAAAAATGTGGTATTCAACAAAGATACTTTCTTATCTGAGCATGTTACAAAAGCTATTTTCCAGTGAAGACAGCAATGAAGCAGCAAAATGCAGACTAAATTTTAAGTCTCTTCCATCCACAGTGCAAAGCAGTGTTCCAAGTCCATGCAAATCTTTTGACCAGTTTTGAACTCAGCATAAAAGATTTTCCCTTGCTACTGAAATTAGTCTTTAGATCACTGCTGAACTTGAGCTTTATTAATTTCAGTGATTAATATTGTATAACGCTTCTTTCAGTGAGAACCAGTGTCCATGTTGAAGCTCAAAAAAGAATCTGACTGAGCAATGTAAGAAAAGCCTGGAAAAAAATGGTTTCATGAGCAAACCAGCTCAATTGACTTTACTCAGTCTTAAAGTCTTTCCTTCTAGAAACGTCTGAGAGATGTACCTAATAAACAAGCTATATAAGGGGATTTAGTCCACTTGAGATGGATGGAGTCATTTTCTATGAAATTAGGATTCAAGTGCAAGCTACTAATGATTAACCAAGTGATGATAAATTTGAAGGAGGAGGAGGATTCTCTCTTTAGAATTAAGATGGAAAAAATGTTAGTTAGCCAGGTACATTATGAACAGTTATAATATAATGGTAATGAGGGGTTATTCAATTTAGAGGGGGTGTTAACAGAAACACAGTAGGATTTCTAATTCACTGGGAAAGAAGTCCATTAACTCCTCTTTATAAATCATTGTCTCCCATTAAGCTTTATTCATAATACCATAAATTATATGTAAGTACATTCCACTAACAGCACAGAAACTGCATCAAAACTGCAATTTAATAAGATACCTTAAACATTTGAATAATCTTACCGTACTCCCTCAGACTACAGGCATTCTCAATTTAAGCATATGGGCAAAAATTTACAAATCTCTTATCAAACATTCACTTTTGTGTTCTCAGGTATTAACATGAATTTTTCACTTGGTCTTCCCCTACAGTTTGTCTTCCTAAAAAAGTTTCTGATCTCTCCTTAACTTTCCTACTTTGTCACAGCTATCCTAAAGGAAGAAGCTGACTTTTTATTTCCAGAAGCCTTTTCACCTCTTAAAACAGCTGAAAAGAATGAGGAATACCATGTTACCATTATGGACTCCCCAGGCAAAGGCAACTACTCTAGAAATCTTCACAGAATGACAAGAATAGTAATAAAACATGAACATTTAGTTAAATACTTCTCGAGTGACCTAGAAGATATGAATCTGTTTCATGAAATGTCAAGCACTACAACACTGAAGACCAAAAAAAATATAAAAAGAAAAATAAAAAAAAAGAGAGAGAAAAAAAAAAAGAGAAAGAGAAAAAGAGTTGTATCTCTTCTCAGAAAGCTCTGTAGCTCTGTCACTCTTTTATCATGTTTTCCACATTCCACATGGATTCGGAAGCCTAAAGAGCTCAAAGGTCTATAGCAATTGATTCTTAAATTTATGGCCAAATATGCTGTCTTCCAAGCAAGTGACCTATCCACCAGATCGTGCACTAGAGTCAGAATTAAAGTCACAGTTATACTGCTCTTTTCCATTACAAATAAGTAAATAAATATGAAGTTAAATACTTATATATACTTATATATTCAAAAGTATAGAATATTAAATATTGCAATAAAAATTTAAAAAGTACTTGAAAACCAGGATTTATAATGGAAAAATCTTCTCGTCCATAGCAGTTTTTCTAATCAGACTAATGGTCCCTTTGAAATGATTCCTTTGCACAAATATTTTTTTCTATTCCCATTGCTTAGAAGCAAAAAGTTACTACATCTCACTATCCAAGTTTAGGAAGTTGGATACTTTTAATTTGCTTTTATACACAGAAACACTTGCACCAGATTTACAGACAAATTAATGCATAAAATGCAATTGTGTTTAAAAGGATTTCATATCAGAAACCTAGGGTGAATCTTACATTCTTCAGTGAAAAGAGGGAGGCTCAGAGTTGTTTCTCATGGAATGCAGAAAGTTTATACAATTTTGAACTAGGAAGTTTTAAGTATCTGCAGGGTTTCCATTTAGGACCCAAAATTACAGGAATGTGTAAGGGAAGGGTGGTACAGGGCATAATTTAGCAAATTTGGATGGGTTGTGGGCCCTGTGGGGAAATGTAATTGAACTTCAGAAATGTAGTTTTTTCTACTTGGCTTTTTCTTTTCTCCGGCAAGACATGCTTGAATCAAGTAGTTTTGTCATTGTGAAAAGGAGAAAACAGCTTCTTGTCCATCTTAGTCTGTTGTCAGTGTTGCCTTGCGTTTAAAACACTTGTGAAACCTTGTTTTTAGATGAATGCCTTTTATCTCTGTGGTCTATGAATAGACAATAAGAGTGAGTTTTATAGGTTCCTCCTAACCTCTTTGTCTTCTAAATAACTGTAGAGACAGAGGAGACAAGGATTCATTCATACAGCTCTATTTGTTGTTGCAGTTAGTTGTGTATGGAAGAGGCAGTAGTTGGACAAGGCAGTAGTATTAAATGATCATGATATCAGATCAGGATGCAGGGATACCCAGAGTAATAAAGTTCTGATTACGTTTTGCTGTTATATTGTGTGAGGAAGGGCTTAACCTCTCTGCACTTTGCTGTTTAATTGCCCTGCAAGGAAGTAGTTAACTGTTCTCCATAGAAGTTAGGCACTGAGCCTTGGCAGAGCTGCAAAAACTGGCCTAAGGACTTCTGCAGGAGGTACTAGGAGCAACAAGCATAGTATGTAACAAAACTCCAGTCCAGTTTTGAGAAAGCTTAAGCAAGGTCTCCATCAAACAGGAGACTGAAGCCAAGCTAAGACCTGTACCTCTCTGACAGAAGCTCCACTGTGCATGGAAATGAGGAAAGTTGATTTGTGGAGTCACAACAGGTGTAATAATATGATTGGATCTGCTTGCACAGTATTTTGCTACAAAATGAACATAAGCTACTGCAAATTTTGGGGGGTTATGGAGGCTCCCTCTTATTTGCATAATAGAAGAGAGGTCTCATGATCATGACTAAAATTTAGTAAAACTTTGTAGTCCTACCCTTGGGTCCTGTTTCCCCCTTGGAAATAGAACAGCCTGAGTCACTATTGTGATAATTGCTATGAAACTATTTTTTTTTTCTTCCGTATAAACAACAGTAAGTCAGATTCAGTTTATCCATTTGCTTTCATGTGGAAATAAGAATAGGATTTGAATATGATCTTATACTAACATATTATCCATACATATTCTTCAGTGAAAAAAAACAAAACAAAACAAAACAAAACAAAAAAAAAAACATTCTTCAACTTGCAAGCCATTTTAGGCTTCTTAGTGATCTATAGCAGCAACAACATCACTGTCAAAAATAGAATCATAGAATCATTAAGGTTGGAAAAGACCTCCAAGATCATCTGGTCCAATCATATCACTACCATGGAATTCTCCCACTAAACCATGTCCCTAAGCACAACATCAAAATTTTCTTTGAACACCCCCAGGGACAGTGACTCCACCATCTCCCTGGGCAACCTGTACCAGTGCCTTACTGCTCTTTCTGAGAAGAAATGTCTCCTCATTTCTAAATTCAACCTCCCGTGGTACAACTTGAGGCCATTCCCTCTAGTCCTACTAGTTATCTGTGAGAAGAGGCCAACCCCAGCTCCCCACACCTTCCTTTTGGGTATTTGCAGAGAGCAATAAGGTCTCCCCTGAGCCTTCTCTTCTCTAGACTAAACAACTCCTTTACACTTTAGATGATCACCTCCCCGGTCCTGCTGGCTACACTATTCCTGATACAAGCCAGGATGCCACTGGCGTTCTTGGCCACCTGGGCACACTGCTGGCCCATGTTCAGGCAAGCGTCAGCTAATACCCCCAGATCCTTTTCCTCTGCACAGCTTTTGAGCCACTCTGCCCCAAGTTTGTAGTGCTGCATGGGGTTGTTGTGCAGGACCCAGCATTTAGCCACCTCATCTCACTGGCCTTTGTTCATCGACCCAGCCTGTCCAGGTCCCTCTGCACGGCCTTCCTACCCTCCAGCATATCGACACTTCCCCCCAGCTTGGTGTCATCTGCAAACTTAATGAGGGTGCATTCAATTCCCTCACCCAAATAATCAATAAAGATATTAAAGAGGATAAAAGTAGTTACATCTGTAGCATCACTTTCCCATTCAAGCCAGAAATAAGGTAGGGCCATCAAAATATGACAAGGCAGCACTTCCCCTTGGCTGAGCAAACTGTTTAGTAGCTCATTTCCCATTAATTTTAACTATTATGTCGTCAGATTTTTATTTTTTATAGGATATATATTTAGATAATGATTTTGTAATTCACATACTTTTCCATTTTTCCTTGCATATGTGAAGACCATTCTTGACTTTTTTTCTACAGCAGTAGAATGGGCAAACCATTTCCTGGTAAAGTTATATTCCAATAGATGAGTCTGTCTTTACTATGGCTCACCCTCCAAATACTTCAGGATCTGAAAGTCTCTTTCTTCTTCCCTGCCTCCTGTATCTTCACTGATTCTTTAATCCTTTATTTTCCCTTCATCTTTTAACCTTGTCACAAACCTCCTGTAGAGTGATATCTAGATAAGCTGCATTGACTCAGCTGCATGTGCATGAGGGAATCCATGCTCTCTGCACCTAACTGCAGCCCTGATGTTCACAGCAATTCCATATAACAAAATAAAGTACCAGCACTTTTTTCCACTGATCTGTCTGCTTGCTGGAAATATCCTGATTGATCTGGAAATCATAGAACTAGCACAGATGGCAAGTACCACTAAGGATCTATCCACTGCTGGGTGCCTTCAAAGAAAACCTCATTACTGCAGCAGTGTCCACAACTATTTCCTTTCACAAGACATTCTACATCTTCTACCAGAGATTGGAGACAAATGTATATCTGGTTCTTTCATTGTTGTATCTTATTTTCTATTTCTGTGTTTAGTGGAAAAATAAAAAAATATATATATAATAATTTCAAGAAATAATGTAGGTAGCCCAAAACTCTTTTCCAAAATATTTGAAAAACTTTTTTTACTTTACAGTGCATGAAATATTTAATTAAGCCTGAAGGTAAATTTTCCACTTTGTATTTTCAGTACATGTACGTAACATGACCAGCTGGATCAGAACAAAGGTCCATCCAGTCCACTATTGTATTTCTACCAGAGTTCATTCAAAGCTGACTAGGGACAGATGGTGAGGAGTGCCATGTGCACACACCCTGGTTCACACATGTATTCATCATAAGGCACAGATAGATGATAGATGATACTTTTCTCCCATGCTCTCGCAGTCACTTTCATGTAAGAGTCCTTCTAATATGGATATGCTTTCAATGTGTGAAGTACATTTCCCTGCAGATTTTTATTCCATAAGTTTCTTCACCCTTCACTTAAACCTATACAAATAACTATGGCTAAAAGTATAGCAGTCCACAGCCACAGAAATACAAAATAGTACACCTCCTTATGATGTTTTCAATGCTAGGTTAGATTTATATTCACTATGACTTATGTGGGCTGAGCAATTCTTTAATGTACACGTCAGTATTCCAAAGCATACAAGTAAGCTGATGCAAGAAACCGTAACAGCGAAACATGCAATAGCTTAGGTTATGTTGCTTACCTCAGAAACGACTGAAATTTTGATCTTTTTTCTTCACTTGGCAAGTGGGCATTTTGATCTTTTTCTTCACTTGACAAGTGGGCATTTTCCTGAAGCACCATAATGGGTGTGTTACTTGTTTGATGCAAAGGTACAGTAATCACATTTCTTGTAGCTTTGTGAAGGCAAAGTTTTGAAGTAATTTATTTCAGAACTTTTAAAATTATTTGCTCACTTTAGTTGATCAAAAATTTGTCATCAATTGAAAACAATCCATATTTTCTAAGATACCATAACAAAAAAAAACTCCTAAATTTATTAATCTCTGCTATTTATCATAGTACTAGACAGTTAAATGACGTATTTGTCCCTTTCTTTTCCAATTTGTTAACCTGTCCTTGGTTTATCATCCATTATTGTCCATAACTACCTGGCTGTTAAAGGGATGAATCTTCAGTTTCAGTGACCCCTCTCGAATTTTTCATGCTCTGTGCATTCCTGTCTCAGGTAGTATCGTTTTAGACTACATTCTCAGTCACTGTTTACTGGGTCTTTGCTAGGTTCCATTGTCATTTACTCAAGAAAATGTGAAGTAGTTGTACATGTTATTTTTTTAAAAGGTAGATTTCCACTAAATCCTGTTTGTTAAATCCCAGTGCAGGGGCAATCTGTAGGATTGCCTGAAAGGGTACATGTTCTCTCTAGTATAGGGCAAAATGGCCTTTGTAATGCATTTTAGCAAAGTCTTTACACCTAATGCACTAGCTTACTGAGGCATACCGAAGTCATTTCCACATTAATCTACACCCAAAAAGGCTTCTCTGATAAGACTTGGCCTCAGTAAGTAAATCCTTCTCAGCTCATCTTAGTAGTCCTGCAAGGCTAATTGCACAAGCAACAATCACATATCTAACCAGGGGATTGACTTAATTTTAAGCTCCTGTTGGAGCTATACTGTTGCACAATTCAGTGCTGATTTGCTATATCCTGATTTCCTTGGTAAAGTCTTACATATAAACTTCAGTGCTTAGTTTTTGCTGACTCTATTTCTAATAAAAATGAAGCATTTTCTCCCTTCCACATATATATGCATGCACCTCCAATTATTAATGTTAAACCCTTGTCTGTCTGTCTATGTTAGCAAAGTTTAATTCTTTCTAGCAGTTCTCATCTAAATCACTTCACTGCAATCATTCCGTGCATGAGAGGAGCAGCAGATTAAAATGGCTTCTCAAAATGGTGTTAGACATAAATGCAAAAGCTCTGACTAAAGTTAATCCACATCTTTAGATAGAGTTCACTGAAATGAGGATTTGTAATATTTCTGAGGATGACTTTCTGCTGATACAGGGTGCAGCAAGTTCTGTATTATAGGAGGAGACTCAAAACATGAGCTGTGTTTGATTCTAAAACTGACAGTTTGTAGAAGAAAGGAGTTTATATGTAACAGAGTGCTGTTTTAAAAAATACAATAATGAGAATATTAATTGTGACCACTGGGCACAGGACAGCATGCTTTTTTCCCTCAACAGAGCATTGCAGTCTTCCAGTACCAGAAAAGGAAACTGCTTAACATGATGGCTCCCCAAAAATAATGTGATTAGTGTAAAAACCACTCTCTCTCTCTCTGTCTCTCTCTGTCTCTCTCTGTCTCTCTCTCTCTCTCTCTTTCTCTTTTTTTTGGGGGGGAATCTGTTTTTAATTTGCTTTCTGCATCTCTTTAGGTCATGCCTCTAATCTTTTCACTGAAAACATGAAGATGTTTTATTTTTAAGCAAGAGTGGAAATTTGCTGATTATCATTCAATTCCTGTAGAGGGGATTAGGGAAAAATACCAAATATACCAAGATCAATATAAAATTGCAAAGGCTGGCAACAATTTTTCCTCTTACTTTACCATTTCTGCCACTTGGTGAGAAACAGAGGTCCCCACTTTCCTATGCTAGATGATGTGCCTCCAGGGACAACGATGATAGCTAGGACAAGTGGCCAGCAGGTTGAGGGAGGTGATAGTCCCCCTCTACTCTGCTCTCATGAGGGCCCACTTGGCATACTGCTGCAATCAGGTCTGGGTTCCCCGGCACAGGAAGGATGTGGGTCTGTTAGAGCGGGTCCAGAGGAGGGGTACAACATTGATCCTCCAGAGGTCTGAGCATGTCAGTTATGAAGAAAGGCTGAGAGGGCTGAGGATGTTCACCCTGAAGAAGAGAAGATTCTGGGGAAGTTCTCATTGCAACTTTTCAAAACTTAAAGGGGGCCTATAAAAAAGATGGACAGTGACTTTATGCAACCTGATCAAGTGGGTAGTATCCCTGCCCATGACAGCAGGGGTGGAACTAGGTGATATTTAATGTCCCTTCTAACCCAAGTTGTTCTACAATTCCATGATTCTAAAACACTTCTTATTCCTTAACATAGCTTTCTATGTCCCTTGAGTATACAGGCAAACAGAAAGGTATCATCACATACTCAGAGTTTATAGTATTCTAGCCTAGGAATAACCAAAGAATACCTGCTATGTGTTCAGAAGACAAACCATGTGTGTGCCATCACAGCATTTTCCCTTAGTGCAAAGCCCTGTCTTACTTTCCTTTTGGAACTGAGCTGCCTTTTTCCATCTTGACTAAGAAGCATGATAGCAAGTCATTGTAAGTATTTTATTATTCCTATGTACTTTCACAGATTCTGACACAAAATGTTTAGAGGACAATATAAAAGAGAGTGTGGTTTGTCACAACCTGATATCTGAGACTGTACAATATTTGGGTGGACTGTCTGCTCCTTGAACTGCGGAAGAGAGTGTCAAAGACTAATATGGATATACAAGAAACTTGCATGGATCTATAAAACAATACTGTCTGTCAGTTTGCAATGTAGAAAATATTCCTCATCACTACTATTTTGTACATAATATAGTTACAAATGGTTGATGCTTGTGAAATATTGCCAATCTAAATGTGGTTTATTTCTAATATTATTACATTGTTTAATGAATAATATGGAAACAGGAAAGAAAGAACACAGAAAGTAAGGAACTATTGCCTGCTACCATAATTTCAGAACAGAAATTTAGTTTTTTTCCTGCAGTTATATAGTGAGGCTGTGGCTACAACTGAAATATAGCTTCCAAACAAATGCATGTAAAAAACTGATAGTAAGTTAAAGTGATTAGCATAAATATAGTATAAAATTAAGAGAAAAAAACACCAGGGCATTGAGGTCTCATACTAAGAAAATGAATTATTTAACTGGCTTAGTTTCTACAATTTGAATAGTATTTTTGCATCCACCATTCAAAGGAGTTGGGAGAATTAATTCATGTCTGCTTTGACCTATAGATTGCTATAAAATGCCAGGTTTTATGAATAGTTCCAGATTATAGATTTTTCATAGGGCCTTGCCTTCATTATTTTTCATTCCCATATGTACAGCATACTTTATGGGTTTTCTTTTACTATTCAGATGTTTAATGGATTGCATGTAGCTACAACTACTACTCATACAGATATAACACTTGTAAAAAAAATGTTTGTTTTTGTTTGTTTATTTATTTTTTACAAAATACATTTGTCTGTTAGTTCAAGTTAAAGTATACATGCCATAGATACTTATCCATTCTGTGTTGTCCATGTTTCACAGGGATGACATGAATTTGTGCAGAAGAACTTGAATCTCAAAAATATCAAGACTTGAACCCCCCACAGAGCATTCAAGGAGAAAAGGTACTTCACACATACAGCACACTCTTGCATTTTTTTAGATACATCAGGTTGACTAACTATGTCATGAAGAAGCAAAGTACACGCTATCATAGTTACTCAGGAGATACAAGACTGGGTATTTCCATATCCACCAATTGCAGCTGGTTTTGCTCTGACAAGGGATGTGGTAAACATAGTGCTTTTTTACCTGTTAGTATGAGAGCTCTGAACTAAGGTTATGAGTTTCATTTAAAACATCATGTGAAAATTCAAGATAGAATACCTTTAGCTGTTAGAAATTAACCATAGGATTAGCTAACTAGTGAAAACATATGAAAATTAAGGCAACTATTACTTATTTATTATTACAGATTATTCATGTGTTTGTACAATTGCTGTAGAAATCATCTACATCTCCTTTGGTCTAAAGCCAAGTAGTTGTTACCAAATTGTCCGTTTTCTGACATTTCTTGATCTCATGTTCCTCTGGGAAGGTTTTTTAAAATAATAGTAAGAAATAAGAAGAATGGTAAAGATGAAAAAGTGCAGCTGTAAATTTAAAAGCTTGAGCTGTTTCCTCTTCTTTTGACTCTAGCTAGTAACTAGGAGAAGCAGCTCCCAAACTAAACTAAGACTTGATAGACCATTTCTAACTGAAGACAGAATCTTAAGGCAAACTGAGTGGAAATTGATAATCTTCTGGTAAATATGAGCTGAGATGATTTTTTCT
The DNA here is from genome assembly GCF_047663525.1 of Anas platyrhynchos. NCBI lineage: Eukaryota > Metazoa > Chordata > Aves > Anseriformes > Anatidae > Anas > Anas platyrhynchos. The sequence goes on from NC_092589.1 coordinate 17,010,767, forward strand.
ATTCTGTTGTTAAGAAATGCACCTTGCAAATTGAACTGTGTATTAGTTCAGATGAAATATTTTCTAATAGGGTAGAAGAAGGTCTTGCCATACAGTATATACTGTTCCACTCCATTAAAAAAAAAAACAAACTATAAGCATGGCCAAAAGAAGAAAAGATCCGTATCAAGCAAGTGACTGAATAAACAAACATTGCAGACTGCTGCAGAGCAGCATAACTGTATTAAAATATAGATATGCTCTATAAAAATTGCATGATGGAGCTCCATTTCTGTCTCCCGCCAGTGTGTGTATGAAGTGTCCCTCACAGAGCACAGCCAGTGGGACCAAAGGAATACCTGATCCTTTTAAACAGCATTTCTTGTAGGAGAGTAAAAGCTTCCTGTGTCTCTAAAACCACTACTACAAATATTGCCACCTACTACCATTTTCTCCAGGGTCTCCCTCCTTTCCCAGTCTTCTCTCTCTTTTGTTTCTTTATTCTTCTCATGTTCTTCTTTGCTTTCTTGGTCCCAATGCTCAACAATGAGACCCTAAACAGATTCTGGAATCAGAGGTAGACAGTAGGAGCCAGAAGCATGTGGACTGGTGGCAATTAAGACTTGTGGGGAGCATGAGGAGAATGTCAGATCTTCTTATGCTTGCACAGCCTTTTAATTAATACTTTATACAGTGCATAACACAATTATATTTTTTATGCCACTCCCTACTTACTAGCAACTTTAACTTTGCACTTCATAGCAGTTGTATTTTTATCCTTCATGCATTTTTAAGCATAGAATATCAAATCACTTAGGCTGGAAATGACCCTTAAGATCATCATTTCCAATCATCAACCTGACACTAACAAATGCACCACTAAACTGCATCCCTAAGCACCTCATCCACGTATGTCCTAAATACCTCCAGGGATGACAATTCCACCATTTCCCTGGACAGCCTGTTGCAATGACTAACTCCCCTTTCCGTGATGAAATTCTTCCTGACATCCAGTCTAAACCTCCCGTGGTGTATCTAGAAGCTGTTTCCTCCCTTCCTATCACTTGTCACCTGAGAAACAGAGACCGACACCCACCTTGTTGTCCTTTCAGGTAATTGTAGAGATCAGTGAAGTCTCCCTTCAGCTTCCTTCTCTCAAGAATAAACAACCCTAGCTCCCCCAGTCTCTCTTCATATGTCTTGTTTTCAAGTCCTTTCACCAGCTTCATTGCTATTCTCTGAATTTGTTCCAGCAACTCAAAATCCTGCTTGTAGTGAAAGGCCCAAAATTGCACCTAGTACTGAAGGGGCAGTCTCACCAGTGCTGACAAACTACAGAGGGACAATCATTTCCCTAGTCCTGCTGGCCACACTGTTTCTGATGCAGACTAGGATGCCATTGGCCTTCTTGGCCACCTGGACACACTACTGGCTCATGTTCAGCTGGATGCTGACCAACACCCCCAGGTTTTTTTCTGACAGGCAACTTTCCAACCACTTTTCCGCAAGCCTGTACTGCTGCATGGGGTTGTAATGACCCAAGCGCAGCACCCAACATTTAGCCTTGTTGAATGCTTGGACACAGTCTATCAATCTAGCCTGTCCATATCCCTCTACAGAACCTTCCTGCTGTAAAGGAAGGAAAGCCTGCCTAACTTGGTGTAGTCTGCAGACTTATTGTGGGTGTACTCAATCCCCTCATCAAGATTGTTGATAAAAATATTAAACAAAATTGGTTCCAATATTGAGCCCCAAGGAACACCACTTCTGACCAGCTGCCAACTGGATTTAACTTGATTCACAACAACCCTTGGGGCCCAGCCATTCAGGCAGTTTTTTACACAGTGAGAAGTACATTCATCCATGCCATGAGCAGGCAGTTTCTCCAGAAGACTGTGGGAAACACTACTGAATGCCTTTCAAAAGTCCTAGTAAACAACATCCACAGCTGTTTCCTTGTCCACTAAGCAGGTCATCTTGTCATAGAAGGAGATCAGGCAGGTCCTGCCTTTCATAAACCCATGCTGACTGGGACTAATTACCTCGTTGTCCTGTACATAATGTTTGATGGCACTCAAGATGAACTGCTCCATGACCTTCCCTAGCACCAATGTCAGATTGACAGGCCTATAATTCCCCACATTCTTCTTCCTGCTCTTATATATTGGCATCACATTCCCCAACCTCCAATCAACTGGGACCTCCCTAGTCAGCCAGGACTGCTGGCAAATTATTGAAAGTGTGTTGGCAAACACTTCTGCCAGCTTCTTCAACACCCTTGGGTAGATCTCATCCTGCCCAAAATAGTTCTGTGTATTCAAGTGGTGTGGTAGGTTGGTAACCATTCGCCCTTGGATTATCAGGGCTTCATTCTGCTCCCTGCCTCTCCAGCCCAGTGAGCTGAGTACCCTGAGGACAATTAGTCTTACTAATAAAAACTACAGCAAAGAACTCACAAGAATATCACAATGAATTAAAAAACTGTAAGGTGAGATTTCTTACAGTTCTAATGTACTACAGCTAATTTTTCAGTTAACTCTATGCAGCAAATAATTCCTCTAATAAGTTCTGGTGTCCTAATTCTGAAGTAGAAGAAGCATGATACCTACATTTTTAATGACTTTCTCATTGCCACCAACTGGTCGAGTCACAAAACTGTATTACGAAATCCACTTACTAACCTCCATTGTAAAATTCAATCCAACAAAGCAAACAAATTAATATTTAATAAGGACCATTTACTGTGATATGAAGTCATGTAATACAGAAGCCTCATGAAAAGAGTTCTTAGTCTCCATACAAAAAAAGGTATGCAGAAGCATTAGATATAATTAAAAATAAAACCATAAGATCAATTATGATTAACACACATAAATATTATATGAATAAATATTATACATAATCAAGAACCACAAGAATAATAAATACACACTGTTTTACTGAAATATGCTTCTTCATGGATCATTTGTGTATTTTGTTCCCAACATGAAAATCACTCTTGAAAGGATTATGATAGCCTGAAGCTCATCAGATAAGTAGTTGCATCCTTACTTAAAAAAAAAAAAAAAAGAAAAAAAGAAAAAAAATAAGATCAAATAGTAATACTAAAAACAATAATACCTTTAAGCAATTTGTAGTTTTAAACCAAAGATATGATATCAGTTGCCTTGATTTTGACCATTTAATGTGATTTCCTTGAATTTCTGACAAAATAAAAGTAAGCACAACATGATGGATAGGATTTGCTGTATTAATAAGTAAAAACATGGAAAAAATTAGCTTGACATTTGAAGAGGAGGAGAAAATGTCAAGAAATGATTATTTTATTTATCATATATTAATATTATATTAACATATATAATAATAATAAATATAATAAGCAATAAATCTATTTATTAACATATATTAATACAGTTTATTCTTTTATATAATGTTCATTATATGTGAATTAATATAAGTTAATTAATATATTGTGTATTAATATATGTTAATAAATATATTTATTATTTATCCCTTGGAAGAAGGTTATTTTTCCTAAGTCTAGGAATGCTGTCTACTTTTTCTATTATCTCCACTCATTGAACACGATATGATTGACAAAAAATAGGTCCTCTCCTCCCCCTTCTGCTGCACCTTTGTCCTGTGCCCCCCAGCTGAGCTGTTTCTCAGAGACATTCTTTTGTGTGAACAATTTTACTGCAAGTTACCTTCAGTCCATTTTATATATATGTGTGTATATATATATTATATGTCAGAGAAAACTGAGAAGGTGATTTCTAAGATGCCTGAAAAACACTACATTAAAAGGCTTAAAACTTCTTTAGCACTGTTCATTCACTATTATTTGATACAAAGTGGCTACAAAATCTTGGACAAAATCCCAAGGCCAGTCACAGCTGCCTCTGCAAAAATGAAGTCTGTTCACTTAAACAGGGAAGCTTTATACAGAGGAATCCTGTGTGCCTGAGCAACACTGAGCCTCTCCAGCATCAGACTTCATCCATCACCCCCGTGTCTCCCTGGTGCAGCAGGGATTGCAGGGAGCCTGTGCAACCAATGCCATCAGCTGGTCTGAAGGGTTTTTCTTTCTGCATCATGGTATTGAGCTTTAAGTTTTCATCATAGAATCATAGAATGGCTCAGGTTGGAGGGGACCTTAAAGATCATCTAGGTACAACCCCCCTGCCATAGAAAGGGATGCCACTCACTTGATCAGGTTGATCAAGGCCCCGTTCAGCCTGGCCTTGAACACCTTCAGGGATGGGGCATCCACAACTTTAACTTTTGCTAAATAGTGACTGATCTTAGTCAGCAACATCAAAGATGGTCTTCTGAATTATAAGACCTTTTTTTTATTAAATGAACTTGTTTGCACTACTGCAAACCCTGTGTAAATCTGGTGCTGTATGTACACACAAATGCTTTATATCCTTGTGTTATATCACGCTGGAAGCAGGACATTTTTTCAAAGTAATGATGTAATGTCTTTATCCAGAGTCTGATGTAACTGATGAAAATAGGTTGATCAGCATAAGAGCTCTCTCTTAAGCGCTGGGGAGAGATCATACAACAGGGGAGCAATATTTTTTGACCTTCAGATGCTATTGTGTTCATATAGTTCAACTACAGTCATTTCAAAAGATCTTGGGATTTGCCTTTGAATTGAAAACTGATTTCCACACAATCTAGAGACAAAACACATTAACGTGATGTGGAATAACACTGTTTTCCTGCATTGTATAATATCTGATAGCAGTTGTTTTGTCGTGTTTTTTGTTGTTGTTGTTGTTTTTCTGGAAGTTGCAATGGATCAGAGCACTGTTTCCTGACTGTGATAAGCAAATATGTTGAGTTCTATAATTACCATTTTAAAGTCCTTTCTCTAGATATTTATAAACAAAACAAAACAACAACAACAAAACTGAAAAACCCTGAACCAAATATTATTGTCTAATATGTAACTATACAGATTTTATTTTCTGTTATATATCTTTCATTTGAGTAAATGAGAAAATTTTAGATTATTAAAATATGTACAGGTCTGGCCATTTTCCCATCACTGTTTCATGAAAAGTCATATAAGTCAAACATAGACTGAAAACAGTGCTCTAGAAACACAATCAAAGAACAACAGTGAAATCATGAGCATATGCTTATTTATTGTATGTATTTGTCAATTAAAAAAAAAAAAAAGTCTTTTTAGCGCATTTTGAAATGAGTCTATATGACACCACAATTGCCTTCTATTCTCATGTTGCCACTGTGACACTGAAGCATGGAATCAAATACACACACGTGTTTAACATCCTCTGTACTGAATTAGCATGATCTGGTTAAAAGGGAAATTTTGTGATCAAATATTATGGTCCATATAAAATATATATAAACATCCAAGTTTACTTGGCTCTGAATAAAACTCTGCATGAAAAATTGTACTCCTTTAGGCTCATCATTCCTTTTTACCTGCCTGTCTATGCCAGTTACATGAATAACTGTCCATGTTTTCTTATGGGTGGACTCAAATTGTCAGTGGTTAAGACTGTGTCCTTTTTCAATTTTCTGTTACAATGGCATAAAGAATGAAATCTTGGCTCTGTTTCAGCCAGTGCAGGCTTTACCCATGACACTAGTTGTGCAAGGACTATTTTCTGTCTTTTTTAGTGCTAAGGAATAACAAATTTTTGCTACTATTCAAAAAAAAAAAAAAAAATCTAACTCTTGGCCTCAACAGTGGGCAGGTATGAAGACTTCTACAACTGACTAACTAGATGCATAAGTGAAGATATTAAATAATTGTCCTTCAGTCTCACAGACAGGGATCACACTTGATCACACTTTGTTGTGTCTCCTAGACCTGGAGGCAAGACATTGGGAATGGTAGCTGCACTCTGGTGGGGTACAAAAGAATGAAGATTTTGTGAAGACAGATTGTGTAAGAATGACTCTTGCTGCACAGCTTTTCTCCTTTCTCCTGGCAGGACCAGACTGGGGAATTCCTACAAGATCTGATATTTTATACTAACCTTCCTTTAGGAAGACAGGAAAAACAAACAAACAAACAAAAACAAGCATCTTATCTTTATTGCACTGTCAGTGTTTGACTCTTGAGCTACTGTGCCCCTATTGATGTCTTAATGGGGTCTCAGAAATAATACTTCTGGCTTAGAAAATAATTCTGCTATAAAGATCTGCTTATTCTGTTCTTTTAAAACTATTTGTAAGGCAACAATCCAGAGAATTCATCACTGCATCAAGAAAATCAGAGCTTAATACGAGGAAGGAAAATAAATATGTTCGTTACAAGGGAAAATAAAATACCATATTGAGAGTTTTTGAAACCCATTTAACATATTAAAAGAAGTTATTTACAAAAAAATAAAATAAAATCTTGTATTTAACTTTTAGAAGCGGTACATCTTTCTAACAGGACCTAATTTAAACTGAGACTTATATGACTTGTTCTGCACAATTAATGAGTAATATGGAGATTTTATCCTGCCCTAAACAATCCAATAGCTACCCAGAAATCTTGAAAAGAGAGCTGAAGCACAATGATACTTAGGTTATTTTTCTCCTTCTTCAAAAACTACATGATCTACATCCTGTGTTTGCTGTACTGTGTGTGTACACTGTGTCTTTATCAGTTCAGTTGTTTTTGCTCACCATGTTTGCTTGCTTTTTTCACCATACATTTCAACTGTTAAAATATTATTAAGATGAGAAGAGCAACATTGAAAATAGCAACTTAATAACATTTATGTTCCATTACTGATTTTCTTATAAGATGTATGTAGCTTAAACACTCTGAACACCTCTTCCGATATTTGTTATACCATTCATAACAAGGTCAACAAAGTCTATATCAGAAGCATCAAGCTGTGTTCTTTCTGTTTCAGATATTACTAACATTAATAATTATTCTGTAATGAACAAGTGTATGGCAGTTCTGTTGATGGCACATGAAACAGACTGGAATCACCTTTGTCCTTACTTTGCTAAAATGATAACAATGGCAAATTGAGCCAATGATGTGTCTTTTCCACAAAGAAAGCTAGTGGAGGGCTGCATTATCCAAAGTATTGCCATCAGGTCAGGGTAGGTGATGTTTCCCATCTACTCAGCATTGATGAGGCTATACCTGGAGTGCTGTGTCTGGTTTTGGACCCCCCAGTACAAGAGAGACATGTACATACTGTACATGTACATACTGTACATGTCTCTCTTGACTCCAACAGAGGGACACTAAGACAATAAAGGGACTAGAGTGTCTCTCATGAGAAAAGCTGAGAGAGCTGGGGCTGCTTAGCCTACAGTAGAGAAGGCTCTGGGAAGGATCTCCTCAATGTCTATAAATACCTGAAGGGAGGATGCAAAGATGAGTGAAGAGCCAGGCTCTTTTCAGTGTTGCCCAGTGACAAGACAAGAAGCAATGGGTAGAAAACAAAACTGAAGAGGTTTTGTCTGAACATCAAGAATTTTACTGTGAGAATGACCTAGCACTGGAACAGGCTGATTAGAATGTGGAGTTGCCCTCCTTAGAGATACTCAAAATCAGTCGGGACATGGTCTTGAGCAACATGTTTTAGGCGGTCCTGCTTAAGCGGGAGAGTGGACTGGATGACCTCCAAAGGTCCTTTCCAACTTCAGCCAGTCTGTGATTCTGTGGTTCTGTGAAACATACTAGCATTGGGAAAACACAGTGATACAGTTTTGAGGAACATACAGTATGAAAAAAATTCTCTGAAGAAATTCAATGTTTGTAAGCACTTTCTCACATATATTAACAGCTCCTTAACTATGTTGTCAGAGTATGTATAACAGCAGTGAGTATTTTGTGGGTTTTTTTTGTCACTCTTTCTGGGCAGGTTTCAGTGATAGTCTATGGTCTGGTTGTTTATCACTCCTTCCATTTGCTACGGTCTCTATTAATCTAATTCCAGCTTTCTCAGTATTACTTTGGAATTATCAAGGCATGTCATAGCTGGCAAGTATGAATGTTTTGCCTTGCTGCTGCTGTGCCAGTCTGGGAGGAGAGCTGCACAATTATGACAAGTTGCTGGTTATTAACCTTTGATTGCTGAATGTTGTTTGTTGAGATGCAGAAAGCAAGAACATAAAGGCAATTTTAATTCTCTCATCCTTGCTGACTTCACACACTCTTTCTCTTCTTGCCTGTCTGTTGTGGAATGAGCTCCCATTTTCAATTCATTCCCCTACATCAATGTGCTCTTTCAAATCTTTTCTAAAAGCTCATTTATTCTCAGCAGCTTGTTAACCATATAGTCATCTCTTCTCCCTTATTTTTATTTCTATTTCACCTGTCTTTTCATAAATCTAGTTTGCACTCTCTCTTTCCTTTTTTTACTTCTTTCATTGTGCTTATTTCAGTAGCTCATTTTATTGTGCTATATAAAAAATATTTTTAGAATGCCTTTGCCAGGGGTGTTCTGTGCAATAAATGACAGTAAAATTATCAGTCAGAATATTGAGAATCAAGGCATACCTACAATGTAGGGCTCAAATGCTGTTCATGAAGTACAAGCAGACATATAGTTCTTCATTAACACCAACTTCAGGGTCCCATCCTGGAGTTCACTGAAATTATGGAAGTCACTAAATTCACTTCAGTTAGCTTTGGTTCAGGCCAGAATGAGAAAATAAAAAGGCATGGTAGGACGAACGGATTGGAAAAAAAAATGTCCAGTGAAGTAGGTGGAAGATGCACATTATCTCCTGAAACATCCATTTTCATAAGCATAACAATAACACATTTTTTTTTCAAATGTTGGGTTATACGCAAGTGTTCTTTCCCTGATTAGATCTGAAGCCATGATGTTAAAAAACAAAACAAAACAAAAACTTAAGCACAGCAATTTAGCAATTAGAAAAGGAATTCTTGGAGTTTCCATAGCATTCCTGCTTCACAAGTCAAAGTAATGTACAATGAATTGGGCTTTTTACTTCTTTTTAGAAAGATGAATACATTTAAAATATCAGATTCCAGTGTCTTTCTCCCATCCTTTGAAATACATGTTTTAAAGTTCATCAGTGTTAGATCTCTTGAATTTCATTAATTTTATATTTTCTTAAGAGTACTAACTGAGTCAGAATACACAATTCTCCTGAAGTTGTTTTGAATAAAAAGAGAGAGATTTTAAAACAGATAAAATTTAGGAACTTCATTCAGTTACATATAGTGATTTGAAACGGAACTTGAGGTCACTTATGTTGCCTTATTCTTTTTTTAATAGCCTCTCACATTTTATATAAGAATATTGAGGCCACAAAAGAAAGGACACATATTTTCACATACAGTTGTCCTTTTTTTTTTTTTTTTAGGATATAGTTAATTTTCTTGTATGGTGCTATGATTCGGATTCAGGATGAGAATATTATTGATAACGCACCAATGTTGCAAAGCAGTGATTGCTCCAAGTCAAGGACATTTTTGCTTCTCATGCTCTCTGGCATGCAAAGAGTCTGGTGATGCACAAGCAGCCAGGTTAAAGCCCAGAATAATGTACAAAACGTTTTTTCAAATAAATAATAAATTTGTCATGTGGCTATAATGGAATACTATTTGTTTTAAGAGAAAAACATCATACTAAAATTCAAACTGGTCAAGTAATTGCCACTTTTTTTCTTTAACAATGTAGAAATTTTATATTCCACATTGTAATGGAAAAAAATCCACTGTTGCCCATGTGAGACAACAGCAGTGGACAGCAGTCATTAGGCTGCACAAGGCTTGGTAGTCTCTCAGTGACATCCCTAATAAAAGCTTCTGGTAAGCAGCAGACTACTTTTCTGCTGCTTTTCTGGTGGGTCATGATAAAAGCATGACATGGCTACATATCCAGCGTGTGTATATGTATATATGCATGTATGTGTATACATGTATACTGCCTAAACAGTAGAGGCTCTTGTTTGTAATAAATTCAAGTTCAGTATATTTTATGACTTGCAGTTAAGTATAGGCATTAAATACTCCTTATGTATGTGCTCAGCTGGGAGAAGGAGACTGCTATAAAATATAAGTTACCTGAAACAATTACTGATAAGAGAAGAAGAATGAAAAGAAGACTAAAACTCTGAAACTGGCTCAAACAAAATGGGTTACAGATATTACTGAGAGATTGTGAGATTTTGTCTAGTAAATAAAAGGAATGTTGGCCTGGAAATCAATGAACCAAAATTGGTGTGTTGGAACCAATTTTGGTTCATTGATTTGGACTTGTACAACCCCCATAGGGAAAAAGGGAATCACAATAATCACAGCAACAGACTTGTGATCTCATAACTGAACCAACCTTTTCTTTTCTATCATGAAGAACTGTATGATAGATTAAGAAATTCTTAATATTGTACTGTGAAATTAACTCAGTGGCCTCAAAGGGATCTTTATATATAAAAGAAAACATTAAAACTGGATTCTGATCCTTCCTTTTATTTATACTTTCATAATTCCTTTGATTCAGTTCCTTGGTGATAGCCTTTCCACATGAGCTAGCAAGCTGAACAATGTGAAAAATTCTCATGTCGTTACAGGAGAGAAAAATTAGATCCATTTGTATCTGAGACAAGCCACCTTCTCTTGCTGGTGATGCTTGTGATGACATATCTCTGTTGTTCTTCAGCTTGCTGGGTCACAGATGCCCATTATGCTCCTTCCTTCACTAGCTCTGTCTGAAATTCACCATACAGAAGCTGGGGTACCTAAAACACTTTTGAAAATGTGGATACTTTCTTTGAGAGGATGTCAGTCAGATTGACAGGTTCAGACAAGTTGGACATTCCTGTTGTATATGTCCAATTTTTTCATTTTACTGATATTGGTGGTGAGGATGGCCCACAAATTTGCTGCACTTTATTTCTTCAATTGCTTCACTTTATTTCTTTTAAGATTTATATAAATATATATATATATACATTCCAGAGAAATGACATCATTATTAAGAAGTTTAGAGTTTGCAACCAACCTAACTGAAGTTACTCATTGCTAAGAGTTAATCAAAGTCATAGTCTAGCCATGAACATTTATAGTATTTTGTGGGAGCCTGAGGCCGTAAAGGGGTTGGATTTTGTTCATTTGCTTGTTTTAATCTTAGAGCCATTCCGGTGGTGTAAAATTTATTTCATCTTTTAAGGAAAATGTGGCTCTCAACCACTATTGTACGTTGCTTGTGCATACAATATATAAAAGTGTATAGTTGATCGTGAGAGATTTTGGAAATTTCTCCATTACCTTTCATGAGAGTAGATTTAAAATGATTCCAAGAACATCTGAAAATCCTACTGAAAATGTACACTGTGATTTAGTCAATAACTGAGGAACTACCTTAACTTTTGATGCTGGAGGAACTTGATATTACATCCTTAATTAATGCTAATTCCTCCATATACACCATGCATGCATGCATATCTACACACAATAAATACATGTTACAATCTGCTATATATGTAATATATACATATATTATGTATATATATATTTGTGGTTGCTCTTATTGCATCTGACCACATGAAGATTGCAAAGATGCATCAACATGATAGAGAAACTAACAGGACACTGAATCTTGAACAGGCTTTTAAACCTTCCTCCTTCCTTAAAATCATTGCACAAGAAAACAGGACATTTTTACGTAAAATTTTATGTAAATGCGGAATAAACAGATTAAATATTATTCTGCGTTCAGTCATGTGAAACCCTCTCAACCTACTGTAATCAAAGATGAAGACAGTAATGCAGAATAACATGAAAAATACGATGATAATACAATAACTATCAAACAGTTACAGAAAGAAACATCCACAAGAAATGTGTCTCTTCATTTGGTTCATTATAAATAAAGTATGCTTTCTTGAGAGGTCTGAACCTATTGATAATGTGACATTAATTTGATGGTGATTTGCACCATAATTTCCTTTACATTTTTGTAATGGATTTACAAAATTCCTTGTAAACATCCACAGATGTTGCCCAGGACTTCTGTTACAAAAATTAAAACACAACACACAACCCAAAAAAGCTTCCTTTAACTTGGTCATAAAAATTGATTTATTTGTTTTGGTTACAATTTTGCTATATTAATGGTCAAGGCACCATTGAATATATTGCTAATTAAGAGCACAAGCCAAGTAAAAATAACATATAAGGGAAAATACATTGTTACTGACTCTTCAGTCTGCTGAAACAGGTATTTTTATTGTCCTGATCCAGGTCAGAGCCTATAATGAACAATGTCTGGGTTCATGCAAAGTGCACAAGCAGCAGTAGGAGAAATGTATTTTCTATTTAATTCTCTCTCACTTGAATATTTGTACTCTCTTTTAGACCACAACAGTGGTTAATAACATTCAGGGAACATTTGGCAGAATTAAGTACCTGGAGCTCTTCAAGCAGTATAATCAGTGGCTAGGACAGGAATGTTAACTAGTGACATTTGAACACATCATTTCACCATTATTATGTCTATTTGTACATTTAGGGACAGAGCCTTCTCAGGTATAAATAGGCATAACCCCATTGTTTTATGGCATAGGCATAACTTCACATCCAAACAGGTTCTGATTTTCCATGCCACCTGCAACAAAAATAGCCTTTGACTGTGTATGGCACAGTCTACAGCCAATCACCTATAGTTATGGAAAAGTAGGAAAGAAAAAGGAAAGTACTAGTCTGTGTATATACTGCACATATGGAGCAATCAGAATCATAACTAATACTTTGTATGGTCATATCTGAGATGAAGACAGGAGAAATTCAGACTGCATCTTATGAAAAAGTTCTTCATTGAGGGTGGTCGGGCTGCCCAGGGAAGTGGTCACAGCAACAACCATTTTGGAGTTAAGGAAGTATTTAGAAAATGCTATCAAATACCTGGTTTATTTTTTTTGGTGGTCCTGTTTGGAGCCAGGAGTTGGACTCAATGATCTTTGTGGGTCAAAGATCCAATTTTGTATATTCTGTGATTCTATGATTCCAAGACTTTAAGAAGGATAGCATCTAATCTAAATGGTCTTGTTACAAAAACAACAATTGTGTATCTATGGATATAATATGACTAATGTGTAGTTCTGGAATAGCACCCAATATAATTGTTCCCATTCCTATATTGTCTGCTTCTCAATATTCCTCATATAAGACATTACTGTATTATCTCTAGGAAAATAAATTGGTGATTCAGAACTCATATATTTCTGGACCGATCAAATGTATTCAGTGTTAAAGCAATGCAAAGATGATGTTTCAGATTTTAGAAAGTTCATTCACCTGAACTGGAAATCTGCAAGTACTCAGAATATCTTGTTGCTTTTTGAATTTTAAAACTGATTTATGTATTATATGTACAACTCTTGTTCTCTTCACATTCTTTTTGCATTTGCTACCAATTTTAGTAGTCTTGGTGCACAGATTCTCCTTTTGTGAAGACTGTCTCCTCGTGTACAGTTTTTTTTTTTTTCTGTTTTTGAAAAAATGCTTTTGAAGCCCCTTGCAGTTCTGCCCAGGGCCTCAAAACAATACCAGAGAGAAATAATAAATACTAATATACTGTATGTTATCTTGTAGAAACAACCTATGTTATATAATCTGCCAAGTAGTACTGTCCTTTGTAGTGTCAACAGCAGTGTAATCATAGAAGACCCAACTCCACATCTCAGTTTCAGTCTTTATTAACAGGATGAAAAACACTTTCAATTGATAGGACTTGGTAGTTCATGGCAGTAAATTGTTTCAAATAGTTAATCTGGAGTTGATAGGCATCAATAAAGTATTTCTTTCTAGTAGTTAGAATTAGTTTTTGACTAAAAAGCTGGCACATCTAGCAATGTGTGAATGTCTGTAAATATATTCAGTAGATGAGGGTTAGAAATCTATGCCTTCCTTGATTTTCATATAGAGAACATTACCTAAAGAGTGATATATAACAGTAGCAGGAGATGATGCAGCATGAAAAAGCAGAGAACTTCTACTTCCAAGTTCATCACAAGTATAATTTCAAAGCAGCTAGATTGCTTTCACAAAACTCATATAGCATATGCCAGCTAGCCTGTTACCTAGGCAAGACAAATTCCAATCTCTAGAGGTAGCTTTTGGTTAAAACTGATCATTCAAGCCCTGTTCATCAGTTCTACATGTAAAGAAACTAAACACATTTTTCACACAATCTTGCAATTCTAGATGAGTGGCATAAAGCATGATTTCTAATGTTTTTGATTTGTCACACACTAAAATTTGGTTACTGTGAGAGCCTGTAAGCCGCTGCACTTGGTTTGCACTAATACGTTTGGTTTCTAACTATGACGAACTGGAAGCGTTCATGCCATGAGTGATGGTATCTCAGGTCACTTTTTCTGGAATTAGATTTACTAGAAACACTTCACTAGGCAGTTCATCTGAACATATTTTGGTTGGCACAAGTAATTAAGATTGGTTGCCAATATACCCTTGGAGATCTGAGTGGTGATTCTTTAAGGAGGTTCAAGTCCTACTGCTTTTTATACATATAATTTACAGCTGAGATGCCTATTCAACCTGTTTCTGAATGTGAGTCTAGGTGTACTGAAATGAGTGGAATCAGAATCTAATTCATTTAATTCATTTCTACAGGGTGTTTTGAACATGTTAAAAAAAAAAAAAAAAGAGAGAGAGACATAAAATAAATAAAACTCTTAGGCTTACATAGATTTGTCAAAAATAATTTGATATTTCCATCTTCTGTTAACAGAACACATGTTCAAAACAAACATCCTCCAGACATTGGTTAACAGAGCAGACTTGCCAGGAATCCATGAAATGTAAGCAAAAATTATTTTGTTCGCACTGCAAGAGATTTCAGGCCTAAGTACTTGAAGACAAGGTCTTAAACCCATATTGAGGCTTCTAAATGGAATCATTTTGAAAAGATAATGCTTAAATAACCCTACCATTGCTGAGGTCAGTGAGAAGAATCCTGGGTGTTCATCATCATGGAAGTGCAAACAGTTATCATTATGAGAAAGGCAATCATTTGAAACATCATTTAGATACTATTGTCCAAGGGATAAACATGGAAAATGAGAAAAAGGCTTTCAGCACAAGCTCTAAGAATGGAATATCATTGAACACACACACACACACACAAACAAACAAATATATATATAGCTTTTTTTTTTTTTTTTTCCTCCTAGGAGCTTCCAAACCTCCAGAAAGCATTTGATGATCTTAAGGGTCTTTTCCAACCTAAATGATTCTATTATGATCTAAATGATATCTATATGATTCTATTCTAAGAAAAAGTATGAACTGCTGCATTTTCTTGAAATAAGGGCAAAATCAGGGTGAAACGTGATACGGAGCTTTTAGCTCACCTTTGGCATTTCACATTATAAGTACTTTTATAGCTTCGTGCCAGCCTAAGGGAAGTGCTTAAGCCTTCCATACTGTGGAAGCAATAGAAAAAAATGCAGTTATGAAGAATTTGGAGAAAGTCCAGGTGACATTTTGAGAGTTTGGTTGACCACTTATTTGAAGTATGAAGTCAAGAAAAGTGCTTAACTAACAAAAGGAATGTCTGTCCTTACAGAAATGAGCAAAATAAAAAGAAAAATTAACCTCATGAAACAACAAAGTAATGCCACAGAGTTAAATTCTGGACCAATAACAAACCGTTTTATGTAAATTATAGATAGGATAATTGACATGCAAGAGACATTTACAGAGACCAAAAATAGCACTCAGAGACCCTATGTTTAAGTAAAAAAACATAGGGTCATAGGGTCTTTACTTTACAAAAGTAAAGACGAGAATAACTAGCTCAGACACATAAATGAAAATCTCAGCAGAACAGCCAATCCCTATTCAGATCAGCTTGCTACAGCAATTTTTTTTTTATCCTCAGCAAGACAATATCTTGTAAGCTACAGTTACCTTGGTCCTCAACCAGCTCTTCTGTGGATTGGGAAAAAAATCTGGCAAAAGACAGCAAGTGCTGTCCACAGAAATGCAGAAAAAATTAACTAAGTATAACAATTCTGGTCAGAAATATCACTTTTTGGATCTGGAAAATAAGATATTAAAAAAAAAATGCTTCCTTGCCCATTTTAAAAATCATATATTATTTAATTTTTTATTTATTTACAGTGACATTTATGTTTGGGCAAGTATACTAATCATACAAATCTACAAGATGCAATGCATTTATCTTACTCTGATATTCAGATCTGTTGGAAGAAAAGTGTGAATTTATTGTGTTTATTTAGGAGAAACTGAGAGATATTTTTATGTATTACATAGCTCTCTGTAATTTTTCACAAAATATGTATGGGTTTCTTCCTGTAGCTCTTTCTGAAAACTATGTGATGAAGACTTCCAGAACTTTTCAAATGCACTTGCTGTTCAGACTTTCTTGTTTGTTTGTTTCTGCAGTGAATGACTCTTGGCTAACAATAAGTTCATTATCTTTTGGTGATCTGTGAAGGATGTCAGTTTACAGTTTGTGTTTTCCTAATCACATAGATAGCTGATATGCAGTTATGCAAATTGATTTTTTCCTTCATCCTACTATTATCCTAATATATATAATATTATTACTTCATCCTACCTAATAAAACTAAAAATATATAACTAAATAACTAAAACAATAACTAAAATGACACATACTATTTTTCTTTTTTTTTCTTTTTTTTTCTTTTTCTTGTAGTTGATAAAATTCAAGCTTTCATACTGAAAAATCAACTTTTACAAATCTCAATGTGAAGTTGACTCAAGGTTTTGAATGTTTATAGAAAGCAAATGTAAATTAATGACACATGAACTTTAACTCAAAATTTACTATATGTGATATAAGGAATATTAATTAACAGAGAATTCTAAAGTACATTAAATATTCAAGCACGTTAGACTGAAGAGTTACAGTAAGTCTCAGGTTTTGGCCATGTTATGAAGAATGCATAATGTTTGGGGATTTGTTTATTTATTTTGTCCTAGAGATTGATGGTAGGACAAATGCAACACTTGGATGAAAAACCCTGAGTGATGGGGGAGAGGCCACATGGAGGGCAAATGGGAGCTAAGCAGCAGTGACTCTGTTAAACATGCAACCAGAAAATAGGACGTCTGAACAATTTTCACACCAAAAGCCATCAAAGTAGCATTGCAGATACAGGTGGGCCCCATGAAGTGGCAACTAGGGATGAAAGCTAGTAAGACCAAGCCTGAGACCCTGCACTGGCTTACTGATAACATGCAAGCAGGAGCTGTAATCCTTATCACTTAGGATGTAACAAGTATGCATGCTGCTTAAGTGACTCAGGGCTGCATTTTTAAACTTTGGTGCCAGCCTCCTTCTCAGATTTTGTAGCACATTGCTGGTCCTCATGATTTCTGCTGTAGGCAGCTGAACTTCAAAAAGTAAACCAAATTAAAATACTGCATACCAAATATGGAACATTTTGATAATTTTTAATACTAAAAACACATTATATAGCTTAACATGATTATTGCCCTACCTTTGTCAGAGGTCAGATAGCACAGAATAGTCATCCTTTGTTCTGTGTTGCACAGCATCATTAATTGCATTGCTACTTCCTACTCACTGCACTTTTCCAGAAGAGTAGATTTTATCTTAATTATCTTTGTGTCACTAAAACTGAAAAGAAAAAAAATGCTCAGATTTACAATATCATAGACTTTTATTAGGACATGTTTATTCCATGTTTTTCAATATATCTTCTTGTAGAGTAGCAATTCCTCAAAGTTGATCAAAGCCTGGGGCAGTCCATTTTCTTTCCTTTCCCAGTGACGAGGGCAATTATGTACCAAGAAGCCTCTTCCCAGAATGTCATAATTGCTGCAACCAGTTTCTTTTTATTATGCAGCATTTCCTCTCCTTCAATGTATCGTTTCAATGAATTCACAAACCAGCTCTGTCTGGTTCAAATCCATGAACCTACACTTATGATAAGATAATGAATGCATACTCATCAAGTAGAACCATATTGAAAGTGCTGTGGGCAAATGTACAGTACAATAAATTTTGTTAAATGAAGATGATATATTTTTAGAGGCATATCACTTCTCAGAGGGGTTTATTCACTAATTCGGCCTCAGTGCACACCACAGAACGAGGCTTTTGGTCTTTGTGTGATCAGATAGATGAAGTAAAACAGAAAAAAATAAAAGTAAATAAAACAAGCAGTAATGAATATATATGCATTGGCATAGTATTTAACTAGTGGCAGTTGGGAAAGTGCACAGCAAGATATGAAATTGATTCAGACTGATTCAAATGCTATCATAAAAATATAATCAGTAAGTCAGTCATCTAATGCCAGTCTAAATTTTAGGTGGTTAAAACAGCACAAACCATTAGCTTCACGTATAGGAAAGGAATGTATCTGCAAGTTTCAGTGGTTTAAACCACAGAGTCCGAGAGGCTTTTTCTCCTGTGAATAAAAAGAGGAAAATATAATTCATCCCTCCTTAACCAATGGACTTTAAAAATGCTTAATGAATGAATTAATGCTTTATTAATGCTGCATTGTTACTAGTAATAATGAACAGCAGAAAGATCTCCAAGCAGCTTCATGAAAATCATAGTGCTTTATGTGATTATTAGCTTCAGAAAATGTCATGGTTAGTAAGGGGTAGGTGAAGGGAAAAGGGTTGTCTCATGTAGGCTTTTAGAAATAACTTAATCTCTACTTTTATTATTTGGGATACTCTGAGATATGTAGACTCAGTATCTGGTTATACTGCCCACAAAAACGTTTGATAAGATCACAAAAGAACACAATTTCCTTCTGAGAATTTAAAGACAGCTCACAAAATCTGTATTCCTCAGCAGATGTACAAGGTACTTAGTATCTCTAGGGCCAGGTGGAAAACTATTCTTTGACTTTCTACAATTTCTTGGCATAGTTTTTATCCATGGGTCTTATTCCAAAATGATCTTACAGCTTCCATAGCATGAGTTTTACAAACCAACATGAATGATGAATATTTCCCATACAATTTCTAAGAAATGGATTTTGTTATGTGATCTGGCATGCCAGGAAAAGTTGTAGCAAGGGTCACCACATCTCACAGAAAGATAGGTACTCTACTTTTCCTGTAACTGAAAATTATCCTGAACAGGAGTGTCAGCAAACTGCAGTCAGTGATGTATTGTCTAACAGACAAGAATTCATTTGGGAGCAAACAATAAACTGAGTTCAAAACTTCATTGTGCTTCACAAATCAGATCTGCTATATAAGGCTATCTCTCTTAACAATAACAAGCCCAGACCAGCTGCTAAACTGTTCAGTTTAGAGGTACAGAAAAACTACTTTTTTTTTCTCTATCTTATTATCACTAAAGAAAGAACAAGAACACTTGTTTATAATATACTGAGAGTGCTAAATCCACAAATTAAGATTTATATAGCTCAATTTTATGTATAATTTGAAAATATATTTCATAAATCTGATCTGCTACAGATCTCATTACTATTTTTATACTTATTCCTTCACGTCTTTTCTTCTATGTCAATCTATGTGTTTTCTTCTAGTTTTCTCCTGGCATTTCCTGAGCTATCTGACTCACTTAGAACTCTAGAGAAAGATGAAAGCTGCCTTCAGGCAGCTTTGGCAAATTAATAATCTTTCTGAAGGGTGACAGGGTCAGCTAATGCCAGAGTCAAAATTCCCTATACATACACAGAATACTGAAAGTATTAAAATAATAATAATAATATTATTTGCTAAGACCAAGAACATATTATAATTGTGCAACTCAGTAAAGTTACTATATCTCAACTACTTCCAAGAGGCCTTTGATGACCCTCAATCTGAATGTATTAACATTACCACTGGCTCTGTGAGATGGAAACGATGCCCTGTTACACAGTAGTCTCAAAGTGACTTATATCTACCTTCCCTAAAATTCTGTACATATCTCTTCAAGACAGAATGCTTAATTTAACTTGCTTCAAAGCATATCAAGTGCTCAAAACCAGATTCAACAAAGACAGTACAGGCCAACATGTTCCCTCCTGAATTCCTAAAGGTTTTCTATCAGCCATTCATGCTTGTAGTCAGTGTTCCAGTCAAGCACACAAAACCTCTGCCTGCTATGTTTCCAAATGAAGGCATCTGCTCCCTTAGACTGATCACAGGGAGATTCCCCAGTTTGCCTATTGGCTTTCCACTTAGGGATGATGCACAGCGCTTAAAGACAGTGAGATGTGATTAGGATGTTTTAATATATTTTTAAACAAATTTTCTAAAAAAAAAAAAAAAAAAACAGGCAGCTTCATTCCCTAGCTCTAGTTTTTCTAATGGTCTGTGCAATCATGAAAAAGAGTTACCTAGTTTTAAGTCAAAATGATCAAAATTTTTTCCAAGTAGTCCAATGGAGATAAGGTCTGGATAGTTATTTATATTTTGAAGAAAAAAAAAAAAAGTGTACATTCATCTTTTATAATAATGTAACTTTGCATGTAACTTTGAATTACCTAGAGTAGTGACACTGGATACTTAAAATAATTATTCAAGTTGGAATCAATAGCAAACAGGCATTGTTCTGCCAGCGAAGAACAGAGAACTGAAAATAACAGGAACCTTTATAGGATCAGCAAATTTTTTCCACACCACTCTGTCAAAGGCTTTCTCTACATGCAGAGACTTGATGCATATCAAGTCAGTTGTCAAGTCAATTGTTCTTAACTTACATTTTTCAAGAGCAGAGAATCTAATGAGCTACCAAGAAAATTTTTATGAGGTTAGCTAACAGTCAGGTTTGAATGATTCAGGTTTCTATGGATAATGTTTAAATGTAAAAGAGGAAGAAAATAAAAAGGCTACAAAAGCAGCTCTAGAGGTCAAAGTAGAAAGGAGATTTCAGTTCAGAACACTTGTGTTCCATATCGAGTATTTCTGGAATTGTGGAGAATAGTAGAATTAAATACCTATTAGCCCAACCAACCTTTCTGCCATTGCTGGAGATCGTTTGCTAAGATAACTGACAGCTTCTAGGAAAAGTTGTTTAGTAAAGCAGGTAATGGCATTAATGGCAATGAAAGAGAACACTGATCATTACAGCTGTTGCTTTATTCTGTCCTTGTAATTGCTTCTGAGGACATTTAATGATCAGCCAATGCAAAGTGCCTGTGAAAGCTGTAATTCCCCACTCATTCAAACACTGATTGAGCTAACTTCAAGTCAGCCTCAGCAGAGAAAATTCCTGCTTTCTTACAGCCAACTCCTACCTTCATTGCATGCTGCCTTTGACTTTGATGGCAACAAAATCGAGTCCAGTGATTTGCAACCTTTTATTACTGAGTTGCAGCCTTGATTATATCATTATTTCAAGTCACAGAAGTAGGCATTTACTTTTCCTTCTTTCCATGAAAAAAATGAGTTAATGAATTGATTAATGAAAATTGCATTCCACTTTCTCTCTGCATGACTTTGCATACCTGTTGCTAATTACAGTGTGATGAGTTAACTCTGAAACTGCATTCAACTCAAAGCAGAAATGCTATGAACAGACTGATTACTCTTAACCTTCTGAAAGGAAAGCTCACCTACTACACTTGATCAAGCCAGTCTTAACACATGCAGACTGAAAACAGCCAAAACATTTTGCTTTTTTTTCTTATCTTTTGAGCTACGTATGAGGTGTTTTGGGAGGCTTGTAGCTCTTGTTTAAGTCCATTTTATCCCTAGTAATCTGTATCTTCAGAACATTTGGGGAAGAAAAGTTATGCTCTCAAACTATTAATGTGCTTTAATTAAGTCAGAAATGAATTCAATTTGTTCACAGTGATCATGCTCAGCTGTTTATTATTGCCGCCCCTGATATGGATTTCCACAATATAGGAACTGCAGAAGGTTCATACTTATGTAGTATATGACTTTCTGGAAGCAACGTAAAGGATAACACTTACCATAATCAGTACTTCAGTACTGATTTCAGCAAGACACTAGATTTGATTACCGGTTCTCCTTAAAATCATTCTCCTTCAAAGTATCGTTGATGAAAAAACTTAGTGTATGCATTTTAGAGGGCAAAAAAAAAAAAAAAAAGACAAAATACAGTACAGTACTAATACAAAATAATTTATTTTTCAATATATTCACTTAAATTGTTAGCCAGTAAAAATAATAATACTAGTGACACAAAAGCATAGAAATTATAACTTTTATAATAAAAACATGCATTGTATTAACAGTAATCATTCAATTAAGCTTCTGATAAATTTTTTTGAAGAACTATTTGCCAAAATAACCTTTAATATACATTTAATACTGTATGTGCATATCAGTGCCCTCTGCTGGATAGAGTAAGATCCAAACTGGTGTTTGTGATCAGGCCATCTCTGAACTGCTAGATCATGCTAGTTACTCAGTGCAGAAGGTGAAGGAAATTAATCTCTTAGTGACATAACAGAAAAAAAAATGTGTAGATATATAATATTACTCTTAATGATATAAATATATATCATTATAACCATATAATTAGATATTATATATAATTATTTTATAATAATATGTATAATGTATATTATAAAATACATTTATAATTATAATATAGTATATGTTATACGCATATTTTATTATATATTAATATTTATTATATATATATAATCATTATATTGTATGATGATCCTTGTGGGTCCCTTCCAACTTGGGATATTATATATAAAAATATATATATATATATATATATATATATATAAGGTCATATATATATATAAAAATATATATATACACACAATATATATAAATATATTATATAAATTATAAATATTATATTTCTCTATATTATATACATTATTAATATTATAAATTATCTAAACATACATCATAAATATTATATGAATATATTATTATATTATATAATGTAAATACATTATATGTATTATATTATATATATCATATTTGTTATTATATAATTTTATAATGTATATTATATATTATAATGTATTATAGTATGTACATAATATATATATACAATATATGTGTATATACACATATACAGTATATGTGTATATACACATATACTATATACACATATATTGTATATATATATATTATGTACATACTATATATATGTTATATATATATATTATTGGGGGGGGTACTAAAGTTTCCAGATTTTGTCCCTTAAGCCTTGATGCAGGTGGTTTAGTTAAGCAGCTGTGATCTCTCTCTGTTTCAGCAAAGGAATCTGCACACATGTGTGAATTGGATTCTTTTTCCATGACCAAGTGTGCACCACTACCCAAAAGATTTCACTGTGCTGAATTTCAGCATGGAATTTTATTTTCCTTTTTTCCATAGCTACAGACTTCTATTTTAACACTAAACTCCATGAGTGGTATTCAGGAATATTTGTTATCTTTTTTAAAGAACAGACATAAACAGCTGCCCCTGTTTTACCTACTTTGAGAATAAATGGTGTACTCTGACTCTAGAGTTCTTAATATAACCTGTTCTAAAGTCATTAAAGGCTATATCCTAATCTAGAATTCATTCAAGATCAGATTGTTCCTTCCGAGTCATTCGTATAGTCCATCTCTATCTTCACATAAAGGGAAAGAAGATTCATTATAGCATTCCCAACAGGTCAGATTTGGGAAACCAAAAGGTCAAAGGCAATACTGAGGAGAAAATACATTAAGCAATCACATACTTGAGGTAAGGTGCTGATGCCATATGCTACACAGCTCCTTTTTCAAATTGGATGGCATATTGGCATATTGCTCTTTTTTTTTTTTTTTTTTTTTTTTTTCTTCTAAAGTACTGCGTTCTGGATACTGTCCTCCCACTTGATAGTAGTACTCAGGTTTTTTGACTTTGCACAGCTACAAAATTAAATAAATAAATAAATAAATAAATAAATAAATAAATAAATAAATAAAAATACTGCATATCACTAATTAGGGATAGCATAAGAAAACATCTTCCTCAGAACACCCAAATTAATCAAAAGCTGTGAGCTGATACCTTGTCAGAACTCTGCCGCATTCACAAGAGCTGCAGGTGACAGTTCTAGATGTCATCTTGCCCCATTTCAAATGGGGAAGCACACTTGAAAAAAAAAAAAGTATTTCACATCAGCACCAAGAGGACCATACCAACAATATTAGGTTTAGGGAGAAAGACGTATTGTGTCAGTGCAGTTGTCCCTGGTTTCTGGCAGACTCCAAGTTTAAGGGAGAAGCATGGAGACATCTGGTTTAGTATTTGCTTTGTGAAATGCCAGATCTGTCTGCACTCAGACAGATGATAACTCTGAGAATAAGCAAGCAAGTATATCCTCCACCTCTCTAAGGAGCAAAAGACAATGAAATGAAAGACTGTCAGGGAGATTTCCTTGGACCGTCGCCAGGTCTGCCTCACTTGTCTCTTGCAAACATTGCTTCATTCCTCTTCCTTAAGCTAAGCTACACATGGATAATAAACCAGAGGGCCATGGGTGAAAGTCTGTACATAAATATGGGGTAAATGTTGTGTCGTTGTGGTGTGGCATGCTTGGTCAGTCAGGATGCTGTACTAAGGCTGCTGTGGTTCCAAGAGGCTGCTGTCCTCTACTTTCACCACATGCATTTATTCAAACATCTTTTTGACTTCAGTGGGAACAAACTAAAACCTGTAGGATGAATCATGTTGATCATATACTTTTAAAGGGCCTATAACCAGATGCTAGCTAATAAAATTAATTTATTTTTTTAATATGTAATTATAATTCCAAAAGCTACTTTGTAAAAAATAAATAAATAAATAAATAGTTCTTATGTTTATTTATTTATTTATGTGTTTATTTAATATTTATTGTTCCATCTTTCTTTCACTCACAGTAACTAGAAATATTATAATAAATTTTTTGGGGGGGACAGCAACATGCATTGCAGTTGGCCACATAATCAATAGAACTTTCCCTTACTACGTGGACAAAACTGCATTTTTTTTCTGTCAAATGTCAGTTGAGATAAGTAAATCTGGTCACTCTGGAAATGCTTGTCAGTGAGACGTGCCTCAGCTGGTGATGATCAGCCATGAAAATGTTCACAATTGAGCCTAATTAGACTTTGAAGTATAATCTTTTTAAATGTCAGGTGTTGCCAATCATCTGCAACCAAGCTTCCCATTGAAATCTGAAGGACTATCATTATAGAAAAATATTTTGTGTGACCCAAAAGAACTTAGGGATGCTTTTAATTGTCCTGCAAAATTAAAAAGACAACCCTATAGCAGTTTATATTCTGGGGGTCATTGTCACAGTTCCCTTTATCACAGTGATGCAGGTACTGCAAATGACCAAACAGAGCTATCGGTCTGATTTTAAGTTGTTCAAAAATAGAAGATATTGGATGAGACAGAAAATGACCAGAAATTATGAAAAAATCTGCAGAGCTTTCTTACCTGAGCTCTAGCATGCCATCAAGAGTGAGGTTTTCTAGAGTATGCTCTCATGGGACAGAAGAAAACTTTTGGACACATCTTTTGCCAGTATAGACATATACTGGCTGAAATATATACTAGGCTGAAATTATTGTAAATGTTTCTAACTACCTTTATGCAGGTAGTTATATAGTAGTCCTATATTTGTCATTACTTGTGCACTTATTACTTAGTTTATTATTAAATAGTGTAGTAATCTGAGTACAATTCAAATACAAATATAAATACAAAATAAAGCTTCTTTGAGCTACAAAAAAGATCTCACTGAACAGCAAGTAAACTTTTCTAAAACAAAATACCCATTGATAATGGAAAGAAAATTTGCAGTATCTAATAGTATTGTAAGTTGGTTTACACATCTTGTTAATGAAAATTAAAGGTTTGCACTGATTTATAAATGAACTATAATTGCTTTTATTAAGCAATATGTTAATGAAGTCTGGTTTATAAAATATTTGAAATATGAAATATGTCAGCAACTTAATATTTCAATTCACTCAATACAAATATTATTAGAAACATACTGTTATTAAAAACAGGACACTAAAACTACTTTCTGCAACTTTAAGAATGAAAAAGCAATGATTACAGTATATTCCTTTGAATGTCACGTACATACCATTAAAAGTATTAAAGAACATCCAAATGATAATGTAATAAGCATCCAAACTAAGCAGTAAGATACACTGAAAATGAACATTAACTTCATTATTTAGTATTGTGAGTATATTGTTTTTAATACTAAGCCACTATATGCAAAATGAAGAGTTTTTCATGTATCTGCAGAAGTAGAATATTTATGAACAGGCCTCAAACAGTAGTTTCAATGGTAGTGAAACTAGTTGTATTCCTAAGTTATTTGCAAATATTTTTGAAAATGGTCTCTGCACAAATGGCCTGAATAAAACTGGTGGATCTCCTAAACTCTTCTCAGCATCAGATCCTCAGCATTGCTGATGTAGTGATTACACAGCACAGCTGGGATCAGTGTGCTGCTTTTCCATGTCCAAATCCTTGGTTTGTCAGTTGGGCTATGACATCTCCTTAATTCCAAGACTGGTGTTTTTTTTAAAATGAGACCTTCAAATGAGTGATTAAATATGATGATAATCTGAAAGGTGATTGACAGTCTCGTGGCATTCTATTCACCTCATTCTATTTTGTAATGGATAACTGACCCTGTCAAAAAATGGCTGGTATAACCTTGCCCTAACTCTGTATTAGTGGGTGCCCAATAGGCTGATGGCCCCTGTGATAGTTCGCAGTCCATAGTTGCTCTGTGTATGCCTTCTGGAGCTGTCTGCATAATGCACCTCACAAACACTAAGTTGACTTAAAATCCATTTTAAAAAATTAAAATAAATTTATTTCATGTAACATTAATACTGCAATTTTATATAGCTATAAATCAAACATTTTAATTATACAATTTCATATGCTATGAATATAGAAATAACTGAAAGTCAAGGAATATACTTTAAGTCATCTGAAAACCAATTCATTAGTAGTGTTGTGAAATTGGTTGCTATAAATTGCATTTCAGATATCCTGCTTTCAGACTTCTACCTTCTTGCAGTGCATACAAAGTAAAGGATAACTTCTGAACTATACACTTGATGCATTTAGAGTGCAATCTGCACCTACTTATATTGACACTATGCAGAGGTTTACATTTGTTTAATGAGTCAACGTGCACATTAACTGCAAATTAATGACATTACTTAGCTGTTTATAGCATGTTTTTTAGGAAACATTCCTAGACACGTTATAGATGAAGAATATTAGTGGTAAACTGAAATTGTATCTAAAAGTACCACTCAGAATTTAAAGCTCTTTTTTTTTCCCCCATCACAGCTCTGAAGTTTTTACAGCTGTTTCCCCCACTGTACCTTTTATGTTTTGTACATACTTCAGTTTTTCAAAATAGCTGAAAAGGAAATGATAAGTAAATATATGAAATCTGCAAAAATTATCAATAAATGTGAGTTTATTATGGAGCAAAAATAATCTTCTAAATTTGATATTTATATATTCAGTGAACTATAATAATCTTAAAAGCCATAAGCATGGGCAAAAACTACGAAAGGCTGTCAGACATGCAGCCTTCAACCTTGACAGCATATCAAGATCCAGACTTGAAGTCCAGATGCAAGTACATAAAGAGACTCTCAGCAGCACAGAAGACTGAAGTTCTCAATATCAGTGAGGATATTTTTTTTTTCCTGTAGGATTAAGTGTTCTTTCATTATTTTATTTTTTTTTAATTAAAGAATTTATAATACAAACACAAAACCCACAAAAGTAAAGAGGCATAATGCACTATATTCTCAAAATGCTAACACTCAGAATGGAATTTGGTACAGTTATGTAAGTAAAAGCCAGGTGTCTGATTCAAGCTGCTCATCTCGTCTCCTTTGTCCTTACTAGTAGAGAAAATACCTGCTGAATGACTATTTCATCACACTAGTCAGATATTTGTCTTTGGATGAAGTGAACACTCTGGTAATATTTATCTCCACAGATTACTGAGTCAAACCCAAAAAAGTAAAAAGTAACAAGCCATTTTCTTAATTTTTAGATTGCTTATTTTTGCTAAAGATAAAGGTGAATACCACCTTTAATTTCCACAGTCCTATTCCAATTAAAGATATTGTCTTTTTTTTTTTTTTTTTTCCTTCCTCAGCTGATTATCTTACTTCATTGAAGAGAAATGTATCTTGTTTGTGCACCAGTAATATTTTCTTTAGGTTTTCACAAGAGGTAGCTTGGCACTATAGTCTAATTGTATAGACAAATGACAAAAAGATTAAATTTTGTCATTCTAGAATGATTCCTCTTTTGGACTTCTAAGAGGAATGCTTCCTAAGGCTAGCAATTGGAAAATCAAACCTCCATCAAAACATTTTCCATAACTAAAATATCCTACTGAATGCTTAAAAATTCTGTATTTAGACACATGGATAACTTCAGTAAAGACAAATATGACAACTTGACCTACTCACACTTTGCTATTATTTTAGATAATATTAAAATGAATTTACAGAGAACTACCATCAACTACTGAAGCAATCTATAAGCAATGAAGCAATGCTTTTTACCACTTTTAGTTGATTGAATATCTTCTCTGATAGTTGAACCACCAATTTACATACATTGGCTCAATCTATCTTGTCAGTAAGAAAATTCACAGCAGAACATTTTGATTCATAACTTCTAGGACAAAACAATTATGTTCCATGCTCAGATGAGCTGGTGCCTTCCCATAAAATAGTGAGTTAAAGTCAACTTTACAGATTGAAGATTTCCTGAATTCCTGTGGTTCTGCTATGGATGGCAACACTGCTGCAATGCCATGGTGCAATGCCTACTGTAAGGACAGAGGTTACTTTCTCAAGTTCATTGTACTGTGTTGCTGGCAGAACGAAAGTGAAAGACAATTGATCTGAGTAGATAATTACTTGGAAGTACTTGCCATAGCTGATAAAATGCACATTTTCTTTGCAGTTCTGAAATGAAAACTTATAATTAATATAAAATCGATCACTGTTCAACTTTTGCTGCAGCATGTATGATGCTCAGTTTATTAAAACAAATGTTCCCATGGAAAAGCATTATCATTTGGCAATTTGGGGAATATAATGAAGGGTAATTAAAATAATTAAGAAACAAATTGAAAGAAAATTCTTAAGTGGTCTCTATGTGAAATCCAGCAGTGCCATAGGAAGCATAAAAGAGGTCTCAGCTATCATGTTATTCCAGTCATTTCTGCAACCTCCAAAACCTGGGCAATAATGACTGATACTGTGCTAAACCCTATCAAATTGCTCTACTGCTACCCACAAGAAGCGTGAGGGTGAGCTGTGAAGGTACCTTTTACTTTGCTGTATGTAACATTAGCTGCAAGATGGTAAACTGCCTAAAGAAAAGCAGTGTGTCTGGATTTCAGCAACATATTTGCGGTAGTCAACAGCATAAATCTGTATGTAATCTGAGCAGCTCAGTATTATAGCTAGTGTCTTCGCCTCTGGGATTATTTCCTAATACATTGACGTGTTGGGCTCTGATTTATCAAACCATCAGCTATTCCACTCAGGCTGAGGACTTGCTCTCATTACATTACACATTTGCTATGAAAATTTTGCCAATAGTCGATGTGGGAACTATATGAGTAGCATATAAATAACAACTTCAGTAAATAGCCACTTGTGGGTCTGTGAGGGACCACTAAATATGAACAAAAGGAGTACAAACTGAAAAATGGCCATTATTGTTGGTCAATTGCAAACTGCGAGCAGAAATTTTTAAATGCAGACCAGGCTGGGAACAAATACATAATAAGGTATTAACAGTTTGTCCCAAATTACCTGCATCATGAGTAGAAGAATGAAATACGAAGTATTAACTGTTTGCACTGGCTTATTTCTATCCTGTATATAAGAACATTTATGGCATTTATGAATGGAACAAAGATTTGAACTCAGCAAAATATGTCATTAAAATTAAAAGGAGGATAGGACATATGTATTGACATATTTGTTTAAGAAGGGATTAAATAAAATTGTAGTTATTTTGACCATCTCACCAACAGAGAAGTAATACACCTGCAAGACTACTCACAAAACTGTATTTTCAAGTCATTCTTTACATTTAAAATTGTTCCTGGTAAAACCTCTAATGACTCTGTAAATAATGTTTGGTGAAGACAAATGCTGTCAGTCAAGCAGAACTATAGACATCTGTGTTCATTTTTAACAAATGACCTCATTTATTTTTATATATAGATGTATTAGGAAAATTCCATGTTGCTGGAAAATACAGAGAAATAATAGCTTGACACCAGAGTCAAACTTTTCTGCAGTATCATCAGCTGAGAATGCAAAGATCATTCTCTCCTAGTATTGAGGCAGGTTTCTTATTGATCGTGTCTATGCCAGGAAAAAAAAAATCAGATTAAAAGAAAAAAAAAAAGGGCTTCTTAGTCTCAAGCAGAAATGAAAAATAGCTCTTAGGGGGAACAAAAGACAGGCAATCAAAATTACTGTATTGTGCCAAATGCAAGAAGTTTCAGCTTGTTTTGAAAGATTCATTCACATAATCATAAAATAAGACTTTATAGCAGAGGTAAAATAATAATAATATTTTTTTGTCTAAAAATAGGTCATTAGTATGATTATTAGCTGAGATTAACATTGTCACATAATTGTTTTATTCTAATTTGGATTATTTTGCGCAAATATCTGTTTCAAAAATAAATAAATAAATAAATAAATAAATAAATAAATAAATAAAAATAAAACAGCAAAGGACTGTCTTGAATCAAACAAAATACATCAGAAAGAAACCTGAAACTCTTTTTGTGTTTGGATAACATGCAGACAGTCTACTAGGAATGCTCATCTGCTTTTCAATTGAGAAACTGCTTTGAAAGGAATTATCAATAATAAGGAAGTCTTAATTTGTAGCATATCTATATTCCTGGGAAACAACCATCTTTCAACAGAATTATTCTTCTGGAAATAGAAATAATATAGCATTATAAGCTATGTCATATGACTGGCTCTCCCAGGAACAATCCCCATTTTCTTCCTAATGGTATGAGAAGAGCCTTCCTTTGTTTTTTAAGTCATACCATTTAATTCATATTCACGCCTGTTTTTACAATCTAAACAATACAATTATCATCAGTATTTGTCAATGACTAAAATGACCTGCCTATTTCAGAGAATATAAACCATATGCTACTTTAAGATACAATTTCAAAGCAAACATTACTTTAATTTTACTTATGTCTTATTTCGTAATCAACAGGGTACATGTATATCCATCCAGTATGTATGAGTTCACCTGTATTAGAGGATCCTTGTAAACTTGTTTGGCTGTACCTATAATTCTGAAAATATCATATACTTACGAATTAAGTGTTCCACAGATTTAGGGCCGTCTCTCTGCCCAGAGAAAAACAACAAATGTACTTGCACTGAAATTTATATTTTCTGATAATCTAAAAAATAAATAAATAAATCTAGCCTACTATGAATACAATAATATATCCTTTTTATTACCTTTGGCTCTAATGAGTAATACCCAAATTATGTGTAAAATGTTGTCAACTTAAATTTTGTTTTGTTGCAGACTAAGATCATTCAGGTGTAATTAGCTTTTGAAAATTAGTTCATTAGAAACACAACATCCCCAGGATTCCAAATCATAACTGTAGTGGATGTCCTGAATTTTAAATTGCCTGTAAATGCAAATAGGAAGCTAGTGGATTTTTCAGAAGTATTAATTACCTCATCCAATTCTAATTAGGTAGCCAGTGATTTTAAGTGTCTCCAAGTTTTTCAGTATCACAGGTTACATTTCTGTATGTTTACTCAGTCAAAATTCTTCAAATTATGTCAAGACCTACACAGAGGTCTTGATTGCACAAATTTGCATTAGTTACATTACTTACAAATTTTAAATATACAAACATATCAGCAAATAGCAGTTTAATATTGCAGAAAAATATTTAATTGGAAAAACCCTCTGCTACTTCACTTCCAAAAATCTTCTAAATATATAGATTTTTAGATACTGTAATTGCATACATGCATATTAGATGTGTATACTCATGTTTGTTTAGCCGCATTTTAGCAAAATGCCTGTTGGCAGTTGGACTTGATGATCTTTGTAGGTCCTTTCCAAATGAATTATTCTATTCTGTCAACATAAAAAATTGAATTCTACTACTGAATCCCATTATTTATTTATTCATTTATTTACTGATTTGTCAAGAGAACATTTAAGTAGTTGAAAGTAATTCATAAGATTGTGGGAATCAAGGATATATGTTATTATCTTTCCAACAAATGACAAAAGATTTACACTTATCTACCAATGTGGGATGAAATGCATTATTATACATTGCTTTTTATTTAATCATAAACAATGAATGAATCATATTGAAGACCTAGTGCCATAGTTTATTGTGTTCATAGTAAGATAACATTAAGTAGCTAAATCAAGAGCACATAAACATAGTTACTATAGCTCTTCATTAATGCACAGTATTCACAAGCACTTCTAGTGAAAGTGCTGTGCTCAGTAAATGGATTTTCAAGGGAATGTTTACACATTCTTACACACAGCCCTTCACAAAAACAGCATCTGAAAGGAGTCTGGTACAGGACTACAAAAGTATTTTGTAACCAAGTTAATGCTGTAGCACTTGGATGTCAACTGCAATGCCCCTTTCTGCTAGGTAATGGCAGGAAGGAGATTGCAATCCCTGCCATAAAGGCTTGTAAAAAAAATTTGGCACAGGATATTGGGGATGGAGGGAAAAAAATAGATAGACAGGGCACTGTTCCCAGACAGACAAAGTCAATACTTAGAAATTACCAACTCTAACTTGCTAGCAAACTGCAAGAGTGCTCAAATACTAGGAGGAGAGGGACTGGAGAACTGACCTACTTGTATTTATAAAGCTACATCTATTTTCTTCGTAAAAGTCCTTTGGCAATTGTTTGGAGGATGCAGACAGAAAAAAATGTCGAAAATGTGTGACCTGATGTAGAAATGGAAAGGAGGATTCTGCCATGTCATATCTCCATAGCAATGTTTATAAGCAAGCTGCCTAGCAGCATTCTGCAAATTGTATAGGTCACTGCTCAAAACAGCCTTGCTCCTTAACTTTAAATAATAGTATAATAATGTAATAATGAATGATATATTTAAATGTAATGATACATGTAGCTGAGCAGAAAATTCCATTTTAAGGGGATCTAGAAATTTCTGAACTTGGTTTAGTTATAATTTGATTTTGCTCAGAATTCACTGAAATAAAAGGATTCTGGGTTAAAACTTTGTGTCCTTCAAAGCAAATGCAAGATGAAGAACAGAGCAGAAACCTTTTAGTCTTACATGGTCCCAAAATAAATTTGCCATAATCTAAGCACCAAAATGAAACCTGACACTTCTCTGCATGGAAATATAAACTGAAAATATATTATCATTGTTTTGCAATGATATACACTTAATTTTTGAGAGCTGAGATGTTGCCCGTTATACTTCATCTGTCAGAGTGAAACTGTCTCCTTCTTTGAGGGTTGTTCTTACCTTATGAATCAATGCGTTATAATGAAATGATTCTGATGAACTGTGAAATTTCACAAATGTGAAAAAGAATGTGAAACACTGGCATACTGGAAGTACCCCAATATCAAACTATGTGCTGTTTTGTTCACTGTACAGATCTCAATAAAGAACGACTCTTTCTTCTATGGGAGTGGCATATGCCACTAAATAATTTATTTCCTTTACAATTTTATCTCTGTAAAATCCTACAATCCTCTGAAGATATATATGAAAATAGGGTAAAAAATAAGAAGGGGAAAAAAATAAGTCTCTATTTGTGATCCCACTGCTGCCAAGGAAGGTTGACTGTGAGGCTGGCATCACCTTGTGCTTCAGAACAAGGACCACCAAAATGTTGTGTTTTTTGTGCTCCAAGGCTAAAGGACAACAGCTACAGTCTTTTATATCACTAGTTCTTTTAATGTTCAGTAACAAAGTATGGCCAGAGAGAGATGAGGAAACTGTGTTGGAAGGACTTAGTTTTTTCAGATGACAACTGTCCCAGAAGATGAACTGAAGAGACAGAGCTGTTCTGTCTCACTGAAAATCCAGTTAATACAATGTGTGTGCCTCTGATTTTCTCCTTGGTGTGGTAACTGAGGAGACATAATTGAAAAATAAACTCAGATAGTTGGCTTCATCAGAAGCAGATCCATATTCTATATTAGATAAGGCTCAAAAGCAGCATTCTAAAGCACAGGAAAGTCCAATGAACTTAGTAAGATCACTAGAACATGAAAACACACAAATATGATCAACATTAATCCTCAAAAACAGAAATAAAAAAGTCTGAATCTTTTCATCAATGACTTCTTAGACAGATTCCTTTTGCAGTCAATTGCTTTTTTTTTTTTCAAACACACAGAGAAAATATTTATCAGTCCAGTGGTGTAAGTTAAGTGTAGAAATTCTAATTTGTTTTCTTATGCAAATAATCCCTTTCTTTCAAATGAATGAATGCAAAATCTGAATTTAAAACTTCAATATTCTTGTGCAGTTTGGAGGCAAAATAGCTGAAGTTCAAGTAAATCAGAGGCAGAATAAACTAATTTTCTTGACTGACTAGACATTTAGGCTGCAGAGGCAAGAGACAGTCTTTCCTACCGTATATGCTGTAGCCATCTGTTTTCCCTGTGTCTCAGAACAAGAACGATGGCTGATTAATTCACTTCATGAAAAAGCATAGAGTTTACAATAAATGGCTTATAATCATTTGTGAATAATTGCGTAATGAAACAATTAGTCAATCTATTTATGTGGCGAAAGTATCACTAGGAACATCAGTCAAATCAAAAGTGAAGGCTATGTGCAGTTTTTCTAACCTTTGAGAGTTTGGACAGCAAATAGGCATTGCATCTCTTAATGTCTCTGCTCCAGTGGGCTTAGCATTACTTATCAACCACTGTCAGTGTCTCAAAGAATATCAGAACCATGATTAGCACAGTATTTGAGGCATTACTCAATGAATTGTTCACTAGTCATTAACACAGGCTGGTCACTGGTGGTACATATTGCCTGTTCCCAAGACTGTTTATGTCTCTGGGCTTTTTACGTCAATAATGTGTTATACACAGGCCTGTCTAGCTGTGGCAGAAGGTACCTGTCCAGTGAGGATTGCCAAAGTTCATTAACAAGAGCTATATCTGCACTGACGTTCATAGACCAACCTAGAATATGATGCAACCGTCTTGAAGCCAAAATAGTCATGCATCCTTACTATTAGCTGTTATGAGATTCTCTGTAGATTGTATTTGGAGGAAAAAGTCAAGGTTAGCTTCCAGGAGACGCTGTTCTGACCAGTTCCAAATGGAACTGTCAGTCACCCTACAATTATTTAAGGCAATATCGAATAAAAATAAAAACCTGGGAGAATAACTCTCCTGTCCTAGGAGGGCTTCGGCAAAGCACCAATAGTCAGATCAGGTGGCATTCAGAGAGAGCAAGTAGAATGGACTCCAACTAGAAGCATAGTTATATCAGGACAAAATCTAATATACTTTTTACCGTAAATCAAGTATACTCAAGGTAAAAAAAAACATTGTCCCAATACTTTTTCTCTAATTCTTGCCCTTCAGCAATCTGCCATTAAGTGTCAACTGGACTTTTCCTAATTTCTAGGTGTAAACAATAGCTCATTTTCCTCCCAACTTTGGACAGCCTGCCTGCCAAATTTTCCACTTAATTCCAAATACAGCATTCTCTTATGTAGCATGAAAACTCCTTACAGACACATGAGTATATTAAGTTGCTGTAAAAAAGTCAAAGAATTCACAGACAGTAATGTTTTTTTCAAATGTAACCAAGCTGGGTGAGAACTGAATCATTAAATTAAAATCTGATGGTCTATGTCCTCCCATCTCTGACCTACAAAACTGTCATTTTGTCTTCTAACAATTCATTGATGTCAGAATTTTAATGATGTTCTGCAGTTCCTGACTACAAATGCCATAAAGTGTAGTGAAGTTAAATCCAGTACAGTAAGAGTTAAGTAGGACTCTATAAAAGTATATAGGCATGCACAAAAAAAATCCCCAAATAACACAGGATCTGGGAATAGTCCACCCAGGAAATTATGACTGGAATCACAATTAATATATGATCATCTTAACGTTCCAAGGAATGTACTTCTTTGCAGAATTTAATGCAACTTTTAGCCTTTGTTGCACTTTTTTACAACTGCAGATTTTTGCCCCTTCTACAGTTCATATCAGTAATTCATTGTTTATCAAGCAGACTACAAAAGTGTCATTTTTTCTTTTACTATCAGATATTAAAAAAAATAATTGTATGCAAAATAATGCTTTTCCAATTCACCCATTTTTTCCACTATATTATCTCAATTCTTCTTCTTTTATGATTATGACAATTGCTAAAGGCAATCAACATATACTACACAGTTTGCAGTGCTAACCTTGTATCATTCTGTCTTGCTTTGGTTGGAATTAAAGCAACGAAACAGTCATCAAGGAAATATTAAAGTCTTTCCATCAAACTATGGTCCATATGTCTCATTTTAAGTTGGTTACAAGGCTAACAGAGTTACAGAGATGTTTTAAAACCTTTGCCTGTAAAAACTATGGAATACTAGAACTTCCAAAACTAATGGCTCAGCTAAAATATTATCCAACAATCATATAAAACTCAGAGGATTAATTTGCTCCTAGATGTCACAGGCCCTGAAGGACTCATTTGTGAACTAGCTTACGGAAATAATTAATACTGGAGGTCATGTGATCTTTACATTAAAATGTCAGTAAAATTCCCTGTTAACCTCGTTAGCACAAAACACAATAGTACACAATATAACCACCCACATTTTCCAGGACAAGCTTTCATATGTGTGTGTGTATATATATATATATATACATATATATAATTAAAATTATATTGGATAGTTTGAATATATATAAAAATATGAATTGGTAGTTAATTTTACAAGGTATTGTATTACCTTATTTGCAGACCATTTAATCTAAAAAACACATAGGTAATTCAACTGTTCACTAAATCTTGCTGACGTTTTCAGAACAATGGGAAGAAAACATGAGATGTTTCCTATTATAAATAGAAGAAATATGACAATTTATTTCATCCTCACAAGACTTCTGAAACTTAGGGAGGTACAGCCATTCCAGATACTCAGGTGCTTTACTGTGTTCAGTGTGCAACATTACAAATGACCATCTCTAAAGCTGTAATATGAAGAATTCCAAAGTTATGAAATACCAGACTGCAGTCTGTAGTGCCAATTATTTCTAACCCCCCTGTTTGGTTGTATGATGCTATACTCTTTAATTACATGAGCACACACTGTTTTTCCAACAGAATGCCTGCCTCGGGGCACAATATGGATGTGGCTCACTTACTGAGCAGCTAGTCGATATTTGGTGCTATCCTTGTTGTTTGAAGTGCTTTATTTACTGCATGCTACTCAAATCCAGCTCAGAAATCTGACATTACTTTTCACACAGATTTTTCTATGATACTCTTTTGTATAACATTTCATAAATTGTCACACACATCACATGGCAAAGCAGGCTGCTCTGGTAACAGTCAGTTCAGCTGCGCGGATGTTCAGGGTGGTGGATTGTGGTGTACAGGGCTCTTTTCAGAGCCAGGGAAACCCCAGGTTAATGGAGATACCCCCCAGGCTGTTCTCATGAGAGAGGCTGCTAAGGCTTGTCCATCATAGAAGGACAGCAGTCTTTATTAGTAAGGCTGGTTGGTCTCAGGGTACTCAGTCCCCTGAGTTGGAAGACGGTGACAGGGAGTGAGATGAAGGTCCTGTATTCCAATAGGAAAATGTAAGTGATCTACTACATCATCTTTAGTCTGGAGAAGAAGAGGCTGAGGGAAGAGGTCATTGTTTTCTACAACTACCTGAAAGGAGGTTACAACAAGGTGGGTGTCAGTCTCTATTCTAAGGTGACGAATGATAGAACATGAGAATATTGTCTCAAAGTGGAATTGGGGAAGTTTAGGTGGGACATTAGGAAGAATTTCTTCATGGAAAGGGTGGTCAAGCATTGGAATGGGCTGCCCAGGGAAGTGGTGGAGTTCCCATTCCTGAAGGTATTTAAGAGATCTGTGGACATGGCACTAAGGGACGTGGTTTAGTGATGTGAGTCAGACTGATGGTTGGACTTCGTGATCTTGAAGGTCTTTTCCAATCTACATGGTTCTATTATTAAACATTAATTGTATTATTTTCACAATGTGTCTGTAAAATGAGCTAGCATTTACATATCACAGGCTTGAATTGAGAAAGAATCCTTTAATTTGTTAAGCTGTGTTTCCACAATTCTGATGGTTAGTGGAGGCAAGGTTTGTAGGAAGAGATGCTTACTACTGTCCAGAAGGCTGTTTATCAAGCACAGATTCATCTCATGGTAGTCTATTATACTGTGTGACTATTTCCAGTTTCTGTTTGTTCCGCTTGGGTCTGCATTATGCTATCTCCTGCTCTGTTTTCACAGAGCTATGTGTGATTCCCTCTTGCTAAGTTTCTGTTCACATTTTAGCTTTCTCTGATCCTTGGTCTGGCTTAATCTCTCATCTTTAATTGCTGCTTCTGTTTATGTATTATTAAATCTTACCCTTGTTCTTTCCTCTGTTTTTGCCTGGACTTTTAACCTTGTTTGCACTTTTACCAGTTCTAGGTATCCTTTAAATTTAGTTTATCAACTACTAATTTTGGTGACTATTAGGTCACCATCTAGCCTGTTTAAGAGATATATCCAAGAGAAGAGTTGAGGAGAAACTAACCTAGGAGCATGTTGTTTTCTTTCCCATCTTTCCATGACGTCAGAAGCTTCACAGATTTTAAGTTTTCAGTAGTTCAGTTACAGTGTATACCCAGTCCACCTAGTAGATTTTAACTGAACTGAACTGAAACACTCCGAAACACTTTGTGCACAGCATCTTTAAAGCATGGAGAAGATTTGTAAATTATGTTTGTCTCCTGGAGCAACAGAAAAATACAGACATACCCCTGGAACTTTCCTTTACACAGATAATCATATTACGCAATGCAAACTCTCACATGATGAAGACTCAGATGACTGGGCATTGCCCTGTTGTGAAATTGTCCTTTCTTTTCCACCCTACTAACATCAATATTTTGTTATGGACCGTGTGTTAAAATAATTTTTATTTTTTTCAATGTGAATCTCACATTGTGAAAAAATAATGAAGTCATCAATACAAAGCATGTTTCAGAAGTGGTTGATGCAACGAGCTATTCACAGGTATGATAACATGATACAGTTGGTGTCCTTTTATATTTTTATATATATTATGATTATCAAAAAAGTTATTCCTGTACTAAGGGAACTTTTTGTTGTCCTAAAATGATTACGAACTGCTGAATTAAAAGTAACGTGCATATAGTTTCTTATGCAGACTGTAATATAATTCAATAAAGACAGCTTTAACATTAAAAGGGACTCACAAATTGCAATCACAGTCTCATGTATGCATAAATTTAATTGTATCCATAAATATAATAGTCCGTAAAGACAGAATTATGTCTTCTTAACATGGATAGCTCCAATGAGTTTAGTATTTGAGGCATATAGCAAATTTCAATGTATCTCTAAGTGACTACATTACAAGTAGATATTTGTCTTATGATTTTGATCTTACTCTCCACCACTATGCAGATCTACATATAGATACCTATAGAGAATTTCCTAGGGTTCCAGAAGACAACATTTGCTTGAGTATAACTTAAAATTATTAAGGGAATACTTGTTCGCTGTGAGTTCTTATGCATGTTTTACATGGCATAATTCAATAATGAAACACTACAGGGTCCTGATCACATCTATTTACTGTATTCATATACACACATCAAATTATGTTTCAGTTCGATGTAATTAAAACAGTTTCATATTATTATGCTTTAAAAAAAAAAAAAAAAAAATCATGTCATTATGAAAACTACCAGTCTCTAATCTCAGATCTAGTCCCCAAATCACATTTTTTTATATATTTTTTTTTAATATTTTTTTTTATATTTTTTTTTCTGGCCATTTTCTATGGATTTCCAGTATATATATATATATATATATATTTTTTTCACTTTGGTCCTTACAAAAATATTTCAAACCCACTGTATACTTTTTCAAAGTTTAAACCCCAGCAACCTTTAGAGCAGAACTAGTAACGTTAGAAGCATTCAATACCAGATAAGCACTAGAGTCATAAAAGAACAGGGAAAAACACAGTTACAGGTAGTATCAAAAGCTAAGGCAGGAAGATGACAAGCTGTTGGATGAGAGTGATGTCTCAGAGACATTGGAAATAACCTGAGACTTAAAAAATATCTTGAAAATACACTATCAAAGGGAATCAGAGTTTAAACCTCTGTAAGTTTCTCACCCACAACTTCACGGAGTTCATGAGGTCAAAATAAAAGCACATTCTTGATATGGAAAATGTTGTTTCTGCACCCCAGTCTTCATCAGATTGATGATACAGTTTGATGGGTTGAGACAGAATTCCAGGCAAAGACTATGAAAGAGGCATAAGGTAGCCAGTATCTTTCCAAAAGGTCTAATGAGTTATTGTAGTGTGTTGCATTTGCAAAACACACTATATAAGAGTTGTGATGCTAAAGAGAAACTCTCCTATTCCTATAGGAAAAAGCCATGATGATGAGCTAGGGCAACCTATTCCTATAGGAAAAGGCCATGATGATGAGCTAGGGCAACCGAGCAAGGAGATTCGCAGTAGAAAGAGAAAATTAAGAAAAATTAAAATAAGCTGGGAAGAGAAGCAGTTGTCATAATCATATCCATCTGAAGGAAGTTTACTGTCAGACCAGCCAAGTGGATCAAAAGTTTGTATAAATAAAAGCTATGTGCTTCATTCTACATATTATAAAAAGATTAGTATTTATATATTAGGAAGCTACACAATCTTAAACAAGAAATTATGTGTATTTTTTTATATTGAAAATAAATGGAACACTTTCAGCAATGAGGCAGCAGTTATTTCTTTTCACAGGATCTTTCATTGAAAAGACAATGAAAAAGTAGCTCCTTATAGGCAAAGCTATGACTTAGAGAGTCAGCATGAGATGGAAAAGGGATTTGACAGTTACCTAGTGAGGTTCTTACTAAGGTATGGGGCAAATTGAAAGGTCAGAATAGTTCCTTACCAACCTTAAAAGAAGAAGAAAAATGTGGTTTGACTGTAGAAACTTCAAAAGAAAACAAACAAAACTTATTGGGAAGTTGGTTCTCAGTACTGCCTGCCTTAGGAAGTAACAGTGCCAGATAATTGACAGTAATACTTAATACACTCCTTGCTGTGGACTTGCAGCTCGGCTAGTAGAAAGCGATCTACAGAAACACTGGCAGTTAGAGGAAATTTGATTTTCTAGTGATTGCCATTTAAAATAGAAGCTGCTGCTTGCAGAGTTTGGGCCAGCCTTATCCTTCCAGTTGTGCTTATCCACTAGGAAGTAGTCTGCAAGGTCATAAAGCAATATGCGCAATTCCCTCTAGGAAGGTAGAGCTGTACGTCTCGAAATTAGACCATTCATTTCATAACACACAGTCTTTGAAGTATAAGAGAAGCTAACAGGTTCAGACAGCACTATTGTGTACTCCAGATTGTACTCCATTGCCGTTGCCTTTCTGCCTGTTTGTCCCCAAAGAAAATGTGGCTGCAGCCACCATGTGTTATATGGCTCTCCTAAAGGCTCTCAGACATAAATGAGGTTAATCAAGAGAAGTGTGAAATCACAGCAAAGCCAGTGTTTCCTGTTCTGCAGATGGTGAGCTGCCAGAAAGGATCAGCCCAGACTTAATTGCAAGGCTGATGAGAAAGGCAGGCAAGATGGGAAGGTATGTGATATGGTGTGGGCAGACCATTACATAACAGCAGGGCTGTTACACACGTGGTCCTATATGAATCAGCACACTCTTAAAAAAAAAAAAAAAAAAAAAGTCACCATCTATGTTTTTCTGCACTCCAAAAATTCAGAGATAAAATACCCCCATTATTTGCCATCTTCATTGGATGCTGAAGTTTCAGTATACCAAACCACTAACAGCTGGAGTATTACTTGAATGAAGTGAAAGAGCAAAAATGGGCAAAAATGTAGTATGGTTCCTTTCGGATGGGCAGCTCAACAGTGAATGTAAAACACATTACCAACATCACCTGACGTGCAAAGGGCAGCAGTTGTCTCTTGGCTGTATGCAAGCTGCTTTATGTTCAGAGGGCCAAACTATGTGTTATTGCACTAGTCATATTCTCACTGATATAAAGCAAATTTCTATGAGACTGATCAACAATCTGACAAGACTGTGATTTAAAACTTAAAAGGAACCTCTCCTCCCTTTTTACCTTGCCCCAGGAAGATACAGTTACTCAGATGAATGTATAAATACACTCATAAGCACACAGTCATGTACATTCAGTACTCATATGCTGGGCACATATTTGCATAGCCTTATAAAAGAACATAGTTGAGTTTTGTGTTTGTTTGCGTTTGTTTTTTTTTTTCGTTGGGGGGGTTGCTTTTTTTTTTTTGTGTGTGTGTGTGTGTGTGTGTGTGTGTGTGTGTGTGTGTGTGTGTGTTTTGTTGCTGTTTTTCATTAGGAATAAATTTTACCCCAAGGCAAGGGAATGCCCTATGTCACTCCAAGAAAATTTCAAAGAAGCAATCACTACATGCAAAGTCATGTACTTCTCATCCTTGTCTTACTTTCCTGCATTGTAACAAAGTTGTGCTTATATTTATACCTCCCAGGGGCAAGGTTACCCTGAATCTTCTTGTTTCTTTAATACTAACAGAATTAGAGAAATATAATACCAACTGCATGCAATTGAAACAGGCAGAAAGGATGTCCATGATCACCAAGATAG
The DNA here is from genome assembly GCF_047663525.1 of Anas platyrhynchos. NCBI lineage: Eukaryota > Metazoa > Chordata > Aves > Anseriformes > Anatidae > Anas > Anas platyrhynchos. Next base: position 17,053,674 of record NC_092589.1, read on the forward strand.
TTGACTGAAGTATAAAAACTATACTTGGCTGAAGAATTCAAAACCTTTCCAGTGTCCAAAAATGCCTGAAGTATTATGAAGTATCATTTGTGTTGTAAAAATCAGCTTCACAACCTAAGTGATAAGAAGACAAAATTTTCATCATCTGACACAAGGATACCAGCATGTGAACCAAAACATTTCTGGAGGTGGTTGTGGGCACTAGGCATCTAGCTGTTTCTGTGGGTATAAAGGAGAGAGAAGAATATTGTGCACAGATATTTATATATGTTACTAATTTAAGTGATTGTTTTTATATCCTGTCTTCCAAAGAACTCCCACCCCTCCACTCACAAATCTGTAAGATAACTCACCTAGATCTTGCAAATATTTTGTACCAGAACACATTACTTAAAAAACAGCAGAGGAAGTGAAATAGTCTAAATCTGTGCAACATAAAGGAGATCATCTCCGAATAGAATACATTTCATACATTTCCAGAAAGAACTCATGTCTTTCTAACAAGACAGACTGGAGGCTTATGATATCTAAATACAGTATATGTTTATTTAAGGATTTTTGCCTACTCATATTAGTGCTGGGAAATCTTAACCAGTGGCACTTTTTAAAGACATGATCCCCTGTTATAATTGCTGCTTTTTCAGTATATAAAAAGAAGAGAGTCTGTATTTCTGCAAAGGACAGTTGACTGTGAATTCAGCAACGTAGCCTTATAATCTTCAGACATGGATTTTCCTGTATTGAGTCTCAGTAACAGAAGAAAGACTTGGACCAAGTAAACTGAAAAGTACCAAAAATATTGGGATACATCCACCTCTCTTTCTCTCTCTCTCAGGAACTTGAAAACAGGACAGGTCATCATCATCTCAATGATTTAAGAGGCAGTTGAGAGTCAGGATCTCACTGTCATCAATTTCGTTTGCAATCTTTTTTATACCTGAACCAGAAGAGTGCCTCAAAGTTTCGTTAGTATTTGAAAAAAAGTATTTCAAGATCCTCAGAACAAAAGGACTACTTTAATATATCAAAGGAAAGCAGAATATTATCTCTTCTGCCAAAGATGCAGAATTCATTTTGAAATTTGCATTATATTAGAGAATATTTGTAATTCTATGAGGGACTATATGGGGTCCCATGGTGTAGCTGGACACTGCTTGGACTTTTCATTTGCAAGTTCAGACCATAATTCTTTCATAGCACATAAGCAAAGCCTAGAAAATAACTACTGATATGTTTCCAGTTCAGAGAATCATTGAATCGTTAAGGTTGGAAAAGACCTCCAAGATCATCTGCTCCAGCCATCACCCTACCACCAGTATCACCCACCAAACCATGTCCCTAAGTACCATGTCCTACCATTCCTTAAACACCCCCAGGGACAGTGACTTCACCACCTCTCCAGGCAACCTGTTTCAATGCCTGACTACTCTTTCTGAGCAGAAATGTCTCCTAATTTCCAAGCTGAACCTCCCGTGGTTCAGCTTGCCATTCCCTCTGTTCTATTGCTACTTGTTCAGGTATTGCTACCATGTTCAGGTGAGAGTCAGCCAACTCCCCCAGATCCTTTTCCTCTGCACAGCTTTTGAGCCACTCTGCCCCAAGCCTGTAGTGCTGCATGGGGTTGTTGTGACCAAAGTTCAGGCCTGTTGTGACCTGGCACTTAGCCATGTTGAATATCATCCCATTGGCCTCTGCCCATCCATCCCTCTTCAGGGCCTTCCTACCCTCCAGCAGTTTGACATTTCCCCACAACTTGGTATCATCTGCAAATAGACCACCCACCCAGTTTTTAACCCAGCAAAGAGTGTACCTGTCCAAGTCATGGGCTGACAGCTTCTCCAGGAGAATACTGTGGGTGACAGTGTCAAAGGCTTTGTCAACAGGCAGGTCACCCAGTCAGGTCACCCGGTCATAGAATGAGATGAGGTTGGTCAGGCACAACTTGCCTTTCATGAACCCATGCTGACTGGGCCTGATGCCCTGGTTGTCCCTCATGGTGTGTGATTACACTCAAGATAACCTGTTCCATCACCTTTCCTGGCACCAAGGTTAGGCTGACAGGCCAGTAGTTCCCCGGGTCTTCCTTACGACCCTTCTTATAGATATGCATCACATTAGTAAGTCTCCAGTCATCCAGGACCTTTCTGGATGATCATGACTGCTGATAGATGTTAGAAAGCAGTTCAGCAATAACATCTGCCAGCTCCCTCAGCACCCTCGGGTCAATCCCATCTGGCCCCATGGACTTGTGATAGTCCAGGTGGAGCAGTAGGTCTCTATTTCCACCTGAACTGGTTTCTTCTGATCCCAATCCCAGGTTTCCAGATCAGGAGGCTGAGTACCCTGAGTATAAGTGGTCTGATGAGTAAAGACAGATGTAAAGAAGGCATTAAGAACCTCAGCCTTTTCCTTATCATCAGTAGTTATGTTCCCCCCTGCATCCAGTAAAGGACAGAGATTCTCCTTGACCCTCCTCTTGCTGTTAATATATTTGTAAAAACATTTTTTGTTATCCTTCACCATATTGCCAGGTTGAGCTCGTGCTGGGCTTTAGCCTTTCTGATTTTCTCTGTGGTACCCAAACTTAATTTTATTTTTCTTCTTGAATGCACAGATGGACTAATAGATAATTGGCTGACTGGCCAGACTTCATTATGAAACACTTTGCAATTCACTTTGTAAAATTCCTATACCTTAGATCTTTTTCCTGCTTGTCAAAAAGGAGTGTTCTGCACTACTATTTATATCACTTAGATATAATTTTTTGATTCATTTGATTTAACCATCCTCTGACTTCTAGTCAACAAGGATTATAACATTAATAAAAGTAAAGTTTGAATGGAAGCTGTGCATTTGTTAATTGAAACCTCGTTTTTTCAACTAGAAAAAAAAATAGCTATTTCTAAAACAGATGCAAGTATAGAGGCTTCTTTATCTAAAAGTCTTAATATATCTATAATGGGCAGCTACTTTTCTTTTTGCAACTCAAATGCAAATAAGAACTTAGCAAAGGGCAATACTTTGGTAAGTGACATCACTGGCAGTAATAAAGTTAGATGTATTACACAACTGCATGCTTATTCTTGAACAGGACCTACTTCCTAATTGGGATGCAAACACCAATAATCAAAACATGCATATATGTACAAGCTTGTAGACTTAAGCACTAAGCTTCATAACTGTTGGCAAAATCTCTCAGCAAGTGAGTAGGGCCTCTAGAGAAGAAAGATTTATTTTTCTGTCATCCAGAAAGGTCAAGAAATACAGAATGAAGATTTTCCTGTTACACTGCAGTTAGTAACTGGGAAAAATATACAAAATAATAATAATCACTGGAACATGTTTATGACTACAGTTCTAGTGAATACTGTAAAAGGAGCCATTCAGAGTCACTCAGTCCAAATTTGTCCATACTTATTCCCTAAAATAAAGAATAACTCTTTATTAGACAGAATGGAGAAGGATGAGGGGACACTTATTTACTGTGAGGGTGACAGAGCTCTGGGACAGGTTGCCCAGAGAGATTGTGGAGCCTCCTTCTCTGAAGATACTATCTTCAGAAGCCATCTGAATATGGTCCCAGGGAACCTGCTAGGTGTCCACACTTGAGCAGAGGGTTGGACCAGATGACCTCCAGAGGCCCTTTCTAACTTTAAGCATTCTGTGATTCCCTCTTACTTCTATGCAGACCAACATTAATCTTCTCTTCAATAGTAGCCCCAAAAATAAATTTACAGAACATATCAGAGAATAGAAACTGGGCTGTGTGGGAACATATTACTAGAAAACTTAAGTATAACTTTTTTAAAAAATAAGATAAGATAAGAAGGGAGAGGCAGGAAAATTGTTTTAACTGATCTACTTTGTTCATTCCCATGCAAAACAGTGTTACTAGTCAGGTCTTTCTTGCCACTGAGCTATTAATTTTCCAGTTAACAATAAATAAGGCTTAGCTCACACAAGTGTTAAGAGAAGCTATTTGTATATATCAAGGAGAAATCAGACTTCATAAGGTGGATTTACATATTTTGTTTACCATTAGCATACATTAGGACCACTGAAAATGACTACGCTTACAATACATTGCATACAATGAATTGTACTGAGAACAGACCTTTATTGTCACAGAACTTAGGTATCAGTCCATTAAATTACTGGTTCTGATAATTATTTATGGTTTTACGTATATGCAATCACTACAAAAACAACCAGTTTAATGGATAGGCACTTAAATGTACAATAAATAAAACAAAATGCACTACTTCTGATTCAGAAAATATTTGATCTCCAGGGTTGTTGCATTCAGCAAGTTCCAAATTGCTGGAAACTCAGAGAAACTCATAAGAAGTATAGTTATATATATATTGCTACCTTACCTATGCTTCTACAATTTGGCTAGATGGCTCTTCATTACATTTCACTGTAGTCATTCAGGCTGATTTATTCTTTTTTGAGTATCATCAGCATATACAAGTACGAGTATCTAGTCTACAGATTAAGTTAAATATTATTGGTTTATACATGTTATTTAGCCATCTCCAACTGACATACACCACCGTAAACCCATTGATGTCAGTAAACCTGCATTTGAAAAGAACTGGGAAGAGAATGAGAGACCAAAAGGATGCTATTTGCAGAATATGCTTTTCACCATAGTATGTCTCCTCTGAGTGCTAATACAATCATTTCACTTCCCTCCAAACACACTTGGTAATAAATAGCTCACAGCATCATAGAGATATGCTGGGTAAATGCTGCAAGTTATGAGACAAATTTACTGCCTCATAAACTCACAGCCGAGTAAAGCTGCCATTTGCAAGAACAATTAACTCATCATTCTGTTCCATAGAGGGTATAGGGTATTCTTGAAAACTGTAAATTTAAAGAAAAGGGAAGCTGGTTGTATGTTCAAAATGAATACATTTTATTAATATCAAATTAACTTGCAGGCTTCAAGCCTACATATATTTTCTTTACTTCCCAGCATTTGCAATTTAATGCCTACTCCTTACCAAGTATATTGTTAAAAGGTATAAGAAATATGACAGTATCCTGTGATTGATTTATTTTTTTTTCTTGATGTCTGGGCTTAAAATGCACTGTTGAAGTTTTCTATTGATATGTTGCTGAAAAGACAGGGGGGAAAAAAAATAAAAAGATCAAAAAACAATAACAATAATAAGATTGCTACCTGTGAGCCATGTAAAAACCTGACATCTGGGGTCACTATAAAAATTAGTAGTTTGGTCTGAAGGTTGCCCAAGTGGATAAAGAATGACATTATAAGATGATTCTTTTGTGCAACCAGTTTTCACCTCTAACTCACACAAACCCACAGTAAGATTTTATAGGTTGTTTTTTTAATCTTCTGGGACCTGCAAAATAAAACTTCACAAGGCATGCTTCTTGAAATGCTGTAATAATTCACAGATTTTGTGAGTGTTGTAGGTGCAGGTGGTATGAAAGTGTCTCCTTCTGATTGCATAGTTTACAAGGAACACATCTACAATGTGCATGCACTGCATTGTGGCAGCACAGGTCATCATTTCCCTAAGAATCTGAGTCATATACGGATGTCACATTTAACTGCAAGAAATATGTGTGTCTCTTGCACACAAAACTATAGATACACACACTGTAGCTGTCATGATGTATATCAGGAGAAAGGACAACACTGGAAAAAAAGATTAAAGAATGAGGCTGAATTGAGTTATTGAATAGGAAAAGCCAAGTTGGTAATTTAAGCTATGGCAGTTCTGTCATTTTAAGTTGGAACAAGAATGTAAGCCTAAACTCCCTAGCTGTTCTCACTGTCACAAAGCTGACCCACATTTCAGGTTTAATTAGAAGTGAGCTAACTGGACTTCCACGTAAGGAAAACCAGATAAAAACTGACAAAATGGCTCACATCCAAGTGTTCTACTTTTAAATACTATAAATGCAACTTTTTGAGCTACTTGGACTGTGAACTTGAGCCCAAACTGAAGCAGAGCTCCTAATGAGTGCAGACAAACCCCTAAACCCCTTTGGTGCCCCAGCAGAGTTACACTAGGGTGGCATGAAGTTGAATGATGATTTCTCACAAGTGTGGCACCATCAGTACCTGTGATATGGCAGCTTCTCAAAGCCACTCTGTACGGTATTCCCATCCTGATGGTGCTGCCAGCTTTTCTAGTTCTGCAAACTGAACCAGAGGTAACAATGTTGGGAAATTCCAGAGAGAAAAAACTGAGGTAGCTAAGACTCTAGAGACCATAATTTCTGTCTGAGGAAAAGTATTATAAAACCAAAAACATACGTAGCATAAATGTAAAATTAATGTTGAAAATTCCTAGCTAAAATGCTATAGAAAGTGACACCAGATTCATGCTATGAACAAAATATCAGAATATACTGCATGTTTTAAACTCTTATTACTGCCAGGGGAGCCATATAAATGTACTAAAAGCCAGAATAGGCCCCTTTAAATTATTAATTGTGGTTGCCTAATAATAACTCGGTGAACAAGAAGAAAAATGGTAAAAATGTACTATTAAAAACATATTAAAACAATAAAACATGTCAGATGTACTGTGCTTCACAAAGCACTTTTCTGTATAATTTATATTTTTGTACAAGGTTCTTTAAGTAAAATTACACTTTTTGCCCAATTTAGTATTTATGACATTAATTTACAGAAAGTTTATGTGGTTTTTTTTGTTGTTTTTTTTTTTTTTTCTTTTTGAATGCTTATTTCTAAGCACCGTATTGATTTTCATAGTGGAAATAAGGAGGTCCCAAATGCTAGCTGCACCAATTTTTGACATTTCCAGAGCAATTACAAGAGCAAAAAGCTTGTAGGTCTATAAATGAGCTGAAACATTGAAAATTCTGTTACACAGGGGACAAACCATGGTAGCAAAGGGATGCTGTAGCTTTTTTAATCCCAGTGGAAACAGAATGTACAAAGTGAGTCTTGACTGACTGTGGTATAAAAGGTTGCAAGCAAATGTACAGTAATAAATGACTTAAAGTGATCTGCCTGTATGAAGCAATTTCCTAAAAGGCATGCAAACTCTGCTGTTTATGTACTTGAAAATGTTTTCTTTTTTTTTTTTTCAAGGCAGCATTATAAGGCAGTAACTCTTCTGTCTATTATAAAATAGAAGTATTTCACAGCTTCTTCTGATCATGCTATAAGCCTCTCTATGAAACACTATTTTATCATTGTACAAGCACCGCAAAAACAGATAAAGAAATTGTCTTTAAGCATAACCAAAAAAAAAAAAAAAAAAAAAAAAAAACCTGGCTCTGTGATCCACAGCAGTAAAGAGCATTAGGTAGCTTTTAAAATATTTTTGGAGAATTTCACTTCTGTGCTGCTCACTAAACTCCTACTAATTATTATGCCGTTAAAATGTGAGTGAACTCTTGATGCTATTCCATTCTGGGCCTTGCTCTGAAAGAAATGGTACCATATATCAAGTTATGCTATTAGAATTCTTCTAAATGGAAAGGAAATCTTTTCAACCTGTCTAACAAATAATCTTCACTACTAAGATATTTTCTCCTTGAAAATAGTGGTTTCTTTTGACATTCTCTCATAAAACTTTGACTCTTTAATTTTTCAAGCTTGTTCTAAATGGTCTATTCAGAAGAAGAAAGTACCTTTTTTGATGTCAGTTTTTTTTAGGTAAGTTCTGTAGAACACAAAGTACTTTTTAAAAAAATGTTTGTGAAGGGATACAAATGTTTGATTTTACATAAAATAAGAAAACAGCATGTTCTCTTTTTCCGGTGTTCATCAACCAGACTTTCACCAATGAATAAATGTGTGATAAGACATATTAATCATGAAAAATAACTCAACAAAGAGATATCCAGATGGTTCTATGGCATTTTGAATATTCCTAATGGAATTATATGATGTCTTTACAATTATGTGAGGGTATTTTATCTCCTTGTTTCTGCAAAAAGCACTTTCCCCCCTTACATAATATTAATAACAATAAAGCATATCTATAAGTGAGTCCATTAAGTGCTAAACAGTAACTAGACAGAAGAAAAATTTACGTTTTGGCTGGACCTAACATTTGTTAGTAAATGAAACATTCCAGGAAAAATGCAATTTAAAAAAAAAAAAAAATCATAGTTATTCATATGTTCAATATAATATCCTGTGATTCAAATATAATAACTACCAATGATTGCACAGCTGTTCTGTGGAGATTGTATGCTGGGTTAATTACATAGATTGAGCAAATAAAAATCAACAGCTCTGAAGCTTGGAGTGTCTTCTGTATAGGAGAACACTCAAATAATAAATGCATTTATCCAATCTTTTATTTGCCTGCTAGACTGAGCAGGAATTCAGTTTCTTGTCCCTGACTGTGAAAGGCTTCCCCAGCAGTGACGCCTCAGTGTGCATGATGGACAGTCTGAGACTTCCCAGCTGTGCCAACTCTAGCAGTAGGGCCACTGTAGATGTGCTAGTGCTGTGACCTCCTGCTGATATGTGGGGGTGCCATCACACTTTTTTTTTTTTTTTGCTTCAGGAAAAAAAAAAGGTATTTTCTTTTCAAGGAAAAAGGGGCTTAGCAAGAAATGCATAAGAAATGTATTCTACAAAGAGATGCTACAAAGCAAAATAAATTCTTCAAATATCAAGAAAATTCCTATAGCCAGCCAGGAGATAGCTCTCTGTGAGGATGACAGAAGCATATAATGATATACTGGAGGAAGAACATAATGAAAAGAGGAAGATGATATGCTGAAATCTGAGAAAAGCAAAAAGAAATCAGTGTCTAGATGTGATCCTAAAATATGACCTCCACAGAGATCTTTTTAACTTCCATAAACTGAGTGGATTGAACTGGGAACTACTAATTCATTGCAAAATTAAAGTTTTTAAAGTTTTAAAATATAAATTTTACATCTTAACCTACTATGAACAAAAAAAGCTTCTGCATTTTTCATGTGCATAGCTTTATAAAGTTCATGTTATATGTGCCATGTGCCCTATGGTTAGATTTAGATCACGTTTCTTTACTGACAGAAGAAAATATCTCTTTAAGTATCTTCTTTTTTTTTTTTCCTTTCTTTCTTGTTCCGTGCCTCAAACTTTTCAGCTGTGCTGGCTAAAAAACATCAGCACACAATTAAAGAAATACTATTAAAAGTACAAAAATAACATCAGATTGCCATTTCTTATCATGCAAAACCAAAATTATCATTTATATATACAATATTTTTAATTTATTTGAAGTGTGATTTCAACACATCAGTTTTACTGTTCTTGTTTTGGGGTACATATATGTAATAAAATACTGCATATATTACAGACAATGCATCATTTTATAGTTATTGTTTTTATATTTATTTTACTTGCATATATCAATCACAGAAAAATCCTTCCACAAATGTCTTCAAAGAAGCTAGCAAGACCTCTAGTAGCCCCATAATCTGTCAAGAACATATATTATTTGTATTGTCAGTAACAGTACTTCTCAGACATTTGTTTTTTCTTTTATTAAATTTATTGGTTGTATGAGTGTTGTACAGCTCTAGAAAGTTATCTATATCTCTTGCAACTTAATGATTCCAACAGCAAATATAAAGAAAAATGTACGACAGATCTGTATGGTTGAGGGAACAAGCCACAGGTAATACAAATCAAAATCAAGATTTCTTTTATGTTCAAGATGTTAACAGTATTGGGGAGAAAAGAACATAAACTACTTAGATGATACATTTTGCTTGTCAAAACGAAACCCAGTAAATTCCTGAAGCCACATATGCGATGTCTGGGAGAAGGTATAACCTGCCTGGATGGGTTGCTACTCTTTAAACAAGCTATGGAATAAATCTCTGGGGAAAAAAAGTTTACTGTTCTGTTTGTTTGTTTGTTTTCTTTCTTTTTGATGTTGTAACCAGAATAGATGATGATTTGGATGCTGAAATGTTTGGCTAGAACACAGGGACACCATTTCTATGAAATCACAAAAATAGCATGAGTAACTACTAAAAAGCCCCAGATGTACTATGACAGTGTACTCCTATCCCCTGTCCCACACTTCCAAGCTTAAGCAGCACATCCAGCCTAAGCAGATGTGTATCCTGGATTTGGGGGAGACAGAAGACAAATAGCCAAGGACTAGTTTTAGCAATGAACCCACACACTTAGTGCTGCGCAAATTTGAAAAAAAAAAAAAAAAAAAAAAAAACTTGAGCCAAATTTGGAAGAAAACTAACATCTGTATGCAAATATGACCATCGGTCAGTCATCTTATTGCATAAATATTGTGCAGCCCAAGAACCATTTAGGCTTTCCTGACATGACAGCAGGCTGCACGAAAGGGCCTTCCCTTGGGCAGGGATGCATCCCAAGGTTAATGTGCAGATTGAGAGGACCCTTATCACTATAGTTAGTCAGTAATTGTACTGGGAAAGTAGCAGCATGCTAACATGCTGTAATGATGCTTTGTGGTCATACTATATAATCTTAGCTAAGTAGCATAAAGGATTTGAATAATGCATATAATCCTTTAGACATAAGCCATTGACCAAGTCTGGGACTGGGACTCGATTCAGCATCACCTAGGCTCCTTACCTCTTCAATTCAAGGAGTTTAAAAAGCAAGGGTTCTACTGTGACTGTGTTCATGACTCAATAGGAGAGTTTCCTTGGTGCAGTATCACCTAACCCAGTGTCTTATGTAGTCTTTATGTAGTATATAATGTCTTTTGTTTAGTGTCTTTGAGTAGTATATAATGTCTTTTATACAGTGTGCAATTAAGTGTATCTTCCAATTACTATCAGGTGTACCTTGCCATCATCAAATCTTTGGTAAGTCACATAAGCCTTGTTATCAATAAACCATGTTACTACTTCTCCCTTTCCTGAGTGAAGTGCATAACATTCCTCATTCCTTTTTCCACCCATGGTACGTACTCCCACAGTTGAAGACAACTAAACATTCATAGACTGGTGAGTGATAGAAAATCTAGCCAAGACACAGAGCATTAGCTGACTGTTAAGCTACCTGTCCTTTTTTCCAAGGTTCAGATTTCATCATTCTGCAAAACAGAATTACATCCCTATGAATTGACACTTTGCTCTGCTACGTATATGATATTCCTCCACATACGCGTACCCCTTTCTATTACACAAACACCAGCTATGTTGATGTGAGTAACCCAAATCTCAAGTGCATGAACGTGCATCAGAAGGCACACATACACAAGTTAACATGTCCAATTAAATTAATACATCTTCAAGGCATATTACAATAACCAAGATCAGAAACATATGGATACAAGAAGCATCTCTTGTCTGTATTTTGTTCATCTGGAAGGTAAATAGCGACTGTTTCACAGGCAGCGAATTAAGCTGCCTGTAATTGTATTCCCTATCTACCTTTCCCTTTTTTCTTTTCTTTCTAGAGTTGGGGCCAGATAGTCAATGAACTAAACTGAAAAACACACTATTCCCTGACCCCAAGGTTAGAACTATCATAAGCACTGACTGGAACCAGCTGCAAATAGTACTTGTCATGCCCTCACTTTCCATTGGAAATCAAGTAATGACACGGGCAGTGAGTGGAAGCCCTTGCAAAGGTCACAGATTTACACTGGCTGAATCAATTTCCTACAACAGCATTGCAGAAACAGTTGAGGAGTTTTTACTAAAACTGTTATTTTTAACATGTTTTATACATTTGTTTTCTTCTTGTAAAACAAACAAACAACAAAAAAAAAAAAAAAAAAACAAACAACGTAAAATATGCTAGACAGCAATTTTTGTGTTTGGAAAGCTGTAAATTCAAAGTCTCTTGTTGGGACTTCCAGTGTCTTATATATAAAATCTAATGCTAGTTCAAACCCTTGATGAAAACAGAAGTAATTTTTTCAATTCAAAAAGAACAGAGATTGAGCTCACAATGGTAAAAAGAAAAACAGTTTACTTTTTAAGGGAAATAGAGACTACCAAACAAGTGATCATTCTCACTGAATATCAAAAGGATATTAATTTGTGTTCAGGTTACCACAACATTTCCAAATATGCAAATACTAGCCTCTTCAGCTGGGAGGGCAACTTTGTTTTCTTTGCAAACATCTTCATATTCCACTGAAAAGTGCAATGGAGCCGAGAGCTTGGTTTGTGAGGGTTCCAGTTAGCTTTAATCTGCCTCTGGCTTGTACTGTTCAAATATTTGGATGAATAAAATTTCATAACTTGAATCCACTATCAATTAAATTCAAATGTAGATGTAGATAGAGGAAAGTAAAAGAGAAGTACATAGAAGATAGCAAAATATGTGTAAACATTACCACCATGACAAAAACAAGTAATATTTTTGGTGTGCGAATAAAATAATAAATTAAAAGCAAAAATTGTAGATCTTGTAGACAGAAATTATGGTGATGTAGGCAGAAACACTATGCCAACAGTGTTTTTTTCAAAACACTTGGAGAACAGATCTTGTTACCCTATTTTACACGCAGATTACAGTGACTAATTGAAATCCATTCAATGAGAAAGGCTTTGCTGTTTTTTTCCAAAGCTTTTTTGTTTTGTTTGTTTTTCCTCTTCTTGTCCAGGGTTCTTCTCCAACCAAAAGGCTTCACCAAAATGACCTTTCCTATTAAGAACAGCACTTAGGAACACATTTAAATTTCAGTGAAGTTAGTAGGATTTAAGCATGTGTTAAAGTACTTTTCTGAATTACAGCCAAAATTTGAAAGTAAAGCTGTGAAGTTCCTGTTTTTCAGTAACTAACATGTTCAGGCTTCAATTTCACAGTAATATTATCATAATTTTCCCAGGAAAGCTGAATTTCAGTATTCCTCTAGTAACAGAGTATTTGGATGGTCAGAACTCCTGAGTGTTTTTTTTTTTTTTTTTTGAAAATACTTAGGAAACAAAGACAAAACAGCAACCAGAAGTGTTTCCACCAACTGCAAAATAAGAGCTGAAGTACGCTGCATCTTTAAGTAAAGAAACTCTTGAAAATCTGGCAAGTTGAACCTTAGGTCTTTGGCCAAAACCTGTAACTTCAGGTGTAGTTAAAAAGCAACAAAAGTCCCCCAAACTGCACAAGAATCTTTGTCATTGGGTGGGGGAAGAAAGGGGAAAGAATGCAAACTTCTCAGCTGTTTCTTCACTATGATGATGGCCTTTCTGGTTCCTGGAAAGCTATTCTGACAGAGACACAGGCAGGCTTTCCCCAGGCACCCACCCTATTCAGCAGTGTGCCCACATTTTCCCTAGTCTTCATTTTGCTACTGATATATTTGAAGAAGCCCTTCTTGTTGTCCTTGACATCCCTTGCCAGATTTAATTCCAAATGTGCCTTGGCCTTTCTCATCAAATCCCTGCCTATTCTGACAAAGTCCCTATATTCCTCCCGTTGGCCTGTCCCTTTCACCACATGCTGTACATGTATACTTCCTTCTTCTGTTCAAGTTTTCCCAGGAGCTTCTTGCTCATCCATGCAGGTCTCCTGCCCCCTTTGCTTGCCTTCTTACTCATAGAGATACATCAGTCTTGAACTTTGAGGAAGTGATGCTTGAATATTAACTATCTGTCAGACCCCCTTTTCTTCTAGGGCCCTAATCGATGGGGTTCTTCCAAGTAGAAGAGGCCACAGTTTGCTCTCCTGAAGTCCGGGATTGTGATTCTATTTTTTGCCCTGCTTCCTGCTCACAAGATCCTGAATTCCACTGTCTCATGGTCACTGCAGCTAAGGCTGCCTCCAGTCTTCATATCTCCAAGCAGCCCCTCTTTGTTCACCAAGGTCAGCAGCACACCTCTCTCCATTGGCTCCTCGACCATCTGTGTCAAAAAGATATCATCAGTGGTCTTTAGGGTCGAGACCTCCGACATAGCTGATGCAGTGACTCCAGCAGCTCTCTTTCTCTCTTGCATGAGTTGCAGGACCCTGGCAAGATTCTGAACTCCCTGAGGCTTCTCTGAGTCAGGAAATTCCCTGCTCCGCTGCAGAATTCACCCATCCAGAGCTGATCTCCTCAGTGATTCCTATTTATTCTCATATCATGAAAAAATAGAGCATTTCTTGTCAGTAGTATTATCTTTGATACTTCTTTCAAAGACACCAAACAAATTTATATTCTTTGTTTAAAAGCTGTAAACCATTGCACGTGACATCTTGTCACGGAGAGGATGCAACATGTTGCATGTTTGGCATCCAATATGGCAAATGGCAGATTGGAATTGTGCTAAATGGGGGCCTGAAAGAAATAGCTTATTTTTCAAGATATGGGTAACAGATCAAAAATATTGTAATGAACTAATTTTAAAGTTTAAAAGTAGATATGAGAAATGAATAGAAATTAGTGGCCTTAAATTCTGGTGTATCTTTTGGCATATTTGTTTTCCATGTGCATCACTACTAAAACGGCTTTTTTTTTATTTCAGTGTAAAATTTTATTTATACTTTAAAATGAATCACTAAGGTAAATGCTGCATTAACTCAGACAACTTATGTCAAAGCACTTAATATCTACCATCTCTTATCTAGATTGTAACAGATAGGTGAGCATAAAAAGACAGTGTTATTGTACCAGATTGATATATGCCTCTCTCTGCACCTTATTTGCTAGGTGCTACCAAGTTTCTTTTAACCATTAGAGCAGATAAGGATTTCAGAGTTTTGAATTAAATATTTGGAGAGCAATACAGGTGACCAGCATCTCAGTTTGTGAGACACGCTCCACCTGGAAGAAGCTTTAGGTAATTTCGTACCTGGAATAAGTTAGAGTACCAACTACTCAGACAAGACACCCTGATCATTGGCTCTCTTCCCTCTGCTGTGTTGTTTTCCACCAGTGGAGCTCCCACACAAGCTCACATATGCTAATAAACTCATCAGCCTTGATTGAAAGAGAGTTCATGTGCTACCAGCTCTTTCTGAAGAGTGCAGCTGGTCTTCCTGCATTTGTGTGGGCCTAAACCAAGCCCGTTCTTGCTATTTCTGATAAATATTTATGTAGGAACATAAATTTACATGGAACATTACAAACAGATTGAACATACTTTGTCAAAAAAAAAAAAACACACATATATATATATATATTCACATTGGAAAAATAACCATTGAACAATTGCAGGAAACACTAAAAGATGCAGAAACATATTATTTTTAATGATAAATTTGTTATAAAAAGAATCAGATTTATTTATTTGTTTGTTTTCACACACAACTGCTGGTAGACTCTGAAGGTTGCCAGGTTCTAGATCAAGCTACTCAGTTAAGATGAAATTGCATCCTCTTTCACCAAAGTCCACTCTTTGATAACTCAGTAAGCCTACCTGAGGACAGCACTCCTCATAACTCTGAAGAAACCTGTCTTTTCAACTAATAAGAAATTGTCAGTAACCATGAAATAGTAAATATATATATATATATACATTTTTGCTGACTGAAGATGCTTCTAGAACTCTGAGGATCCTGAAACTGAAAATATTTGTTGCAGAAAACTTTATCAACCTATTCAGAAATGCTCTTTGGTGTGAAACTCTGAAACAGATGCTAGTGAGAGAGTTAATAATATGTATGGCTGAGTGAGAAAGAGAAAGACCAAGAGATTCGTCTTGGGGGAAAAAAAAAAAAAAAAGAAAAAAAAAAAAAGGAATTTGCTCAGAACTATCAACAAAGTTTTTTGTTTTGTTTTGTTTTGTTTTGTTTTTTTCTTGATTATCGGCTTCTTTCTCCATGGACTTATTTTTTCACCCCTTCTCAAAACCTGAAAGTAAATATAGTTCCAAGTAAAATTCATATTTGTAGAATTGTGTGGAGATGATGTAGGATGCAGCCATAGTACTTCTGGTATCTAGTACTCTAGTTTCCAATATTCTGTTATCATCAAAACATCATTACACTTTCTCGGACAGCTGGCCAGGAGAGTGAAGACATAATAATGCATTTCTTGTTCTTCCATGTCCCCTGCTGCATTCCCTATCAAAGCAAAATTAGGACTGGACTAGCATTGGAGACATGACTACTGCTTGGAACATAAAGAGATGAGGAATAAACATAACCTGCTGTCTCCCTCCGCCCCCACCCATATAGCTGCTGATGAATGTATGCATGAATATGCAGAAAAACAGTGTCATGCTGTTAGCAACTACCAAAGTTGATTTACCCCACATTCAAAGGCAGATCCAGGAAATTAATTATAAATGTAAAAAAACGCAGTCATTACCTTTGTTCTTCCTTAGGAAACTCTAATTTCTCACTGTCTCCAGTAATTGTAGAAAATGGATTTCCCCCCCCCCCCCCCCCAAACAATTTGTGTTCGCAATCTCATTTTCCTGAACTGAACACAAATAAAATAAATTGATTCTCTAAAAATGGCCTGGTAAAGTTCTGCATTAATACCAGACAACTTGGTAGGCCAACAACAGTTAGAGGGCTTCTGGGAAAAAAAAAAAAAAAAAAAGATTTTTTACTTTGAGAGAAGTGATTCGATAACAAATTCTTGTGACAGCCAGGCCAGTGTCTTTACTAGGCTAAGGCTGATCAAGGGCTTAGTTTGCTCAATAAATTTATTCAGAAGAAATTCAGCAGATTATACCACTTTTAATTTGATATTTTTGTAGATTTTTCTAAAAGATTTATGGTCCACTTTTCTCCACAGGAACTCAGAATTCCACTTTTTTGTTTGTTTGTTTGTTTGTTTTGTTTTGTTGGGTAGAAAACACAGTGACACAATGTAAAAAGCAATGGTGAAAATGCAAAGGACACTAGAATAACATTAGTATTGGAGGGCAGCCATGGCCTTCCCTGGTACCAGTAGCACTGCCTTGCAAATCTCTGTGGTGAGTGTGCAGAAATTTAATCTTTCTCACACAGAATTTATTAGGATTATAAACCATTTATCTGCTTCATGTACAAAAAAATCTTATGTAATATGCAAAAAGAAGAAGAAAAAAAGAAACTGAAACTGGAGAAAGAAAATTATGATTCAGGGGATTTTAATACTGATTAACAAAGCCTATGGGTAGCTTGATGTGATTCAAAAACTAGGAGACAAAGCTACCTAATATTTCAAGACTGTCTATAAGTATCCAAGGAGGTGGAAGGTTATCAAAATTCACCTATGGCAGTAAAATAAAATTATATCAATAAATATGAAGGGGGAGATGGCGGTAACCATGAAAACACAGACTTTGCATTCTCTGATGCACTGTTCTTCACTCAGAATTAAAGATTTATACAGTAGGTCATGCAGCAGCTGTAAAACTGTTATGTAAATATCGTTCACACCTTCAAGACATGGATTTTCTTTAAATAAATACAGACATTTAAGTGTTTACTTGGGCATACCACATACTTACCTATAAAGACTTTCCACTTTTTTCTCAGATGTTATAACGACTATTGTTGAGTCGTTTGTTTGTTTTGTATAGGGAAAGAAGTAACTCAAAATAAAAGCTGATGCAAAAATTCTTCAGAACTCCTTTGCAAAAATGAGTGATGCCAGTTTTTAAAGCACAAATAATGTATACAAACTGCCAGTGCCTTACAGGCACTGCCAGTCCTTACCAGTCCCAAGGGCTCCCTAACACTAATAAAAAGGAAGTATTAGCTATGTAGTGGAGCAAAAGATTTAAATGTACATTTAAATTCTACTAATACAAAAGAAAATAATTAAATGTTCTTCAATTTTTCCTTGAAGCAGCTGTGAGTTTCTCAACTACTCCACAGGAATTTAGGAAGAAAAAAAAAAAAAAAAAATCCTATAATGAAATCACTTTGGTTAAAATGATTAAATAAAGATAGTTTTGCATAAATTGATTGTTTACAGGTCTGCAGTGTTCATATGTAAAGTCTCTGAAGATGGTAATGTTCTGAAGGTGTTATTTCATAATGTAGCTAAAACAGCAAGGTAAGTTCCCATAGTTTGCATTACAGGAAAATATAAGTAAATAAATAAACCAACAAAACCCTCACATTAAATTCGTCAAAGCCAGTAGATTTCATTCATATGCTATATCTGTTAAAATGGAAAAAATCTTCAGATATTAAAAATACCTGTTTGGCACAGGCACAGATGCAGATGCAGTCTTAAAATAGGGCTTCATTTTCTCAGAAACAGTTTGACACTCCTCCTCTAATTATTTTTAATTTCTGCATAAAAATATTCACCATAACTGATCTGTTTGGCAAGAAGATAAGATTTTAACTGCTACTCAAACTCATTCTTATGAATTCTTATGAATGATCAATATGGAAATATATCAGTCTTCAGAAATCTGACCAACTGCTATCATTTCAAGTGCTGTGTGCAGGATACACTTGGTGTTCATGGTATGTGATAGGTGAAGTCTGTTGAGATGGGCAAGCTGCTAGCAAGGCAAAGGCACACAAGGGTTGCTCTCAATCACTCCTGTAGAAGCTCATCTTTCTTCATTAGCTGTACATGTAGCCCAGGTTCTTAGTTTAAGCAGGCAAGGTAAGTTTAAAATAAATCAGCACTAAAATTTCTTACTGTATTCTTTGTTTTTGTGGGCTTTTTGTTTGTTTGTTTGTTTGTTTCCTACCCCAAAAATAAATACCAAGAACGTTTCTTAGGAAAAAAAAAAACATATATATATATATATATGCCTAGGCATTGCAATCAACTTACATGATATGATTTATCTTTCACCTACTTCCTATTCCATAGTCTGAAATAAGACTTAAATAAGATATAAAACTTCTTTTAACTCTCTGTTACAGTCAAGAATTTAATGTTACACGAACATCTTAATGAAAATATGCCCTGAAAAATACTAAGAGAATGAAAGATCACAAATAAAGTTGACTTTTCTTAAAAAACAAACAAACAAAAAAAACCACTACATTTTCAGTAATAGTTTTCATTTTACATTGAAACAAATGAGAATGATTGTAATGTTTTCATAAAGACTTTCCGTTATTATGTCACATTTCCAGTAAGAATGTCAGATTTTAAATTTCCATCTCAGTTGGGTAAGAGATGCTTCAGCACTTAAAAAAAAAAGAAAAAAAAAAAGAAGAAGAAGAAAAAAGAATTTTCATCTGAAAACTTTCAACATATTTCTACAATTTTTAGTTCATCAAATTAGCATATTTTCAGAGTATTTTATTACAAATTTTCCAGTCAACTTCATTTGTAAATACTACTGAAGTACATTGCCAAAATGTGTTCCAACAACTGTGAGAGAACATTCATTTTCATTATTCTCTCAGCTCTACTCTACAGAAATATTGATTACTCCTGGTTCAATGTCAAGGTCCTAAAAATAGAAAGCAGTATTTAATAAAAGGTAGAGGGGTTATTATTTCTATCCTGGATAACTCCACAACTCTCGTTTGCACAATAGATGGGTGAAAGGAACAGGAGAATTATCAGTTTTCTCTTACAAGGTAGTCTATGACTTTCTAGGTTTGCATGACCTGAACGGCTAGAAAGATATAGACTGGACTTGATTGAATTCTTCAAAATGCATAAAGTATATTCAGCTATTCCATCATAAGGTGGGGCTTGATCCCAAGTTCTGAATTTAACCTCCCATCCATCATAGACTAATTATGTTTCCAGAAACAAAAAAGGATAATTATTCAATGTGATGTGCAAGGAAGCGACCACAGAACTGCCATTAACCTATGCATCACACTAAGTAATTGTCCTTAAGTCCTACCACTAATCCTAGCTTTAAAGTTTTCCTTGCAATAACTATTTCATTAAAATGTGCCAAAGGAAAATATTTTGGTCTCCTACAAATGTGCATTTGTACTTACACCACAATCATTATATATTATGAAGGCTACTGTGTAGTACAGCCATTGATCAAACTAAGTGGGAAAAAATGTCAATGTTTATGCAACAGATATTCCTTGTCACTGTTTCATTTACATTCCTCCACTACTCCCAGAAGACCCATGCTAAAATACATAATTTATGCCATAAGGATTATTTATTAGACTGATTTATTCCATTACTAGTGCTGTATTATTAAATTCTTATATGCCTTAATGATGGTAACGTATTAAGAATAGTTTTATGAGGAAAATGAAAGAATACATAATCAAACACAAGGTTGAAATAATGTTCAACAGAACATGTCATGTCTTCATTGAACATTGCAAGGCAATGGAAAGGTCCCTTAAATAGTCATTGCAACAGAATATTAATGATACCAAACACTGCTATCTAAAATGAATAACTCACATATTGCTTGCTGCATTCCTGCTAGCAAATGCTGGCCTCCATGTAGTCCTGAGGCCAGAATAACTGCACAAACTCAAGAACCTTTGAATCATGCCCTTCAGATTCCTGTAGGTATGTCCAGTAATAGCAGAGGTTCAATACCTTAACTTCAAAGATTTTTCCCTGACAGTGAGCTCTACTTTCACTGTTCAGCTTTCAGCATGTCTTTCCTGAATTATATGAGGTATGAGGACACAGTGAAGAGGGGACCAAATAAATTCACTGTTCTTCTTGGAGGAACACTTAGATATCCCTGACCATGACCATAACCGTGACCCTATGCATACCTCAACAGGTATGCACAGACCACCTATTCTTAAGAGTACTCTCCTTTTAAAGATAATGCTTATTTTTCCATGAAGAAAGGAAGAGGAAACAGGGAAAGGGGGAAAGGGGAAAAAGGAAAAAGGGAAAGGGAAAAAGGGGAAAGGGGGAAAGGGAAAAAGGGAAAGGGAAAAGGAAAGGGAAAAAGGGAAAGGGAAAGGGAAAGGGAAAGGGAAAGGGAAAGGGAAAGGGAAAGGGAAAGGGAAAGGGAAAGGGAAAGGGAAAGGGAAAGGGAAAGGGAAAGGGAAAGGGAAAGGGAAAGGGAAAGGGAAAGGGAAAGGGAAAGGGAAAGGGAAAGGGAAAGAAGGCAAGGCAAGGCAAAGAAATTTTTTGTTCACTGGCTTCCTGGCAGCAACTAAAAAAACTGTGAGTGTACATAGGACCAAGACATAACCCTGTCTTTGACAATGTACTAATGAACAATGTACTAATTCTTGCAAATGCAAATGCAAAGAAGGGAGAAGAATGTATTCATAATCTTTAAGCTGTGTTACTCCAAATAGTAGCTGTCTGTTTCTAATTATGTAAGTAAAAAACATACTATATCAGAAAAGTTTTTCCCCAAATCCTTTGTTTACTATGAGCAGAGCTTAATGAATACTGCAGACAACATATGCAACTATGAATATATTATTTTAAAGCATCATTCTTGAATTCAGTTTTATTGATGTTCACAACTCTTTTCACTTTCTTCACAATAGCACTCAAATCAATATCTTTTTGTTTGTGAAAATATTCATGTGACCAGCTTGAGTAATGAGTACCACAGGTTTGAAAAAAAAAAAAAAAAAGTATGGAATCAACATGCTATACTATTTGCAAACACCTGATTTGATGAATAAAATAATGAATTATCATGTTCAAAATCACTTCTGCTTATGGACACCTTATAAATTTAAATAAGCTATATTTGTTTGCTGCACAGGTCACTAAATGTCTGTGTTCAGCTACAGAAGAATGAGATATCAGAGAAAAGGATATCATTGCTCCACAAAGAATCTGCTGCTGATTATGAGCCCTTGTAACATTTGTTGAGAGAAAAAAAATCCTCAGAAATGTTCACTAGCTCAGACACAGTGCTGTGCTAACAACAGCTGGCACACAGCTGGACTACTCTTGTATGAGCAGAACAAATATACATTCACAAAATGTTGAAGCAACATACAACAAATATATTGAAAAGAAAGAAAACCTACTGAAGGAAGTAGAAGATGCACTCACGGTCTAGCTTAGGATGGAAAAGCTCTTCTCAGTTCCCTCCTAGAACAGAAACAAGGTCCTTTCAATTCAGCAGGCTGTCTATCACAACAGGTTGAGATGCTTTAAGAGAAAATTACACAATAATGCTAAGGCAGATAATCTTACTAATAAAGCTTCTAAGGATGTGGTTGAATCTTGAAGTTTACCAGTCCTACCAAATGAAAATCATTTGGTAGTCACCATTATCAACCTTTTGTATATTCTTCACTATTATATATATATTAAAATATTTTTCAAATTTTGCTTTTTGGCCTCAGTAGCAACCAGTGCAAATGTGTTTCATGGTTAACTTATACACTTGATAAAAAGAAATATCCCCATACAGATTTGAATCATCTTTCAGTTTCTCTTAATATCCTTCTCATAAGACAAGCAATAATAGCTTCAAATCTATTCTCCTTTACACTAACCTGTAGGTCGGAGTTTTTTTAACGGGGGTGTTTGTTTTTTAAATGCTCATTCATATGATGCTTCTTCACAAAGAAAACGTTGGTCTTTTCAGTTATTAATAAGAGATCTTATAATATTCCAGCTTTCTCATCAATTCTCCTCTCCTATTCCAGAACCTGTTCTGAAATTTGGCAATATTGTTTTTGAAAAGGGTTGCCAAACACTTCAGCAAACTTTCTGGATGAGGCCATACAGTATTATATATAGTGGCATATTACCCAGTATTGCTCTCCAATAAATTCTTTATACATCCCCAAAAGATAGCCAGCTTTTCTGAACAGAGTTGAGAAAGTATCTTTAGCTGTAGGTTAATAATTTTCTCAGGTTTGTCACCTAAATTGATAGTTAACATAATGAGGGAGAAAATTGTTAACACAACTCCATATTATGCCCAGTTGAAGTGCTTAATGTGCTTATATCCTCTGCTATATTTATATTTTAATTTCAAAATGTTTTACCAATAGATTTGTGCATATTTAAATGAAAGAAAAATTCATATGTTATTCAAAAGTACCTATTAGCATCTATGTGGACATCTGTGGACTTAGGTGAAGGTTGAGCAAAGCATACTGTGAAAAACAACAAACAAATAAACAAACAAAAACATTAAAATACGAAAAAAAATCTATTTTAGAAGTAAACAAAGTTAAACCTAGGAAAAAGGAGAACATGGAAAAAACGTTATTAATAGAAAGCAAAATGTTTTACTGAATCAGTTAAAAGGAAACAAAAACTAAACTGGATGATTATTACTCATCTAACAAGACAATTCAAGGGCAATTACAAGAGATCTTTCAAAACTAGGCTCTTCTAAAGCGTAACAGGGAACTTAACAAGATCACTGTGAAAAATGTTATCATTCTTAATTCAACTGTATGAGAAAAAAATATTTTTGGGACAAAATACAATCATAGCCATTTTTATGCCCCATATCAAAGTGATTACCACTTTGTGGAGACTCGAAGCTTACTTTCTTCATTCAACAATAAACCTCTCTTAATCCAAGAGAAAGACATTAATTGATGGTATTTTACATTCCCCTCTTTAATTCTGTACCATGTCACAGTGAGGTTCATTTACTTATGTGGTGTTTAGATTACGCTCTTCCTAAATTTTCATCTCAGTCTTCCTTTCCTTTAAATGCAGCTTTATATGGTCAGAACAGGTGTTCTATGAACTCTCTATCCCAAATAACAAGTATCTGCTTCTAAATCTGAAGTGTTACAAAGCCAGGCAGCTCAATTCTGGGAGTGGCATTTCTTTTTATGCCTCACAAAATTAGACTGCCAAAGGCTTTACACTCTCTGAGCAGAGTAATTCACTCTATAAAGGAATGAATCATTATGCTGACTTCTCAATACTTTTCATAAAAATTATGTTTATTTTTTACAAATGTGCTTTATGGACAATCATAGAATGTCTACAGGTAGCAACTACAGAGCTTTCAATGGGAAAGAATTAAGTCACTGCTACCCCTGGAGTGCTAATGAGGTAAAAATGTGCTGAATGTTCATAGTTCCATTGAAATGAACATATTATGCCTGCTACAGGTGCACAATGCTAATTTGATTTTTGGGCAAACCATGATCAATTTGCATAATTTTAACATCCTGAAAACTGCAAACATCAGGAAAATCTGTGTGTTTCTCTGCCTGTGGCATTAAGTCATTGAATGCCTAAGAATCAATATAAGCTCTTAGAATCAGAAGGGAAACCCTACTGGAGTCCTTCGTTAGCTAAATTATAGGATCAAAGCTTTGAAGCATACCAGCCCAAATCTTTTGTCTATAACCAACATAACTAAGGTAATTTCACTGTCTGCAGGACCATAACTATTTTTTTCTGACCCAACAATACTTTAAATTGGCAATTACTAATGATCCATCTACTTGGAAGACGTTGCTATATGCTTATATGATAAATAAAGAACTCAAACTAAACAATATCTTGTAGGCAAGTTGTGGAATATTTTCAAGTTTCCAATTTGCCTTAGCAATAATTGAATGTGATACAGCCCATAAATCTTTAAAGTAAAAGCACAATACTGTTATTACTTCATATTTTTACCATTTGTCAAGTTAAATGCTTCTACATATGTTGAAATAACCTGAAATAAACACAGTAAGTAGATGAAGACATCTTTCCAATGGTCAGTATATCCAAAGAAGTCTGAGGCTGAGAGGATGTATAAAGAATTCAAAACAAATTAATACAATATTGAGAAAACATGAATACACATCACAGAAAAACAGCATATGACATACTAGAGAATAATTACAAAGGAGTATTCACAGTTCAGTCTGTATCATTAACACTTTCTTCAAATGATTGTGGGTTGTTCAGGTTGGATTATCTGGCTGTGGAATGATAAAATTTTGGTTAAAAAAAAAAAAAAAGAGTTTACTGAATACATCAGAGAACTTGATTCTGTTGTCTAAAATAAACAGTTTGACTTTTCTACTGCCACTATATAAGTCTGTGTGAAATTTCTGTTTTTTGTATTGCTTTGGTAACTGCAAAAAAAGCAGTAGTCATCACAGGTTGTGGTCACAAAATGGCTGGAAAGAATTGGAGAAAGAGCAAGACCAAAAAAACACTCTGTATTGAATATGGCAGAGCAAAGCAAACAGTTGAAACAGCAACAGGAAAAACAAAGTGTAGATCAAAGATTACAAGCAAACAGTAACTTGTCAGTATTAAAAACACAACTGCAATATACATCCTTCTATTAGAGAAGCATGTTTCTTTGTGAGAGACAAAAATGTTCCAGATCATACAGAAAAGTTTGAATATTCATATTGCATAGAAGGAGTAATTTACTCAATTGAGAAAACAGTCTGTCCTGGATTCTAGCTTGTTTTGGTTTTTACAGGTGGCACTAGAAGGAACTTGGAGTTAGAGCCAAAGTGTTTGAATGTTGTATTATCATGTTGTATTAACATGTTCAGCATTGATTGCCTAGGAGGTCAGACCAAAAAGGTCAGGTCATCAAAACCTCATCTCATTCTATGCTTGGGTGACCTGCCTGGTGGATGAGTGAACGCCTGTTGACATAGTCTACCTAGACTTCAGCAAAGCTATGGTCTCCCATGGTATTTTCCTGGAGAAAACGGCAGCCCATGGCTTGGGCAGGTACACTCATTACTGGGTCAAAAATTGGCTGGATGGCCGGACCCAGAGAGTGGTGGTGAATGGAGTGAAATCCAGCTGGTGTCTGGTCACCAGTGGTGTTTGCCAGGGGTTGGTATGGAGGCCCATACTCTTTAATATCTTTACTGATGATTTGGATGAGGGAATTGAATGCACCCTCAGTAAGTTTGCAGATGACACCAAGTTGGAGGGAAGTGTTGATCTGCTGGAGGGTAGGAAGACCCTGCAGAGGGACCTGGAAAGGTTGGATCTGGAGGTGTTGGATAACGCTTGCCTGAACGTGAGCCAGCACTGTGTCCAGGTGGCCAAGAAGGCCAATAGCATCCTGGCTTGTATCAGGAGTAGTGTAAACAGCAGGACCAGGGAGGTGATTGTCCCATTGTATTCTGCTCTGGTGAGGCCATACCTCAAGTACTGTGTTCAGCTTTGGGCGCCTCACTACAAGAAGGACATTGAGGCACTGTCCAGAGAAGGGCTACGCAGCTGGTGAAAGGCCTTAAACACAAGTCCTGTGAGGAGCAGCTGAGGGAACTGGGGTTGTTTAGTCAGGAGAAGAGGAGGCTTGGGGGAGACCTCATTGCTCTCTGCAACTGCCTAAGAGGAAGTTCTGGAAAGCTGGGGGTTGGCCTCTTCTCGCAGATAACCAGTGATAAGACTAGAGGGAATGTCCTCAAGTTGTGCCAGGGAGGTTCAGGTTGGAAATTAGGGGACATTTCTTTTCAGAAAGAGTAGTCAGGCATTGGAACACGTTACACAGGGAAGTGGTGGATTCACTGTCCCTGGGGGTGTTTAAGGAAAGTTGGGACATAGTGTTTAGAGATGGTTTAGTGGGTGATTGTGGCATAAAGACCACATGGACACCAGAGTTTCTTTTAGGATCAGTAACTCCTACCTTTTTTGAGGACAGGCTCCCTGCTTATACCATTAGCTCTACAAGTGGTACTTTTCCACTAACTATTCATTGGTTAACAACTTTGCCCGGAAACAGCAAACATTTAGCAACTTCTATGTCTTAACAGTTGGCGAACAAGCAGTTTGAGAGGGCAACGCCTCTCCTGAATCACCCTGCTTTGTTCCTTCTAATTTGTTTACATTCCTCGTGGCTTAATCATCAAGAGGCCGATTTTATCACCAACCACGGGGCTTGTCGTCCCCCATGGCATCAGATGCCCAGGTATTTACGATTTGTCCTATACCTCACTACTTCTTTTTTGACCTGAGGCAAAATGCTCCATCATCAGGCAACTTTTATTTGTTTCCTTGTACCTAATTTCTACTTGTCCTTTAATTATTGTTGTTTATGTCTTGCTCCTCACCGTTCCTTCATCCTGTTCTAAATTTCCCACAATATTTTTTTTTCTTTTATAACTTTGGTTGCTTGCTTTTTTTTTATAACCACTTCAACTACAGTGACTGTATTCTCTCTAACTGTCTGACGATTTTCAGTTTGTCTTTGATTTGGGCCTTGGAATGTTACTGGACCCTGTCTTATTTCTGTTTGCCTCCTCTAGTCTACTACTTTCTTCTGCACTATCTTAGAAACACCTGAACTATTAGAACTATGATAACACTGAACTTTCAAGACAAATTGTGGGGACTAAACAAAAATAAACTGAATGAAGCTTTTAAACTAATAGTAATTACTACTGCAATTTCTTGGAAAGGCAACTCTCACATCCCTTAGTGAAAGGCATCTCAACAATAAAGCTGCCCTGAAGGGTAAAAATACTAGCCATCTGACACATATTCCCTTAGTGAATTTCTTAAGCAGGTGCATCATTTATGATCACACTGATGATCACACTGATGATCTCAACTACCTATCTGCAGCTTCATACCACAAATATTCCTCTGCTTTGATGCCTTAGTAATTTTCACCAACATTAACAATTACAGCAATTTTTGAATCAGAGGATATCTTCTGATTACTAGGAAATTATACCCTTATGAAAAGTAATATATTTTTAGTATACTTGGCACACTTTTAGTAGAGCTAAGTATCTGTAGAATACTTGAATTATAGCAAGTATACTCATTTTTCATAAGTGTAGAGTGACACATTATAAAACAAATTATTATAATCAGAGATTTTCTTGACGCTATCAAAGAGCTTGATTCAAAATGGGATAAGTTCTTCCTAGCACCCTCAGCCCACATTAGCGGGTAGTGGGAACTGAGGGCACTCAGCACCTTCAAGGGAAGTTCCCATGTAAGATCCAATCCTGCAGCTGTGCAAGATGCAATTTCTTTGATTGCTTCTACTAATTTGCATACTACATCTATGATTTGGGCACACAGATAATTCACACTAGAATATCCTGTCATTCTGCCAGCCTTATAGACTTGTTATATATTGTTTTTCAATTTGCAAGGTCTTTGGAAAAGAGCTTCTTGTTTTATCTAGGCAGCTCCTGCCATCCTAGGAAAGAGGATGATGAGGTGAAGGCTGGTGATGATGAATGGATTTCATGAAAATTTATAAAAATGATACACAAATGACACTCATAAATTTAACATAAATTACATTTGTTACATATGAGTCAGAATTTAGTCAGATTTAAAAAGGAATTATGAGAAATTATAGGAGTAACATTTATAAAAGACTGTTAAATATTAAGAGTTTAGAAAGAAATATTAAGCAAATTATTTTGGGGTTTAAAGTAGTCTCAGATTCAAATTAATCCCAGATCTGTTTGCTGTGGGATTTTTTACACATTTCTTTCAAGCATATTATTCCACAAAATGTTACAGATGAAATAAGCTCTGAAGTACTTAGTGGACACCGTCCACTCAATGACAACATGCAAAAGATTGTTGTTCTCTTCAATTCTTCTTTTCTAAGGGGTTGCCTATGCTTTACTGCTTAAAAGCTGTTATAAAACACACAAAGCAAACATTTGAACTAAAGAAGACTCGTGTTCAAAAATCATTTACTTTCTTAAATTTTTGCAATCAAAAAGGGAAAAGGGACAGAGAGGTGCTGATCTCTTCCCCCAGTAATCAGTAATAGGTGTTGTGGGTACAGCATAAAGCTGTGCCATGGGACATTTAGACTGGATATTAGGAAAATATTCTTTATCATGAGAATGGTCAAACACTGGAATGGGCTTCATAGCAAGGTGTCATTAATAATATGTTTTATCTTTTGGTTAGCACTGAAGTGGTCAGACCGTTGGACTTGATCTTTGTAGATCCCTTCCAACTGAACTATTCTATTCTATTCTATTCTATTCTATTCTATTCTATTCTATTCTATTCTATTCTATTCAAAATTGCATGGGGTTTACATATATTATTTCTAAATTCAAGCCTGTCATGGAAGACCTTGAGATGTAGCTGTCATCATGCATAAATATTTGATATGTTATTTCATGTTACCACATAATATTCACAGGAAGAAAAAAAAAAAAACAACAACAAATAAAGACACCTGAACATAGGGTATACTTTTAAAATTAATAAAAATATTAATATAAAAATTATTCATTTTCTCTCTGAATTTTTTGAGGCTAGCCTCTTGAGACAATTTCACATCAATCTTACCAAGCTGTTCTATTAAGAAACTTCTATAACAATCTTCTTATTAACAGTTAATATCAAACTAAGTATGCTTTGGAAGTCAGCGGTCTTACCACTGTTCTCTGTTTTACCATGCTTTTCCCAGTTGATTTATAGCAATTGTCAAATCCAAACGTGTATATTGAGAAGGATGTTTTGCACCACTTTGACTTTCTTCATGGAGCTTCATGGAGCTTCAATGAGAAAACTACTGCCACTATAGCATATAGAAAAATATATGCCAGTATAATAATATATAACATAATCTATTCTAGAACCTACTCAAGATTCATCAACAGGACTAGCTGAAAAATTAGTTTCTGTACCACTGAGAAGAACTAATATGGGTCTTTCATTACAGATTTCTCCTGGTGATGTGTACTGTTGTGTCCATCAACCCATGTACAAGGAGGGAGTTAGAACTCTTATGTGCAAAAGTACATGTATGTGATATCTTCAGGTTTGAGATTTAGAGCCATCAATCTTCATGATGTTTTTGTCACTATAGATTTCTTCTTAAATGCACTTCATGGAAAATTAAAGGCCTGGTAGCTCCTTTGTTCGATACACTACATTTTCTTCCATTATGATTATGTTGTAAAAATGCAATTATCTTCACACTCAGCTTTCCTCTCATTTCATGAAAAAAAAACTCACCGGTTGGATATGCAAATATCAAAAAACTTCCAATTCAATATTTCACATTTTATAGATATAGATACATTATATATTTTATAGATATAGATACCATCGATACTTATGTTTTGAACAGGTCTATTTTTCTTATAGCTTTAAACAGTTCTCTGCAATGAAGCTACCATGCCAAGAAAAATGGCATCTATATTTATCTTGAGGATCAAATGGGGATTTTCATCAAGATGTTACTTGTTACTGTTACATTCTCTTGAATATGCTTCAAGTTCAGTTTTTGCTACTACAGTAACCATAAGGAAGCAGTGACGTTCAGAAATATGTGTAAGTCTTGAAATGCTTTGTGGTCAACTGAGATTTTGAACCTACCAAGTCCACAAGTATCTTCTGATTAACAACATGCCTACAAATTTTCTAATCATGTTAGATTTCTTTGGTCATGTTAGACTTTCTTTGGACAAAACTACTTTTATAGTCCCAAACCCACGTATAAAGATATGATTCTCCAATTTTCTCAGTTGGAATATTAGATCACTAAACACAAGTGACACCTTCTGAAATAGCAGAAGACTTGGAAATATCATTAAATGCCAGTACTGGGTATAAGGTCAATAAATATTTTAAATCCTCATAAGTATGTAAGTATGCTCTTTTACTTTATTATTTATCTTTTCAGAATTGGTTTCAAGCAAGATTTTAAAATCTTGATCCTCCAAAGTTAGGCATTAGTAAGCTCCAAATATGCATTTTCCAGAGAAACTATCAAATTCAATTCACACGTAATTAGTTGCTTCTTAGTTCTCTTTTCTGAATTCAGTCATACACCTGAGCTAAATACCTCCAGTACTGTATGTGCTGCAATTCATTTTGTTGAATTGTATAGTTTTGTCTCTCTCTTTTAGTTCAAGATCTTCAACTACTTCATTACAAGTATATTTTACTTTCTTCTTACTTTAGATCTACCCATGCTTTCTTCACTCACACCTGAGACTGACCAGTAATGTACAAATTAATATGCAGAAATTTTATCTTTCTTTCCTCATACTGCTTTAAACCTCACTGGCTGTATGCAGATACAGATACTATTTCTGCTATACCTCTCTGTGTTTTGTCTGTTTTCCACTCTAGATCAACTTCAAAAGATAACAATGAATCATAAAAAAAAGAAAAAGAAAAAGAAAAAGAAAAAGAAAAAGAAAAAGAAAAAGAAAAAGAAAAAGAAAAAGAAAAAGAAAAAGAAAAAGAAAAAGAAAAAGAAAAAGGAAAAAGAAAAAGAAAAAGTTGCCAAATGTCTTCTCTGAGAACTTACTCAAAAAAGCAATGGGTCGGCTTTGCTTTGGGCCTGAAGCTCTTCAAGATTTAGTTGTTTTAGAAGGGTTACTGATAGTAGTTCCAGAAAAGGGAAAGATGTCAGAAATGTGAAATGCTTATAACCATAGTAGAGGTTTGAGGTATCCCCAAAAGCTAACCGCCCTGTTTATTGAATGCTACCCTGGACCATTCCAGCACAGAAACAGATTTTCTCTCTCTAAAATCTTTAAAACAATTCCTGCTGTCTCTATCCCAGAAATAACTTTCTCCCTCCTCATATCTTTCTCATGCCTGCCTAGATAACCAGTGTTCTCCAGAAAGTTTTAGTTTGATTTTAATTCTTGGTGTTTTTTTTGTTTGTTTGTTTTGTTTATTTGTTTGTTTTCTCAGCAGAATGATCCACATTCCTTATGCACCTCCTTTACTGTGTGCTTACTTCTTTTTAGCTCTGACAGCTATGCCAATTGCATGTACGTGCCTAAAAGACAGCTCCAGCATTCACTTCAGCTTGCCAACAAATCTCTTATTTAAAATTACAACTGTTGGACAATTTCACATATGTACCTTTTAATGACTCAAAGGCACTTTGTTCTGACAATAGGTCTCAAAAGTTCTCAAACTTGCAAGTTGTGTAATGTACTACATTCCCTTTGACAGCATATATGATTGCGTTGTTTCCAAGAATATCATTACTGCTGTTATCTCTTTATTGTTCAAAATCTATAAATATTTTGGTGTAACACACATTATTTTATGCAGTAGAAAGTCAAGTTTCTGTAAGGCCATGTGCTTCTTACAAGATATTCCATACACTTGTCAAACTGAAAGACCTATGAAGAGAGATAGTTTGGGATTCGCATTTCTTCATTTTTATTTTTATTTTTATTTATTTTTGTGCTGCTTCAGAATGAATCAACTATGACACCACATGCTGCAACAATTGCTGAGGATGCCAAAAGTAATACTTTTTTTTTTTTTTCTAAAACTCAACCAAAATCACCATTAAATTAAGGAAATCTCCCAACATCTCCCTGTACCTTCCCAGCTCACTTCAAGTCTCATCACTTTATTTCTTTGTAGGCTCTTCCCATATATTCTCCCACTGTGGCAAGCTTCTTGCTGCAGATTTAGAGAAACATGAACATCCTCTGGCTACAGCTGGCACAACTGATCTGTCCCCCTGTTTGAAGGTGGAAGAAACCTCCACCTGTGCCAGCACATCCACGCATATCACTGACTGCCAGCATGGACTGGGCTTTGGCTTTGACATTTCCTATCAAAGAGCATGCACTGATTTATTATGAGTTCACCATGAGCACAATAAAAATTAGGTGGCAGTTAGAAAACACTATTTTTTACATAATGTATATAAGCACTAACATATCAGGTTACAATTTTGCTCCTTTAAAAATGTGTCTTTTTGTTATATTGAAGCCTACAATTTATATGCTTTTCATATCAGGAGAGATATTTGCTCCTTGCTCTGTTCACATAGGTCAAGTTACTAGAATTGTCAAGAGAAATTCTCACTCTATATTTAAAAATAAGTGGATATGGATATCATCTGGCTGAATAAAAAGGAAGCCTGATTATGCTGTATGTACTGAAGATATATTGCACATCTAGCAAGTTTTTATTCTTGTTCCTTAACATGTTGCTTGGTTACTTCATCAAACTTGTCACATGGGAGAATGCCTGTTTTATTAAAAAATAATAATAATAAAAAAAAATGTAAGGCTAACTCCTCTGGGACTGAGGTGGGAGAACAAAGGTTGTTTTTTTTTTACACTTACTTCTGAAGTTTCAGTTCAAAACTAAATTGTTAACGGCTGTTTTCAGCCCAGAAAACAACAAGTATGGCGGCACACACCACTCCCAAGGGATTCTGGGATGCCTAATGCTGGAGTGTCCTGGTGACTCTTTCAGTGTAACGAGAACAGTCCGTATCTTCAAGAGCTTCCAGGACCTTGGCAAACGCTACAAATAGATCACAATCAACGTCTTTGTCGAGGCCCCTGAGCACAAAGCTTGAAGGCCGCCGCTAGTTTGGTATGACCAACTAGCTTCCAGGCAGGTAAAACCAATCTTAAGAAGCATTTAATTTCCTGAATAGTTTGCAAGCATGGGGAGGCAATGTACGTTGAGACAGGTTTAAAACTACACCAGAGAGATTCCTGGCTTTCCAAAAGACTTCTGCTGTTGTCCAAAAGGTGAGCTGTGGTCAGAAGTCCACACCTTCATATTCCCACAGCCTTTGCAGACTCCTGCAAGCTTCGCGTGTGGAAACAGTGAGAGGCCTCCATCACCCCACACAAAGAGGTGGCTTGGCTGGGGGACGCCAAGGAAGCCACATCTGCAGGGGGGCGAAATGGGGAGCGGTGGGCACCTCTGCCACAACACGCCAAGGAAACCGACGGCCCAGCCTCGCTCAGGAGACGGACCGAGGCTCCCCCACCCATCTCCCGTTGCCCACCACTGCCAGTCCTCCAGACCGGCACAGGCGACCCCTCCCCGGGCCATGCCCATCTGCGGCGGCGGGGCCCTGAGGGGCGGCGGCGGTGCCGGGCGGGCCTTTTTGGGGGGAATGTAGGGATTTTTGGGGGGTCTGCAGCGAGTGCGGCACCGCCCCCGGCGGGCAGACGGGCGCGGCGGCGTCACGCGGCGGAACCGCCCCCCGCTCCCGGCGGCCGCCCCCGCCCGCCGCCGCCGCCGCCGCCGCCGTCGCCGCGCACCCGCAGCATCGCCCGCTCCGTCGGCAAGCGGCAGAGGCAGCCCCCGGCCGGCCGCGCCTTCCCCGGCCCGCGGCACGCCGCGCAGGTAAAGGCGGAGCGGCGGCGAGGAGGACGAGCCCCGCTTTGCGGAGCCGGCGGCGGCGGCGGCGGCGGAGGAGGAGGAGGAGGAGGAGGAGGAAGAGAAAGAGGAGGAGGAGGAGGAGGAGGAGGAGGAGGAGGAGGAGGCGCGAGAGGCTGGTGGGTTTGCATGCGGCGTTGTGGAGAGGTAGATGGCGGGGAGAAGAGATGGTGGAGCGGAGGGCGAAGTTAAAGGTTGGATGCGGTAATTTATTATCCCTTGCAAAAGCGGGTGGGGGGTGGGATCTGCGAGGCTTAAGGAATAAAATCGATCTGCTGCATGTTTTCCCTGGCGTGAGATGCTTTGGTGAAATGCGAAGCCGGGGCAGCGACGGGAATGAATATCGCAATATGATTGTTATTTCTCGGCGGCAGCCTGGAAAAGGCGAGGGGTTTGTGCAGGAAGTGCATGGATAATTTGGGACATTTTCTATTGTGAGCCAGAAGAATGAAGGCAGCCGGCTTCCTTGATATGTGTTTGAAACTGTTCAGGTTCCTGCTGATGGTATGCATTTTTGAAGGGGTAGAAATTATATCATAAACGTATTAAAATAAATACGTCTGCAGGCTGGAAAGGTAGCAAAATCGATCATTCCAGCCGCCTGGGAAAGAATTTGATTCTAGAAATTACGTAGAAATGAAAGGAAAAGATTAATGAGGCTGTTAAGTCTGCTTTTGAATTAGAGCGCTTCTCCCTTTGGCTGCAGCAAGGTTGTTTTTCAGATCCTTTTATTTCATCCGGTAATTTGTGAACTCTCTGGTCTTCCCCGCATCCAGAGACAATGCCGTGTATTTTATACAATAAGGATTCTGCCAAGGATTGTGCATGCCAACCGACCTGGCATTTATTAAGGATTTATTGACCTATGGGTGTCTCTCTCTCTCTTTCTAATTTGAAAAGGCTCAATCGGGGCACCTGTGACTAAATCATAATTTTTAAAGAAAAAATGGTTGTAGGGGGGTTGGGGAAGCGTATTAATTGACTGTGGAGGCACTGAATGCAATAGCTACATTTATGTTGATCTGTGTGGATTTCTCACTACATACATGTGTATACATATGTACATCGCCGGGAGGGATAGCTGGTAATTTAGACCCCATTTGAGACACATATATCTTAAAAAAATTGTCCTCCTTTGAGAATGAAAGTATCCCTCTGCTTTGGAAATGACTAGACAAGACAGTGCTGTTTACTGGCAGTGTGTGTAAATTATATCGGCAGTAATAAGTAAGCAATTGTTTTTTTTTTTTTTTTTTTTTTTTTCCTTGGGTCTTTTCTCTTTCCTTTTCAATCTTTCAATTCCCCCCCCCCCCGCTTTTTTTTTTCTTCCTTTCTTCCATTCCCTCTTTGTCTCTCTTGTGATTTTTTTTTTTCCCCTTCCTCTTTCTCTCTCTTGCTGGTGCTCTGCGTGTGAGTGAGAGGGGAAGGCAGGCGCGCCGCAGACAGAGGCAGGCAGCGGGCAGGGATGCTCTCGAGGTGGGATCCCCGCTCGGCGGCTCTCCGCGGACACCTGTAGGGATCGCTCTGGCACGCACGGCGGGCGCGCACACACGCACACGCCCGCGCGCGCGTTCCTGCCTGGCTCCCCTCCCGGCGCACACCACAGCCTCCTGCCACCCTCCTGCTATGCTCCGCATCCGCACTCGCACCTTTGCCTCTTCCCTCCGTGCTCCCCCGCGCAGGCACCGTGCGCGCAGAGAGCCGCGCCGCCCCGCTCACCTTGCGCCCCGGCCTCTGCCGCATGCGTTCCCCACCCGTCTACCCCCCTGGGGCGCCCAGATCCCCGCTAACCTTTCCGCTCCCCCCTCTCGCCCCCGCCCCCTCCGGGCTGTGCATCCCTCACCTCTTTCCCGGGCCTCTTCCTCTCCCCCCCCCTCAAGCCATTTCCCACGCAGGCAACCCGCCCGCGCACGCTGTGTGCCCCCCAGGACCCGCCCCGCCGCATCCCATCGCACTCCACACCCTCTCCTTCGCCGCTCCTTTCCCTCCGCCGCAGCGGGTCCCCGCGGCCGCCCTCCTTCCCCCCTCCCATCCTCTAGTGCACCCACTCGTGTGTGGCCCCCCTCCCTCGGCTCCCACGTCCCCCCGCCGGTGCGGAGGCTGCGGGGCGGGGGCCGGTGCGGAGCCCCCGGCGCCGCCGCCCCGTCGGGGCCGCGCAGGGCGGAGCTGTTCCGGGTGCTGAAGCCCGGAGCGGTGCCTGCTGCGGAGCGGCGGCGCGGTGCTGTGCCGCCAGCCCCCGGCACCCCGACGGCGGCCACCGGGAGCCGGGTGGCTCCGGATGAGCGAGGGTGGGCGGGTAGCCCGGCTCCTTCGATGGGCCCTGGTGGGCACCACTTTTTTCGGAGGAGCTGCAGGATGTTTGGTATTGAGAGGTGGAAAACCTGGGTCTCTGTTGCCCTGCAGTGCACGGTGCTGCCCGGTGCTGGTTGGCACGGCTGGGCTCTGCCCATGAAGTTTGGCGGGGGGGGGGGTTCTTGCCTTTCTTTTGCTGCTCTTGCCCGCCTCGCATGTGACAAATAATAAAAATAAACGTGTTGACATTTAGAGGAATGAAATTAAATATAAAGAGAGAGTAGGAGGTGACTTAGCGGCTCCGAACGTGTCAGGTGCAGGCAGCTGAGGTGTGTGCCTGTTTTCGAGCAGGTTTTTGCTCTGCCAGGCTCGTCCCTGCCCTCCCGCCCTCCCCCACCAGCCCAGCAAAGGGCTTGGCAGCCGTTCTGGACGTGATATTCTGCCTAAGTGCTGCTGGCTAAGAAGTGGGTGGGAGGTGAAGGGGAAGCAGTGGGTGAGGGAGGTGTCGGAGATCCTCTCCTCCATCAGGAGAGATCTGCTAATACATACCTTCCAGAAAAGATACCGCGGCTTGGGGGAGAAAAATAGAGAGGGGAGCCTCTCTGCTGAAATGCTTTGAATGCAGAGACCTCTTCAGAGGAACAGAGTGAACTGTGGCATATGTATGATTTTTAAAACGGAGAGTGTCCTTTTAAATAAGGGCAACTGAATAAACATACATAAAATGCTGCAACCCATTTCAGAGGACTAACACCTGGGATTAGCTGATCTGCATTGTGAATAATGTCAACATCAGAGCTGGCTTGAATTGGATTTTCCCTGCCATAACAGAGAGTATCAGCAGCAAAAGAAATCAGGTGGCAGGGAAAAATGTGGTTTGAAATTTTCAAAAAGCCTTCTAAGAAACCATTGCAATTCTTTCCTCACCCCATGAAAATAAACCAGTAGGTGTGCCACATATGGCGAAACCTGCCAGTTCCTTCTGGGAGCTCAGTCCACGTTATATGTTTTTGAGCTATAGTAGAATGAACTAGAACCAGGCTTGGTATCATCATCTGAATTAATAGGACCCTATAGCTTCACAGGTACAGCTATTTCTATAAATAAATTAAACCATATAGCGGGATAAATAAAATCTTTTCAGGATCCTTTTCCTTTGAACATCAGTATTGAAATAAGAAAATATGCTACTAAAATATTTCAAAGTTTTTGAATGGTAAGTAGTTTACATATAGATTATTCCATAAAAATGCAATCTAGTGTAAGCATTTACATTAAGATTTAAGTTTAGCACTGCACGTTATTATGATTTCTCAGTAACTCCAAACGTACAGCAGCAGCACTTCATTTTCCTAACGTTGAACAGCAGTTCAAAGAAAAAATTAATCACAAATGTACACTATTGATCAACTTTATGATTTAATGTGTTATTAGTCATCATTTCTTATTATTCTGTTTCAATTCCTTGCAGATTAGAAACAAAAACAATAGAGGAATTCACCCCCCTGGATCTTAGTCTTGGCCTTTTGCAAGCGAGCAGAAGAGGAGCTGTCAGGCTTTGCATGTCAAGTAGCCACTCGGCTGTTTGACAGCTTCTGGGTTTCAACCCCATTGGGATTGAGGCAGCTCAGGAAACCATGAGCGATGAGTCCTGTCGTCTGCTGACGCTGCTTTAGCACCATGGCAGACAGTCCGTGATCTGACAAGAGGATACGTCTTAGGGAGGCAGCACTGGGATCGGTAATTGGCTTCCTGGGAAACTACAGCTGGTGGATAG
The DNA here is from genome assembly GCF_047663525.1 of Anas platyrhynchos. Taxonomy (NCBI): domain Eukaryota; kingdom Metazoa; phylum Chordata; class Aves; order Anseriformes; family Anatidae; genus Anas; species Anas platyrhynchos. The sequence goes on from NC_092589.1 coordinate 17,091,531, forward strand.
GATGTAAAAAGAGGTGCACGTATACTGGGATATTGCTGCAGTCTTGGCGAGCTACTGGATCCACTTGGAAAACAGGATTTTGCCACCAGTTTTGGTTTTTCTCCCGCTTTGGTAATGTTGGCTTTGGGGAAAATTTCTGCTGACTCACCCACCCCCAGACATCTTTTGCCAAGCCTGGCTGACCAGTGAAGAAACCCACCAGCGCCTTCTCCCCTGTGGCAGACCGGTGGGGCACCTTCCCTTCGTGGTGCCCCACTTCATCCAGCGGGGCACCCACAGCCCCCCCGTCCCAAGACGGGGGTGAGCGTGCCTGAACCTCCAAGCGTGGCTGGTGCCCGGCAAGATTTTACCCTGTCTGCCACCGGGGCCCCAGCGCCGCCCCCCGCCGGCACTGCCGCCCCGCTCACCCGTCCCAGGCCGCGCAGGATGGGGGCGGCACTGGTGCGGCGTGGGGGCTGCCTACTGCTCTGGCTGGCCCTGCTGTTGGGCTGCTGGGCTGAGTTGGGCAGTGGGCTGGAGTTCCCAGGGGCTGAGGGGCAGTGGACCCGCTTCCCCAAGTGGAACGCCTGCTGTGAGAGCGAGATGAGCTTCAACATGAAGACGCGCAGCTCCAGTGGGCTGGTGCTCTACTTCGATGACGAGGGCTTCTGCGACTTCCTGGAACTCATCCTCACCCAGGGTGGGCGGCTGCAGCTCAGCTTCTCCATCTTCTGTGCTGAGCCCGCCACTCTCCTGTCTGATACTGCCGTCAATGATAACCTCTGGCACGCTGTGGTCATTCGCCGCCACTTCAAGAACACCACACTGATCATCGACCGGGCTGAGGCAAAGTGGGTGGAGGTGAAATCCAAGCGGCGGGACATGACTGTGTTCAGTGGCCTATTCTTAGGGGGGCTCCCGCCAGAGCTGCGGTCAGCGACACTAAAGCTGACGTTATCCTCTGTCAAAGACCGGGAGCCCTTCAAGGGCTGGATAACGGACGTGCGGGTCAACTACACACAGACATCGCCAGTGGAGAGCCAGGAGGTGCGGCTGGATGATGAGCAAAGCCGCCTGTGTGCCCGGGAGGACGTTTGCCTCAACGGGGGCGTCTGCTCAGTGCTCAACGACCAGGCCGTCTGTGACTGCTCCCAAACAGGCTTTCGGGGGAAGGACTGCAGTGAAGGTAAGACACCATCTCAGCTTGCCCCACTGCCCCCTTTGCGTAATGGAGGGGACGGGTAGGAGGCCAGGCCTGCATGGAGTTTCATCTGTACAAGTGGGTCTCGTTCCCTTCCCCACTGCCTCCCTGCTGCCTTCCCTCTTCCCCGCCTTCCTCCCCCCACGTGTGTCTGTGGCAGACCATGGTGCCATCACTCCTCTGTTCTCTGCAAGGGTGGGTGATGGGAGGAGGATGCCATCTGGGTGTCTTCCCACAGCAAAGTGTGATGTGGAGTTGTCCTGGGCAGAGGAAGGACAGGGCATTGGTGCCAGGTGCTACCCAGGCAGGAGGGGGTGGCCGATGTCATGCTTGGCTAGAGTCAAAGGAGGGGGTGGGCATACTTGTAATGAGCAGCTGGTGGCAATTAATTCTGGGAACGGGAAGCGACAGGAAGAATTCTACTAGTTTAAGTGCAAAGGTTACCTGGGTTTATTTTTGTAGGGTAGTAGAGACCCAGAATCTGTTTTATATTGATATCTACTTCTATTACAACATTGGAATAAAACCAGTGATTTATTTGGGAATTCTTTAAATTGTTGTTGGGGAGGAGAGGGACTAGACAGAGGATTATAGTTTTATACAAATGTGAACAGTACTTTGCAATGTATTCAGACATTTGGAATGCCAGTCTTAGAGAGAAGACAAAAGGGCATGGGGGAAATATATACTCGAAGACTACAAAATTACTGGGTAGTTATACCAAGGAAGACAGCTTCGAAAAACAGCAGTTTCCTGAATCCCATCTACAAATAAATCACTGAGTAAAATATGATTCATATTCAGTGCCCATTGGTTTTGGTGATTGGAAGGAGTGTGAACATTTAATGCAGATACATGTAGGACTCTATTATTTGGCTGGTAAGGGTACCATTGCTTGAAACTACTTAAGCACAGAGGGTACTCATGTACCCTCATATGTACCTACAATAAAACTTAAAGGTATACGAATGAAGTAAGTACAAATGTAAAAATATAATTATGTCAAAATTTGAGACCGAAGACCTGAGTGAGAAATGTAGAAGGTAAATATAGATAAGATATTATGTATGCCAAATTAAGATATTCACTGAGTGGCTACAAGACATTTATGGCTGAATAATTTGCCTTTATTATTTCTATCAAATTTCACTCATTATAAAAAAGAAAACATTTGTGCTTTATTATGTAACATCTTCTGTCCTTAGTGTCAGCACCCAAAACACTACAGTCATTTTACATCTTGTTTACTTTATCAGCTGTTTATCTCTCATCTGCCATTCGTTAAAAAAATCAAAGCTTTTTAAAATAAGTAAAAAGGAAATGATAGTTTCAGAAAATCAGAAGTTTATGCTTTCAGTAGCACACAGTCCCAGAAATTGTAAAATGAAGTATCTTCTGTATTAGTCTAAATCATGTAAATGTATTTAGTATTTGGATGTAACTTTTTAATATGTATACATAAAATATTGAGTTGTCTTAGCATCCTAGAGTTAGACCCTATTATAAACTGAAAAGCAAGTTCGGAGGGGTAGCAGTTTGATTAAAGTGACAATGGTCATTTATATATTATTAAAAAAGATATGCAATTTACATTAAAGCTGTTTATTTAAAATGATTTTGAACATGTAATATTTATATGAAAAAGTTTATATAATTGCATGTAAAATGAGTCAGGGCACATCTTGTCTTTAACAGAATTAGTAAGATCATCAGGTATTTTTAAAGAACATTTTTACGTTTAGATTGAACCTTAATGGAATACTATATATGTTTATATATATATATATATATACATATATATATATATATATAATATATATAAATTATGTAGTGCTTCTAAGAAGATGACAGTCAAAATAATTTTGGAATCCCCCAAATTCGGATGAAGTATTGGCTTCATTCAAATGCTAATGCTTTTACAATTGACCTCAGTGGGATCAAGATTTCCCTCACACCTCCCTTTACCACTAAGAAACCTTATAAAATAATAGCAAGATGTGTAATTTTAGCATAGTCTATCATAAAGTGATATTCCACTAGTGATATTTTAGTGATATTTTAGCATATTCCATCATAAAGTAATCAGATTCCAATTTCATTTGAAATAGAATACAACATTTCCACTGTCAGCAACATAAATGGAACTGTTCCTGCAGTTTGTATCTGTTGATTGAGAAAAGATAACTGAAACCGATCAGTCAGGTTTGATGAACGGTTTAGTAGCTTCTCATATGTGCTACCAAAAATACTGAACTAATTTGTAAAAACATTGATTTAATCTTCTGAAATATAAAAAGGCAGAAGGACAAGTCTGTCCATTGCGTCTATCAGGAAAGAAACCCTGGCTACTGTTGTCTATTTCTCTTATAGCCAACATAGTAATTATGATGTTGAGTTAACGATCTTTTGTTCCTGGAATGTGTAAATTTTCCACAAGCTTTAGCAAGAGGTTGCCATTAAATTTCCCACAAGCCTTTGTAAGAGGCTGCCGTTGCATAGGATGGAGGATCATTTAATATAGTAATGAATTTGAGGGGATCTTCTGAGATCTCATGCTCTGTCTTTTTAGCTTGTTGGCTAGAAATGGTTTAAATATGAAAGGTACCAAACTTACCATTTTTATCTGAGATTGGACCTAAATGTTCTAGTACCAAGCTTACCATTTTTATCTGAAATTGTACCTAGATGTCCCAGTTGGTACCTTTTTCCTTTAAGGTGAAGGATAGTCATTAAATTATATTTTCCTTTGAAACATATATATATACATATATATAAATATTTATGTAATATAAGCTTGTATTTATTCTGCTTCTGCATCTCTGCCATCTGTCTAGGTGCAGAGTTTAACATTCAATGGTATAATGAAAACTTTAGAAATCAATAATAACAAACAAACAAAAGAAAACAACCCTTTCAAAAATTTTGATCCCGACTTGCACATTTGAGAGATTTGAAATAACTGATTTAAAGAGTCAATGTTTCAGGTTGTAGGATGCATTTTTGGTGGCATTTAAGTTATTTTCAGAGAGAGATTATCACTCAATTAAGAGATTATAAAATCACTCTTTCTTTTTTCTTTCTTATGAGGTAAAGTTTTCTTAAAATAATGAAGTTTCACCAAGTTTTATTTGTTTTGAAAAACCCATAGTAATATAACTTACTTCTAGCAAGCTTAACTGTCCTTGTAGCTGTCTAAAACAGGAGTAGCTTCATTTGTTATCTGAACTACACCAGTGTAAAACCTAGGAAAGAATCAGATTTATTACGTTCAGTCATGTTCTTTGTTCCAGTAGTTATAAACTGTCTTCAGTGGGAGCTTTGGTATGAAATGCAGAAAAACTATTGGAGTTTTGCTTGAATATCAAGGGCGTGCTGCCTACAGCACAGAAAAATATGATCTGTAGCAGTTCTGTTGTGAATTAGTCTTGAGTGCTTATGGGTAAAGAGGCTTCTGAAAGAGCAAATATAATCTCTGTTTAGTACTGAAACAGGCAAAAGAATATTATTTCATGTAATAGCGACTCAGTAGAAATGAAAGTACATAAAATTATTATAAATTTTGATAGAAATAAGACTAGCATTAAAGTAAACCCTGATTTCCATATCAATTTTCTGATAAATTTTTGACATACACCACAACCTTCTCAGCGAAAACTGTATTATTTGATGAAAAGAATCAAATTGGTATGGTTTGATTTTATTATAAGGAGAACTGTTTGGTAAAAAGACTGATTTTAAGAATCAAATTATTACTGAATTGTGTCAGGGTCCTAGAAGGTAAGGAGAATACATGATTTCCTATGGAGAAGGAAATATTCTGATATATACATGATTCCTAAGGAGAATACAGTGAGCCTTCATGTTCTTCTTCCCATTTTGCTTCTTATGTTAGAATTTCAGAACAACAACAAATTATCAAATTACTCCAGTAAATACTGACCTTCTGACTTTAGACAGAATTTATATATATTATTTTCTTTTTATCTTCATTTGTATATAAATAATGTTGTCCAGTTTCCTGTCCAAGAAAATATAAAGATACCCCTGAAGGAGGAAATAAAAAGCGCGTAACACACTTTTTTGGGAGATGTTCCTCATTGACACCAGCTTCTTTTTCTTTTCTATATCTGTAACTGTTTGAAAAAAAAAGTTACGTATGGGGTGATTTATCTTTTTAAGATAAATCTGGTCTACTTGTCTTAATATTAGGTTGACATAGAGGCAATTACATTGTGAATTCAAAGCCTTCCTTTTTAGAACATATTTTATTTTAACTGTCCTACTGAGTTTCTGTTTTGTGGAAAAATTGAGGACTATTCATGCAGCTGTTCACTGTAAGAGATACTCTTCCTTGTCAGATATTCAGAACTTGATGCCAGCTATGGTATGAACTATGAAAAGGATTTTTTAAGGAAGCAAATTCCAGATGTCTTAGGCTAGCCAGCATTTAGATTTGTTTGTTTGGGTACTGAATATATTACATGAATCTTTGTTGTGCACATTTGCTTCTTCATGTTAATTTTTTAAAACTCATCCAATATTTATATCTCTTTGAGAATTTTCATTTTATAATTCATTCAATTCCCTTATGTGTTGAATATAAATATATTTTGGCATTAATTATATTTTTTTGAGATAGGTGTTTGTGCTCAGAGTTGTACTATTGAACTCTGCAGATACTCAATCTTGCAAGAGTAGGCACTATATAGTCTTTATCCTTCCTGAATAGTTAGCTAAATATACATGTACTATGGAATAGTAAATATTGAGTAAATACTGTGAGCAAAACTTTTGTTTTGATTTACACTTCAGAATCTTTATCTAAAACACTCATCTCTGTTACATGATCTGCATGCTGAATTTCTTGTCAGTGCCAGTAGCCACTGGGATGATGTTGATATAGGAGGAGAAATGGAAATCCACAAGACTACATTAAAATTCTTTTGTATTTACAGATTAAATTAGTTTAACTCAAATGTGTAGATTTTATTTAATATTTTTAGTGTCTTTTTTTTTTTGTCTGACTATAATCTTGAGGACAGGTAGTCAAATAATCCCCAAATTGTTCAAAACTATGTTAAATGTATGCCCTTTGCATTCAGTTGTATGCAAACAGAATGCTTATGTCAGTTTAAAGCAGAATTTTGCACCATTTTCCTAATGAAATTTGATATATTATTTTGCTTGCCAGGATTTGGCATTATAGGATATTGATTTCAATATCTGCGTTGTGTAAAATCACAGCAATTTAAATCCTGTGTCACTGGTAATTAGGAGTTGGCAGTCTGTTTTATATTATATTCTAAGAAGGTTACTTGTTGAATATAGCTAATCCTTTCAAAATGCTGATATTGAAATGCTTCCAAAAGACCACTTATGCATATAGCATACATCTTAGTACCCCAAATCAATAGTATTTTATGCAGTGAGATTGTGGCTTCCCTTTGTTCCTAGCTGAGATACAGGGCCCATGTCAATTTTGAATCTATATTGCCAATTGTAAAATGTTAATATGCTAGAAGAATTTACATCTAGCAGCACAGGGCATTGTGTCACATTGTCAAATTCACTCTGAATTTTAAAATTACTTAACAAAATTACCTATATTTTAATGTAATTATACTTAAAGACTTACAGGCATTTTGGACCAAATGCACTTGATCTTTTGTGAGCTGCAGGTTGGCATGCTCAGAGCCTTTTAAACATAGATGCTAGCCAAAGAGTTGTGGGAAAATGTTTGGATTACAGAACACATAATTTTTTCCCCTAGTCATTATTGACCTGGCAAGTAAAACCAATTCCTGACTGAAATAGCTTGACGTTGAGGCTTACTTTATCATGTACAATTGTGATAATTTACACTTCTTTTAACAAACATACCAAAATTGGATGATATTTTAAAACAAAAAGGTTAATCCACGTCTTGATGGAATTAATGCACTGCCTTGTCTTCCAGAGAACTTGGTGTTACTTTCAGAAAATATGAAGCCATGCCAGCTTCTGTAAAAATACTTTGATTAGTTTATTGTGCTGAAGTTGAAGTTGTGTACCTTCATAAACACATGGTTTTACAGCATAGTGAAGGGCATTCTGAGTTGTTGTATATCGTGTTCTACATGAGGAGTGAATTGCAAAGACCAAAATATACTTCCTTCAGGGAATGATTTTTTATAATGTGACAAACGTACATTTAGCTGTGTTGTTAGTGTTGTTATATATAGAACTGACTAGTAAAGTCAGAGTACATAGTATCTATGATGCATTTATTTTGTTCTACTCTGTCCAGAAATCATAGTAACCTTAAAAAAAAAAAAAAAACATAGTTTTTTTTTTTTTCCCCCCACAAAGATGGGCACTTTCTCTACTGACTCTTTTCTGTTTCTTTACTGTGGTGATGGTGTCTGAGAGTATCACAAGCACTTTACTAGCCTGTATTATACTGTCATATATGCAGAAGTCAGTCTTTCAGAAGCTTGGATTCTCTGCTGCCAAACAAAAAGTAGTTGCATCTAGTGGGTTCCTGTAATGAATCATTGAAGCCATTCTCCTAGATTTTGCTGTACTCAGCAGAGCCAAAGAGCATTTCCATGTGTAAAATACAGCAACTAATGAATGAAGTAGGAAAAAGTATATGATTTTTGCAATGCTGCCTCCATGACCTTAGCCAGTTTATGCCACTTCTCCAGTTTTGTTGTTGTTGATGATGATGATGATTTTTCTTCTTATTGTTGTTGTTTTGCTTTGGTTCATTTTTTTCTTTTGTTGTTATTTTTATTTTTTACATCTCTAAGGTTAATTTGCTAACGCTCCATACAGGATTTTTGTTAGGATTTTCTTTGTGGCAGTCGGGATCTTGTAATATCAGAATTTCTATTAGTTGAAGTCAAGACTTGAAGCTCTACAATAGTGCAACCTTCTAAGTCTATACAACTGATACTTATCAGCTAACTTTAAGTTGCCAGCATTCTTGCTACTTATCTACCCATGGCTCAGTGTTCAGAATACTGTGTTTCTTTGTGTGCGCAGCTGGTCTGAATGTGCCTTCCATTAGTCTGGCTAGACTTGGAAAGACTTCATAAATCCAGATATTTATCACCATTGATGTGGTTGTCACCCTTTGCTCCACCCTTGTGAGGCCTTATTTAGAATACTGCATACAGGTCTGGTCCCAACTACAAGAAGGATGTGGATTTGTTGGAGTGGGTCCAGAGGAGGACCACGAAGATGGTCAGAGGGCTGGAACTCACTGGAGGTGTTCAAGGCAAGGTTGGCCCTGGGCAACCTGATGTAGTGAGTGTTATCCCTGCTGATTGCAGGGGGGTTGGAACTAGATGATCTTTAAGGTCCCTTCCAACCCAAGCCATTCTATGATTTTATGGTGATTTTATGGCCATCATCATCATTGTTGTCATCGCTATTATAATTTTTAAATTTAATATATGATCATGAAAAGTGCTATAAAAGTAAAGACTAACTGACTTTGATTTCCATTTAAGGGACTCTGTAATTTGTGAAAAAATCTATTTTACCAAAACAGTGGGAAGTGTATTCAATAGGATCACTTTGGTAGTTACTGCCACTGCAAACAGAGAAACAGTGTATTTTGCCTATGTAGGGGTTATATACTGACAATTCTATGTAGGTGTGCAAGTTGCAGATTGCTTTAAATCTGTGGCACAATATATAAGGTCTTCAAACAGAAAGGTCTGACTTTTTGTTATTTTTTGTTATTTTGTGCATTGCTTAAAGGCAGAGAAATTAGACTGATTCTTCCAACAGTGATTTCTTTTTGTAAGTAAGAAAATATGTACAATCATTACATAACAGAGGTTACTGACATTACACTATACAATTGGGGATGCATGCCACAGTTCCAAAGTTTCAGAATTACATCTTCATTTCTGATACAAAATGGCCTTTATGTTCATCTTCTTTCCCTTCTAAGCTCTCTGGCTTTAACAAAAGACATAAAATATGACAATGTCAAAGGAAGTATTTTAGTCAAGAGAACACTCCTCGAGAAAGATTATATATATTTCTTAAAAATTATATGTACTTCCTTTTTTAAGAAGCATGTAGAAAATCACAGAATTAATGAATAGACATGGGATGAAGATCTGCATCTCTGTATTTTAATTTTCTTTAGAAGCTCATCCTGATTCTTCTTTGCCTGTTCCCAGAGGTAACAACAGAAATGCTGATGTGTGTCAGCAATTTGTGCAATGGGTGTCTAGAGAACAGCTGTGATGAACAGTGTTTTGCTTTAGGATGAATTACAGTCTTATGATGCAAAAATATTATTATTAATAAAAATCTGAGAATCAGGTCCTGATGATAGTTAAAAACAAAAAAACTCTATAGCCGTTTTAGGAAAGACATTCTCTACTCATTCTGCACTAATACTACTATTAGTACAGCAGTAATAAAAGTGATATAAAAAGTCTGGATTCTGCTGATTTTTATGCATCAACTAAATGCATAAAATTTATGCATTTATGCTTTATGCATTTGTAAAATTGGACTCTTAACCTGAAAGGTCCAGGTACAAGAGGAGGAGAGGCTAATGAGACATCTTCTTCCCAGACTACACATACCACTATGTCTAAGCACAGTGGATTTCAGGTATCTGTAACAGGGTAGGCAGATGCTTCTCATGATGCCATCTTCTAGAAAAGCAGTGGAATTTTTTAGGAAAGTTCTACAAATATGATTGCTGGCATTGAGATTACTAATTTTTCATTTTCTTTTTTCTCCTATTTTTCCTCATCAGAGGAGACACAGGTGAAAGAGGATGTTAGAAACCACTGCCTATATGTCACTTAAATTTAAAACTGTCATGGGGAGTTATAAGAAAGTTTTGTAAATAGATTTTTTTAAGAATTGATTAATGCCTCCTGATACTCCTGCTACATTGTCCTTATGTGAATATTGCTGAACTTCCCAGGACGTGATTTTCCATGAAGTTCACTTTCTGGGATTTACTGGGGGGAAAAAAAAATCTGAAATACTATTACATTGAAAAAAATATGTTTTATTTTTCAGAACATACTGTTTTTCAGAGATAAATTATGAACAGTCTTACAACATCAAACAGAAGATCTGCCTTGTTTGGCTAAACATTTTCTGAAGAACTACAAATACAGATTTTATATTCATACATAAATAATTCCTACTTAAATGTTACGAGAAAAAAAAAAATCCTACTAGTTCACCAGGAAGACTGGTGAATATATTGGAAGACTTGAATATATTTCTTTCTTGGCCCCAAATTTTATTAGTTTCTTGGCTCCAAATTTTATTAGTTTTCCATAAATGCTCTCTCAGTTGTGGTCTTTTCCATGGATTTCTAGTTTTTGTCACTCTTCTTCATCCAAAGGATTTGAAGGAGGGGCTAGATTGAAAGTTATTTACAGAACTGTGAATTTACGCCTTTATCTCTGTGGCAGTTAAACAAATTAGTTTCTTATTCTAAGAATGTATGAAGTACAGCACTTTTTATTTTTGTTTTCCTCACAAAATTTTCAAAACTCAAAATCAAAAATATTTTTCAGGTTCAGTTATTTTTTGAGAAAAATAATTTCACACTATTTCTTATTCATATTTATGTAACAAAGAAAGTTTTAATGACAAAAAAAAAAAAAGTTAATGTAATAGAAATTCTGACCTACCATTCATGCAAATCAACTGGCAAGCACATTTTCAATATTTGAAAAATAATTAACATTCAGAGATTTTATCTATTCTCTTATCGTCAGCTAAAATGTATTCACTCGTTTTATATATCATTTGAGTCTTTAAATAAACATTTTCTTACACATTTTAAGTACTTACATCACTCACATTTATAAAAGAGACCAATTAAACAAAGCTTTGTTATTCAGTCATGTAGTACCAGTTGTGATATATGAGTCATGCTGGTGAATTTTGTCGATTTTGAACCATAGAAGCATTCACAGGAATGCAAGTGAATAAAATTTCCTTTCCATTTCTCCCCTACTTAAAAAACATAAACATACCTATTGGAAGTGGAAAGATAGCAGTCTAAGTTGACGTTACCACAGGAGTTCAGAAGCAAAGCTACCTTCAATGAGTGGTAGCTTTCATCTTTTTTGTTGTATGTATTCAAGGGTGAAATTTGTCTCTCCATTTTCTTCACATTTGCATGAAAAAATAACAAAAAGCAGTTAGTGATGCTCTAGCTATTGTCAGGGAGATATACCTAAACCAAAAAGCATGCCTCCGAGAACTTACTAACATTTAGTTATTTTGATGGTGTATTTTAACATGGGCTTATTATTCCTGGATAGCCTAAATGCATAAGGTGACAAGGTTTGATGCTATTCACCTTTACTCTTAATCAACTTGCTGGAAATTTGAATCATCAGTAGGATCTCTCAGTCAATTGAAAGCATTAGTCCAGGTACTTCTGTCTGTATAAATCAGGATTGATGCCTCTTGAAGCTAATGCATTACACCATTGTAAAATAGAGGAAAAGTCAGAATCAAGTCCTCTGGTTAAAAATAAAAATAAAGATCTTTTAATTCTAATAATATTAAAACACTCAAAACCCTCAAGAAGCAATCAGGCCTAACCTTGCCCAGTACTATGCACTATTACTTTGTGATCTTTTTAGAGGTTTCTTTTTGTCATTCAGATGCACAAAAGCATTTAGCCAGCACAAAAATGACTAAAAGGAAGCTTTGCTTGCATGTTTCACATACCTTTTTTTGGAAACAACAAACACTTATTTGTCTCATTAAAGTGTTTGTGTTTGTACAGGTATGGTAGGAACTACCAATGCTACTTTCCCTTATAAAATTACAAATTAGTGGCTAAAAAAACCTTCATATTATAATCTCACTACCACCTCCATAAGTGTGCCGTATTAAAATGCTTGAGGTTTGAGAACAGCCTGTAATGTATTTTTCCATCCATGTATTTGAATTATTCTTCACACTCCTTTCATTGTTCTTAGATACCCTTTTGGTGCACAGGTTTCTAAAGCATAGCTCAGTATGGCCAATTTGCTTCTTCTCTAATCAAGCTAATTCATCAGTATTGGTTTAACATGTATGAGCATACTACACTCAAAAATCTATGCTCTGAGAATATTACTAAGTTTCAAAATAATATGCGCAGAAGCTGTGGACTGTCAGGATAAGGACAATCTACAGTTTTAATTTCATCCCCTTCTGAGTACCCCTTATGAAACAGTCTTTAATTACATGGTCATATACCACTTCTTCCTCAAGCCTTCTTCCTCATTCAGCGTGTAGTCTGGATAATAAATTGTTCAGCATTTTGTTTTCTTCTTGCTGTTCAGTGTGACCCTTATTTATTGTCCATATTCAAAACAGCTCTGAAGAGAAATTATCAATTTTTCCCAAGGCTTTTCTAAGTTTCTCATAACTACAATGTCTAAGCAGCTGTGCAAATATTAAAAAATAAACAATATATATGTAAGATGACAGATGCTATTATCCCAGTTGTAGGCAAAAGAGACTGCAGGTAAAAACATTCACTAATACTGAGAACACAAGCTGATGTTTTCCCACTACTTCATGTTTAACACTATACGTGCACTGTAACATCAAAATATAGCTCCTATTGACTTGAGATTACATCTCTGAGGGAATAGTATTGCATATTGTAGAATATCCAGCAAGGCAAGTTCCCAGAAAATGCAAATATCTTTAACAGCGTAGGGAATGACCACCCAGAAAATGCCTGGCCTTAGAAACCTGAGCAAAATCACACAGAATTTTCAGGACAGAAGGGGGTGGAATGCTTCAAAGGAACATTCGCCTCTCTTTGGTATGTGGTACACCCTACTCCTTTTTAGTAAGGACTATTGTAAAGCAGGAGCTGGTATACTGCTCATTGTCACAACAGCTTTCTTGATTACTCAGTCATTACTTACTGCTAAGAATAGACCTCTTTTGCATACAGAAGACTTATGGACCCTCTGGAGACATTAAACTGTTTAATTAAAGGCTATATCATAACATATATGAATAAAGCAGATGGATCTAAGTTACGTAAGAAACCTTATGTCTCAGAGCTGCTATTTTTGACATTGCAACAACACAAAAAAAAAACATTACTGAATTCTAAAAGTAAAGTAGTCAGTGTATATAATGTTGTTAATAGTTTTTTTAGACTACGCCCACCCTTACACCCCAGCCTCAGCTATTGACTTTTCTCTTTAATCAGGAAGCATCCTTTCCACAGCACCTGCTCCCAGCAGGGAGGCTGCAGAATGGCTGACACTTCCTGTACTCCAAGATCGGGTACCCGTACCTACCAAATGTTGCAATTATCTAGAGTTTCAAATGAAAGGCTCAAGTTAGAGTATAGAACCACAGTCCAAATAATCTTTCAGGAATTTTCTGATAAAAAACAAGATATGTAACTTTGCAAGCACTGTGCGAACAGTTTTTTCCAGAAAGTTTACAACTTGAACAGATTCTAGCAGGTTTTCAAAGGTTTGGCAGAAAGCTTTGAACCCTGAAAGTCAAGTCACTCCTGCCCAATTGATTTTTATTTTTCTGCTTCAAAATAAGACTGAAGTCAAAAGGAATCATAATAAAAATGAAACTTATTTAGAGATCCCTTGGGGATATTCTACTGCTAACATAAATGTCGTGTTTTCAGCTGAGCTGTGTTTTTGTTTGTTTGTCTGTTTTGTGACTAAATCTTTTTTTTTTTTTTTTTCTTAATTTAATAAGTAGAGGACTTCCTTATTATTATGGGGCCCTCTCAATTTACTGTAACTGATCTTACTCTGAAGTATGTGTTTTATAAAGAAAGAAATCAAGCAAATTAAAAATCTTATACCTATTTTTTTTTCAGTATGTTTCAGAATCATTTTTCTAATGAATTGACTGAGTTAACCTTTAAGAGACCCATTTCATTGTTTAATGAAGTACACAGTATTTACACTTGCTTCTTCAATGTTGCAATTAAACAAACAAACAAACAAACAAAAACTTTCCTTAGTGATTTTTCTTAAAGTTTTTATGTAGAAGTTTTATATGAAGCAATAGTATAGCTGTGAAAAAATGCTATATACAGAAGAGCCATAAATGAAGTGCTATTCTTTGACTTGACCAGCCTATATTCTTAGGACATTTCTGTCTTTATGAGAGCCACATTTATTACTGTCCCAGGAGCCTTGAATACACTTTCATTATTTTTGTCCTTGTTTAGAGGTAGTTTCTTTCTCTACTTAAAAAATAGCCATTTCTCTATTTGTGTATTAAAAAGTTATGAAGATTAACAAAATACATTTTTCCTTTTTGATTTATATTTTAACCACTATCTTGTACCATTTGACTATTAAGCAAGCATGAGAATTAAAAACAAACAAACAAACAGGAGAAGCTGAGGGCAGATTAATGTCACGTTTTGCAGGAAGACAGTGCCGGTCAAAAATCCCAGTCCTCTCCAGTACTATATGACCCCCTAAAGGTTGTTTTTTGCTAAGCACTGAAGGAAATATGAAGTAATGCACTCTCATTCTACTGTCACTTAAAACACGTCCATAGCGCTGCAAAGCTTTTTTTTTTTTTCTTTTGAAACATACAGGATAACATTCAAAGGCAGAAGTAGAATTTTCCTACTACTTAGACGTACTGGACTTCTCAAAATATCAGCTTCTGTGATTAATTACATCATTCATGCATTTCATAAATTGGCAAAAAAAAGTTTTCTCAGTTTAATAGAATTCTAGAAAAAACTTGTCCTGAATGCAATGTTATAAAGGCTCCCAAATTTATAGATAGATAGATAAACAATTGTTGATATACCATCTATGGGGTCTGTATGAGTAAGATTTATAAGTAGCTATTTTTCAGTATTTTAAAAATTAATGTAATTTTTAGTTTAGCCTAGGAATTATCAGTCACTTCTAAAACAGCACATGAAGCAGGCTGCTTTAGGTGCAGCTAAGAGATGAAAACTGGATAGCCATTGCACTGAGGTTGCCTCTCAGATCTGCCTGCATAAACATACATGGAATCATGCTCTAGCTTGGTCCTGCTACAGTGGTTTGGGTAAAGAGAAATAGTTTTTTGGGCAGCTAATTGTTAATTCACTTGGATAGAGCAGTTACTCACACAGTTATGCCACTTGATCTGAAGGAGCAAATGGAAAGGAGTTTTTTGAGCACCAGCATGCAGCAGCATAAGGGGTGCCAAGCTCTTATGCTCAGCTGCATCAGAATGGGGCACATGACTAGGCTCTTGTTTGCACATCTTTGAATTTCTGTCTATATTGCTGTGATTGATTCCTGCAAACGATATGGATTTATCAATATTCTTGCCAGAAGAATTATTTAAGGAATTTCTTGGAAGTATTAGGAAAACTTTCAGTGATTTGGACGTATGTTTTATAGGAGTCTGTTTTCAAAGACAAATAAGGCAAAATTTGGCACTAAATAACCTAGTATCTATATGGTACTATATGTTAATAAAAAACAAGAAGTTTTTAACTGAGCTTGGGAACTGGACCTCCATTTTCTGTGAATCAGTGGCATCACTTAATAATCTCAGAAAACCTCTCAGTACTGAAACTTCCATACATGTCAAAAATATTTTTGAAAGTTGCTTTGCTTTTTTCTGCATTTCAAAACAAGCTCCTAAATTTTATTATTTCGATCTAGTTTCAATATAATTTGGTGTTCTCTCTGACTTTATATAAAAGTTAACCTGCACAACTGGTAATAAAACGAGACTGGCAGTAACATGCAAACAAATTACTGGTAACCAAATAAATGAAGTCAGGGGAAGAAAGCAACTTAAATATCAGAAATATTTTTGGATAGTGTACCATGCTCAGCAAATTTCATTATCCCCTAGGGTACACCCCAGAGAGTGCACAACATCCCATACTTATTGCAGGATGTTCTTACTGTAGTAAGGATGTACTTACTTGCTTGGTAAGAACTGTATGCTTCATAACATATGACCAGCTGCAAGCTCTGAAATGTTGGATTCCTTTATGCAATCATTTTAATTTAGATAGTGATCTTTAATTTTGCAGTTTTTTTTTTTTTTTTTTTTGTGGAATTTACTACAGTTGCAAATAACTTACTATGCAGAAGGCCCTTTTTTAGGTTATGGACCTAGATATTATTTCTTCTTCTTTAAAAACTGGAGCCTTCAGAAATGATTACATCAGATGAATGGTAGACATCTGGAAGCATAAAATGGAGAAAAGGAGAGATGAAGGACTAAGAAGTAATTAAGTACTGGAAATGGGATTTGGAATTGCTATTTTATATTCACAATTCTATTACAACTTCCTTATTCAAGTATTTAATCTCTCTCGTAGTTTTTCATCCATACAATAACATTAATAATATTCACTGTCCTCTTCCTATTCTCTGTTTTGTATAGTAATGTCTGAGATTTTGCTCCATAACAACTTGCACTACTAACTACAACAGAAGTGGGTTTTAGACATTACAGATTATACAATATCTGTAATGTCTAAAATGTCTTCAGATGCTTAATATTGGAGATCGGAGATTGGACTGGAGAAAAAGTAATAAATAAATGTTTGCAATTTAGGTTATTCTAGATTGCTCTAAGGGCAGCAAAGTTCCTGGTATATATATATATATATTCGTTATAAACATTTTCTTTTTTTTCGGCTCTTTTGGATGCTCTCTTTGGGCCCGTATTATAGTTTATTTCTCATAACAACATGCCAACAAGACCTGTTAGCAAGATTAATATGTCCTTGAATAAAATGGTATTTGTTTATAAAGACATCTTTAACAAAACTACCATCAAAATATTCTTAACTTTATCTTGCTTGCAATCTAAAGCAAAGATGGTTTTTGGAAATGAAGTGAAGACCTACCAAAATACACGTAAGATTGTATTTTTGGGGGATCAATGTCCACAGATAAAAATAATTTTCTTAGGTGTAGTGGATTATTGTACTGGAATATTGCTTGTTGATGATATTGTATGAAGAAATTTGGAGTTTTCTGGCAGAAAGTCTTTATAAAACAACATGAAAATTTAAAATTTTGTGCATGCAAAAAGACGTAAGGGGAGAAATAGTGATTTTTCATGAATACTTGAATGAAATATTCTGAATATTCTCAAGCTCTCAGGTCAAATAAAGATAAAAGCAATTTGTCATCTTTTTTGCCCCTCATAATCTAGAATGCTTGAAATCTGTCTTAATTGTTATTTTCATTTGTACTACTCATTTTGGTTCATGCTTGTGAAAAAGAGAGAACAAACAGAAGTTAGGTAGCTTGCTGAGGAATGTAGGCACATTTTTAATTCTTCAACATCCCAGTTGGATGTGGAGATAACATCTAAGTTTTCTTTTATTTTGTTTTCACAAGGACCTTGTTGATTTTGGCTCCTTCATGAAGGAACATTATTTCCCAGCACTACTCTTCTGGAAGTTTTCTGAAGCAAACAAATATTTTTTTTGCAAACCAGAATATATTGTTTGAATGCAGTTGTGTTCACTTTTTTTTGGAGCATAAATTTTTATTAATGTAACATCAACATAATAAGAAATTATTCAAGATCCCATTAAATTTTTAACAATGCTTTTTTAATACTCTAACATACAAATAATTTGCAGTGGTAGATCAATTATGTTTTTCAACAACAGCAATGAATTGTTCTTAAGCTAAGGATTTATGGTCTATTTTAGCAAGAGAGTGTATTCAAGGCTAAATTTCATTTGGAAAAATAACAAATTATACCCAGTAAAGAGCAGTCAAAATAAAATCCTTCTACAATACATGTGAGATTAAAACAAGGGCTTAGTGGAGCATTGTTGTCCAATTCCTGGCAGCTTGCACCAGGTGTCCATGCTTGAGCAGGGTACTTGGACCAGATGACCTCCAGAGGTTCCTTCCTCCCTTGACTGTTCTGTGATTCTGTGATTTTTCAATGAGTATGATATGTTTGCACTATGAAAAAATAAAAATTGGTATAAGCGGTTATGGCAAACTATACGAAATGAAAAAGAAAAGATATCTACCTTTTGTTGTGAAGGTACACCAGACCTCTGAGTGACAAAATTAAGTAGGTATTTTTAGCTTATTGGTAACCAGTCAGTTGAATATCCAAAAGAAAATGAAGGAATCTACAACTCATGTATCTCCTTCAAAACTGTAAAATAGAATTCATGCTTCTGTAAGAGATGCGATTGCTGGAAATGGAATGCAAGTTCTCCAGAGGGTAAGACTTTCAAACTGTTCATTTTGGTCATTCTTAAGGAGATTATCAAAAGAACTAACCATATAGCCAGTCTGGAGGATATGAAATATAGTAGTAAAACAGCAGGATGCAATTGGACGGTAACACAGTTTTACTTAGAACAGGTGCTTTCACATTATATTTATGGAGTGACCAAAAACTAGTAACAGATTGCAATGCTAAGGTCAGAATTTGATAGCACTGCATTTATCTGATCTTGGAAATGCTGGTGTATAGCATAAAACTTTCTTAAAGGGTATCCTAAAATCTAAGGTCTGAATCAACTGAGATTATTCTGCTTTATGTTTATTTGTCTGTCTATTGAAACAAAAGACTCACTCCACCACTCCCGCTTTAATTTACATATGCTTCTTTTTGTAGCTATGCACTTCAGCTAAAAAGGGCCAAATCCAGTAACCTTCTGTTTTCACAAGTCTTTTTTTTTTTTTTTTTTTTTTCCCAAAGAGGATGGTTCAGACTTCAAAATTTGTGGATCAGTGTAACCAAAGAGGTACTTCTATCAGAATACAAGTCCATCATAAAAGAAGGCATTTGCACTCATTTCAGTCTAAACTGCCACAAAACAATTAAAGTTTTATCTCAACGCTGTGTGAAGTGTGGACCTGCATAAACATGATTATTTAATCTGAACAACTACATTTTCAGAGGCTTTCCATAAACCAAATTGTTTCTATACATATTGATATACAAATATCATTATGCCAATTTGTGTTAATCTAATGAACCAACATGGATTTTATCTGCCATAGATTTTATGTTCCAGGAAGATACCAGATTATTGGTCCTGGTTTCATTATAGCATCACTAAGGGCCTTCAGGTCAATATAAACATTTGTTGAAATGTGTTGCTAACTCTGCTGCTGGAGACCGTATAGCTCCCACTGAATATATTCACAATTTTATGCCAAAAAATGCCTTGCAATCTTCTGTCCATCATTTCTACAATCTGTTAATATCTCTGTGACTGTCAGCTGCATTCATATCATTACAGAGCAGTACATCCTCCTCTTTTACTTCACGTACTATTTAGGAAGATATACCTGTTACTATCTACTATTCTTTACTTTTTTTTTTTTTTTTTAATGAATATAACACTCATCTTCTCATGTTGATCACGTTTTCCAAGAGTGACAAGATGTCTGCGATTCTTAAGCAGTTTCCTCTTAGCATTCCCTAGTTATCATATTGTCTGATTTGCATTGCTGATTCTTTTCTGATGTTGAACCACATTCCACTAAAATTTCCTCCCTCAGATATTTCATTCTTATACTAAGTCAGACTGACTCACATTCCTCAGTGAATGATATTTAACACAGTGATAAAGATAAGGAAATACATGTAGTAATAGTCATTGATTTCAGATGGTCTATATTACTACGGATGGCCTCTACAGTCTTGAAGGAATACAGGAAATACTTTACTCCTTTACAATCTCCTTGAGTGTCTCCCCTTACTGCTAATTCTTCCTATTTCTGTTCCTTATGTGTTCCTTTTTCATCTTTGTTCTTGTGTGCTGATCCTTTCCAGTTTTCAGTGGTGTGGGCCTCTTCATTTCAGCTTTCCCAGTTTTGCCTACAGCCCATGTTTTCTATGCAGTTCTGACAGGCTTACTTTTCAAGGCATTGACTCTTTTTGTTCAAATTATTTATTCTTTGCCCATTTTTAAGACTTTTTTTTTTTTTTTTTCTTCAGACCACTGTCTCTGGCCTTTGGCTGCTCCTAGTAATGATTTCTTTCTCACCCACAGTGAAACCTTTGAAGTTGGTAACTCCTACTTTAAGGAGTAATTTCATTTAACTTATTTTGTTGCTCTCTCCCGAGGTGTGATTTAGATAGCTTTAACGTGGTGGTATGTTGTAATGCTACATAATGTAATACAGGATACATTTCATTAAATACATATGACATAGTTTCTTATAAATATACTGAGAAAGTGACACAAATGGAACAGTACAGTACCTGGATCACCTCCTCAAAATTGTTAATTCAGTTCATACAAGAAATCCATTTCAGTATTACAGAATTTTCATGTCTTTTATGTCAGACTGGAGAAAACAACAACAACAACAACAAAAAACAAACAAACAAACAAAAAACAAACAAAAAAACAAAAAAACAGGAAGTTTAAGTTAAATTGGCTACAGAAGCTATTTTAGATACCCAAGTTTGGATTCCATACAGAAGCAGCATGTCTGTGTTTTCTAATGCACTCTCTGTAATGCACCTGCTGTTGTTTCTTGTTCTTTGAAGTGAGGTTCAAATGTGCAGGCAGAGAAGCCTCAGAAGCTTTTCAGGGGACAGAAAATGCTTCAGCATCGAAAGCTGCCTGGGACTGCCACAAAGTGCAGCCCCAAACCTGCAATTTCACATGAAGATCAGCAGATAAAGTGGATGCAATTTCATTATAACTGATGGACTCTTGGACCTATGGTCAAAAAGCTAACCTTGCTTTCATTGTATCATTCTAGCAATCACTTCAGCTGTGGAGAGGTCCAGCTGAGCTATTAACAAAAGCACTAAGGCTTGATTTTTTTTTAAAATTTATATTTTTTGTCTTTATAACCAACATAGCTGGGGAAGTAAAACAAAATTGGTCCAGAAATCAAGGGCAAAAAGGAACAAATTAATCAATTTTCCTTATTAGCAATACATTATACATCACTGAGAAAAAAAAATAAAGCAATGAGAAAAGGTCTAACAATGTAGTTTATAAATTTCAGTTTTCATGTTTTTGAGACATTAAAATCAATTATTGTCTATAAAGGATATAATGGTATCACTGAAGGTTTGGAAACACTGTCCATCATTGTCATTTCTGAGGGGTTATATTAGCCTTTCCCTCTGTAAAGATTTTGTGTTCATCATTTGACAATGTGGAGACCAGGTAGCCTACATAAGTCCAAAATGAGGCTGAAGCTAGAAGAAGCTGAGGAGCTCCTTATGATAGAACTTCCATTGGTTTTAGCAGTGTTTTGTCTTACACTTCCCACAGAAACAGAGGATTTTCCTTTGTTGTAATTTCTCTCCTTGTCAACAAAAGAAGGAAGGGAACAGTCAATCCC
This sequence comes from Anas platyrhynchos, assembly GCF_047663525.1. Lineage (NCBI taxonomy): Eukaryota > Metazoa > Chordata > Aves > Anseriformes > Anatidae > Anas > Anas platyrhynchos. The sequence continues at coordinate 17,113,032 of NC_092589.1, forward strand.
CTAGCACAGAAAACATAATAAAAACATGGGCTAAACTCTGTTTCCAACCTGAGATAATTAAGGAGGAAGGTAGTCAAGGTCCTTCAGCATCAGCTAACAAAGAAAGAAAGCATGGTAGAACATTGTGTGCAAACTCAGGAGAGAAGGAACACATTTCTGCTTTTAACATTTGATCTTCTTTACTTTAACCTTTAATTACATCAGTGACTGTATGTATGAGAGGGGAATTAAAGCCTATTCTAAACTCTGAATTCTAAAACCTGTTGCTCTATAGGGAGAAATAATTTATACAGTCCTGCAATCCAGGAATTTAATTTAATGAGCCTTTATGCATGTAAACAAAGTTATAGCTCTTCTTAGCTATTGCATAGCTGTTCTGTAAATGTGGTTGGGGTGAAACAAAGCCGAAGTTGTGTACAGCTTTGTGGGTCTTAACTTGGATTTTAAGGATGGTGATCCTGTGGTAATTGTATTCAGACTTGTTAAATTGTTGCTTGACTGCTATTCTAGAGCTACCAAATACATGTATATGCTTAGACTGTGATCTAAGCTTAGGCTGGGATAAAGTTTATTTTCTTCATAGTAGCTGAAATAGTGGTATGTTTTGGATTTAGGATAAAAAGTAATGTTGTTAACACAGCAATCATTTAGTTGTTGCTGAGCAGTGCTTACACTGAGTCAAGGACTGTTTGGCTTCTCATAGCACCAATGAGGAGACTGGGAGTACACAAGAAGCTGGGAGGGAACACAGCTGACCCAAACTGACCAAACTGTTCCATATTGCATGCCAACATGTTAAGTAATAAAACTGGGGGGGGGAATTGGCCACAGGGCTACTCTTTCTTGGGGTCTGTCTGGGCATCAATTGGCTGGTGGTGAGCAATTATGTTCTGCATCAGTTCTTTATTTATTTATATATCTATATTATTGTTATTATTATCATTAATTATCTTTTATTTCTTATTAAATTATGTTTATGTCAACCCACAAATTCTCTCACTTTTACCTTTTTTGATTCTTTCCCCTATCCCACTGTGAGGAGGGATGGAGTGAACAGTGGTGTGATCGCTGTTAAGCTTAGCTGCCTGATCGGTTAAACCATAATATCAGCTAATACTAGTTTCTCTACAGTTCAGGCCAAACAATTCAATCTAGTCATTTCTTAAGCACAGGAGGTATGAAGGGAAGTAGCCATGATGTATATCCAAAAGATTAAAAGAGAATAAATGGTTTTGTTGAATTTTGTCAAGGATAAAGGATTCTTTTAAAATCTGAAATAGGAATCAGCATTCAGGAAAATGTGATGTATAGAATACAGAAAAAGATGTGTCTCTCTCATTCACATCTTTTACACCATCTCAAGATGATCCCTACTACAATACCAAAACCTACTACAATACCAAAGAAAATCCATCTCAGAAGGCGTTTTCTTTGTTTTGAAGCACAAACTTACTGCAATATGCCTCCTTATTAAAATATGCTTATACATAGCTAAGCTGAATGGAATTTTTTATGAAGTGATTCATCATTAGAAAATGATTGAGAATTTAATGAAATACTCCCACAGAAACATGTCAGTTGGAACAAAGATTTCATCAGAGATAATCCTCATCTTATCTGAGAAGCAGAGAACTGTATCCTTGCAGAGCCAGCAGTGTAGTGGTTAGGGGATTTATCCCCTGCTTCTTGAATAAATATATATATATTTCTCACTAGAATAAATTATATATGCATGTGCAAATGCTTTTCATATCAACACATACAAATAAAAATCACAATAATTATTTTATTCCCTATTTCCCTGTAGTCATAAAACAAGGTGGAAAAAGGGGAAAAAATGGAAAAAAAAAAAAAGAATCAAATAGTCGGGAGCTTCCTGTATAAGTTTGTCTTGAAAATAATTTGCATATATTTTAACCTTATGCAATAAGTAAGTTTAAGCCAGTGTATTTGTAAATCAGTATCAGGACATTTTATTTATAGTTTGTGTTGACGGAAGAATAATAATGGAGGATGCTATGTAGGTCCTGTTACAAGCTTATATTTGAGTGACTTCCTTTAGTATTTATGGTTTGCATTGAAAGCCAAGACTTGAACAAAACATATATAAATATGTCACATTTTTGCATGTAATTCCCAAACTTTCAAAATCAGGAACTAATGTATTCAGTTAAACCTAAATGGATCTTTGTGCCTATAACTATCTGATTTATGTAACATATGGTAGCCAAATCATGGACATATATTTTTAATTGAAATACATGAGTACTTCTGGCAAAAAAAAAAAAAAGGTAACATACTCATCGTGCATCTATCAGAAAGTGTAGAAAATTTACCTGATTTCCCTTCCTCATAACACCTAGCCTTATATAACCCTATAACATGGCTGCCTTGTTGCAGCTGACTGAGTTTAATGAGAGATGTGGTGCCTAAATGACTTGGGCCTTGACAGTGTCTGGGAGTTGGCAGGTATTAAAGAAACAAAAAGCATATTAACCATTTTGCACATAAGCCTTGAGCTCTGAATTATATCACCTATATAATGACTTAACCATTTGTATGTTTTTACATGCATTAGACTTCATGCGACTTATGGATTGACTCAACACATCTGCAAAGGAGAAACAGTTATTTCCTGCTTTTAAAAGGGTTACATAAGCATAAATTTAAACCATTTTAATTTTGAATTTATGTATTGTAGTTACAGAGACAGAGCTATTTACAGTATCGAAATGAGTTAATAGTTAGGAAAAGCTGACAACTTATGTTAGAAGGAATTTGGTATATTTATGCCATCTTTTAAGATTATTTCTTACAGCCACAATGGCTCAGATGCTTAACAATTTGTCTTTCATAACATTTGCTAACTGAAGGACTTGAGACAAAAATACCCTTAAAAGGGTATATCAAACACTCACTCCTGTTTTATAGAAATTAGCTCAAAATCAGCTCTGTCACAGCAGAACATTCAATGAGCAAAATCTTATCTAGTCAAACAGCTGAAAGATAGCAAAGTAGTAAAAGAAGGAGTATAGTGAATGAGCACTGCTATTGTTAAGCTACAGAAATATTAATCTATGGCCTCAATATCAGCACGTCTTGAATGAACATGCCACTTGAGAAAGTAACAATGTATTAAGGCTCCATTGAAAGATTTAATATTCAGTTGTATTGGTTGATCAAAAAGTGTAAACAACATAGCAATAAACATGAAATCTCTGTATACTGATGATAATGGTTAGCTTTAGCTCTCTGTCTAGACCTGCTAAATGCTGCTAAATGAATTACTGAATACAATGATGAGATGTGATTTAAGCATTCTGTTCCCAATATTAATTTTCTGGATGCTGGCAGAAGTTACATAACCAATAAATGAAAAAGTACATGGGCATATGCTCACACCTGTCAATAGCAAATTGTAACTTTGACAGCTCAGGAATGTTAGGAGTAGAGGTGCAAGTGGCTACAGTACCCGGACAATGTGGAAGGCAACAAAATGACATTTTCTATTTAATATGGGTGCTAATTTCAGTGCCTACTTTTTATTACTGATTTTATCATTTGAAAACTGAACAAAATAATGAATTAGTTATGTAAGAGATTAGGGATGTCATTCTCATGGAAAACTCTTTTATGGGAAAATAAATTCAGTGCAAGACATCTGGAAGGCAAAAAAAGTGTTCAGTTATTAAAGTTGTTTTGTCAGTATTTTTGTCATTTAACAAAATGGCAAAGAAAGAGAACAGCTCAACTATGCACATGAAAATTCCATATCCTTCTTCATATTGAGCATAAGCATATTTGTGTTTATCTTATTTCATCGTAGTTTTATATTCTATATATAAAAGAATGCATAATGATGCAAATGTAGCTGAGAACAAAAGTGGAGGAAGGATGGAATGAATTTCAGAGCTCAGTAGAAGTATGCAAAAAGTAACACATGAAAGGGAAAAAAAAGATAATATTTTGGAGAGCAAGAGTATGAAAGGGAAATTGTAAAATGATGTAAGAAAATGTATAGACTTGTATGAAACAGAAGCTACAAAGAAGAAAACTAAACACACGTAAAATAAGGAAAAGAATAAATATGGCAAATAATGGGTCACATTCTCACCTGGATAAATAGATGTAGCTTTACTGATTTCAGTTTTAGCTGTACTTATTAACAGCCAGATCTACAGTAGCAATTTCCCTGTGGTAATTGACCTGTGGTAATTAACAATCATTGACCTGAGGTAGACATAGTTGAGTTCTTTGCATCTCTGCTGTATCTAGCATGGGGGTTTACTTCAGCTTTCAGACTTGCCTGGGTTAGTGTTATATATCTTCCCAAAAGATGCATTGATATTATATTTAAAATAGTCCAACAAGCCTGCGGTTCTGCAAGCATAGATTTCCTTAGGAAGCAGCATGCTTAGCAACACTGGTATCCATGGCAGTATCTACCATGTAAGAGTCTAAATGTGGAAGCTCTTTCCCCTTTCACAGTTTTTTTGCGTTACTACCGCTATGTTGCCTACCACTGGTTCCAGCCCTCATTCAAAACTGAAGCTGGACCACGTATAGATGCACAGGAGACCTGATCAGATGATTGTGCTTGTGGCCAGGTGTGGGGAAGAAAAAGGCTTGGTGACAGGCACAGAGGCCACTGCTGCTGTCCCACGCTGAAGTTTCCAGGCACCAACTGGTATGAACACACGATCCCCTGAGCCTGGGCTAACCTGGCTTGCAGTGCTTACTAGGGTGATGAATGACCTTTGAAGTCCTGTGCCAGAGAACTTTATCATCTTTACACTGAACAGTGGCCTTTTGGTAAATGCCTGCAGAGTGGAGGTGTAATGTGCAGGTGTAACATAGAGCCAGCCCTGTGTCTGACTGCAACTTACTGAAGCCTGCTGTGTATTGCAGAGCCCATCTGTGTGTATGGGAAAGCCTTTTCACCCAGGCAGCCATCATTGGGGCCGGATGCTGCAGACACTATGGTATCCATGGTTTATGGGCTGTCTGAGTAGTAAGTACTAAGGTAGAAGATAGAATAATTTAACTGTTGTAAACAAAGATGAAACTTTTTATTTTTATTTTCATTTTTATTAGGAGCATTCTCAATCTTTTCTCTCTCAGTCCTTTTTCTCTTCCATCAGAGTGGTCACTGGCTCCTTTCCCTTTAGCTATGGCTTTTGACGCTCCTCCCGAGCCCTGTCTGTCCTGCAGCACTTGTGTTTTCCCTAATCCTCCAAAGCCTTTCTGTTTGGGTCTTTGCCACTTCATCTGTCCCATTTCAGGTATTTCCCCATGTTCCCAGGCCTTCATTTTATCTCCTGGGACCTCTTCTTTACTCTCAGCAGCTGTTTTGTTCTGGTCCCTGATGAATCAGGGATGAGGACACTGCCTCCTGTACCTCCCTGGGCCTCGGCCCTCTGCTCTGGCTTCTGGCCAGGACACTTCCCTCTCTGCCATCCCTCCAGAGCGAAATCTCAGCAGCTGTCCCCCAGCTCCCCCATCCTCAGTCCTGTTTATATCTCGCCCAGGCTGCAACAGTTGTTGCTCTCTCCCCCGCACCAGGCTTCTGTGGGACCTCTTCCGCTCGGACCAGCCTCCTACCCCTGGCTTGGGGCCCATTCTCCAGCTGTCTTCCCTCACACTGGGCCTCTGCTGCCTACTTCAGGCCCCTCTTCCTGCCCAGCTGTCTTCCTCCCCTGGTCCCCAGCCTGCATCCCAGGATGCTGCCTTTGGTGTCTCAGCCTTTTCTCACCCCTTGGCAATCTCTCACCCCTAGGTCTTCATCTTAAGGTCAGACTTATAGCCTGTGTCCCATAACTAGGCCTCTGCCATTCTTAGCTTTTCATCCTGACCTAGCTCGAAGGCTGCTTTCCTTCAGCTTACGTCTGCTGTTGGCACCTTGTTTCTCCCACCCCACTCAAAGCCTTCCTCCCTTTGTCACACTCTTTTTCCTCCCTCCAAGTCTTTTCCTATGGGTCCCATTCCCATTGCCCAGTCCTCAGGGTCCAACTTTTCCTTCTTTGCCCCCCCCCACACCAAGCACTGGGAAGTGGTGTGGCAACAGGTCAACTGAATTCCTCCCATAACACTATTATTTTGGCAACACATCACAGCAGTGACAACTGAGTTGTTGGAATGGCCTCCAGAAACATCTGCAAGTCAGGGGACAACATGGTCCATGGCAGAAACACTGTTAAAGAGGAAACCCATTGGAAAATCTGTGATAATGCAGTGGCCATCACAGCCCTCAGGATTAATAGGAGCTAAGGCAGTGAAAAGAACAGCCAGAACAGCTGTGGAGTAAGCTATGATTTGCTGCAATTGTTCTTCAGCAGGCAGGACTAGATAAATGGAAAGCAGGCCCTCTTAGACTAGATAAATGGAAAACAAGCAACCATAACTTGCTGTTCCAGTATTGGGAATGCAGGAGGTCTGTGGTAGTAGCCTGTGCCACCTTGATGACAGTGCTTGCATGGGCTACAGCCTGTAGGGAAGTGGACTGCATATGAACAGGTGTGAATGCTGCAGGAGACTTTAATTTTCATGCACTCAGTTTCCACTTCCAATTGATATGGGATATGAGTTAGAAAGAAGCTATTGTTTTACCTTCATCTGGATGAAAAAACAGTTTCTTATACTCAAATGACTTTTAAGACCTAAACTAGATCAAAATAAATTGTTATGGGTAGTCCTTACAAACAGTGAAACTAGTTCTGATGTAAAATGTATGTTAGGTGGCTGTGCTCTATTGTTTGATTCAGTGAAAGATCTGATCCTATCTTTAAAAGTAATGAAAGTACTTAAAATCCATGTTAAAGCATTCAGCTGTTGTTGTTTGTTTGTTTATGCTTAGCTATATTTGAGGAGGGGTGTTTTTCCCCATTTTTTTTTCTTTGTGTATGAATCTACCATTCTTTAACTACTTCATAGCTGCATTTTTGCTACTAGATACACCCTGCAGGTGAGCAAAAAGAGCCTTGCAAACCCATGTTTGTCACTCTGAAAAGCAATATCCTTCAAAGAAAGCCATCAGATTCTGCTGCAATGCAGTGAATGACTGGCTAGGGTTAAAAGCCTTGTGCACAATTCCTGCTGGCTGGCTGCTAATCTCCAGGAAAAGCCCCATGTCTTAATTGTTATTGTATAATTAGTAACCTCTTCCATCTAACCGATGTTATGCTGAGATGGTAATGTGCCAAGTCACCATCATTCTCTGTAAATGAGGATCTAGAAATACTGCTATAAAAAGTGAAATACTTTCTTTTTAAGTACTTTGAAAAATACTAAGACCAGCACTGTCAATGTCATATGGCCAATTCTGAAAACCAACAGAACTGCCACAGACAGCTGAAGTGTAAGTGACTGGACAAAGTGGTCCCCAAGTTTGAAGATATAAAAAGAGAAAAGTCTGACAGGCTTATTATACAATGTATGTTGTAAAGGAGTCAAACATACCAGCCAGTAACCATCTCTTAGTTTGAGATTTAGAGAATATGGAGCTGAAAGCAAGGGAAGAATGAATTTATTTTAATACAGTTGTGAACCTCAGGGCAGTCAAATGTAACTACGCTTGAAGAAATTGATGTAATTTTATTTAATATATACAGGAAGATATCTGAATGTTTGATATTGGATTAATATCAAACAGTATCAGTGGGAAATTTCATTTTCCCTGTGGTATTTAGTATGTCTGTCTGGCAGAAGTTTCTGTCCTGAGGAAAATACAGATATATTCTGTAAACCCAAAATTCAGATGTAGAAACATTGAAATATTTGATTTTGATAACAAACTGTTGTCTGTCAATGATTTTTAAGAATTATATTCTAGTATATTATACAAAACATAATAAAAACACTGAAAAAATAGAGGAAATAGAAAAAAACATATAGACAGCATTGCTTTTAAAGTACCATTTTTGTCACAGAAATTCTGCTTTGAATGGAATTGCACTTTCTGAGGAAAAAATCTTCTCAACGTTTATTTTACCAAGCATAATTAGCATTCAGTTCATCAGAGTCTTGTGTTCAGTGTGATTGTGAAAAGGTTCTAGAAAACTAATAGAGCTAGCTGTCCAGCTGAATAGTCAATGATAATTAATAGTGAAATTATACTCAGAGAATTCAGCGAATGTGTTGTTTTCTCTGTGACACAACTATATAAGTGACAAAACAAAATTAATGCAACAGAGATGAGCATCTGTTTTGCTTCAGGACAACTTTTTCAACTTTTTTTTTTTTTTTTCCCCTCTATTGCATTTTCCCAGGATTCTTGCAGATATAAATGAGTACAGGATCAGGCCCAAATGATTTCTTGGTGTGTTTATGTAGTGCTGAATATCTCATTGAAGGCTTTGTTGTTCAAGCATATTCACCTGAAATGCTTTCTTTTTCTGATTTTAGCCTGTTTTACATGGTTAAAGTGATGGAGGATTTCAAAAAATAATATAAATCATCTGAACTGCCTGTTTTGCTGAAAAGAGCTTAAAGAATTCAGATGAGTCAGCAAGTGATATTTAAATAGTTTCTCATTTTATTCAACTAGAATGCAATATGGCATGCTTTATACAGTGTCAGTGGGTTTTCATAAATGTTCATGTCCGAAATAGAGAGGTCAGAAGCCCTGACTGCTTTGTCAGAAACATTTTTTTTTTTAGTTATTTCATTTTCTACTTATTAAATCCTCTAGATTTAATCAGAATACTTAGCACTCAGTAATAATTCAGACATAATTTGGCTTGGCTTTTACGTTTTGAAGAAGCTTCTTGGATATTATTACAGAATTTCCCTGTTCTCACAGTGATTTCCAATAATTCATAATATCCTTATATTTTTTTTTATATGTATAGTAAATATTTAGTTTTATATCACAGTACTGAAGAGTTTATCCCTGCTTAGAAATAAATAAATATGTAAATAATATCAATACCTTGGATTTTCGTTGCATCTAAGAGAGGTATTGTGACTGAATTCCATTTATAATTTAGGCATCCATCTGACATAGACTCTCTCAAAGTTCCCATTTCAGTAGAAGAGACAGAATATGAGGAAGGACAAATTATATACCAACATAAGAACACTATAGGAGATCATGGTTCAGTAGGGAAAACCTTGGATGTGGTGTAAAACAGATTACCTTTTTGTTTCTGTTTGCTCTCTAAACCTATACCTGATGATATTTTCTTTGAGAAAAAGACAGTCCTTAAATATCTATTCCTCATAAATTTTTGAGGATGTGTTGCTTGCTGATTTAACAAAAAAATATTTTTATGAAAAAGAACAGGCTTAACAAACTCCCATTCAATTTTTACATAGTTTTAATTTTTCTAGTGCTTTCTAAAAATGAACAGCCCTTTTTTCAGTTCATATGACTTTTCAAACTGAAATATAGCTGAGAAAATATAAAACACTTAAAGTCAAAACAAAGTTAATTAGTGTCATTATAAGAATCATTAATTGATGAAATGTTATTTATATTTAACCTTTATGAGAGTTTTGCTTGTTCCCTACAATTTAACTCAAGATTTTGATATCTTTAAGTTCAGAAAGGCATTTTTCTAACTAGTTCCACCTATTATAATAATAATTGTAAAGTTCTGATCTCTATGGAAACTTTAGTTGGTATTTTAAAGTAATTATAAGGATGAGAGATGATTCTATGTTTTCTAGAGTTGTTTTCCTCATTCTCATCACTTTGAAAAACGTGTTTGATGAGGAACACTGATACAATTCCCTGGACAGGAAACAAATATTATGTTAGAGAGAAAGCATCTGTCTTAAAGCTCAATAAGTGTTTTATTAATATTATTCTTGTCATTTTAAATGACCCCTTTTGGGGTCATGAGGAAAGAAGGAAGATTACAAAGAGAAAACGACAAAAAGTAAAAAGGAAGGCTCCAGAAGATTCTCTAACTTGCTTGGGTTTCTTTAACATTTTTGTTATATTGCTTGGAATGTTCTTTGAAATTTCAGATTAGCTTTAACATCTATTCTGTAATAGATTAGTTACTGCAACTATAATCCAAGTATGCACGCAAAAACAAAATTCAGGCTACTGGGTTAAAGCTATGTTATGGAGATAAATGTTACCCTAGGAATAATTTATTTCTACAGGCAAATTCATATGCTTTAGAATAATTTCAGAAATTTCTATAGACTTTACTAGAACAAAATGACAGAAAATTAGGAAAATTAGAAAAGAGAAAAAAGTATATAAGCAAAAAGTACGTTATTTTGAAAAACGTAATCCCATGTATCCATAATGTTTTGCTTAATTTATCACTTTTCCATTACTAAAACGCTAGTTCTGCAATTAAAAAGTTTGTACTGAGAGGAATAGCCACCACTTTAATCAAGTGAGCTTTTCAAATTACATAAGGCAGTAATTTTCAGACTCTGTCCACAGAAAACTCTTCCAGGTGGTAAAGGGATATTTCTGTTTTATTCTGCTACTGCGGTAAAATACTTGGTTAGGTTCCATAGACTGTAATTACAGGATGAATTTCTTTTTTTTTTTTTTTTTTTTTTTCTCCATTAAAGCAGTAATCTTTCTTCATCTATTGCAGCTGTTTCATATCTTCTGATTTTTTCAAAGTTTTAATACATGATCTTTTTCATTATGAGTAAATGTTAGGTGGTAATCAGATTATGGAACTATTTGGAGAAATACAATAAAGAAATGAGTCTTGAACACTCATATGATTTTCAGAAAGGGATTTTATAGTTATTCATTTTCCTCAGAGAAGTTTGGTTAGTTAAAAATAGTCTTGAATGTGCTGTTTATTTCACCTTGGAGACAGAAAACTGCTGTTATTGCTTCGTATCTAACCTACTTATTTGAATCAATGTATTTAAGGAGGTGAAAACCACTAAAGGATGAGGGAAGAAGGTTTGAGAAAAAGGTGGCTGTGGAAGAGAGCCTTAAGCAATAAGTTACTTGCAGAAGGGAAAAAGTCGTTGATCATTTGCACCTATCTGCTTAGCAGGTTTCCACTTCACCTTCTGGGTTTCTCTCTCTATTCCCACATTTCATCCACTCCCTCCTCTGTTCTGATGAATGTTACTTGCAGATAAATTTTAAATTAAGGAGATGTTGATGGCTGGTGCAAAGTAGGATTGACAGTGAGGAGGAAAAAAAAAAAGAATGTCTTGCAGGGATAATACAAAGATTAACCATTGTAATTTGGGAAAACAATAATTGGCAAACAGGCTACTGTTTAGTAATACTGTTTTCAAGTAGATACCTCCTGACAAAGGTGATGAAAGAGGCGACAGAGCTGCATGCTCCAGAGCTGCACCTTCCTTTAATATCTGTGGAAAGAGAATCTTGCAAATCACAGAAGATAGTTTCACAGATTATTTTTACCAGGAACACTACTAGGCACCAGTTAATGCTAAATAATATTTATGATGATAACCAAAGTTAACAATGTACATCAAAAGAGCAAACATACCAGAAGACAGGTCTAAAAAGAGTAGTTTGGAGAAACTCAAGCAATTAATAAAATTTAGAGTTCTTTGTTGTACCATTTTCTTGCTAGCCATTCTCGTCTCTTACTCAGAAAATAGAAAAGGCCTGTAATTCACTACAGAAATTGTCATAATGCACTTAATTTGATTCATTCCTGTGTATACTCGTATTATGTCCAGAGTCAGCCTTGTTATTTAAGAACATTAATATTCTTCGAAGAAATCTGCCCCATCACAGTGAGTGACTGGCTGGGTTAATGGCACATGGCACAGCTTCTTCTAGTTGGTCATTAATCTCCAGGAAATGCCCTGTGCCTTAATTTTTATTGCTTAATTAGCAACCTCATCTATCTAAACAAGTGGCATATGACCTGAAATAACAATGTACACAGCAACAGTCATTTTCTCAGAGCTTTTAAGCTATACTAGAGGCAGATTCCATGCAAGTAAATCAAGGCATAGGCAGTATGTATCTATTCAAGTAACTTCGGGATGTGACACTAAAGTAATATTCTGCAGATATGATCATCAATAAAATTACATGATCAGTCTTTTCTCAGAGTAGTGGAATGTTAGTAGTTTAAATCAGTGACTAAACTGATGCCTGTTATTTAAAGAGAGAAGGCTGTGTTTGCAGTATTCCTCTTAAAATTCAGAGTTCCATATTTCTAATTGATATTGCCATTTTATTTTCAATCTGATAGTGGTTAGCCATGTTTTTAAATCACCGCACGATCTGCATAAACACACACACGGAAACTCAGAGTACATTCCTACATGGAATATAAACTAGCATTATTGCATAGAACTTGGGTCATGGGAATCTATACTTTGCGCTTGTGGCCATTAACCTTTTCTCTCTCTGCTTTGTTTATTTTCCAAATTCTTTCTCTACTTAAAAATTGCTTCTTTGGCTTGTAACTCTTTATAACGGAAACCAACTTTTGATAAGTGCATGTATGGTACGTAACTCACAGAGGACTTTTGTACAGGTCTGGAAAACTGTGTACAGAAAAAACTCAGTATGTCATCAAATAAATTTAGAATCTGAAAGTCAACTTCTGCCTTTGTAATTGACTTTAAAGAATAAATGCTTTATTTTTTTTTTTGAAGACAGAAAATAAATACAAAAGATCTGTTAATATTTCAGTTTGCAAAAAAAAAATAATAAAAGAAAATAAACAGCTTCAAGTAAATAAATTTCTATCAAAAACACACAACATAAAGGTTGCTAAGAGAGAGTTTAACCTGTTTTATGGAAGTCCATATAAAACTTCTGATAAGTTAAAAAAAATGCTAGCAAGACCAAATTTACCTCATAGTTAAGGAGATACATAACTAATTTTAGTCCATAACAATATAAAAATCAAGTTATATGTGAGTACAAACCTGTTTCAGTATATAGGTAACAAAAATGCATTCATAATTTACCATACTCTATGAATGTCATGGGTGTAATGGTTTCCTTTAAGCATTTGGCAAACATAGCTAATACGTATTCAAAAAAGTAATTTTCCAATCAGAGAACTACTTCTTGTAAGCACACATGGAAAGAACTGTCAGGAACGCAATGCTTTCTCTGCAGTTCTCTGCTATGTTCACGCAGTCAAGACAGAAGATTTAAATGCATAGGAAATTAACAGCTGGCATCAAATCCATGATTAGATATGGAAAGATCATCTTCTTGTGAAAGCAGACATTCAGTGTTACATAGCTGTAGTTGTTAGTTTTCTCTTTTGTGTCTTTAAGCAAAACCCCTTTAAAGTTTAAAGCGGATTTCTGCAAACTTCTTAAAACAAAATAAATCTGTAATGCAGAGATTCATATGATAGACAAAATTACCTATTTTTTATTTTTTAATCTGCATGTTCCTGTGCTCCTAATAAGTAAGGGAAGATAGACATAGCTGAACAGATAATAGTTTACCATGCCTCTAACTGTATTTCTCTCCTATTCGTGTAATTTTGGCTTGCTTCTTGTCTGTATGAGAACAGGTTGCCCAGAGAGGTAGTAGAATTTCCTTCTCTGGAGACTCCACAACCCACCCGGATGCCATCCTGCACAATGTGCTCTAGGTGGTCCTGCTCAGCAGGGGGTTGGACTGGATGATTTTCAGAGTTACCTTCCAACCTCAGAAATTCTGTGATTCTGTAAAGTGTGGATAGCTTCTGTTTTCACGTATATGACCAGATATGCTCAGACTTGGAGGAGAAAAAGAGATAATATACAACTATGTTCTATTTCTAATATCAATTCATTATAAATAAGTAATTATTGGTATATATGTAGAAGGTAGCTGATTAATGCTTCTTCAGTACTTTTGTCGGTATCCACACTGCTTAAATTTTGGAGAAAGATGCATTCAAATTTAGTTTTATTGCCATTGCCATGGCATTTTGAGCAAACAAAATGGCACAGAGAGAGTGTGTTCACATACCATTCTTTATGTATTCATCCGTCAAGAGGATTATTCAGGATTAATGTTCAGTTCAACTTTGCCTTTCATTCTTAAATGCACTTCAGATAAAGCATCTGCTAGTTATTTCATCAATATTTCGATAATGGAAGTTTTAAGAACTTCAGTAATGTAGACTGCTTTTTGGAAACATTATATTTTGAATGGCTCTTGAATGTGGAGGAATTTTTTATTTGTAGGTTTTAAGTGATATTTGTTCCAATGTAAAATTATCAATGATGACAACAGAATTTAGATATTATATATATTTGGGAAAAGGCGTATCTTTCTGTCTAAAAATTACAGCTATAAACCAGTAAGGTACCATAAACAATAACGCAGTTCTTGTTTCTTAAAGGACATGTTTATAATATGAGGGAAAATAATTGAGATAGATACATTTTTCTGTTTTTTGCTATAAACCACATATGAATTCATTGGCTAGAAACCAAAGAGAAAAATAAAGGGTTGTGATAAAATCATGTCTTAAGCACAGAAACACAAAAGTTAGAAATAGTACGTCTTTTTCCTTTCATTGGTTAGCTTTTTGAAAAGTGGATCAAAATAGTGTAGACATGCATTCTGCTGCCTTATGCAGATGAATTATCAAAATGCTATGTGCCAGTTTACTTAATTAGAGATCTAACAAATATTTCTAGAGACACATGCACAAGACAATCTTTAAAATCCTTTTTAGATAATTAAAGATTAAATAATTCAGTATTATGAATGCTATAATACTAAATAATACTAATAATATTTATAGAATCTCAAGTAAAATATTTAAAGTAATTACTTTTTTACAATGTTTTCATCAGTGTGATTTTATTTTGAAAGATTACAGGTGCACCAGATTAATTCCTTATTACCAGATACAGTGGTAACTAATCCTATAACTTCCTAAGTATTAAATACTGTGTATAATTGGATGATAAGGTTGTGGTTAACTCATTTGTAAAAATTTGCAAAGTAATAATTATAAAAAAATGCGAACATTTGATGTGTATATACTAATCAAGAATATGTATGAAATGTACCACACACTTTATATGATTTAGTGGATATTTGGCAGTATTTTAAATGAAAAATTGTGAAGCAGAACTTTGTGGAATTGTAAAAATTCTAGCCTTACACCTCTCTGGGTCTTAGTCTCCATTTAAACAATTTTGATTATACTAAAACTATTTTCTTTCACATATGTCACATTCTAAAAATGTTCAGTATTATATAATTGGAAATTACTTAAGAATACTGTATATTAACAGTTATGTTACTGTATGTTCCAAATATTTCTCAGTGCAGAAAAAAAAAAAAGCTCTGTTTAAGTTTTAATTAATTACACTGTTATCCCTTGTCATATTCTCACCATATACATGGAACACAGCTAAGTGTTGCAGCTGCGAGTCTGACTCTGTCATTCAGTTTCTATTGCTAACTTTAGAAGGTTATTCTTTAATTTGCACTGATGGCATAAAAAAGAGCAGCTCCAAGTCAATGGCAATGTCCAAAGAATTTTAGGAAACAAACCAAACTCTGCTGAAGACAGAGAATTTCATTAGGCTTTGTATAAAGAATAGAAGTTAAGAAAAAAAAGAGTTTCTTTCTTCTGTGTTGTCATATGTTATGTACAGGTGTTTTTGATTTTTGCCAAATGAACACTGCTTTTACCTAAGTGAGAAATGAGGCAGAGTTTAATTAGTTTCCTATTCATTAAAGCAGGTGAATGTTGAGTGCCATTTTAATAAGCACGAAAACCAGACAAAAATGATACTATTTTGAAGGAATTGGCTGATGCAGTTGCCAAGCCACTCTCCATCATATTTGGAATGTTGTGGCAATTAGGTGAAGTCCACAGTGACTGGAAAAAGGGAAACATCACTCCCATTTTTAAGAAGGGTAGAAAGGAGGACCCGGGGAGCTATAGACCAGTGAACCTCACCTCTGTGCCTGGGAAGTTTGTGAAGCAGATCCTCCTGGAAACAATGTCAAGGTACATGCAGGTGGAAATGATCCAAGACAGCCAGTATGGCTTCACCAAGAGCAAATCATGCCTGACCACTCTGGTGGCCTTCTATGATGGAGTAACTGCATCAGTTGACAAGGGAAGGCCAAATAATGTTATCTACCTGGATGTCATCTAAGCTGATCAGAGGGCTGGAGCACTTCTCTTATGAAGAAAGGCTGAGAGAGATGGGGATGTTCAGCCTGACAAAGAGAAATCTCCGTGGAGGTTTCATTGCAGACTTGCTATACTTAAAGGGATCTTATAAAAAATGATGGAGAACAACTTTTTACTTGGGCAGATAGGACAAGAGGGAATGATTTTAAATTAAAAGAGTGGAGATTTAGATTAGATGTTAGGAGGAAATTCTTCATTCAGAGGGTGCCTGGATGAACACCCTGGAGGTGTTCAAGGCCAGGTTAGGTCAGGCCCTGGGCAACCCAATCTAGTTGGCGGCATTCCTGTGAATGGCTGGAATATGAATATCAATACTAAACAGTATATAGTTTGTTAGGAAATAAGTTAAGCTTTTAGGCTGGTGTTTTATGAGGTGTTTCCATCCTTTCCAACTCATGAGTCCACGTGTGAAAAAGTGAACTAGAAAATGTAAGTTGTTAAAAGATATCACAGAATCACAGAATCACAGAATTTCTAGGTTGGAAGAGACCTAGAAAGAGATCATCGAGTCCAACCTCTCACCTAACACTAACAAGTCCTCCACTAAATCATATCACTAAGCTCTACATCTAAACGTCTTATAAAGACCTCAAATATATATAGAAACGTATATAGCATGTGTCTATAAAAGAAGTGATTAATTATTTATATAAATCTATCCATCTCCACACGTGGATCCTAAAAGACAAAATATGATTAAGTACCAAGTCACTGATAAAATTAAGTTTTTGTTGTTGTTATTTTGTTTGTTTGTTTGTTTGTTTATTTTCTTGGAGCACCTACAAAATAGGATATCCCAATGCAAAGAATATTCTGAGCATGTGAACTATAATTCTAAGCTACAGCCACTGCGTAAAAAATTAAGGAACAAAGATCTTCAGGATACATCCATATTTCCTACTAGCACTCTCTCTGTTTTGTCATTATACAGCTTCAACCACTCGATATCTATGCAGATACTGATCTCAGGAAAAGAGCACTGTGAATAGTGCAGTTGTTAACTGACATAAGGAGGGGTGAAGTGGATGTCATTTCTGTACTTTATCTCATGGCATCTTATGAGATTCACAGTGGCTTACTACAGATATTAGGAAGGGTAGGAAAAAATTAGATTGCTTCTAAGTACTAGAAGTAGATATTTGGTTCCACTATAGTATAAAAAAATGTTGAAATAAATTAATTTGTGAATTTCATGCTGACTGATATTACTGCATGTAATAAAGTAAAATATTTTAATCACATCCTGTAATGATGTAGACTATTAAATACAAATATTAACATCTTCCTAACAATGAAAACTAAAGTAATGTACAAATGTATGTAAGATTTTGATCACAGAGACTATTAAGTTTGTTTACAATTTTTTTCTTAAGGATTATAAGTGCTCTATGATTATTTAGTTTTAAGGCACTCTCAAATGCCAGGCATGGATTTACTCACGAAAGTTTTAATTTCTAAAAGGTTTAAGAATTGTGAGTGGAATATTTTTGAAGAAGATACATATTTTTGATGCCTGAAAAAAGTGCACTTGGGAAGCTCAAACACAGATCCTATCCTATCATCTATGGCTCTATGGGGAATTCTTCATCAAAATCCATTAAATGTTAGATATGAATCTAACCCTTAATTTGAGTTCTATAGCTCATGATACTATTTGCTGAAAGTATATTACCAGTATAATTGATAGAATTAAGTTTTAGCAGCAAATTTTCATTATTTGGGAAATTAGCATATTTAAGACCAAAGTCTGGCTCATGTTATCCTAATGGTGATCTTATTTAAATGATGAAATTTTGTTTATTTAAATCAAGTTATGAACATTTTTAACCAAATATATGGTATGCACGTATCATGGGACTTGTGCTCTGATAGCACTTTCAATAGATTTGCAAAAATAAAAAATTAATATCTTCACCACACACTAATCCAAAAATATAGAAGGATCCTGTAATCTCAGAATAGATTTGAAATACCATGTAAACTTGAAAGTTTTTTTTTTCTCAAAAAATATCACACAAATGTAAATAAATACATTTATTTAGTTCATATAAATTTACATGGTTCTATTAATTTCAGTGAAGCAATACAACATTAAATTAGATGTGGCCTTAAAATACAAACAAATCCCAACAGTCACATACAGTAATTGTGCTAGTTTAAAAGAGCATGAAATACTGTGATTTGTAGATAATGATACAGAGTTCTCATAAATGACAAATATACAGGGAGATGGGATTTTTCCCGGATGCATCATTTTAGTTTTCACATGCATCTTTTAAAAGTTCTGGTGCCACCAGTATTTATCTGGCTCAAATCTCTGGTTACATTATTTTGCTAATTGCAGAGCTGCCTTCAGCTGAACACAAATATTATCCTGTGCCAGTATGTTCATGCTGGCAGAAACCTTGCATGTTAAGGAGCCAGAAATATAGAAAGGTCCTAGACTGTTACTTTTTTTTAGAGTCATTCATGAAAATTCTCTCTAATAAGGGAACGATATAACATGCTGCAGGTAGATTATGCCTGTATTTACTTCTTTTTTTACTCCATACTTGAACTGTCTTCACCGTAGTAAATACAATAGCTTGTAATTTATGCAACTGTGAAATTAATTAAAAAAAATCAAGCCCTGAGTAAACACACAGAATAGTGTGCAATGTTTCAAAAATGCTGATCAAACATCATAGATTTATTGTCATAGACAAAATGTGCTGAATATTGACAGACTTTATGAAGCACGGCAGTAGTTTTATCTGTGTATGTAAAGGTATATTTAAAATACATTACTGTATGATTAAAAATGGTTCAATACATTTTGATAATGGAAACTGTAGGTTAGTAGGCATGCTCTTTAAGAGCAAAAAAAGACACCTTTCTATGGCTTTAGCAGGACCTGGAAACAAATCTTAATACATGCAGCAGGTATACAGTGTTTTTAAGGAAATTTTGAGAAAGAAACTGAATTATAAGTGAGATAGTGCACTTGGATAGTTGGAATGAAAGGTTTGTCCACTGGGGAAGGTTACCACTAGTTATGCTTTAAGTCCAGTTGACTAATCAAAAATTTTGAGGCTGGAAAACTAAGCAGTAACTGGAATGGTAAAGTGTTCTGTGGCACATTGAAACTACGGAGTAGTAAATGGTAGAATCATAGAAACATGGGGTGGTTTGGGCTTGGAATCATCTAATTCCAAACCTTTGCCATGGGCAGGGACTGTTCAGGATGGTTGAAATTGTTCACTGATGATCTGACCTGGGAAAAAAAAAGCAAAACACCACACCACAAATTATAACATTTTGCTGATTTTCTGATTTAGAATGTATTGTTTCTCTGATATTTTAATAGCCTAATTGACAGAGGTCTGTTTTTTGTTTATCTTAGTATCCAACCTTGAGTATTCTCTAAAAGAAAACAAACAAACAAACAAAAAACACTAACACAAACACACACACACACAAAACAACCTCCAAGCTTTTAAGCATGCTTAACCTAAGACGTGTAGCTGAGAAAAGCTATAGATGTACTTTATCAAATTTTAGCCATTACAGATAATTTGGTGTTACAAACTACCATAGAAGAATATTTCTGACCCAGAAATCTAGGAGAAGAGATTTAAATGAGGGCTGTTATACACCATGATACATAGAAAGCGAGGAGCCAAATTTATGCATTTCAATCATTTCTCCTCTGAAATCAAACCTGGGAATGCAAAAATGGCAATAGAAATGGAAGTAAAAGCAATACTACTGAGCATGAAATTAATCAAGGCTGGCAAGCTTGTCAATTTTATAGCACACCTTCCGGAAGCATTTACAATGCTAATACATTTACGTAGAGAGAGACTTGTGATTTTAAAAGCTGCTGTGTCACACTTCACTTTCACCAGAATGCAGCAATCCCTTGCCAATATAGACATATTGCTCAGCATAATGTGAAATTGCAAATCAGCTGGACACATCCACATGTAGTCAAGCAGAAAGGCTGTTTGTTAATCAATATGCTGAGCAGCTATTAAGAAGAGAATGCTATATGACACAGGAAAAAGCTGGAAATTGATCTTCCTGATAAACAAGCTTTTCACAAGTGAATATGTGAAAAGCAGTGTTGGAATCTACATGTGTCTTTTTTTTCTCTCTTTCTGTTTTTGTTGTTGTTGTTTTTAAAGAATGCAATAAATGCCATTGAATGCAATAAAATTAAACACTTAACCTCTTTGCTGCATACTACCACTGTTCCAAAGTGTGATCAAACAAGAGATGCTCTATAAAACAGAAAAGCTTGACAATGTAAAGCTATGCAGCACAATCAAAAAGTAAGAGCACCATCACCTGTCATTATAGTCTTCGGCCCATTTTTTTATACTTATACTTTTTATACTTAAAAGTTCCCAAATATACTTCCCTCAGCAGCATAGAAAATAAATAATGCATCCAAAGCCTCTCATCTTAGTATTTGATTTTTATCTTTAGCATTTGATTTGAATTTTATTTGTGTACCTTCAAGGAATGATATGCTGGTAGAGTTGTGTTGTAATGACTTGAACAGAAATAATGTCTTTTGTCTATCTGTCTTTGCTGTATATAAATCCAGAATAAGGTCAATATCACTTTATAGAAGATGAACTTTACTTCCTTTACGTTATATTTCCTTTTCTTCAGGAAAATGTCTCAATTTCTGTTGTTAAGAGTGAAGTACACCAATTTTTAATTCTCATTTCCTCGTGAAAAAGTTGAAGTGGGAGTGATTCAGGATTCCCAAACTGTACAAACTTGAACAGATAAAAGAAATGTCATAAATTCCATTTACCAATTCTATTTGGTGTATGTGTACTTAAATGATAGAAGAAAGGGGAAAAAAATTCTACTTGTTTGGAAAATGCTTCTAGCTAATTAGATTGCAGAGCAGCCATGCCAAACAGTTAAACACTTGTACATTTTAATGCAGCATTTGCAGAATACTTATTTCTTTTGGTGCGGTTTCATTGAGCAGAAAAGGGTTAGGTATTTTTGTTAGCTTGTTAGGTATTTTTTAACAAGGCATTTTTTCATTAATAAGGTCAGTGGGTCAGCGGATTAAATTGAAGTGACTGTGAAAGTTGTATCATAAAATTCAAGAAATCTTCCTGTTTGGAAGAAGATGGGCTACATTGTGGGCTTAATTGTGCAGACAACAATAATTGTGGAGATTTATGTTACATTATTTATTTCTTTTTCTCTTATTTCGTACAATGTAATAATTCTAAAAAGCCTGTATGAACCTTCACAGTATGAGCTACTATATATTTCTATAGACATTTATGAGCTCTGATAACCTCTAACATCCACCAGCAAGTAGATATTTTCTCCAGATTTCACAGTATTTCCTTTATATTTACAGCTCTCTATCTCTGTTGATTTTTTTTTTTTTTAATTCTGTGCCGAGTTTCTCAAACACCACTGAATCTTTCTTAGTACAGGAAATAACTGCACGATTCCCTTCTGTGTAATGCATCTCAATACAAAGCTGTAAACTATATGCGCACTGCATAAAATTGTTTGTCTTTCATATTTTTTCCAATAACAGGTTTAACTTTCCCTTATCATATACTATAAGAAGCCATTTCCATTTCTGTCAGTGGTGCTAGATTAGATACTAATCCAGTATGAAAACTATGGTCATAGAAAAATGTCTTTTGAATTCAGTGATCTTTGAATTAGATTACTTATGTCTTGATATTTTTGTTAAATAATACTTTGAGTTTATTTGCTGATACCTTTTTCAGTTATCTTTATTTGCCTTAGTAATTACAATAAGTTGTAATTATTTTGGGGTTTATTTAATACCAGTGGTGTAAAGGGGTTATCTGAATCCTGTGCAATTTCTGCATAACCAGACATAAAGATTATGTTGGAATTAAATTAAGTTTCTGCAAAGACATCGAGAGTGCAAAATTCATTTATAAGTTTGCACAGATGAAACCAGAGGCACAGTCTGCATTATAGCGGTGTGCCATTGCTAATAATTAATAGAAAGAGAAAAATTGATTGACTACAATTCTTGAGATTGTAGTCTGTGTACTGCCAGGCAGGCAATTATAAAGGTACCCTCCTTCTTATGAACAAAACAGAACTAAAACAATACTCAATGTAACAGTATCATCATCACGTCATTCTGCAATATATGAAAAATTGCTTAGGGTGAACACAAGATTTTAGTTCTTTCTAAATGTGTGACTCCAGGTGAATTTTAAAATAAGATAAATCAGGAGAATGTAGGTAAACCAGCCTTGCTTCCAGGTTTTGATGTATATGTTTAATTAGCCATCAAACTGCTAAACAATCTTACTGCAGTTTGTGCAGGTTCTTTATTCATAGGACTGTGAACAGGAGAAAAAATGAACTGCTATTTTTATCATCAGACAAATGAAATTAATGACAGGATTGATAAAGTTACAGTAGGCAGTAGATAATGCTATGTTATATTTTAAAATAATTATTAATGTTACAAAATCATATTAAAGTTATACTTCTAAGATTAAGGACAAAAACGTTATGAAAAGATGAGTAAGTTTTCTTTTCTTTATGATTCCTGAGATGCTTATGGTAGCTTGTATATATTAAACTGTTTGAAGAAGAGAGGCTTTATAGAAACATAGATAGATACATATTTATAGGAACACTGTTCAGTGTGAGCTTTGTAAGAAATTCAATACTGTATGGTATTTCTTTCACGTGTGTGACTGGTATAAAATACAATCGTATTAATTTAGTTTTTCTGTTTGTTCCTGGAGTGTTATCTAGAACTGTAACTAAATTTGGGGCTTGTTGAATTGAAGCAGAAATGAAACTTGTGAGCTTTGTGAAGAACTTCAGGTTTTAACACTTGAAAATAAAGATGTTGAAAGGAACCAGCAGTACAGCTTTATAAGATATGCAATGCCTCTGATACTCAGCAGGTTTTATGGCTGTGAAAAACAGTTTCATACAAACAATGATTATCTAAGACTAGTTTTTCATACCAGCCTCCTCTCTGAGTTATATGCCACCTAAATTCAATGATTTAAGAGGCACAGAAAAAGCAAGACCTTCAAACCTGTTATCGATACCTCTTCATTCTCTTGACATAGCTGCTTCTTTCCTTCTTCCCCAGTATGATCATATTCTGTAGATCTTTTTGACGGTCATTGTGCGTATTTCAAAGTTATTAAAAAAAAAAAAAAAGATTTTTATTTCTCAGCATGTTTTCCCATGGTGCTAAAGATTCTATAAAAACGTTTCCCTTGTATTTTTTTTAATGTTGTTGAACAAACCCATAAATAGATAGCTAGATAGGTAGATAGATAAATAGATAGATTAATAAACAGTCTTCAAGTTCACTTTTAAAATTCTAAAAGTGTTTTCTATCATCAAAATTATGTATTTATTCGATGGGGGCAAATACTTTAAGGAACAAACACAGGGGCAACAAAATGTAAAATACAAATTTTTACACATTATTCTGATTATGTGGAAGTTTTGTATCAACCTGTATACTTTCTAATTTGGTTTAACAATCTATTATATCATTCAAATGCATAATTAAAATTAACCTGCAGTTCATGTTAACACAAAATAAATCAGTTAGAAATCTAATGAGAAAATATTTGGATCTATAGATTTTCCTTGTTTTCTTCTAGTCATAGGTAAATGAAATTATGTTTTACATCTTAGTATCTTCATTTGTAAGGTGGGCCTGATATGGATTGGTTTTAGTTACTGCTCCTAAAATATGTTCATGCCCCCTAATAATGCTATACAAGAATTGTTTGCACATGGAAAATATTACAGACCTTGATGTTAAGCTGGAAAAGACAATAAAACAATTACTCTCCTTAAAAGTTGCAAAACTTTGCAACTTTTTTTTTTGCAACTAAAAGTTGCAAAAACAGCAACGTTTCCCTGCAAACATTTGAAACTTCATCTTTGATCTGAAAAAAGGAAATTGTCCTTTGTACTTTCTGTAAAAGACTTGTTTTTATTTTGCAGAAGCTGTGTCTCAAGCTAAAGGCCAGAAACCTTATTTATTTGCCTACTATTTTTGATCAGAAACTATACATACGTTGAAAAGAGCAAACTAAAAGCTTCCAATAATACTTTTGAGATGTTTGCTAAAGAAACCTTTGACATTTTACTTAAGCTAAAAAAGTGAAAGACATATAATCTTTGTAGTTTAGAGAGCAAATGGTTGAAAGATAGTATTAGTAACAAAAAGTATTTTCCTGTTCATAATGCTGCCAGTGTGGATGCAGGACAAACGAAAAGCTAGGGAATTCAAGCAGAGTAAGAAACAATACATGACTTGAAATTTAGATAATCCAAGGCTGAGTACATAGACTGGTTTTGGAAGAAAATGGAACTGGCTCAAACTATAAAGTCTGGTGTCTATCAGATAGATAGACAACATTCTAATTCTGATGTGTCTATTTAACATTTTAAGAGAAAAGAATAGTCCTATAAGCAAGCAGCTTTCTGTTAAGAGATGTAGATGATGGTGAAAAAAAGCTTCCATTTCCCCTCACCACAGTGTTGAACATTTCATCCCCAAAGAAGAGTTTCAGGCTTTTTTTTTTTTTTTTTTTTTCCCTTCATGATGCTTGTAAAAACAATAATACACTTGCAATAAGGCTGGAGAATTACTACATTTTTTTCTGTCTCCTCCAATGATAACATTTTTGGGGGGATGAACATCAGTGCAAACATCATCAGAAATGTGGCCTATAGATGTTTTGTCTGTTACTCTGCAGCCTATTCCTCCAGTTTTTGATGCTCTGTAGAAATATAGACATTCTAGATGAATTCCTAAATAAACTTCAGATATGTAAAGTAGCTATGACCTTAGCTAACAGGGTAATTGCCATACACAGAAATATACAGAATATGTATTTAAACTATTTTGCGATGCAGTGTCAAATGAATAACATAAAACAACACTTTTTAAAGTGGAACAGAATAGAAAAATATGCACAGCATTAAATGATATAGGACCATATAGCTCCATTCACTTGTAGAGGAACTGAACTGGTATCAAAGTTTCCATGATGTCATACATAACTGATAAATGGCCAGTAGCATTGAATTTGTAAGGAGAAATAACATGATAATAACTGAAGACACTCTAAGAGGTAAAGGTAGTAAACAAAACACTTTTTCAAAATGTGTAACTTTCAAAATACATCTTTGGTGATTTATTTTATTTTATTTTATTTTATTTTATTTTATTTTATTTTATTTTATTTTGCCAAATTGTACCAAACTTAATGGATTAAAAGAGTAAAGGAAAGAAAAACAGGGTTTCTGAGAAGAACAACACAAATTTGGCAACTAATAAGCCTGATTCTGCTGAGCAACTAAAATATGTATTTTCTTGTTATTTGAAGAAGAAACAGAAGGCATCATCTCAGAGACAGATACACTTTCCTGTGGGAAAGAAAAATGTCAAAAGACTTTGCTGATATGCTGGAAAAGACAATAAAGCAGTTACTCTATTTGAAAGTTGCAACGCATTAGACCCAGGTGAATTTCATACCACAGTGCTGAAGGAAATAGCAAGAAAAACAGTTAAAATATCAGATACATGTTTTGATGATTTCAAAACTCATAAGAACAAGGTATCTTATAAAGGCTATCAACTTAACTATGTGACATTACATATAGCAAAACATTAATATCAAAGAAAGCAAATAATTACAGTTTAAGGAGCAACGTATTATTTTTTTTCTCTAGTAACAACAGCTAGCTGACTTGCTGCTCCCTACTGTCCCAAACTATAAGATTGATTTCCAAAAATCAAAAAGCTCAATTTTAACATTTTTTCTTCTGATAGCTTTTGCCGTATAATGTATGCCTTTCAGTAAAAGATTCAGCACACCACAAAACTTTATTAAAAGTTTAGCAGATGTCTAATGCTTATTGAAAGCAATATAAAACTTAAAAATCTAAACACCTTAACTGTGTGGTTTCACATGCTCTAGCAAAATACCAATTTCTACATTCTTGCAAGCCTGCTTCAGAAATTGCATTATGAGCTAAGTACCAAGATCACCAGAAAATCTTGTCCTCTTAGACGTTAAACCAAACTTCTGGCAATGTAAGTAAATCTCTGCCTGTAGATGATGAAATCCTTTTGGATGAACTGATTGCTAGAATCAAATTTTTTTATTCAAAAATCATGAAGCAATCTATGATATTTTAGAATTACACTGAGACATAAATATTGTCAGTAATGAACATCCAGAGAAAAACTTTTAATATCCACATCTCCATTTGTGAACTAAATAATTATTTCATATGTAATACATACATAAACTCCTGTAGCTGCTATGTGCCAAAACAATGATGCTTTTTGAAGTACAATCTACAGAAAAACTATGAACACTTTAGTATAAAGATTAGATTATGAAAAAAATAATATTTTTAGCAAACTTAGTTTACTGTGAATGTTGACAAGCAATTGATTTGCCTGTTCTTTGAACTTCTATTTTTCCATGTAAAGTTAGACAAATGTTTTTATAGGACAAAAGAAAGAACTAAAATATGAATATGAAAGGTAAATGAGTGAATAAGTCACGTGTAATCTTATAAAAACACTCTTTTTTAGATGAATTATAGAAATCTTTAGAAAAAAGTAAAATTTAGAATGCACTACCTACATGTTATTTATTTTTTTCATGCTTCTGGATCAACCAAAAAATATGGTATAATTACTTAGTACATAATTATCCTTACTGCATATAATAAAGCATGTATTGTCTATACAGAAATCAGCATACTTTTCAATGCAAGCAAAATTTTTCAGATGGGTAAGCTGCCTGTGTTACTAACTTTATTAGAGATATTTCTTGATGTCAATACATGTGGTAAATGCATGGTCTTAACTTTTTGGAATTACGAATCATGTCTCATAGTCTTCCATCTAACACATCTGTTGTGAGTTTATCGCAGCCAGCACTAAACAGCACTAAACACCCTTGCAGCTGTTCACTCACTCACCCTCAGAAGGATGGGGATAGTGTAGGAAGAGAAAAAGTGAAAAAACTCATGGGTCAAGATAAACAAGTTTAATAAGTGGAGGAAAGAGGGGAAAAAATAATAATAATTAAAAAAAAAAAAAAAGTGATGCAAAGGCAATCACTTACCACCTCTCAAAGGCAGATTGATAAGTCTCCAAGTTACATTTGAGACATAGCCTCCCAGTTTTATTTCTGAGCATGATGTTATATGGAGTATCCCTTTGGCCAGTTCAGGTCAGCAGTCCTGACTGGTATGCTCCTTCTTTGGTATCCTCCTTCTTGCCTATCCCCAGCCTGCATGCTATGGGGGCAGAGTAAGAAAAAGAAAGCTTTGGCACAGTTCAAGCACTGCTCAACCAGAGACAAAACATTGTTGTGTTACCAACACACTTCTAGTCATGAATCCAAAACACAGCACCATATGGGCTATTATGAAAAAAGTTAATTCCATCCCAGTCAGACTCAGCATACCACTACCGTATTTATTGGTAGGTCATGTACACAAGTACTTTCGCTGGCAACCAATTCATTGCACAGTGTAAAATGCAATACATTTTTACTGCCACAAATTAAAGTTTATCAATGCAAATTCAAAAGGCTCTGGTCAAATAGCAAAATAAACCATCTCATTATTGGCACTTCATCCTTAGCTTCCTTATGTGCTGTAGGACTATCTTGAACAGGCATTTTAAGCATTTAATACAAAAATAGTATATTCTTTACATTAATCTTATTCAAGACCTTGCTGTCCTTGTTGTAATACAAGAATTGGCACAATCTGATGAACTGCAGCTTGATACTTAGGAGATTACTGGACAGAAACAATCTTACCTCTCAAAGGATGTTTCCTTTGAGAACCTGTTTAAAGGTTGATGTTGTTTTAGAAGGCTGGAAGAGTGGGAACATAGTGCCAGATGTTAAAATGGCAAGAAAGAAAAGCCAAGTCTAGCTTGTCAGCTTAGATTTAATTCCTGGAAGATTTTGGAGCATATATTCAAGCAAATGATTTGTTAGCAGCTGCAAAATAAGGAAGCAATGAGCAATAACAGACATGTATTTGCCAACAAATTGCATTAAACCAATTCTACAACAATTTTTACAGACTGGCAAGAAGCAGTACGTCATGCATTCTGAAAAATGTTTCAGCACTAACATGATATTCTCTTATGCAACTAGGAAATCTTGGGTTAGATTAAATTTCTAAATTGCTACTAAAATACATGCAAAGTTGGCTGGATAGCTGTGCGAGCTGTCAGTAATTCTTAGTAAAGTGAAAGGACAAGCCAACCACAGGTGTCTTTTCTGGAATCCTGGAAGAATCAGTTCTTTTTTTTTTTTTTTTTTTAATCAGCCTGGATGGTAGAGCAGAGACCAATTTTACTAAATCTGCTGTAACACAGAAGGAAAAAACAGCATACTCAAGAACAAGTTTTGAATTCAAAATCAGCTTGACAAATTAGAGAAAAGGACCAAAAGACTGGCTGAAATTCTGTGGCAACAAGAGAAAGGAGCTAGGCATGGGAATGAAACACACTATAACATGCAAAAACACATTATAGAGAAAAACTGATGAAATACTGTTTATTTGGAAAAGAATCTTGGAATCTGCCTGTACCACATTCTGAACAGGGAACAGCAAAGCCATTAAGTTTTCCATCTAAGAAGATGAACAAGAACAAGAACAAGAACGAGAACAAGGACAAGAACAAGAAGAATTAGAGTTGCATACCTTACAGGAAAAGTGACTAACGGAGGACCTGATACCAAAGATCAAGTTTGTAAAGAGGTGGTGTAAGAAGCAAAGAAATTATCTGATCTTTTATACCCATGGTGCATAGGAGAAAAAATAATGTTGTTTAATTGCAGCAATTAAGAGTCAGGAAGAACTTTCTAATGCTAAGAATAGTGAAAAACTGATCTGGTGGGAGTGGGGTGTGGAAGATAGATAAATGATAGATAAAGATAAGATAGATAAACCATGTCTCTGGAATGACAGAGACAGAAAATCTTTCTGGATAGTTCTGTTTTTTTTTTTTTTTTTTTTTTTTTTTTCCTCATGATTTTAGGATTTCCTTCTCTTCATAATGACATTAATAATTACACTTAAGCATTCTGGGAACAGAGTAAAAGATCCTGCTTAACATCTGGTTGATGGCTACAGAATGTTGTCGTCCAATACAGTAAATGCCAAAGATCAAATCTACTAGTAGTTGTAATAATTTGTACCTGATCCTTTGAACTTTAATATAAAATGTTAGCCTTCCAATTAGAAATAGTGTTTGTTGTTGTTATTCTTGTTTTTCTCATTCTCAATAGTTGGAATGTGGGAAAATTCTACTTGTTTCTACTTGGGTGAACAGCAGTGGTTGAGGGCTTCTACCTGAATGTGTTACTAGAAGGAAGGAGGGAAGGAAGGAAGGAAGGAAGGAAGGAAGGAAGGAAGGAAGGAAGGAAGGAAGGAAGGAAGGAAGGAAGGAAGGAAGGAAGGAAGGAAGGAAGGAAGGAAGGAAGGAAGGAAGGAAGGAAGGAAGGGTGGGTGGGTGGGTGGGTGGGTGGGTGGGTGAGTGGTTGGTAGTTAAAGAGAAGCAGCTATGGTGCTGCTTTTCTGTAATGTTTAGAAAACAATAGGAAAAAAAAAACCTGAAAAAGAACCACCACCAACAACAACACAAACCATATTTCAGTTTACTTGGTTTGAACATTACAGGACCATTGTTAGCCTGGGAAATGGCAGAATGAAATCTGAAACAGCATAGAACTTTTTTGAACCTTTGTTGCTTCTCCCGTCTCCCCTCTTTAGATCCTATAGTGAGATAAAGATGCAGCCTGTTTTTTAGATCCTATCATGAGACAAAGAACTAGATGAAAAGGTCTATGCGAATTGTTTGTGTTTACGTCTTTCATGGAGTGGCTTGATGCTATGGTACATGATGTTATTGCAATTAATAATATGTGGTGATGTTGTTGTTCTGGTTGCTTTTTGAAGACCCTGTAGTTTGGACCCAACTGAACTGAATATTTCTCTTCCTTATTTCTCTCCTGAGAAAATTTCTCTTCATATATAACAACATTTCTTCTCTATTACGCTTGATAAGAAGAGATTTTTTAACTTTCCTCTTGGTGGAAAAAAAAAAGTAAGTCTTATTTATTTTCTTATGTTTGCCATTTTGTCCTTCATATTAAATCTACAATTCTTTCTACAGGAGACAGAAAGACAAATCGTAAAGGGGAAAGTCTGCAAATAAATTAAATTGGCACATGGAGGCATTTCCTAAAAATAAGTACATTTATCTAGAGTGCGGGAAGATACCGATCTGTTTCTTTCTTCTTTCTGTCCTGCTCATTGACAGCAGCAGAGTTGCTTTTTGGTATGATAAAATAAATAAATAAATAAATAAATAAAAATTGTCTAAATACAATGAAGAACAGCCAGAATTCTTAGAAGATGTAAGCATAAGATAGTAAATTACTTCCATGGACACTTACCCTCCTTAGTTGCCTAACTGAGTAAAACAAGGAGTTCACAAATTCTCAGCACATTCAGCACTGCATATTCTTTTCTACTCAACAACAACAACAAACAAACAAACAAACAAAAATATTTAGAATTAATTCCACTATCTGAAAGATCACAACAATTTTCACAGGTGTTATGGTTTAGAGAAGCAGCATTATATCCAATTTAAATATTTCTGTTACAACACTATATGGCTCATATGATGCCTACATAGTCTGTCATAAACAATGAAGTCACCTACCTTTAGACATAATATTGTATGTCTAGGCCTATCCAAGTGTTCTATATTTGGCTTTATTCTTCAGTTTTCCTGAATCAAATTAAAATTCCACTATAGAGTTTTCCTCATCTCAGGAAAGTGGAAGAAGTTGTAGAGACACACATTCACTTGAACTGAATGACCCTCATATCAATCATAAGCACCATTTGGGCTTGCATGGAAACATCAACTACTGAATTTTCTTTCTGCTTCATGGAGGCATTTGTTTGTGTAAGCCACCAAGGTCTTTCTATGAAAGATGCTATAGAATCATAAAAAGGTTTTATTGCTTTACAAAGTGTGGATACTTCATCAGTGAACTAAAAAGATTTCTACCTGCAAAGATGTGAACTCAGTGCTCTGAGGCTGAGTACATAGAATCACCTGAAAAGGGAGAATCATTTCCAGTGATTAACCTGAAAAAAAGAAAAGAAAAAGTATTGTAAGCAGAATGAACAAAACTTAGCCCTGGGAAGAACATACTTAAGTGTTTTTGTTTTTGTTTTCCACAGAACAAAGTAGTTAGTTCACCTGTAAAAGGTGATTGGCAACAAAATAAAATGCTTTGTTTTAATACTCTTCGCATTATTTACTAGGACTCTATACTAGGACTCCACATTAGAGTCATGGTGTAGGTGTGGCTCACTGTAGCAATCAAGACCCATATCTTTCTTTGATATTTCTTTACTTGTGAATCACCGTTTCCATCTTTTCCATAACATCGTAGCTCTGCAATTCTTTTCTTTCTTTTTTTTTTTTTTTTTTTTTTTTTTTTTTGTGAGGGGTGACTCTAATGTCTCCAATGGATGAAAATGCTTTCTCAAGAATCTTTTTTCAAGGTACTGTGTAACCTCTGCATGCTTTTTTTTCTTTTTTTTTTTTTTTTTTTTTTGGGTGCGTGTGTGTGTGTGTCTTCATATATACGAATTTTAGAATATGACTGTGCTAGAGTATCAGAGTCTATGAAAGGATATTTTGCATCCCTGTAGCCACAGGAAAGTAGCAGCATGCAATGTAATTATGTATTATATGTAAGATCACATTCACGTTATGTCTTCTAGAGAGGGTCCTGATCAGCAAGGTAACATGTTTTATTTTAATATACAGTTCATCTATTTCAGTGTTCAGTTTCTTTAAAATATTTTTCAAACATCTATTAAATTAGCTATGTAATATTTTGTTCAGAAAAGGAACATATACAAATAACTGTATTTGTTGATGTTGCACTGGAAATGTGGGCATATGGATTTGCTAATTTTTTAGTGAAAAGTGTGCTTGCCTAAGCTACTGATCTTGTGTGGTCTTGATTCCCATGAACATCTCTCAAGGTCAGAGGGAGATGCTGATAAAGACTGAGGTCAATAGTACATACTTAATGCTATACTTCCCATGGCAGAGCAACCTGACAAAAATATATTGTCTTGGAATCATTTTGTCTAAAAGTATTATTGTTGTCATGACTGTCTATAAGTTAATTCTGTGCTTTCCAAGTCACCCAAGTGCTTTTTTTAACAATTGCATAACAATTGCATGCGAGTTATTACTCTGCAATGGGTCTAATTTTTATCCCTGGATATCAAGCTCAACTAGTGAAACCCTCACTGGTAAACTGATCTCCAGCTTTCCCTTATAGCTATCAATCATTCTCCATGAATTGTGCTAGAAATACAATCCAAAAAGATTTTAGCTGGTACAGATAGTCACAACCATGTTTATGGTTTGTACAGAATATATTTTCGAAGGAAAAAAAAAAAAAAGGCAATTATACGGTTATTTTACCCGGGTCTTGAATTGCAACTCATTTCTGAAGAGATCTGTCAAAAAAAGCCAACAAACAACCCACCTTGAAACAACTTTTTTCACTTGACCATGAAACATACTCAAAACATACTCAAAGAGATATACAGGAATATGTCTGAAACAAAAGTATTTTTTCCTTTAAAAGGCTCCAGTAAATAGTTCAAAAAAAATAAATTAAAGAAATTTAAAGAATAAAGAAAAAAAAGTCTCAGATGCTTTATAATGGTTCATAAAATATTTTTGGATGGAATGACTCCTGGAAAAGTAGCCAGGGTCACTGAGACCCATGACATTGTGCTGAGTAAGTTACACTAATTCTTAGACACTCCGTTTTCCCAAAGAAATTGCTATTCTTCTTTTCCCCTTCTTTTTTTTTTTTTTCCCATTCTTATCCTTCTTCTAATCCTTCTTCTCCTTGCTCTTCTTCTCTTTCTTTTTGTTCTTCTTCCTGTTTTCCTTTTCTTTCATTTGCACTTAGTTCTTAGATTTGCTAAGGAAATTGCCAAAATCCAGGAGGAAATGCACAATTTACATAATTGAAGGGAGTAACTGATACCAAAATATATGTCACTGTTGCACAAGAGGGAGATTAAGCTCTCTATGTAAACTTTAAACTTTAGGCCCCAATCCTGTAATCTCTGAATTCAGTTGCAAAATTCCAGTTCCTTAAATTCCCAGTGGCACTGTTACTTCATTTCAGAGAGTACAGATCATGTTATTCCTACATGGTGAACTTCAGTTTTCCTTTGTACGTATTAGTTTTCTTCCAACATGTGTAAACCCTATTCTTTAATTTCTTTGAAAATTTATTTTTTTCTGCTTTTAGTTTCAGGAGAAATCAGGACTTAGAAAGCATGTGCTGTTTCTACCCAAATCGAGTGTGTACTCCACTCTCCACTCTTGCCGTTTGACTTATGTTCTTACTGTTGATGACTGTAGGTATTTTTTACAATATTTCAACAAATTAGAAAAAATAGCCAGACCTGAAGGATACCTTTTTTTTTTTTTTTTTTTTCTAAATGCTTTTCTCCTTTTTTTATGCTCCAAAGTGTTTGTAATTGAATGATCCAATTTTAAGACAGCAATTCCAGTTTCAAATATATGTATAAGAGTTTAAACCAAAGATTTGAACTTATATTAAGAGACTTAAAACCAGTCTCCATATATTTGAAGTAACTCTCTTGTCTCAGTAGAATTTTACATAACCATATCTTTCCTCTGAATCTTAGTTTTCCCATTTCATGCTCAGTTCAATCAATTTGGATGAAAAATTTATATGACCTATGTTAATAACTTCACTACTGTAAGTCATATCTAAATACACAGGTATGTAGGCATTCACAAATAGAACATATGAAGGTGATTTCCCTGTGATTTCCCAAGATTTTCTGTGTGGCTTTTATTTCATCTTACAAAATACTGGTTTGGACAAGCAGTGTTGGTCTAATCTATAATATGCAGCTTGGTGAAGCAACAGCTATACACTAGAGATGACACTAAGCTTGTTTTAACTACGATATAAACCCAGATCTTGAAAGCATTGTGGTAACTTCCATTACACTAAAAGCTATTGATTAGAAATGCTTCCCTCGCATAAGAGTAGACTCAAACTCATAGAGTGCCAATGATTGACCATGGGAGCTCAATGGGAGCTGCACATGCTAAGGAGCAGCCCAGCATATAAGCCATGAAAATCAAGGAGCAATCCAGGTTTTAAACTGTATGAAAGGATTTATATCCATCTGAACGGGTTCTAAAGAAGATCCCATTAATAAGAACCATTCCTGTCTAAGTTTTTTATTCCATCTATTTTTTTACTACAACTTTATTTGGTTTTGACTATATGATTTTACACTTACCAGACTATATATTATTACTGAAGTCAGAAGAAGCATACATTCTTTTCTTATTTATTTATTTATTTTTAATGAAGGACTCCTATGTTTTTAAAGTAATTCAATCATGGTGTTTTTAAGGCATATCTTTAATGTGTCTTTTAAATACATGTGGATATAATTGATATAAGATGTAAGACAGTAATAACAGCAGAGTTGTTTAAAGGCTATGCTAATGCTCTAACCAGAAGATGATGTATTTTAAATATTTGCCCCATGACAGAAAACTATGATAACTCACTATAATAATGCAGACTGGATGAATAAAGATAGCTGTCAGTATTGAATATTAAGAGGTACATGCAAAGGGATAAAGTAAAACACTTTAAATCTTCATATTCTAAACTACTTTTGGAGACAAATGCTTTTTTTGGGAAGGGAGAGTTAGTTTGTTTTAATGGAAGTAGAATATGGTGACTGTCACACATGCATTGTAAGCATGTTATGGGAAATATGCTTAGAATTTATCTATTTATTATAAGTAAATGATTTACAAGCATTAGACATTCTTCCTATTGTATACTTTTGGAATAAGTATCTATTTCTAAAAGTGAGAGGGCATTTGCTATAAGCTGTGAAGATTTGAATTAAAAAAAATAAAAATGAACAAGCACTTTTTAGCTCGCTATATGAAGAGTCTCCACAAATAACTTACGGTGTTAATGGCTTTTGCATATTTTTTTTTGTCTTTTGAATCAAACTAATTATAGAATGACAGTACCTTGAAACATTTTCTTTAAACAAAGGAACATACAATTTCAAAATCCTATTAATCCATATTGCCTTTTCAAGTTTCTTAAGCATCTTCATATGCATTAGTCATTGCTTTGTTGAATTGTAAGATTTTTCCTGAAATTTTGTTACCTATTTCTGTTCCTTGGCATGCTATGACATTTTGTATCAGTATTGTTTTAGTGAAGTAAAAATGTTTACTATGTTGAATGAGAAGATTGCCCCTGTTTTAGTTTCTGTATATATTAACAGTTGGACCATCGCACACCATTTATTGCTCCCTATGTTGGCTGTGTTCATTACATTTATACATTCTTTACATTGCATAGTACAATTACTATGCATTACTATATGAATGAATATGCGTATGTGTATGTAGGCTATCTATTCAATATATACACAGACGCCCCTTGCAGGCAAGAAAGTCATACCAATTTCACCTTGTTTAAATACAAATTTCTCTCTTAGTAGGTGGTTAGTGGCTTAGGTTAGTCCTCTGTTCCATAATCTTGATTGAAAAAAATATGCAAGAAATATTTGTGGTTTGTTTGGGAGTTCTGTTAATTTGATTAAGTACATAGGTTATATGATACATGATCCTTGCTTTCATGATTATAATTCCGTGAATTGCCTAATGGCATAAATAGTCTGCTGGGGAGAAATTTTAATTAAGGTTTAGATGCTGGAGTTTTGCCACTTTGGGAACCTCAGAATTATTCCTCCTCTCTATGAATAAAAAGTGGAAGGCAGGTGATTTATATGTTCATTTTAATGAAGGAACTAATATAATTGATTCTGATAATGTTTTAGCCCAGAAATAGATCTTTGATAAAGAGTCCTACACTGATTTTTCCTTGATGCCAGCCACTGTGTGATTCTAAGCAATTTGCCGTATACAGAAGAGCTGACAATAGAAAAGAAATTTTCATTGTCAACATGTTACTGTGATGATGCAAAATGATATGTAGTTTTAGCAGAAGAAAGTAAAATAGGTAAAGATTAGCACTGGAATATATATCTGAGACATACCTTTCAAAAAGGAACAAAGGTAGCAAGGAATACTTCAAGAACTATGTATATTGATCAAACTGTAAGGTAGCTCCAACTTGATTTGTGTTCTTTTTATAGATGTCGCCAAAGCGTGACCGTCTTGAAAGATCTGCTAGCAATATACATTTTATTTGTCCAGTTCTGAGATACGAACAGACATAGACAAGAAAATTAGTGTAGCTAGACATAATATGCATACCATCAAGGTTTTGCATAAGCATGTCAGACACAATATCTCCTTGTTGGAAACTGCCTGTTTCACCAATTCTAAACTAACACTGTCAGGTTTGTTGCATCACTTAGAAGCCTTAGAAGAGTTACAATAAATATATTTTTATGCTGAGAAAATAGCTGGCGAACTAATTCATATCAAAGTGCTTAAAGAAAGCCAAGCACCATTCTAAAGCATCTGTTTCCCTATTGCAGTGTGTACGAGTACTTTGTACACACAGAAGCTCAATCCAATCATTCACACACCTACAGAAAAGACGCGTTGTTATTCAGTTCATGTAAAATCCATGGAGGAAATTTAAAAATTTCAATTCTTACTTCAGCTAAGGAAGAACAGATTTTAATTGAAGAAATACTGATCTTAATTCTAAAATTTCTTGTAATTAAATTATTTTCATTACACTTGTTGGCTAATTAATCAGCATTGAAATGCTGAATTAGGATAGAAATGATTGTAGACTAGTTCAGGAGAAAATTAAGTTCAGTTCTGAAGAAAATAAAACATGAGAAACACATTTTGCTCATGTGCAGTCACAGATAGCTGCGATTAAATATTAACTTGATGTCAATTTAAAACCTTCATTACAGCCTTAGGATTTCCAGAGTACAGCTCCACTCATGTCAGAGGAATTTCCTATTTCAACTAGTAGAAAGTTTGTTCTGTACCATTTTAAAGGCTTCCAAACGCAGGTTCAGTTCAGTTCAAATGCACAAAATCAATCTTAACAGTAGATGAGATTTCTGATGATTACCTAAAGAACTGTACAGCAAAGTGATTTCAAATATTGTTACCGTACTTTTGTGTACAGTGCATCTTCTATATTTTCAGCTACTAATTCTGAAGAACATTTCATCCCAAAGTATCTTAAGCTGCTTGTGTTAAAATCACAGCATCACTGATAGCACCCAAGCATTTCTCATTTCCTGCATACAGTAAAAGACAGAGTAAAAATATAAAAATATGTGCAGCTTTGCATGGTTCCTATTCATTTTGGTGTTCTATTAGTGTAACTAGGCACAATGCTGCCATCTGGTTGGAAAAGGCCCTATGCTGTTTGTCCATTTTGCAGCATGTCTACTGTCTGTCCAGCAAATCCTATTGTATTAATGGGGCTAACAGATCAGTTTTGTTGAAAGGATGATTGGACAGGGATTTGATTTCATCTGATAGTAATTTAGGCTAGATTTTTTAGCCTCTTGTGTATATGTAGTTGACTACAAAAAGCACAGAACAATAGGGAATCAGATTTATTGGTCTATTTACTGCTCTTATTTACACGTAAAAAGTCACAACTAAATCTGAACAAATCTTGATTCCTCACTTAAGGAATTGTTTTCTTAAAGAAGTTCTACAAATAATGTATGAATTTTTCAAATTATTTTCAAAACAGATATTTGTAAGACAGAAATCCCTTTGTCATCCTGCATCACTCTTATAGAACATAATTTGTTTGCTACTATTACTCTCTGCCAGACTGAACAGTTCACTCTCTATGAAAGGTTTTGATTTGGATATCCTGAAAATACATTTTTTGTGCCATGTACGTGGCAGGGTTAAGTTGGAGAAGATCTAAAGGACTAATAATAGCACTAGGAAGAAAAGATGCATTATGATAAGATGCAACCATGCAAAGCTGTCTGTATACAGGCAGTATTTAATTCCAGTTAGCGTGTCCATTCTCCATGATAGGAAATAAACTAGTGATTGCTATTAAGATGACTGAAAGCACAAATCAAAGTGTAAAAATCCCAGAGATTTTCAATGAAAACTTAAAGTTTCCAATCCAGAGAAATAGTCCAAGAGGCTATATGGAAAAAGAATAAACAATAAACAATATCATATTACTGGGCTAAGTACTTAGATTTACATTGTATTCAATTTTCTGCTTGTACATAAAAATTAAAGCATTTTCTGAAATAGCATTAAAACACAGAGGAGGGAGTGTTTCTTTGACTTGCCTTCACTTGCACAGATAACTTATTTATCCTTTCATTATATCCATTATTAATATTACTAAATTCAATTGTAAAAAGACTTTTGATTCCACCTTTGATTCCTGGTTGTAATTACCGCAGCCATTACACTGATGCAAGAACATTTGTCTCAATGACTGATGGAAATTACTTTAAAGCACTGACAGATTGCAAGCAGTTCTGAAGTTTAGTACATATGAGACTAGCCAGACCCATTTTAGAGAGGAAAAATTCAACTTTAATGAGGTGGCAAAATAAGGCCAAATTCACATTTCTTGGGACTGTAATATAATTAAAAAGACATCACTTTTACATTTACATCATAATCTCTCCCCTGAGTCAGTACAGGTTTATTTAGAATTATGGTACAAATTACTAAAATGAATGGACAAGTAACTTTCTAAAAGTGTCACTGCTGGGAAGCACTTGAGAAAAATGAAATAAAGGTATCACAGAGTTTTTAATTACTGTAACTACATAAAAACACAAGTCCACTCAGATGTGCAATATCAAAAACTGTGTAACAGTAAAATAACCATAGATTAACAGCATTAAATGAAAGCAATGCCAAATAATTTAACATTTAATATGCTTTTGTTGGGACAAGATAAAAAAGTGATAAAGGTGCATAGAAATCAAACAGCAGAAAAAGATACTGTGTCAGAAAGAGTGTTAATTGTGTCTTGTTGGTTTTGATTCTGTTTGTCATCTGCAGACTCTGGAGAGGGTATTAGGAAATGTTACAGCACGTAAAAGTAAATTGGGTGTGGGGTATTTTCCTACAGGGAACATTGGTAACAATTTGAATTATTTTTGTCGCCAGTCATATTTGAATTCTTCATGGGAAACATATGTCATGACTGTTGCAAAGGATGCAGAGATTGGTTCTGAGAAAACAATTTATTTGAACATTTTAGTATTTTACAGAGTGTCGGAGTTTTGCTGTTGTTTATATTTGGTATCTGTTCTCACTTTGCTACAGAGAATTAATAGATTCATACAAGTTATGGCCAGAATGGACTGTTATGGAAATATTAACCTGATCTCTCAAATGGCAAAAGGCAGAACTACTTCCTGTGATTCCAACAGTGTCACCCAAAAGTGTCTGATTGAGACAGATTCTGTTAAACAAAGGCTCATCTTAAGACTTGAAAGAATTTCCCAGTATTCCCATTTTTTTTTGTTGTTGTTAAAGTTTTTATTTTACTTTCAGTTTGAACTTTTCTGACTATTGATCCCAGCATTTGTCTGGTTGAAAGGACTTCCAGATATTGAGTCTTTTTTGCTTCATTGATAGTTATAGACTGGTTTCAAGACACCTCTTAATCTTGCCTTTCATATATTCAATAGATTGATCACCATACGGCTTTCATTTTAAGACACTCTTGCTGAGTTTTCTGAGTTTTTTAGTGCTGTAAATGACTGTGAGATTTGTTTTTATTCTTTTCTGTAACCTATTCATTTTTCACGTCCTTTTAAATATATGAACACTGGAACTACACACAGTAATGGTTTTAGTTACGCCACAAAATGTAATATCATTTTCTATTCGTGTTCATTATTTCTTTGCCTATGCATGCAAGACTTGCAATGCTGCCCTTAGTTGCAGCTTCACACTAGGAGCTCATCTACAGTCACTTAACTAAAATTTATTTCATTGTCAATGCACCTGAGGTACAGAGCACTCTCCCAAAATGATAGCCTCATCTAGTAAATTCACAGATGTTAGTAGATTTTACAGAGGTGTGCTGCATTTGAGCTAATGTCTTTGTCTTTTACAAAACTGGCAGAAGTTTCTAATTTGCCCTGATGATCCTCAGATTTAGACTCTTCCTCATTTTTGGTGAACATGGGTTATCTGTGCTAATTATATCAGACCTTTTACCTAAGTTTAGTACAGAGTACACTCCCCAAAAGAAGGGATCTTCACAGAGATGTAGATAGAAAGTGGAGCTAGAACAGAATTAAATTCCTTTTACTCTGAAATTTCCCTCTTCCACCAAATAAATAAATAAATAAATAAATATAAAATATAGTCCCTATTATATTTCTACCCACTGCACTGGAAGGTACCCTGAGTGGGTGTACCCAAAGCTGTATGGAGTCTGGGCAAATCCATTCACTTCAGACCTAATGGAGCCATTCTCTCAGTCATGTGGAAACACAGAAACTACTGGGCCTTTTTCCTTAGATTCAGTTAGATTTGAAAATTTTATGGATGGATCCCAAATTTGGTTCCATAAATGCCAGCTATAGGAAATGATCCTCCCCTATTTAATTTTATTTCAGGCTACTTCCTCACTATTCCTGCTATTGAGTATCTTATGAAATTTCATAGACAGTGTCTGTGGTATAATTCATTGTTGTCAAATATTATTGAACTGTAATTCAAATAAGGAAAAAAAATGCTTTAAAAATACCATTTCTAATATGCTATCTTTATTATGTTATTTCTAGAATGATATTTTTGTAACTTCATAATACTAACATATTTTTTTCATCTGTTTATCATGAGCATACTGCTCTTTTATAATTGTCAGGACAAATATTGTGCTCTGTGTGTGGATAAGGTATAAATATTTTAGGAGAATAAAATTGTAATAGCAGGAAAAACAAAACATATGAGCAGTCAGTTATTTTGTAAAAGAATCAAGAATTCCATGAAGCATCACCAAATGTTAAAATGATTCTTGAATTAATAAAAGCATCCTATAAAAACATGGTTCACATCACTGAATCAGGGTAATAGGCTAACATAATTGGATTGCATTGGGCTTTTGTTGCAAAAAAAAATATGGAGTAGATTCTGCTCTCATCTCAGTAGGGACAGCCTGGGACAACTCATCCAAAGATAATAGCCAGATTCACAGCCTGTGTAAGTGTAAGTTCTACTGATTTCAATAGTGTCATGACAGATATAAGTGAACTGAATATTTGGCTAAATATGTGAAGTCAACAGAATACACCAGTAGAGCTGAGAGCAGAATTTGGCCAAAGGAATTAGGTTACAAACACAGAGAGTAGCAGTGCAGTTTAGGATTGTTTTTGGCAGAGGGGAGGGGGGGCGGTCTAGGAATTAAGTATTTGCAGTGGATAAATTCCTCTCTAGCTCTTCATCTAGCTGAATGCAACATGAAAACAGGATTTTTCATGTCTAGTAGAAATCAAAACAGTGATGAGAAAGTTACCTGTCTGGCTAGTTGACTGGTGGCTGATGGAGGCTTTAAGGCCGTTCTGCATCTCTACTGTTGCATTGGCAATCTCTTTTAGCCTCTCACCTCATACCTGGGCTGTGCATTAGTGGAGATCATTGGTAGGATCTGTTGGTGCAGAAAAGGCTAAGAGCCCTCTTGTGTGAATGCTTGTGACAATGAGGACATGGCGTGTCTTGTATCAAAGCCTTTGTTTCCACCAATGCCAACAGAGTTGCTCAGTAGAGACTAAGGTCCTACAGGGTGGATGTATGTGGACATGGATAAACTGTGGGTGGCTAAATCATCAAAAATAATGGGAATGAGTAACACAGCTCTACTTGCTTCCAGTTACGTAAAGTTTACACCAGTGCAACTCTAATGACGTAAGTACAGGTACTCTTGATTTAAATTCATGAGTCACTGAGGAAATTTTGCTCCCTCTAAAATGCATACTTATAACATTGATAGTGTACATTGCTTTCAAAGAGTTTTTTTTTTTTGTTTGTTTTTTTTTTTTTGTTTTTTTTGTTTTTAAGAATGGCTCGAGGAAGTGAAAAAAAAAAAAAAGCCAAAGTTAGAATTTGGGTCTTCTGGCTTCCTCATCTCTACTTAGAATGATAGGCCATGCCAGGAAAAGGAGAATCGGGAAAGTAAGGCAGACTGTAAGCTATACGTGACAGGATATAGGACAGTGATATAGGACAGCACAATACCTTCAATAAATAATGTCAAGTTCTAACCTAACATAAAAAAAAAAAAGCAAAACAAAACACACACACACACACACAAAAAAAAAAACAACTTGGAAAGTACCGTAAAGAAGCCTAACAAAATATTTTCTTAGATTGCAGATCTGTTAAAAAATGTGTGATTTATCCTGACAACAACATGAGGAGGAATGAATTTTCATTGTTGTTTCCTAGTATGTAGGGATTTGGCCATATCTACATGGTATTATTCACAGAGCAGGAATTCAGCACTTTTAATTTTCTTTAATTTGAAATGTTTTGACAATTTAATATACTATCAGTTAAAAGTTTAATCAATCAGACATTTACGGGAAGTTACTCAGCTAGTGTAAATCTTTCTGGTGCCAGAGCCATCAACAAAGACATGCTAATCAGTGCTAAGAATATACCCGTCATATAAAACAAAATATACTAAACGTTCTAACTAGGTGAGTTTAAGCATCTGGTGCTGCCTGTTACATTGTGTTCAGAACTCTCTGCTTGACTTCAACATCATGAGCCTTTTAGCATGTTCATGCACTGATTTTAAGTAATAGTAATTTGAATAAAATGTGTCCAACAGAATGTTATTGCAGTATTGATATTACAATATACTGCAGCACTGAAAACTAAATGAAGGAATTTGGAGTTTCCCCATTTCCCCATTTCTTTGTTGTTTTTGCACCATCCATCTCCTTGACTTCTATGTTGTTT
This sequence comes from Anas platyrhynchos, assembly GCF_047663525.1. NCBI lineage: Eukaryota > Metazoa > Chordata > Aves > Anseriformes > Anatidae > Anas > Anas platyrhynchos. The sequence continues at coordinate 17,156,253 of NC_092589.1, forward strand.
TTCCTTTCTTTTTTTTTTTTTTTCCTTTCTTTTTCTCTCTCCCCTGGGATCTCTATGTACTCACTACCATCCTCTCCTCAGTCAAAATTGTTAAGGGCAACAAAGATGTACTCCCTCAAAATCATCTACTTAGTGAAGGAGTTGTGGAGTACAGACACTAGCATGAATACTAGGATATTGAGCCTGCTTCTTAACTTTGAATTCTGTTCACTTTACTAGCTGAGGCTCAATTCCTAGTCCCTTCTTACTGTGTCAGCTTTAGGGGAAATTTCTTTCCTGTGCCACCTGTTGACATGCAGTTGGGGATAGGAGGCCAAATTATTGCAGCTTTTACTTAGGTAAAATATCCTCTGATCTTGTCTGGGGGCAAAGCCCATGTCTGAGGTTGCTGTGGCCTTTGCTAGCTTTGTAACAGGCAGCGATCTTACTGATTTTTTAAGATGTGTATGTTTCTGATGCTGACAAATGTTGTAGGACCTGATTCTATGTACAACTCTGAGTAAGACCAAATGGTTGAAGTGGCAGTTATTGCACACTGGATTCCTAATGTGACCCATTGACCAGAGTGAGTGCCCTAGTAGTACAGGATCAGCCACACTACCTGCTGTAACATCTTCACATTGTATTGTATATCTTGTTATCTTGTTCTATCTGTTTAAAATCATCTGCTTCATACAGGTCATTAAAGGAAATTCAGAATGGGAAAGTAGAAGCAAATGATCTTAGAATCTCTATCAGAAATGACTGATGGTTTTAAAATATGTAACTATAAAAACCTTGCAAGATGATCCACTGATTAATGAATAATAATTACTGAACTTGCAAGGAGCTGCAATAAATCCTGTAAAAAAATTGGCACTTTGGAAAGAGCATTGTTTTATTTCGTATCATGTAAAGGTTGTTAAATAGGGGAAACACTGCTTCCCTGGTGCTTTTGTTTTTCCTTCTGGATTGTAGCAATGGAGCACTTGCATGTTGTGTTTGATGCCTTGCATGATGAAGACATGCAATGGCAAGTTCCAGTCTGCATGCTGCTTAATGAATGTTTTCCTTTTCTCTCCTTCCCTGTTATGTGCTTACAGAAGACAACTATGTAGAAGGTGGGTGCTTTCTACCTTATTTTCCTAAGCTCTTCTTTTTCCTTTTTGTTTAGTGGGTTGTTTTTTTTTTTTTCCCTTATGCTAAATGTTATAAAAGTACGCATAACATTCAGTACGGTAAGTTGCATTTTTTAATCCATAAAGGTATACAAGATTTTTAAGTAAGTGTGATTTATTTTTCCATACAGAACACAAGCAAAGACTCGTTTTAATATTGGACATATTTATGTAATTCTAGAATATCTCCACTGAAACGATGGGATTTATATGCGTAGAATCATAGAATGGTTTGGATTGGAAGGGACCTTAAAGATCATCTAAATCCAAACCCCATGCCATGGGCAGGGATACCTTCCACTAAACCAGGCTGCTCAAAGTCCTATCCAACCTGGGATGCCTGATATCAACCTCATATGACTGATACCACTCTTTGAAGTCATTCAGGAGTGATGAAGAAATTACAATTTTTTCTCAAGTTCTGTATGAAAAATGCTTCAAGAAAATATACTTTTCTTCAGTGTGGAACACGAATCCTCCTTGTGAGAATATAATGCATGTTAAATACCTATAGTTTAGGAAAATGGAAAGTGCTTTTCTCCTTAGTTTTGCTTATTGTATTCTCCTTTACAGCACAAAGTTTTAGGAAAAAAGTTTATCTGTCTAACTTTTCAACATAATGTACTCTGCCTTTTGGAATTTGTACCAGAAGAGGCATGTGATTTTAATAATAATGTTGGTATGTAAGCAAGGTCCTTTAAGACAGTATGTCACAGGGCAGTGGAAACTAAAACACAACATCAACTAGCCTGAATATTGGTAAGTATGTCTATTGGCTGGTAAAATGTCTGAGTGACTATATTTCATGGTTGTGATGGCACAGAGATCAGTTTTTGCTAGGAATCAATACTGTCCTTTTGCATATAAGCCAAAAGGTGCAGGTGCTGTTTAAAGTACAAGTACTTTAAAAATCTGCTCTGGGCAAAGTCTTTGCATACTGCATAAACAAATATTTCAAAAATGGTTTGATGGATTTAAACTGTATAATAATTTCTATTTGTTTATTTATTTGGATAGTTTAAACACTTTTTTTTTTTTTTTCCTAATGAAGAACTTTGTAAGCTAGCACATATGCAAAGTGACTGCCCTGATATGTCTTTGACCTAGGGTCCTGCAGTAAGACACTGTGGGGCCTGAGTTTATTCAGGATTCAAGACTCTTTGGGCCACAGCAGTTCACTGGCAATTTTCTTGAAACAACTGGAAGTATCAGTACTATATTTCTCTATGCAACTGTATTCAAAGACAAAGTGAGATTTAGTACATACATGATATGCAATTTTATTTAAATACATGGAGTAGGAGAGAGAAAATTTAAACTGTTACAATGCTTTAATTGTGCACTGTCAAGCACATTTGTATCTGTACAATTTTCTCTTCATTGTGAAATTAAAATATATTCAACAATATTGGGATAGGAATTCTAACTTAGAAACATAAAAACATAGAAATAAGTACTTAATTTTACATTTGACATATGCATGAAATTCTTAATGGTGTCAACATGAGACTCAAATGTGAATTAGGATCAGTACAACTAGATAAGAAAGTTAAATTTAATTTCACATATTCTTTTATGTACAACAGTACAAGATAAACCCTGGATAATAGTTAATCCAGAAGTTACCTGAATCTAATTCTTAAAACTGCTCCTTTAAATGTATTCCAACACAGGTCTAGATACTAATGCATGCATTAAATTTGCAAAAGATGCTTATCTAAAGAGTGGAACCATGGAAAGTGTATCCAAAGCAGAACTGGGAAAGTGAGCTATCACTTTTCATCTTTGAATTCTGTGAAATCTGTGCATCTCCCTGAATTAGGCTACATAAGAAAAGAGAAGGATTTAATATTCATAAATTTGCTGGTGTGAAAAAGATATATTTTATTCATATTACTAAAATTGTGCTAGGGTTGAATATGTTCACCGCAAGTTTACCATGTTTAAATTTTTCTTTGGCCTGTGCTCTGCATGGAACTTAAACACAAGGTTATGAAAATAGACTATCTTCATGCTGTTTTCCCCCATGCCCCTTAACTTTGACCTTTTGGTGCCAAATTCAGTATAAAAATGGAATGGATCATACATGCATACAAGAGGTATTCCTACTAAATCTTGAATTCCTAATTCACAAAGAAAAGACTTTTATCATTCTGCTTATGAAGTAACGGTGCACAAATGAATACTTTTAATGTATAGCATGCCTATATGTGGCTCATTAAGGCTAGATCTTTCTATAACTATGCATAGTGGTTTTCTCTATTATAAGCACACAATCATATTGGAAATCTAGCAGTGGTTGTTGTCATGGTAGATTTATTTGTATCATTTTGAAGCCCTCTGTGGATTGTACAGGTACAGTAATAGCAATTCTTCACACTTCCGTAGCCTTCATCCACAGATTGCAAAAATATAAAGTAAGGTAAGTATTGTTATGTTCACTTTACAAGTAAGTATGAGTAACTTTACTCCTTCACAAATAAGTAACATACAGTGTAAAGCAAAATGCAATGTCTTGAGAGCTAGTACTAAATTTTTTAATTGATGGATGTTTGCTTTGAGCAGTGTCTTTTTTTTTTTTTTTTTTTTACATTCATTTGGCTCTTAAAATTCAAGTGCTTTCTATGTTTTCAAGAGGCTTTAAAAAATAAATAAATTGCCATTTATGTTTTTCAAATTGTATAAAAATTATGTATTTACAACTGACCAAGCTCACATATCATATTGCTAAAAAGAATAGATATCAGGCAGTGACAATCTCCAGAAGCTAGTCTTTTCATTTAAGTCCTTATAACTATAAAAGTTATATTTAAATGCAAGCTAGGAAGAGATTACCCTCTTTGTCTTCCCCTAGGAGACATGACAATGATTTCTGTCACACCTTCTAAGAGCTGAAAGAGCTCACAAAAATACAGTAATTGAATCTAATTTATACAATTTTGATAAAGAAAGCAATGTTCTAACATTCAACTAGTTTCGCTTTCCCTTTCTTGACTACAGTTAAGGTCAAGTCAAATGTCTGAAACTTTTTATTATAGTTATCTGTACAAAAAAGTTTTGTGCCAATAGACAAATTAAATAACCAGGTGAAAAGACTATTATTTCCAGAAGGTCATGCATCAACGGACCAAGCTGTGATGTGCAACACTGAAAGAATAAAGTTGGACTGTGGGTCTTTACGGTTTGTATTTTCAGTGTGTGTCTCAGTTGCAGAAACAGAAAAAACACGTGTGGACACATTTCTATTAACTAATATTGTGCAGAACAGAACAGCTGTGTGATACTTTCCAAGTAATGCTTATGTAGGCATCCCTTCAGCATCACACTTAGCTCTCACTCTGTTTAGCTCCCATCACTGGTTTAAGCCTCAGATCATCCTGACAGCTGCAGTGCAGTGTCTTTGGAATCTGAATCTATTGTTCAAGAGATAGGGCACACCAGACCTTTCAGTTTAACTATCATCCAGGAAGGGTGACATTAAAAAACTCTAACTCAGTAAAACCATTGTTAGCCTATGAAAAAACACTTGAGATTTTGAACTGATGAGATATGAATCCTTTAAGACTGATTGCAGCCAGGAGTATCTTCTTTGAACTACCCCCAAGAACTATGAGTCATTTGTGCACCTAATTTTCTTTGTGAATTAGAAATCACAGGAACTCTCTAGGAAGTCTGCTTTCCAATAAAGAGCAAGATATTTTATTGCACACCTTCTTTGTGTGAATTATCTTTAATTAATTGCAAATAAGAAAATAATGCATCATTTTTTATAGTTGTTGGAGAAGAGAAGCACATTTAACACAAGCAATTAAGAACTTCTAAAATGGATCCTAAAACAGCTAAGAAGAATAAACCTGTTAAACCAGATGTAAAATGTGAAAAATCTTATTTCTACAAAAATGTTCTCTCTACAACACATTATTCTCAGTAAGAATATAAGTATCATTTTATTATTGTGCAATTAGAAAAAACAAACAACAAAAAAAAGCTGAATATTTTTGGTTAAAGTTTAACTAAATTTGGTCCTGGTTGAGTGATTACTGTTATGAACATCCATTTTGAAATGTCACTAAACCTATACTGGTATGATTGGATTTGATCTCATAACACAAATATAAAGCAAAATCTATTTCTCAGGAATTTATGAAGTAGTCTTAAATTGTCACATAAATTTACTTTATGGCTTTGTATTTTATATTGCCTATATAATAATTTGCCTCCTCTGGAATATATTCATTCTACTCTTACTTTTCACACAAATAAGGAGACATCCCTTGCATTATCATTTCGATGTGATAAAGAAATTTTGTTTAATTACCTGAAATGCTCATTTTTATGAGGGGAAAAAGATCAGACCCAGCCCATTTTTCAGGTTTACACTTCTCCAGGTTTTTAACATAATTGCGCAACTAGAGGACAGGAAGTCCTCCCAGCCAAGTATTCAAAGCAGTGTAATCAAAATAGAATAAAGACAGATGGAATATTAAAGGAATTGGTTGGATTTGAAAGCATTCTATTATTTTCTGGCTTCCCAACTACTGCACAGAAGAAATGCACAACAAAACACTACCCAGTGTTTGAATTGCAGTTCTATGACTCTTAGCCCAAAGCATTCCAACCAGTGGCTGAAAAATGCTCTTTGATTTCCGTCTGTGATACAGACATCTCATAGGAAACAGATGCCTGTCACAAAACATTTTTGTCACTGTGACAACACCACCTTCCCATGCTCCCTTGTTCATTGCTGACTGTGCTCTTGTTTTCCTTCAAGGTCTGGCGCACCTGATGATGGGCGACCAAGGTATGGGCTCTGTTCCTTTTCCACTCTGCTTTCATTGTTTCTTCTTGTTCTGTAGCTGCTTTGAAACCATCACTGCAAATGATGGGCAAATGCTTGAAAGCTGTCTTTGGCTGCAAATAAACATGTTAAACATGTGGTTTTAGTCACATCCTTCCTTATTTTTTTCTTTTGTTTGCTCCGTAAGCTTTTGTCCTTCCTGCCTCCTCAACTCCCCCTCTCGCAATATAATAACTGAAAAGAGGTGAGAGAAATAAGAAGGTGTTTTAGAAAATTTCATGTATTTATCAGAAAATGCAATTATGGGTGATTTTATGAAAGATAAATGAAGCGCAAGAGCACTCTTCAGATAGTTCCTGAAAGAAGATACTGAGCTTGTCACATTGTACGCATTGAAGAGTACATTTACATTAATGCATGGCTGATTGGAAACGTGCAGAAAGCACCTGCTCCTAGCTTTTGGAATGCTAACTGTACAATTTTGCCACCTAAAGAAATCAGTGTTTTTCTTCTCCTAACCCATTGTCCATGTTAATATTGTATCACTCCTTTTTATCAAAGCATGAGTTATTTCTATGTTTCGCTGCATGTACATGATTGGAAAAAAAAATAAACTAAATCCCTAATATGACATTGATTGCATCTCCATTTGTCTACAGACACTTATACTTTGTCTCGTTTCATGTTTAGATATTATTGCATTTACATAAAACTCATGACTCTTACTGTTGTTTCTCTCCTCTTATTCTCTTTTTGTCTGGAAATGCTTTCTTCATGGAACCATTTCACCAAATCCATAGGTAAAAGTAAAGGTATTACATGATTTTCTTTATTTTTTAATGCCATCAGTATTCTTAATGTATGTTTAAGTAATGCTAATAAATGTAAATCTTTTTGTACTGGTAACATGAGGTAGGTATATTTTTTAAGTAAATAATTCAGGTATATTGAGGTAAGGAGAAGTGTCCTATCTAAAGTATAGGCTGACTTATTTAAAGTTTGTGTCCTGTTTTTGTGAGAGATGTAGAGATGTAGCAGTGATAAAGGAGACTACAGTTATAGAAAGCATTCAGGATGAAATAACAACCACTTTTTGAGGTATGCATTTTTCTGTTCTCAAAAAATAATAGTCTAAACCACCAGGCACAGAAAAGAAAAAAAAAAACACACACAAAAAAAAAAACTTGATGGTGTTCAACAGCAACTCTCTGGAGATAATCCGTCCACAACTTGATGTAAGTTTTAAATCTGAATAGAACTGTTTTCAGCAAGTCTCTGCTATCAGCTGATCACTTTACCCTGAGATTTTCTTTGTAAATTAATCACTTTGAGTCTGTCTAAGACAAGAATTGGACAAAGGAGTGATGAAGAATGAACACCTAAGAGAAATGTGGGTTATATTTAATATTTTTTTCACTTTTTTTTTTTTTTCTTATGTGAAAAATACTAGCCATGTTTACTTTCTAACTCCTGCAGGGAACGTGTGGTCAAGACTTTTCCTGTATAAATAAACATCAGGTTTGCTATAAGGATACTCATTCACAGACATTACATACATACATTCTTATGATAAGTAGATGGTCATTAAATGTAATTAAATCTGTGGTACAGATGAATTATAAGGTTCTGTTCGTCCTAAGCCTTTGTCAGGCTGTGCCTACTCTTGGTATAAATCAGAAAGTAATGTAAATCAGTAGTACTTTGCTAACTAGTTAAACTAGAAACAAGCTTCCAGGTCCCTCGCTGTCTTGGCTGATTCAGTGTTTCTGAACCTAGAAGGTGCATATGATGCAAGCCTGTGATTACAATCCTTTAGTGTCTCATTCTTCTTCATATGAGATTCTCTTGAGTGACTGCATACTATCACTAGGATAATATGTAAAGGGTTATGAGTGTTCTAGACCTATAAATTTTCTTGTTTAGGAAAAGTTTTAAGCAAGTAGAATAAAAAAATGGCCTACTGATTTCTTTGTCTAGCAGAATTGTCTTGTTTGTTGGTTGATCTTTGCTGTGTTTTTCTTAACTGTACCTTTTACGTATGACTTCCTTATTGCTTATTATGGCTACTTTATTCCATAATGGTATATGTCTTAGGTGGAGTTACCTTAAAATGACATTTTATATTCATATAAATACAGTCTTTAATGGAACCTTAATATTATCGATCACTTTTGTTATTATTGATTTTTCTTTCTAGTTTATTCTATACATGGAATAAATTATGTAATACGTCCAACAGTGATCTTTTTTTTTTTTTTTTTATTTTATAAAAAGATAAAAGCACATAAGTATTATGAAAATACATTATGATTGATGGTTAATGTGGAAAGCAGATTTTAGCCAAAACAAAACAAAACAACAACAACAACAAAAAACAACACAAGAAAACAAAAACACCACAATTATTGTGCAATAGTTAGACATTTATATCTTTGTTGTAAAAGGATTAATAATTATATTGATAAAAAATGACCTTGGATATACTAGTTACATTTAACATGTAAAGATATGCCATATGACATAATTTAAACACCACTCATCTAATCATTCTAGTACAGTTTTCTTTTCACATTGTACTTTTTTTACTAAGTTTCACCCTTTTAAATGGAAATACTGATTACTATTTTTTGATAATCACAATACTTCCTCTGTTTATATAATGGTGTGTTTGTTCAAATGGATGGACGGGGTTTATATGTATACAAACACTGCTTACCTATAACCTCTGTTTCAGGAGGTTATATACGTAAATACCTATATACATCATATCCTCAGTGAAAGGAAAATGGTCCCATTTTGATGACTATGTAGTAGCTACACTAATATCCACTATTGAAGCATGTGACCTTGAAACAGCTGTGATAACACACATTTATAACACATGACTTTATAACTAAGTAGGAGGTTGTTGGAAAGGTAAGAAGGGACAATAAGGGAGCTTTAGGTTGAGTTCTTTCACATCTGTTTCAATCTTTCATTACAATTTCAGTTCCTTAAGAGGTAGCTAATGTCAGTTACAAAAGAGATGACAGGATTCTGAGTGATTATACCACAAAGAATAAATAATAAATAATTAATAATAATAATAATAATAATAATAATAATAATAATAATAATAATAATAACTTCAAAAAGATCTACTACATAATTTGTTAAGAAGTGTGTAAATGGGTGAACCACCACCCATTTCTTAAATCAATGTAACTTCAGAATGAGATACCTCAAGGACAGGACAGTGACAGGCCAGGGTCCTGATGTTGATAGCGGAAGGAGAGGAGAGGAGAGGCAGACAAGCAGTACAAAATCCAGTACTATCTCAGTGGATGAACCTGCTGTTTGCCATTTAGTTGTAAATATCTCCTGAGATACTCCAGGTAATTTCCTGACAAAGTTTTTATTAAAGCAACGTCAATACTAACAAAGCTGTCGCTGCCCCTTATAGAAAGGAAGAAATGGAGTTGGGGAGATGTCACTGTGCTGAGGTATCTGTCAGTACTTAAGGATATATAACTTGATCTATGTACAGAACCAGGTGACATAAAGCAGTATAAAACAAGGAACACATGTAGGAGTTTCCCTCATAACTCTAGAGCTGTATGAAACCTATTTTACCTGACCCATTATATAGCCTGTGCCTAATGCCAGGAAGAGCCACAAACTTTAGTTTTAGTGACATTCATTTAAGTTCTGATAAACATTGTATCTGTTCAGGTGTTGGAGCTTTTGTTTTGTTTTGTTTTCCTGGAAATTACCTATCTGGTTACAAATTCAGCAGTAGAGTTGTTGCAGCTAGCGTGGTGGAAAAACATGTGCAAGGCAATGCTTATAAATGACATTCACATTTTTTATTAAACTGGTTGAATATGTTACTTAAAACAATTGTTGGAATTCAAAGAAAACCTTGAATTTGAGCCCAAACAAATGTTTTGCCAACAGAAATTTTGTCTGCCTTCTCCAGCTTCTGTAGGTAGTCTGATAAAACTGTCATTTCCACATACAGGCCTTACCTCATCTAGAGTTTAGTACCTCACAGATTTTGTGATGAATAGCAGTAGAACTAAGATTATATTGCAACTAACATAAAATAATCAATTTCTTTATTTTTTCCCCCAATATGTTCTATTCTTCTCTTCCTTTACATTTTCTTTTGATATACAAGGAAAGGGTTTTATAATTCTACAATATAAAGTGATGTGTATTGCTTCCTTTTTTATTGCAATCCTCTTAAGCTTATACATATTTTTACCTATAGTTTATTTCTATGCAAATAACCTACTTTTGATTATATACACTTTTTTTTTTTTTGACTATATACACTTATTCTATAACTAAACATCATGTTCAGATTTTCTTCTATTACTTTAGATACTATATGTGGTTTTAAATCATATGCGTGTTACTCAGGTCCATAACAAGCTATTAAATGATATCTCGCTGAGCAATAAATGTTTCAACTGAAAGATTGATATTGCAACTGAAATTTATTGTGTTAGATTACAGGCTTTTGATGTGTTGGTATTTGGTATACTTCATATACATGCTTAAGAAAGACCTTGGAATGTCAATATTTATGTCAACTTCCTTGCCAAAAATGGGACGTTTGCATTTGCACAAATTATCATACATTATATGTAAAAGCAGAGTGACTCAACTGGCTATGAAAGAGCAGAATTTTATTGATTATCCATCCCATAATGCAGTTGACAAATAGAAAAATAAGGCAGTGAAAAATTAAAATAATATGAATAAACCTTTGAACAATTGTGAGTATTAAAGTTACATGTTATAGCTAAGCAATTTTTACAGATCATGGCATAGTGCTTGTTTTTTGCAACCCTAATACCTCCTCTAAAATCATATTAAGTGGAATTCACTCATTAACTGAATACATACCACCACTAGTTCACCTTGTTATGATGACTTTCATTTTTATTGTTTGTAAAGAACTAAGACAGTTTCGACTTCTTGTGCTCTTTGAAATTAATAGGATTGTTGAGCAGCCTATCCTCATCTGTTTTTCTCTGTGCTGTTCCAAAGTGGGTCTGAGAGTCATGCATCCTCCAGCCTTCCTTGACCTGAGCCACCAACAGTCCAGAAGCCATGTAAATGCCTTGGTACAGCACTGAGCTCTAACATGGCATATTATTTTTCTCTTGCTGCCCAGTTGACATGGACTCAGTTGCATGTGTTCTTAAGTGTATCTGTCTTTTTCTTGGATAGAGTAAAACATGGACTTAGGACTTCCTTGACTCTCTGTTCTTCACATCATAATATATTCTAGGTGAGGGCAATTTATTTGAAAAGCTCACTGCTAGATTTGAAGTGAGATAATTTACGGGGTTTAGACAGAATAAGGTTGCTAAGCTTGGATAACTGAGATTATTTCAAAGTCATATTCTATTAGAAGCATGAATAACCTATATTGTTCAGCTCAATCTCATAGTTGTTTCTACTGATAAAATAGAACAGATCAATGATGTTTAAAAATTTATCCTCAGGTCCAATTAAATATTTAACAGGTCCCAAACATAACGACAGTCTCATATAATTTACAAAATGATCAGCACAAGAATTTTAGAAATATTCTGCATAAAAAACACTTTTTTTTTTTTTAATAAATATTTCTTTTTAGAGAAATTAAGGAACTTTAATCATAAAGTTTTTCAAAATATTCCATGGAGCAGTAACTATACATCATTCCTGTTTTATCATGACCTTTTTTTTTTCTTAAAAGATCTTCATAAATATATTTAAATAGTGACTGCTGTTTGCAAAAAGTATTGTAATTCACTTCTTGATTTTAATGCATGCACCTATAACCACACACATGTAATCCAATAGATATTTATATTATCTGTCCATTTTGATGGTTAATTTCTGCAAACATTCTTTCAATATCATAATGAACTATACTTCAAATATTTTAATGAGAAGGGTGAAATATTTGTGTATTTAAAGGTTGTGATGCATTAAAGCAAATAATTGACTCGCATTTCACTGTGTGATATTTCACAAATGTAGAATATTATGTTTTGAGCTGCATATTCACATTTATGTTGAAATGTGATCAATTAATGTTCCATAGGGAGAAAAATGCAGCAGAACATTACTATGTAAGAAATTTTCTGTCTAAAGACTGTGGCTTAAGAAAATAAGCAATGTCAGGAGTAGAAATGAGATATATGAATGAGAGACAATTCTGTCTTGAGACGCATATGCCCAAATTTATATCTGAGATAGCTTATCCGTGGTCGGCAGTATAAAGATAAATTGTAAGGACCTGCTGTAGATATCAAGAAAACTATTTGAAGAAAGAGGAACACATTTATTTTAACAAAGTGATTTTTCTGCTGTGTCACCACATGATAATGTCCAAGCCATGCCATGAGTTCTAGCACCTTTCCATAGTTCCATATTCTGAGCCATTCCAATGTCACTCAAAATTATCAGGTATCATTTACATTCATATACATATATATCATAAGCGTTCCGTGAATTCAGAGGAATGACAATAAATGTGAAACAATGGATTTTATGTAAGGAAAATGGTTTATTTCCAAAAGCGTTGATCTTTTGCTGGGTCCAGAAAACATTGTAGTATAAGATAGTAAAGATTTTCTGCTTCCTCAGCACTGTTCAATTTATGAGCATAGATTTCATGAGAAGATGTACCCATCTCTGGGTACATTCTCTGTTGTCAGAGAACCTTTAAAAATAATATTAAAGCTCTTTCAAGATGAAAGATGAATCTTTCAGGCCAAAAAGTAGGTGGGGATTTACTGAAGATGAGAGACAGCAAACTGTTACTCTGTACGGTTAAAAAAAAATAAAAATCTTTTTCAGTATTTTCAAGCAGGTAAGCAATGATGCAATAGGAAAACTAGGCATTTCTTGCTAAAGGAAGCATTTATTTTTATTTTTTTTTAAAGCGATATTTGTCTGTTACACTAGCAAATAAGAATTAAAAGCTGCAGCAGTCTGTATCTTATCACACAAATTCCATGGGAGTTTGATACAAATTTCATATGTGTCTCCAGTGATATAGAGATTTCAGAGTTGTATCCAAGTTGTATCCAAGATTCCTTGGTATTCTGTAGCATATCCTGGAACCTCCTTCTTTATACCTTTATTGAATATCTAACAGCATTATGGAGCCAAACACATCTTTAGAGTAACACTAAGGATTACAGCTTTATTCTAGGTTGCACTATGGGGATAAACTCAGTCATTGGCAAATAACAACTATAGTTATAACAACTAGTCAATATAGTAATAACAACTAGTCAAATAACAACTATACAAATTAAGCCGAACAGATTCTAATTTCTATTATTTCAGTAAAAACCAAAAAGCAATTGGAGATAGCACATCTCACCTACAGGAGTCTCAATTGAATTTAATCAGATTAGAATCACACTCAGTGGAGTTTCACCAATTTCACCAGGAGAAAGAGGCCAGAGCCCTAAGCAGAAGAATTTTCAAAAATGGCTATGATTTGTCTACATCTGTACTTACTAAATTTAGTAGAAAACTATGACAATCTCTAAAAAAAAAAAAAAGCCAAATTTAATGAGAATTAAGAAGGTTTAAGAATTCCATAGAACTGTAGTAATATAAGTGAAAATTTGGACTATTCTCTCTAAATGTACATCATAACAATATCTTTCCACTGAGAATGACTCCCCATAAAAGAGTTGAAAAAGATACGTAAAGAGTCTCATCAGAGTTAATTGTTCCTGTGAAGAAACAGTGCTGTGCACAAGACTTTTAACACACTCTTAACTCTATGGTGCTTTATATTTCTATGGCAGTGTACCAAGCTACTTAGAAACAAAAGAAAATTTGAATTATCCAGTCTCCTTTAAAATCTTTTAATTAACCAACATAATTTGCACTTATATATGTCTTTCCTGATACTCCAAACCTTCCATAACCCCCTCATTCTTAATTGCTTGAAGGTAACTTTCTAACTTCACTTCAGGGACCACCCAGAACAATTAAGTATCAGTAGAACATTGAAACTGAGCAGTGAACTGGGAAATTCAGGAACACAAAGGAGAAAACTTTCATAGGAATTGAGCCTGGACAATGGACCATGGAATTTGCTACAAAGTGGCACTTTCATCATTCTTTTAATGATTTTCATACGTACTAACCTGATATCAAAATATCTTTTTCTTTCAGGCATAGGAGGAAAGAAAAGCAATTAAATCTCTTTACTGGAATCATTTACTCTACTGAAAGAAGTAACATCAGCTAGATTTGTTTGCTGTTGATACCCACACTAATTTTATGATGAGTACACACACAGCATTTAAAGTCTGTTTCTGTAACTTGTTAATGTGATTTAGAGATTCCAGTACATCTTGTTGCCTGCTTAAAGTAGACCTTTATTCCTAAGAAAGGGAAATGTCTGGGCTGACTCGCTGGTACCTCCTAATGCTGTAGAGAGGCTACCTCAGATAACTGTGATGTTGGCATTATAGCATTGACTTGACTAGGCTCTTTATATTGGTACTGGGGATGGGGGTGAGGTATGATTTCAGGCAGAAAAGGAATGGTGAGGAAATAAAATATGCTGGGTCTAAATCCTTTCATCTGTCTTTATGTATTTAGACAGAGAATAGGCTACTGAGAAAGCAAAATTTATCAGTAAGTGAGTATAGGCCAGTAAATTTTTATTGTAATTGCCCATACTTACCCATTCATTTGGCCTGTGTTTAATACCACAAGCTATTGTTAGCCCATTGTCAGAAGGAGTATACAACCAAAGAGAAAGAGATTAAATTTCCTCCTGTGACCATTAATGTGCTTCTGAATTGGAACTAGAAACCATAGCAGAATGATTTCTGACAGGCTATACTGGTAATTATATAAGCCCACTCTCACTTGTTAGCAACACCTTTCTAGGATTAAAAATTATAAATAATTTGCCTGATTTACCTGTTCATTGACCCTGAATATATGTATTAGGAAGAACTTGGATTATATCGCAAAGGTGCCAGATAAGCATTTTCCCTCTCAAAAGGGCATTGCAGGCATTTTGCTAGTAATACAAGGAGCTGGTCCTTTGGTATTTTCAGTTAATGACTTTGCTTAAGAATTTGGGATTATGAGGTACTATACTTAGTATTTGCACTAGTCCTTAAGGAATCTTCAGAAAATCATCAAGCTCAGTTACAGGCAAATCACCATTGTAAACTAATTTTGCAAGCATATGAGATACAATTTTCTTAAATGACTATCCTTGTGATTTTACTATTGAACCTGTGCAAAACAACATGTAAGTTAAATTTAAAGCCAAATGCCTTTTTGGCAATGCTGTTTTCACTGTGAAAAGATGTGTTTTAAATGGATGTATGATATTATTATTAACTGTGGCTGCTGACTAGTCATATAGTTTTCAATTTTAGTAGAGTTATTTAGGAGTTATTATGTTGAACTGTAACACTGGTGAATATTTACATCACCACAAGGATGATGTGAGAGGTCATAAAATTCTTATTCTATTTTAATTCTAATCTACATAACTGAACATCCCCAGATCACTGTGGTACAAGTGTTGGACAAGTTGTGTTCTCATTTCACCTGAATACTTGTGCAGACTATAAATTTTGGGGGTACGTGAAGGTGCTTACATCATTATGAACCTTCAAACACTGCTGTGTCTGTTTTAGTCATGAACTGATTTTTGTGTGTGTGTCTTTAGCAGTCTTTTGGCTCTATAGTCCTCTGCAATAAATTATTCAAATAAGGATCCTGTTCATTATTGTAACTGGTTTGGAAGAAAATTCAGACCTCATAAAAGAACATATAAATCCTGAGTGCAGGATTGGAGAAACAAAGGTAAAATTGGAAACTCATAATTTTATGACTTTTGTACTACATATGTCTCTGTATAGGAGATACACATCCATATATGTCCATACATCATATATTAGACTAAGAAAAAGATTGATGGCAAGTCTATATTCTGAACGTTGACATAGAGCCACCTGAGCCTCACTGTTAGTCTACTGCTACATATCCCTTCAGAACAAAGAAAGGAGCTGTTTAGACAACTGTGAAGAAAATATATTCCTCTATTCCTACTGAAAATATTAAGAAGCACAGAATACATAGAGTAAAACACCAATTCTAAAAGGACAAATTTCTCTACAATTTTAATGGCATATACACATTTAACATACACACGTCTGCATTCAGAATATATGTGCAAATGCAGATAAATAAAATTGCCCTGAAACCATTCAGTTTTGCTATGCTTCATACGTTACCTCTCAGAAATGCCAGTATCTCAAGTTTTTGATAATGAAAATATGTAATAAAAATGACTGCCATGTCTCCACCCATAAATCACTACTATGTTTCATTTATTTTCTCTTCCAGGAAAATACATGCATTTGATTTTTATTCATTGGTCTAAACTAGGTGTGAGACTTGTACCTTGCATTGATCCTGAAATGGATAGCCGTGTTAAAGAAACAAGTTTTCAAAAGTTCTGTTTTTTATTGAGCTTTTATGGAAGTAATACAAAAGTGTAATTATTATTTTCCTTTTCAGAACACCTACAAGATTTGTATAAGCTCTGTATCTTTTAATAAGTACATATAACTCTCAAAAATGTACACATATCTAGGTCATGCTAATTACCCACCTTGGGAGGCAAGAATGTGCCTATACTTCTCTACCTAGCTGGTGTACTCTTGAGACCGAAGTCGGAAGAGCAGGGTTTAGAAAAACTAAAAATACACTTCCTAGGATCTTAGTCACTAAACTGCTTAAAAAGAAGGTCTCTCATGTTGACAGCCTGTAATTTGTATTATTCAGGAAATAAGACTAGATAATCAAAAACAACCCTTCTGGCCTTGAAGCCTATGAATCACATATAATGGAGAAATTACTGTGGTAATGTAAGAAAATTATCAGACGTCACAGAATCACAGAATCACAGAATTTCTAGGTTGGAAGAGACCTCAAGATCATCGAGTCTAACCTCTGACCTAACACTAACAGTACCCACTAAACCATATCCCTTCAAAAACAGCAGACTCAGTTTTATTTTACAAGGAATAATTTTATCATATTTCTTGCATAGATGAAATTATGCATCACTGAGTCCCCAAAAATGCCAAATGAAGCCATAAAATTCCTTATGGACTAACTGGAAAAACATGCAAAGCATTCGCTTAAGTCGGAACCTAAAATGAAAGCTGAAACATTCAAAGAGAAACCTCCAACATGCATGAAAGCACGCATCAAAAATTATCGATCTTTCTCAAAGTTCTGTCGAGCTCTTCCACAAATAAATTCAACATTTTGCTGTGATCATTTGTTTTGAGTAACTTATATTGAATGCTATGTATAATTAAATTTCAAGAAAATTAATTCATTCAACATTTTCATGTAACAGGGAATCCCATATCACATTTTAAATAGTGTATGGGGTCTTCCAGAAATGAGGTTACCATGCTACACAGTGCTTGCTATGCCAACTAAAGCTGGACAAAACATTTTTGTAAATTATTTGTTTGCCCACATTAGTGCAGCAAAACTGTAGCTGTTCATTTTGTTCTATGATAAAGGGAAAAATGCCTATGCAAAGCCAACAAATTAAACAAAGAATAGAAATTGTGATCTAATCCATAAAATTTTAAAAATCAGAGGCCAAATCAGTCCATAAGAATGCTATAAGTTAGGCAGAAGAAAGATACCAGCTTCTTAGGACACAGGGATTTAATTTAAAGACTGTCCCCAGTCTTCTAATATTTAGTTTCTCTTTGAACCTCAGAATTCAATTGTATATTCACTGTCAGTTAAATAGTCTTGTTAGTTGCAGTATGCTCACACAAAAGGAGAGGATGGAATCATAGGCTGTTTTAGTGAAGGACTTATTCTACATCAGAATGATCTTTATTCATGAAGACTTCAAATGCTTCATTAATCTTCAGTTTTACTGTAGCCAGGAAAAGATCCTGTTATTTGCTAAAATTAAAGAAGACAAATGGGAGTTTGCAGTTTCTCCATGAACATATGAAAAAAGTAGGGTTTATTTAATTCAGTAAAGTTAGAATATTTCTAGTCAAAACTTTTCCCTGATAATACATGTAAACCGTCAGAAAGAAGGAGAAATGCTGACTGTCAAGGTATACATCAATTACTAATTACTAATGTTCAGTTTAATACCGTGTAGGTCAACAGACATTGGGTTTCTATCACCCTGTTATTAACAATTATAATATTATATAATATAATATTATTATATTATGTCTGTATATTGTATTATGTCTGTATATTTCAGCCATTATAATATAATGTAACGGCTGAAATATACAGACAGACAGCTGAGTATGTGCCACTGGGAAGAATACAGTAGCTTTATCACTTGGAAAAACAATAACAATGACAAAACATCAACTATCTGCTACAAGTTTTTTATTTTATTCTCTAATTATTCACCGTATAATATGGAAGCAGCTCTGTGTGTAGTAAATAGGAGGCCTTCTCTTCACCACATCTGTCTTCATTTTTTAATCCACCTCTGGCCCTAATGAAGCTGGAACTTACCCATCAGTACACTTTCCCTTTGGGAAAAGCCATAAGCAAGTGGAAAACAGGACACTCAGCCTGCTCTCTTAAGAAAATCCTGAACACTCTTTTTTCACATCTCTGGAATGTGTTCAAACTGTACCAGTGCCACACCAGATTTCAAATATATGTCCATAATTCCTACCGTGCTGCTGTTCTGCAAGTGTGCCAACTTCAGATGCTCTGTGAGTAGCTTTCTGCTTGGGTTCAATGTCATCCTTCCCAATTTGCAGCATCTGTTATTTTCAGATAATTAATTTAGTAGAAGTGGTTCAGAATCAGGCATACTGACATGTCACTACAGGGATGCTATCATATTTTTGAAAGCTGAGATACAGAAATTGACAGCAAATACAAACAAACAAAAACCAGCTACAATTAGATCATTCTATTATTTACATTGGCTAGTAATATTCACCTTCACATAAATCAATGCATGGGAAGAAAAAAAATCAACCTGATTTCCTTCATATTTGCAATATATGATCTTTCTCTCTCTAGGTTTATTTTATCTTGTATTGCCTCTGATTTCTCAGAGTCTTTGTTTAGCAGGAGAATGGATGAATCCCTCTTCTAAGCCCAGATATATTCATGGTTGCAGAACATATGCCATTGTGCTGAGAGACAAAGAGAAACCTCTAAGTTGAAGCATGAACTTACTTTAAAGTACAGTTTTCAGTGACTGTTTTGCTCTTATTGCATCTACTGACGTTCAGCAGGTGTTTGTTTATCAGTGAAAAGAGGTCAGGACTATTGCCATGGCTAGTCATGTTGTTCCTGCTGAAAGAAAGTTTTCATGTACACTAGAATCTCTGTGACTTTGATTCAAAAGTAAGATTCCTTTATTTTTAGGAGCTCTGAGTGGAGCCCCTTGGAGTACTTCAACAGTTGAGCTTATTGAAGGAAGGGTTTTGTCTGTTAATAGGCATTCAGAAGAAAGCCAGATACACAGCAGTGCCAATGAACATGGTTTTGGAAGAGAATTTTTATCAGTAGTAACACAGAGGAATTTTTTTTTTCCTTATCCTGAGGAAAGGATTTTTTTTTTCCTTATCCTAAGCAAAAACCTCATAGAATATGAGAAGGGTGAGTAAAGCTGATAAACTTCACTAAAACTTGATGTGTTTCTCATTCCTGTTTCCTGACAGGGCATTTCATGGTAAGACAACATATCTTTCTCTTCTGAAGTACTTCGCTGATTAAATGCATGTGGCATGATGCAAGAGGCTTGTGGTGTGAGAGGACAAAGAAGTTTGGCGCAAGGTAGTAAGGGGAGCCCTTCCTGGGTTACATGTTCAAAACTCCCCTGAAAAGCTAAGAAATTAAGTAGAAAATTATACAGGGAAATTCAGTAGCCCAATATTTAAATATATTTCTAGACAGTTTTGAAAACTGCCTGTGTCTATAAAGTCTCAGTGATGCCAAGAAGAGCTACAGAAATACACACATAAAAGTTGTATTATTCCATTCTGTAAATGTAAGGTAGCTACACCAAAAGCTTTAAAAATCCATAGTTCTTCTTCTTCTTCTTCTTCTTCTTCTTCTTCTTCTGCTTCTGCTTCTGCTTCTGCTTCTGCTTCTGCTTCTGCTTCTTCTGCTTTTTCTGCTTCTGCTTCTGATTCTTCATCTCTTTTTTTCCAAATTATCTTATTTTCTGTTATGGCTGACAAGTCTTTAATAAAAACAACCGTTCATCCACTTTGCTAGGAGATGAAAAGTTCAGAAGTAACAGATAGGGAATTGGGAAGAACTGTCAGTGTGGGAGTGGACCACAACTCAGAAGTGCAAAACCTGGGCCTGGCAATCCTTCAGTATCCCAAGGTCCTTGCTTGGCTTGAGAGCATAATGAAAACTGCTGGAGAGATATGGAAGATCTGCCCAGTGCAAGCTACCTACTTCTTCCTTTAATCTTTTAAAAGAAGAACATTGCTTATGCATACTGGTCACTTTTGATATATGATCAGAGTTTAACAATGCTTTATTTTTGTCAAGACATTTCAACTCCAGTGCTTTTATATCTTCAATTCATAATTGACTTGATAACAAAACTATACTATTTCATGACAATATTTTGCAGGGAGAGAAAAGAGCCATCCTCCTCCCCTCATTGCTATATGTTAACTCTGAAATATCTCTGAAACTAATACTAAATATGTAGGCTTGATAGAATCATCACTGGTATATCAGCAAATAATGGTTTCAAATATAATGAATTTAATTGAACGGTCTATACTTTATCATGCATGCTTTCAGACCAGTTGAGAAGAAGGATATTTTGAAGTAGGTCCATATGTAGACAAAAAGGCTAATGAAGACAAAAATCCAAGACCTCCAAGTCTTAAGCAGGGGCCTATGGTATTGGCCTAACAAGATTAGGTCCATGGGCAAGATTAAGTAGCAGAGTGCGCTCATGCCATCCAGGAGTTGACAGTGGTAGTAAAAGAAATAAAAAGCATAAAAAGGCATAAGAGAAGAGAAAAAAATTGCTATGTCTGCCTGTACAAGCTAGAAAAGGATGAGGTAAAACTGGTTTTGAATTCCTTACTTTAAACAGAGCTTCTGACCATTTCCACCAAAACTTTCATGAAGTTTTGTATAGCTTAACCTTAAATAAAGGAGAATAGTCAAGATAAAGTCTGACTCTCCAAAACATAATTATTAGATATGTATTCAGATAGCTTTCTAAAAGTATGAAGGTACCTAAATCTAACATGTGGTTATCTGGTTACTTCTATATGCCTATACCAAAGCCACAGTATTAAAAGCGTAGACCTTGAAGGGCACAAATGCTTCAAATCTCAATATTTTCATAATGGTGGAAAAGAATAGAATGTAGAAGAAAAAGGGAACTGGTAGAGAATATGTTATACCATAAAATAATGTGTTTTAATATAATGTCCAAGCATTTATACTTCCCCTAAATAAAGGCATTGAATTTTTATATCCAAACATGGATAATGCCACACAAACAAATAAACAATCAAAAAAATAAATAAAAAAGCAACTCTTGATATTTAAGTCTAAGAATTTTATGAGGAATTGGTATATAAATGTACAAATGTTACTTGCAGGCATTAAAATGTCTACTAATCTGAAACAGAAGTAGCACTATTTCAGAACTACTTTTTGTATAAATCCAGGAGTGATGGCTATATAAAGTGACTCTAGAACACAATACAGCATGCCAAATGTGTTTAAAATTTATCAGCAAGCTCTCCTTAGTTATCAAGCTGGAGAACAGTTATCCTATTCATTATTGACATCTCCCATAATTCTTTCAATGGTTTTTGCAAATAGCTTGTCAGCCTTTTGGCAAATAGGGGTGATTTTCAGTAACATTTTTAAATTCTTCAAATTCATTTATACATCCAGAAGCAGCTAGACTTTCTTACCATTAATTTTAAAGAATAAAAAAAATCCTTTAGTAGTAAAGGTCTACAAGGTGGACCTAAGCATTGCAATACTAGCAGAGATCTAACTTAACTACTAAAGAGACTGTACCAGCAAGAATTTACAATGCTTGGCTTAGCATACAGGGTTGTTCTACGATACATGTGAAAATATTAAGTGCCTTTGTGTGCTGGGAGAATATTAGTGCTGGAAACTCCTGTATCTGTGAAGAAGTTGATGAGCAAAGGTCTAAACTATGGTTGTTACAACCTAGGTTGAGAATATGCAAAGATCTAAATTTTGGCATTGAACACAGAAATGCTACGATGGTACAACTGTGGCCATAGCCCTGAGTGTGCTTTGGTAGATTTTGCTTGTTCTCTTTGAGTTCAAATCTGTTAAAACTTTTTATTTCAAAGTAGCTTAAAAATGCGCCTGCAATTTTATGGCACTATTAACCTGAATACTAATAGTCCTAACTATGGACTATTAACCTGAATTTAGAAACACATTTAAATGTGAAATATATTATGATTTGATTAGTATATAAATAGTGGAAAAGGTCTTTATTAGGGCTTTGACCTCTCTTTACTCATCTGCTGAGAGTCTGGAAAGAATTCTTAAAATAATGAAGATAACAGCACTATGTGAAATATTTACATCATGCCTAAAAACAAAACTGGGAATAACACTGGGCTGTAGCATGGTGCCTTGAGCAGAGTCACTGCCAGGTTGACCCACCACAGACAGCAGAACCACCAGAGTGACTATATAATCCTGCACACTCAATCTTTTGTTGTGAGTGCGACACATTCAGAAAAGATTTAAGGTTTGGATCAGCCAAGAATATGTGGGGTGTAAAATTACTTCCCTTCCAATACTCAGAAGTTCAGTTCTTGTCTGCTATTATAAAATCAATGAAAGTGTGAAAATTGAAGTTTGCTGAATAAGGTGCTCTGCAATGCATTTAGTCTGGCATATCATATTGTAAAGAAAAATCTGAGGTTTTGCTTTAGCTGTCAAGTGTCTTCTGCAAGTGGAGACAGGTGAGCTTCTAGAATTACAGATCAGCTTGTAATGACTTAATGATAATTTCCTGAAGAAAATCCTGTTAGTAAAGAGGATTGGATTGCGGGAAAATGTCTTAAAGATCTATTGATGATTTGCACATGGATTATATTATCAAATAGTAGCTAATATATATATATGTTTAATATTGTAATTCTACCTCTTATTATGAAACTATTTATGTCATCATCTAGTTTTCAGTGGTCATAAAGAAAAAAGCACAGGCTGCTGTGAGCTGGTGATCAATAAGTGTTTATATTTCATTAGCTGTTATATATTGAAATAGGGACAGAGAAGAAAAGCCAGTATTGTTTTCATTGTTTTACTTCTTTTGACTCTGGTAGAAGTGCAGGCAAAGATATATCAGGCAGTAAGTCCATGGTCATCAAGAGTTGAAAGAGGCTGTCAAAGATAGACCACTAATTTTGAGAGGCTTCTTTCTTCTAAGCAGACATTTTCAACTGGTAGAAGTTCATGAAGAGTGTTGTTGCTACCTCTGTGATGAAGTTTTAGTAGAACTGCTGCTGGTATGCTGATACATGAAACTCAGTACCCTTACACTGCTTTTTTTTAAATTATTTTTATTTATTTTTATTTTTTTATTTTATTTATTTTTTTTATGCCATCGCTTGAGAATAACAGCTGTTTGCTCTAAATTTATAAGAGAAGAGATCAAGGATGGCTGTGGTATTGTTTATTATAATATGGTTGGATATAATTGTATAAAAGCCAATCTTGTGCCATGAAACCAGGTATTATGTCAACTACTAATCTGCTCATGTGGTAAACTGTGAGTGCTGTGTTTAATATTGAATTACTTGTAAAAAAGTAAGAAAAAAAAAAAAAAGGGGCTAAGGGCATAGGGCTAAGACTGTAAGACTTTGGGCTCTGGTATGTTATGTCATGAAAGAATACATTAAGCTGTGGGATAATCTAGAAAAATGTGTAGTTTTTAAATGTTTGTAATAAATTGATTTATCATTATCTATGTAGTGAAGCAGTAATTGAATAGTATAAAACTCAGTCACTCATTTTTTGTTTACATAAATGCCTTTTTAGTGGAATTATTTCAGGAAATAAATTCCTTTTTGAAATGAATAAATTTATATTTACAGTCAGATTACTTTTTTATAACTGACACATAGCAACCTTTATTTTCAGAAAAGAAAGTCTCAGGCTAGGACCTCAGTATATTTGCATCCTGAACACTTCAAAATGTACACAACGGATATATCAGAACATAAAATATATTGAAATTTTATTTCTGATCTTTAACTCTACTTTAAATGAATAATCTGTCTGTAATCTTATTTATTGGTTAAATACTCTAAAGCACTTGGTTAAATACTCCTACCCTTACTGAAGTCCATGGCAAAACTCCTATTAATTAAAATGAGGTTTATTGTTCACTGTTATTATTTGTAACATTATGGGTTTTATGGATTTAAAAAACACATATATTTTTTCTCTTTATTTTTTCATATGTGAAGTATATAAGAAGAAAATTGCTGTTCAGCAGTTACAGTATTTGCAAAAGCATGCACAAACTGCCCTAGTAACAAAAACACAGTTGGTCACAAATTTACGTTAGAGAAAGAATTAGATGATTTTCTGGAATTATCAAATTCAGCAAGTTATATAAGTTATTTCTTAATCAAAGACACTAAGAAGTTATTGTTAATTATTCAAATCAGAATGCAGATAAAGATACAATATTATATTACTTAAAATACGGTTTTAATATTGACAATACAGAGATGAAATTGCTTTTAGAGCTGGGAATGTGTTCTTGTTAAGATGAAGTTGCTCAGAGTTAGCTGACTCTTGTTTCTGGTTATCTATTCTTTTCCTGAAAGTAGTTGCAGTCAACCAAGAAGGGCTATGGAAAAACATAGGTGTGCTAAGCAAGTTTTCAATGTTCCAGTTTTAGTTGCTGTAAGCAAAAAAGCTTTAACTATGACTTTTCATCTGAATATCTTGTATCCTTTTTTTTTTCTTTTTATCTTTAAAGAGATGATTTCAAGAAGAAGAAATGTGTAATATATAAAATGTCTGAGCAGTTTGATCTTATAATAAGGGAATAATGAAATGAGTTTTAGGTCTTGCAACCCAAAGCCAAGTTATGATATTTGATGTTTGCATCTTTCCCATTTAGATTTTCTATGTAGGACCAGCAAAATTTTGATAAATGTGGGCGGCTCTTGGTTCACAATTCACATGTGCTTCAACATGAAATCTTAGCAGTGGCTTTAGGCACATGTGAGCAGTAATAAGGCTATCAAGATATTTTCTATGAAAGGAGGGAAAGCTGCAGTTGTAGTTTACAGACTTTGCTTATTGTTCTTTAATTTGTGTGTGATTTTTTTTTTCAATACAGATTGAGACTTTTAACACTGAGATCTTAGCTACATATTACAAAACCCCGTGTTTATGTGAACAATTAAAAGGCAAGCAGGGGTGGATCTAAGAGCAAGACAGCTAACAGGAATATTTTATGGAACATTGTACTGTTTCATGAACTCTATCAAGAGATAATTCAATGCCAGTTGAATTTAGATTCACCTCAAAGATACTTATGACAAATTATGTGACAGTGAATGTCCCATTACTGATTCACGTGAAGAAGAGGATTCATTACTGAATCCAGGGATTCGTGTGAAGGCCTCTCTTCTTCAGAGAGGCCTTTCTCTGTTGTACTGTAATGTAAACTGGTGCCAGGAAGCCTACATGTATATGTCTACTGGAATAAGTATCGGGAAACTGGCTACAACAGTACTTTATTATTGTTATTATTATTATTTTTTATTATTATTATTTTGGTCATCAGAATCCTTTGAAAGGGTACAGCAAAGCTGGAAAATTGCTGTCTTGTGCTTACAACGCATTTCTCTCTGGTTGTTGTGTTTGTTGTTGTTTGTTTGTTTGTTTGTTCATTTGTTTTCTGGCTAATGAAGTTACTTGGAATTCAAAAGTGCTTAGATGAGGGGATGGATATGCTTACTTTCTGTCCTTAAGATAATATGCTATATTTATTATAAAAGTACACCTGTGCCTTTCATAGTCTAGTTATTATCAAAACCTCAGTTCTATTGAACAGGTTATTTCTGAAGAATGTAAATTCTATTGCTGACATTACAAAGACATTTGCGCAAGATACATGCCTAATAGTCATAGTAATCTAGGAAAAAAACCTTTGAGATCAAGCTACATCAGGTTGTATGATTCTATTATTGAATTCATGTTATTGAATCCATAAGTTACACCTCAACATAGTATTTTGAAAGTTTGTGATTTGTTGGAATTTGCATAGTTTCATTTAATTCCTGGAGATTTTGTTTTGTATGCTTTTTTTCAAAATAAGAAATGACATTTGAGGAAAAAATCTTTTTTCCTCTCCTTTTTGAGAAAAAAAAAATGTACAAAAAATCTATTACAGTTCTTTTTTTTTTTTTTTTTCTTCTTCATGTGTGGTTCATAGAGATGGAAGAAAAAATGTTATTGATCCAAGCAAAAGATCAATAGGAAGAGTCATTCTCAATTAGTCATTCAGTAGAAAATAACATGAATGAAATTAACCTGGAGCACTTGCGGCAGTTTGCCTGGTAACCTTGCTCTCAAATATGTTTTAAGTTTACTAAATTATATTTATGTGGAAAAAAGTGAGTCCTGAGAATTATTAAAGATATGCTCTCTAGGTTGCACCATAATTCTGTTTGTAATCAGTATAGCTTTTTTGCTTTCTGATTATAGGGGTTTATTTCAAAAGGCAATGGTCACACTGCTTTTATTAGTTTTACTTCTAAAGGTCATGTCATAGTTGTCAAAAATAAGCATTGATCTTAGGATTAATATTTTAAACATGCATTTAAAATACAATGTGGGAAAAGCTGACATTGTTGCTTTCCCTATGGTAATTTAAGATTGGGAAGTTTTACTGATTAAACCCTTCATTTTACTTTTAAACATTTTCATTTAAAAGGTAACTTCTTTGACTGGTAATAAATGAGGTATTGGTTATATTTAATAACTCCTATGCATTGTGGTGTCACAGCAGACCCAAAAGATAGTACATGCTGTCACATTTGGGATGATAGATTTTATAAAACTGCGTTGCATGAAGACGAACTCTTTTGTGTCACCTTGCAAGGTTGCCATGGAGATAGAGTACTGCTTCATGGGAATTTCAGTTTTCTGGTAATGCTAGATACTGAACCCAAAGCTGCTTCTTTCAATAGTTCTTAAATCTCACTTTTAAAATGATATTGATTTGCAAAAACTAATGATTCATCTTTTGTATCTCTATTTTCTCAGAAATACCTTCTTGGTGCCGTCAAAGCCAATGCACTAAACATTTTAACTTAACGGGTGCTGAACACAGTAGACTGTCTAAGCATTATCTTACTTTATGTTCTATGCCACTGATCAATTTAGGATATGTTTTGCAAGTCTGTACTTTCTCAAAGAAAGATTTCAGGTATTTGTAGGCTATGGAAATATTTTTATGATGGGAAATCATCAAAATCAATATGTTGCAGAGGGATAAATACTGTATATTCTTTTTTATGATTTTTTTAAAGAAAAATCAATTTAAATATTAAATATATGGAAAATAGTTACAGTGTTGTTTCTATTTCTACAGAGAAAACCACATTTTTGGTGGAGTTATCATGTATTTCTCTAATATGTGATGTATTTTTATTATCCTGTATAAATGAGAAGTCGAAAGGGAACTTCAGTTGATTCTGACATTTATAAGCCACTCATTTTCTTCCTCTTTACAAATAAAACTGACAGACATGGAAACCCTTACTCTTTGCCTTAAGCACACATTTCTGAATGCCTGGCTGTAGATGAATCAGCCAGGACTATAATATACAGAGGATACATCCAACTCCTGGACATATGGCAGAAAGTACATACAGGAATGTAAATCATACCATTTGGTATCCAGTCGGAGCTATCTAGCTATGCTAATGAAATTCATGCAACAGGAATATTTTTCAGGAGGAAGGATCTCTCACTGTTTTCAAATGAAAACAGCTAAAATAAAATGCTTTCCTGAGGAAAGTGCTGGAAATTATTCTGCGTGTTCTTTTGCCCCATTCATATTGAATGCTCACCCAGCGTGCTGCTGTGTTTGTTCAGAGTATCTAGTAGAAAGACTGGCAAACATTTCACAAATGACTGAGCCAACTGAGAGCGGGTGTTGGAAGATGTGAGAACCTCTTCCTGCATGCCTCTGTGTGGGGAAAGATGGCAACGTGTGCAGAGTGATAATTAAACAGACTTTCCTTCTGTTCCTGTCTCCCATTTGAAGTTATCTTTGAACAGAAAGATCGAAATGGTCTGAAAAGGGATGTCTGGGGAGGAATTCAATGAAATGAGGAAAGATTTTTTTTCTTCTACTTTACTAGCAAAGATTTAAGCAAATAGATGACAGAAAATTCTATTCCTTCAAAAATTAGTGTTTAAATTCATCGAAGATATGTCTTTGTGCCAGTAAAATCCTTTGCTGTATTTACATATTCTCCTCCTTTTGCTAAAATACATGCTGATAAGATTTACATGGGTCTAACCCATGTCCTTCTCCCTAAAATTAAATAGGTTTTCAAATGTTTGCATCGTGATGCTTACTTGAAGAGTTAAAAGCTACTCAGCAGGCAGCATGCTCAATATTCATATTTTGTAAATACAGACTAAGAACTTCATAAAATATTTCTTTGCAAGGTGTGGGATTTTTTTTTTCTTGTTAAGTGATACTAGATGTCAGAATGTGCTGTGGCCTCATCAGAGTTTCAACTTATTTCCTGTTCCCTAAATTGTAGAAGATTTTCTTAATAATTTTCTAAAAATCCAATTTAAACTAAAATATCAAAAGTAAGTGGGTTTTTATGGAACCTGTTAAACTAGCATTACTTCTGCTTTCATATGTAGTAAGTAATAATAACAGACTTCAACATTTCACTCCAAAATATTACTAAATTTTAGAATGTAATATGATTTCAGTATAACTTCTATAAAATTCATAATTGGTGATAGAGTTCATTGCTATACTTAAAACATGTCTTCATTATTGACAGTGGTACTAGAGGGGAAGGGAAAAGCTGGTGAAGAAGACTTTGAAAAGGTCTCACACTCATATTGCTGTGCTTCGTCTAAATGATGGCAATAATTTCTCATTTTATGCAAATATTCAGCTATATATGGACCTTCATGTTCTAAAACACGTGTTGATTGAGAGAAAAGTTTGTCCTGGCAGTCTGCTGAAACATTGACACCAGATTTCTCTCCCTCAGAGATGAAACATTCCCCTGATTAATACCTTCAACATCTGGAATGTATATGAAATTTTATCTTGGATCCAAGGTTATTTTGCCAAATGCTGCCTCCAGCCACATACATAAAAGGTAGTTCCCAATATTTCCCAATTGTGGCAAATGCAAAAAACTTTTTTTTTTTTTTTTTCTTCCCTGTTTGGCCCATGCTATCCCCTTTCCTGATCCTACTGCAGTCAGATCCTGAGCTTCCTTCTTGCTGATCCTACTGTAGTCAGATCCTGAGCTTCGTTTATCTTCACAATATATAGGACACCCTTCAGCAGCAGAAAATCTGTTGCTATTGGCAATTCAGTTCTGTCTGATAGGTATATAGGCAAATGTACAATACCACAAGCCCGAGAGAGAAGATAATATGTATATATATATTTTTTTAAATCAGCAGTTCCTTACTCCTAAAATATTCCTAACCTAATTTTTTAACAGCAGCATTTTTTTTCCCACATAAATGAATAGTAGAAAATACCTCTCACTGCAGTTACAAGCAGGAATTGTGCAATACTATCAATGTAAATAAAATACAATTAAATAGAATGCAAGAGTTTAAATGCCCCAGTAAAATATTTTTTTTATTTTGCTGTGCTCACTCACTGAAGTGTGTACATGAGTTCTCACCCTTTTGCCTTCATCCATGTAATAAGGATATCATTCTTTTCAAAAATAATGATTTCACCCCATGACTGATAAGCTGCATAACAATTTCACTGCAGTTTTACAATAACCGGGTCTTTCACTTTGCACATGCTGACAGGAGTCTTGTGACAGGAATGTAGTGGGATACTGGTAGATACCTCTTATGGGTAGCACTAAGTTGCAGGGCTTTTTGATTTCACTTTTAAGAACTCTGTGCTATTGATGCATTTATTTCTTTTAATAT
Source organism: Anas platyrhynchos (assembly GCF_047663525.1). Taxonomy (NCBI): domain Eukaryota; kingdom Metazoa; phylum Chordata; class Aves; order Anseriformes; family Anatidae; genus Anas; species Anas platyrhynchos. The sequence continues at coordinate 17,186,466 of NC_092589.1, forward strand.
ATCACTTACTAATGGATCTTAAGAAACCTACACAAGCACTCTCATGGCTGAAGAAGAAAAAAGGGAGAATAAAAAAAAAATCAGATTTAGATAACATTCTCTGTAAATTAATGTTTTCTTCAAGTGTGTTTCTGAGCATGGCTTAGAAGGTAATCCAACACCTCAAAGGAGAGACAAAAATTGTCCCCTTTTTGTCATGTAAACTTAAAATTACATCTGAACAGTGCAGTTGAGTCAGAAAGGAGCTAGCTTTTAAAGTTATCTCAGATGTGATTATTTTATGATACCTTTTGTAGTTGTTGGGTTTTGACTTTGATCTGAAGTGAGAAGTGTGACAGCAATTCAGTCTATGAATTGCTCTGAAAAGTGATTGTATTAAAAATTAGAAAAGCCAATGAAAATAGTGGGATTTATTTATTTATTTATTTATTTATTTATTTATTTTTACTGGTAATGGATGCATATATACTGTGATGCAAAAAGGAATCAAAAATAATAGCCATTTAAACATAGGATCATCTTAAATTGTCATTGAAAAAGCTTCTACAGACAGATTTTTATGTCAGTGTTTTGGGTTGCATTTTCAAAAACTTATATGTTACTTGTAGGATAATAACTTCAGCTTCACCAACGTACAATATCTATGGATCTGATCTTTTTTTTTTCCATTTGAATTTCTATTCCATATCAATGACACCTAGACTAAGGTTGATGTGTCTCAACTTCTACTGTATATTGAATTATAAGACCTTTATGATTTGTTTTGTTATTTATTTAAATGTATCATTTACAGTGAAACTAAGAACTTCACACAAGCACTCTCATCATAGAAGTTAATGTAGACAAGAATAAATGCATATCTTTGGCTTCTGTATACTTTCATATTTTTTTTTCCTGCTTAGCTTGCTCTGGTTCATGAAGATGTGAACAAAGATGAATGCTTCAGGTATGTTAGAGAGGACCCTGGAAACTGTACCATCTTACTCCAGTGAGCTTTAGATTAGGTAGGCTCTTTAAGTGCTGACATGTCTTTGGACATCATGAGAAGTAGGCCAAGGAGACTCACTGAAATATTTCTGCTGGTTCTTTAATGAGTAATGTACTTAGTAAAGTAATGTAGAATCAGCATATTGTAGACCCAAAACAGAGCAACAAAATTTAAAATCTTTAAATTTGCTCTATGTCTTTCTGATCAAAATATAATTTCCACTCCACAGGGAATTCTGGGTTTTCAAAACCTTTTTTCATCTCGTGGAAACTGGGATTTAAGAATTTACTGTGACCCATTCTGTTAATGTTGTCTGTTACTGAAATAGTGTTGATGTGAGATTCATTGAATCCTAATAAAAAAATATATATATATAATTAGGATATATATCCTAATAAAAAAAAAAAGGTCTGCAATCTGCAGTCTTCTTGAGCATGTATCTTCACAAGCACCACATGCTTAATTTTGAACATCATATCTGCCACAGGGACTTACCTCATCACATTGCGTTGTAGAATTGGCTTCTACATTTGTAAAATGTACCCTGAGCAAAGAAAGATTATACATATTATATATATATTATATTACATGTTATATATGTTAGACATTTTTTAACAGAATTTTTAACAGTACTTTCTTGAAGACTCTGATTTCTGGATTGGAATTTAAAATTAAGTCAAGCAAGCTGTGGTCTAGAACAAGTTGCTTGAGTATCCATTATGGCTAGGTAACAGAAAGAGTCCTGAGAAGTCATTGAGAGTATGCAAAACTAACTAATGAATCTTCATGGTTTTTCTTTTTAGACCATGAAACTCAATATGCAGTAGGAAATTGAGAGTTATATTCTGTTTAACACTGATCCACATTCAAAGGACAATGAAGGGAAAATCAAAGATGGAAGAAAAATATATTCTTAAACTGTTTGATTAAGTTAGCCTTCAAGGAAAGGAATGTGGCTTTCTAATCTTGTATTCTTTCCTTCCCCTTGAATGTGTTTATTTACTTTGTTATAAGATGATACATTTGCTGTACTGCTTTGTTATATTATTTATATTTTTAGTAAATATTGTTATTCTTAATTGTATCAGTATAAATTTAGTTATATTTCATTACTCTTCATAATAACTGAGAGCATATAAGCATTATAAATTTCTAATCTATCTTTTCATGAATATGGAAAGATGTATGGCTTCCTTTCTACAGTGAAATAAGTATGTGGACCATTTGACTCCTGTCTGTAAATGTGAGACATATGAGACAGCAGTCATATTTGTGGAGTAATAAATATTATTTTTTAGCAATAAATGTGTGTGCTGTGGTGTATTTAGGATATCATTAAAGTGAGTTTTTGTTGGTATAACACAGTAACAAAAGCAGTAGATTTATGTGACACTGCCTCTTATTTTATGGCAAGCAAGAATTTCCACCTAACTATAACCAATATTCTATTGTCTTCTGATTGCTTGTAATTGCTGATGTCGTTACATCGAGCTTGTTTTCCAAGAACAGTATGCTCTTTATTTCCCATCTTAGTTGCACTGAAAATCAGAGCAGAGACTTCCGCCCTTCCTCCAAATCAAATTGAATTGAAGCATACAAGGACAAAAAGAAGACAGCAGTCAGTTTTTCAAGATCGTTATGCCCTGAAATAATTCATTGTATGTTATACTGGTATCTAACTATAAAAATAGAAAGTAATACAATGCTTTTTTTTTTTTTTTTTTTTTTTTTTGGTGCTGCAAAAAATACATTGAGGTCATTACAAATTCTTTCAAGGAAAGGTCTATGTTAGTTTTAACTGTATGGAACATAGTTATGCTGATTTCTTGGCAGATATCTTCATCAATTCCTGTTTTTTTTTTTTTAAAAAAAGAACAAAACAACCAAAAACCTCAACCCCATAATATGATCCTATGATTTGAAAAAAAAATGTAGTGGCATAGATTTTTTATTTCATATGCCAAGATGCTGAAGGAAACTTGCAGAGTTTTTCTGTTAGCTTTACCAACAGATGATATAGCCAGCTGCACAGCTACTTCTAATAAAAAGGATTTGAATTGACCATGACATATGAGTACATTATTCAACTGTCTAAGAGCCTATTTGCATTAACATCTACCTTAGTAAAGAAATCATAGCTTTTACTTTATTTTTTTAGTATACATTGGGATCTAAAAAGATAATTTTTCACTTCTTGTTTATGGGCTAAATTACTATTTTGATGAAGCAATTCACAAACACTTTTATAGGACAGACTTTTTTTTTTTTCTTCTTTTTTTCTTTTTTCTTTATAGCATGTTCCTGCTGACAGTTCTTCAGAAACATGTACTGCTATCCAAGATGTTACATTTTTGAGGCCTTTTAAGACTCAGGCAGTTGCAGGCAGACAAGGTTTATATGACATCCCACCTAATACTGAACTATCTCCTTTCTTTCCCTGTTTCACAACAATATTGTAATATTCTCATTTTCTTAATGAATATTTAGCCATCTTAATTTGGGCTTTTGGTAAGACAGATATATCTGTAGTGTTGTATGATATTATTTCAAGTCATGCGTGTTTTATTTATATCTTTCCTAACTTGAAGATCCACAGCCATATGTTTCAGCCATGTATCAGCAGGGCTGAGCATCTGTTCTCTAAAAAGTTTTTGAGAAGCTGTAAGTGATAAAACCATATTCAAATCCAAATCCTTTACATCTTGAATGTCCGCACATTTACTGAATGTAACTGACAGCACAATTTGGTCTTCTTACTTCCTTGCTTACAACTTCCATGGTAGCTTTGAAATGGTTTGAAATGAATCTGATCTCAGATATGGTCCCACATTTTAACGTGTATTAAAATTAACACAGTGATCTAAGTAAGCTGTAGCTAAAATTTCGTCTCTCAGACTGCCATTCAGTTGTCACTTGGAATCAGGGCTATGTGACCAAACCTCAAGGTTTGGTTTGCTGTTTCTTAAAACCTAACCCAAACTTTATCCCAAACAGCACTGTTAGCTATCGTTGCAATCATATAAAAGTAGAATGGTGGAAGTGTAATTTACTGCAACCATGAAAGAAGCATTTTGCGATCTATATGTGGGATACATAAGTATCCCAGACTAGGATTTAGCTATAGAGGAGTGAAAGAAATCACCATGACTACCTCTTGCACACAAGTATATGGCAAAGTGCAGCACCAGAGGGGAAGCTGACATTCCATATGTCACTCTAAGTAATAAGGAAAGGGTGAAACAAGCTAAGATTCTCTAAGATGACATGCTCTAGTCCCTATTCAACTGGAAGGACAGTAGAGTCAAGTATTCTGTCTTCAGATTTGTAATCCTACAATAAAGACATTTTTTGCGAAATGAGTCAGTTTCTATAAAATGTGGTATTCTTAATAACAAACTAATTTGATAACATTTAGTCTCTAAATACACTATTATATAGTAAATATGCTTTTTAAAATTTGTTTCATTTATTTGTGTGAAATTAATGCATTACTTGGATTAGTTTTTTTTTTTTTGACTGATGCTTAAGATGTGCTCTGAGGAAAAGCCTTAGACTTAATATTTGTCTCATTTAGTGGACTTTAAAGGTACTCCCTTTCATGACAGTTATTGTCAGTTCAGCATCATTTTTTCATAGCCTTTTATAAATCTTTCATGACCTGTCTCCAGGGAAAGAGGGAATAGAAATCATTTAAGACAACATACTGTATTTTTCAGACTGTCTTTTGCAAGAGCAGACCTAAAACAACATAGGAGATATGAACCTTTCAGAACAGCTGTTTACCAGATGTAAAAGGGAAGTGTTCATTGTCTGAGTTGTATAATGTCTAGATTTTAGTTAAATAACTTCTCAGTTTAGACCTTCACAATACTGGGGAAGCTCTTGTGATGCATTCTAAAATATTAATTAGGCCTCCATTTCTTCTCAAATTTCCCTAATTTTATCCCTGGCATTTATTTTATTTATTTATTTATTTATTTTCAGGTAAGCCTTCATGTGTATGTAGTACACAAAACATTGAAGCATTTTTTTTTTGCAGTACTAATTACCCAAGCCAGATGGCCATAACTATTGGTAAAATCATTATAGTTAAAGTAACTAGACTACTTGATTCTGTTGACATTAGACTTCTAAACTGGTTTTGTTAAACATTGATAACTTACTGGAAACAAATATTAATGTTTCTCTTACAGATGAGAATCATATGAAGCCAGTATTAAAGTTATAATTTCAATATTAATGTTTCTCTTACAGATGAGAATCATATGAAGCCAGTATTAAAGTTATAATTTCAATGTGGGAATTTGCAAATTTATCTCAGAGGCTTCAGATCTATCTGAAAAATTCATCCCTATCCTAAGAAATGATAATAAATTATATTTTCTATGTAAAATTTGCATTTCAGGAAAAAAGAAACAAACAAATACTGTAAAAAATTTTCACTTACAATGTAGTTGTGATTTAGATTTGTAGCTAATGAGGTATAGATTAGAAAAGATGAAAAGATGCAAAGTGTTCTTTAAAGTTTGGGGGTGCTGAAGTCCTAAAAAAGAATTCAGTCCTAAAATGGAAGTCAGGGCAGATCAGACATGGAAGAGTACTCAAGCTAGCCAAAAATAAATGCATGGAAGAGGAACAGATGTGAAATTTCCCGCTCTAGAAAGTTTAAGTAACCTGATACAGTACAGTACTAGGCTCCAATGTGACATCTTTAAAGTCTGTAACAGTGTTCTTGTTTTAGGCATAAAGGTTATCATTTTTTATTTTGTTCAGAAGTAGGATAACAATTTCAATGCATTGCTAACTAGCAGGAGAATACATCTGCCTCTCAGGTTTATACCCATAAACCTGGTACTTACTTATGAGCAACAGAGTGGTACATATGGTCTTTCAGTCTTTCTAACTGTTCATGATTTTCCATGGAATTGGGTGAAAAGAGTATTTCTTACTAATTTAGTTCAAAAACCTGTTTCTGTGGTAAATATTTAAAAGTCAATGAGATTTCCAACTTATTTCTGGTTTCTTCTTTTTAATCCTGTGTCTTCTAAGGTCTTGCATAGGGGGTTCCAGCTTTTCTTTGTGCGTGACAGTTTCACATTTACTATTTGTAAATTCAATTATGGTATTTATACAGTATATCAGGGGAATCAAGATTCCCATTGACAAGAGTGGTGAGTTGGTGAGTTTTGAGCTTTTCTGTGGTGTAGACTTGCTTTGAGCATGGGTCTCATGAAAGGCTTTGCACTGGAGAGGGCTGCTAAGTCTCTCTGGCTGCCAAGAGCAGGTAACCAAGGATGTGAATGGTCCTGGGTTGCCCTGAGCCTCTGCTGCAGGCCTGTCTTCAGCCAAAACAGATCAGAGGAATAACTGTTGAAAACTGTTGTCATCTCCTAAATGTGAAATATTTCCTTAGATTAATTTCCCACATTTCTTCAATGTTTATGTGTTGTCTAAGGAAATATATATAGCAGTGTAGCTTGTAGTCATAAACATTGCTCTATATGGAACTTGTGATGAAAGTTGGTCACTGAAGAATGTCAAGTACTAGGAGTCATAACCATGTGAAGTATTGTTGATTGAGCAAAGGAGAACAAAAGCAATACAATGTGAAAACAATAAACAGAAATTAAAGTATTTGTGCTGAAAAATAGGAAATCTTGCCACAAACGACAAACATGTATGTCTTTTGCATAGTACAAGTCTGTTTTCTGGATGTTAACTGTGCTTTGGTTACTCTGAGTTCAGTAAAAGAGAATAAGAGAATATTAAATGCAGTAACAGAAAATTTGAACAGTCTGTTTCTTTTACATGACAAGGTGGTATGCTTTTTGTTTAATGCTATGAGTCCAACAACTTGATAGCCTTATAATTCAGTAATAAGAGAACTATTAAAGAGAATACAAAATCCTGAAAGACTGATTTAATACTGAAACTATTTATAAATGAATGTGTTCTCTCTTTCTATTTGACTTTTTCTTAAATTTTCAGAGAGGTATAAAAACTGTTTCCACTGAAAATGTTACTAGTCTTCCCTCATATGGGCTTTTCAGAATTATCCTTTGATATCATGGGCAGAAAAGAAAAGTGGACTTTTGGGGAATGTTCTATTTGCTGGAAGAGTTTTGCATGTTTGTTTTAAACTAGTTTATTCCATAATTTAAGAATATCTTAGGAAGAATATTTATAATTTTTTTATCCTTTTTATATAATAAGGTGACTGTATACAAAAGTGTCTTTATACAAAAATAAAACAGCCCCTTGTCTCATATGGTTAGTGATCTCTAATGTAAGAACTGAAACAGACATCTGGATTGAAAGGTAAGTTTAAGAACCATGGTATAAAGTGATTAAGGTTGTTTTCCTTGTTTCAAAACAGAGGTTCGTGCCTAAACACCTTCTGAAGATTTAAGCAAAGGATCATTTGGCTCTACTTACAGAATTGTTTTAGTATACCTACATTGTGATCAGAAACTAACAAGCCATTATATCAGGATGATAAGGAAAATATTATATAGGAATGCTGGCATAGTTCCCAGAAACAGCAGGCCCAGACTAAAAACAAAACAAAACAAAACAAACAAACAAACAAAAACCAACACACTTTTCTGGACAAAGCATAACTAATTTGGGTACAAGAAATCACTGATGCAGATAATTTCCTCCCATTTTTGATGAGGTAATTTATTCTCATCTCAAGGAGCAGGTGGGATATATGTATACTACATGTATACTTACCATGGTTTGTAAAAAATGTAAAAGAATTTGGCTGTGTTGTTGTCAGCTACATTTTCCAAGACTAGAATTTCTGTTTCCCATGTGTAGGTTTTCCCTCTCATTATGAAGATTTATTGTATGTCCAGACTCTTCTGGTTCTCATGCAGGCTTTTCTGATAACTTAAAATCTGGTATTTCTCCAGATTTTTAGCTTTTGAAGAAAACTCATGAGTTTGCATCACGCATATATGAAGTAATTCCAGAAGTAACTTTTTAAAAAACACACTTCATAAAACAATTGCACTTTGATGATGAAAGCAATATTTTATATGACAGAAACAATTCTGAAGCATAGAATTGATTCTGATCAGGCACTAGTCAAGACCTACAATACATAACTGGGATATAAGAGTGGAGAAGAAATATTAAAAATAAAAAATTTATAAAACTAGGACAGATATAGTCATAATAATAAAAAGAAGAGCAGAAACTCTGTATGTTCTGTTTCCTTATAAATGTATAACTATCCATCTGTTACCCTGCCAATACTCAGCATAGTCTTCAGGCTATCCGGAAAATTTGTATCAACTATGAAATTATTAATCTATTGGAATTATTTATTGACAAAAACTGTTCATGTCTGATTTCAAAAACTTTCAGAAATTCTGAATAGTGTGTAGGAAAACACTGTTGCTAAAGTCATTGTAATCCTTGTGCCTCTGTTAGCAAAAATAAATAAATAAATAAATGAGCATAGCAAAGCTTCTTCTCCTAATTTTTAGCACGAAAAATAGAAACTGCTTGTTTTTTGTCTCATTAGTGAAGTTAATTATTCAACAAGGTTGCCGTGGCTGACTACAAACTGGCCCCTTCTTGAACATTAACATGCCTTGTTTCCTGAAGGATTTTTACTACCTCAAGAATCTTCCAATTGCAAAGGTTTCTACTGATGCGAATCCTCAGTGCATCAAAATAAACTCATGAAACTCAGCTTTCCCAAACGGCATAACTGTTCAACACTTGCTAACCTCTCCAATTATTTGTCTATTTCAGTAGGAATTGCTTCCTACTGTGTTTTTACAGTGCCCAGAATAGCTCAGAGAACATCCTAAATGCTAGCAGTACAAAAATTGTAATTAGTTTATCAAATGTTTTTTATTCTCGACATTATCTATACTTGTGTGTGTGCTTTCTCATGCTTATTATTATTATTATTTCTCATGCTTATTTCCAAATGTGGTACTTCCAATTCTTTTTATGGCAACTTGATATGACAAAAGATTTTTTTTTAAATACTCTCAAAGATATCTCAAATATCTCAAATATCTCAAAGATATTGATTTCTCTACTTTTTTTTTGTCCCTTAGACAGTAATTTTAACCTCAGGGTAGAAAATAAATGCTGTAAATTAATTTACATTCTGCAGACAGGAAGGTGTGACAAGACATTTGACTGGCTTTGGACTTATTAATGGCCTCTCTTGACCTCTGAGGATACACTTCATTCAGAAAAGGCCAAATGTTAATAAAAGAGCAAGACTTCATATTGCTTGAAAGCAAAGTCAAAATGCTCATCTTTTTCTATAAGATTAACAATAAGTAAGAAATAGTATGGGGGGGAAAGAACTAAAAAAAATGAGCTAAGCTTCTTTTTTTCCTTAGAAAACGGGAAAAAAATATTGTTTAGAGAAGGAAAGGTTGCTGAGTATACTCTGAGAAGAGTATAAATTTTATCAGGAAATGCAAACACTTCAATGGAAGACAAGACTTGTACCTTTTTTAATAATGATGATTTCAGCTGGAATCAGTGGGTTACTCCGAATTCATTCTAGCCAAGATCGAGGTTCTAAGTATATTACAGGTTTTTTTTTTGGTTTCTACTACAACTTCATTGACCTTTACCTCAACAGATATGTAATATATTGTAATATATACATATATATATATATATATATATATAAAATGCTTTAACTAAGACTTTTTCTATTTTCCAATTAGACATGTTTGATAGCTTTCCCTTGATATATGTCTGTGTTACTGAAAGTTGGTTTTTAATTTATTTTAGATATAAAATCACTGTAAAACTGCAAGCTGCACAAATGGAAAATGAAGATTCCATTTACAGAAATGTTAAATTGAGATGACCATTAACATGAGACAATCAACCTTCATAAAATATGGTATCTCTCCCTTCCCTAAGGGAACGTGAACTTGCTATAGTAGTCAATTCTCTCTTCATAATGACCAATTCATTAGGTGTTGGCATTTAATTATATTAAAAAAAAACAAAAACAAAAACAAAGCAAACTGTAGTAAAAAGTGCACAAACAGCAATCATAGAATCATAGAATATCCTGAGTTGGAAGGGACCCTTAAGGATCATCAAGTCCAACTCTTAGCAATGATTAGGTTCACTTCATTCTGAAAACAAGACTTAATTAAATTTTAACCTTGTTTCTTTCATTTAATATATGAACTTCCTAAAAACACATATTAACAAGTTTCACCATATCACACCTATGTTGTTCCTTTTATACCATTCAAGAGCTAAAACAATCAGTGATCTTTTTGTCCATCTATCTTGTATTAAAGAAATGCTGTTTCAGACTAAAAAGAAATACAAGTTAGAGGAGAAAAACAAAAATCAGGTTTCTAGATTTCAAATATATAAAGGAAGAGCCTGCCATTCAACAGACCAGGGCAGGCTGGAGAAGTGGGCCCATGTGACTCTAATGAGGTTTAACAAGTCTAATGAGGTTCAGCAAGGAGCTAGTGAGGTTCAGCAAGGAGGTGCACCTGGATTGGTTCAGACATCAGTTCAGACTGGGAGAAGAACTCATTGAGAGCAGCCTTGCAGAGAAGGACTTGGTGGTTCTAGTGGATGAAAAGCTCAATATTAGTAGGCAGCGTGTGCTTGTAGCCCAAAATGCCAACTTCATCCTGGACTGTATCAAAAGAGGAGTGGCCAACAGGTCCAAGGGAGATGATTGTCCTTCTCTATTCTGCCCTCGTGAGGCTCCATGTGAAGTTCTGTCTAATGGTTTGGGGTCCCCAGCACAAGAAAGATGTGGATCTATTACAGCAGGTGTAGAGGGCTACAAATCTGAGGGGGCTGGAGCACTTCTATGAAGAAAAGCTGAAAGAGTTGAGGATATTTAGCCTGAAGACGAGAAGGCTCGAGGGAAATCTCATTGTAGCATTTCAGTACTTAAAGGGGTCTTATAAAAAAGATGGAGAACTCTTTACTCAGGTAGATAATGTTAGGACAAAAGGGAATGATTTTAAATTAAAAGAGTGGGGATTTAGATTAAATGTTAAGCGGAATTTTTTTTAATTCAGAGGGTGGTGAGGCACTAGAACAGGTTGCCCAGGGAAGTTGTGGATTCCCCATCTCTAGAGGCATTCAGAGCCAGGCTGGATGAGGCCCTGAGCAACCTGATCTTGTGGGGGGTGTCGCTGCCTATGGTTGGAGCTAGATAATCTTTAAGTTCCATTCCAACATAAGATAATCTATGATAAAATAATATAACTAGCTTTTCTCACAAAACAGGAGTTGATGTTCTCTGTAGACACTATTAAGTAGATATTAAGTTGCTTTTGTAAATAAGTCAAGCTTTTTAAGTTTTAAACTGAATATCATAAGGACATCTATTAAACCTTACGTGGTAGTCAGCATCACCTGCCTTAATCTTACACGTGTTTTTTACAAAGTTGCTGACCTACATTTTGTTGACTTCAGCTGAGGATGAATCTGTTTATACCGTTTAGAAAATTAAGTCACAGTTGTATATAGAAGAGTGTTATGTTTTCTATTACAGTATTGGAATGATGACTTAAATGTTATGGACCAGGTGACAAGGTAGGCCCGTGTTAGAGGTCCTACTGAGATTATAAAACTTGCTCATTAATGGTGAGATTATCCTAACCTGAACAATTTTTGCTCTAAAGCATTGTTTAAAAAGAACAGTGTTTGTTTATGTTGTTGTTATTTGGTTTTGTATAATTAGATATGAGGAGTTCCATAGATCTTTAATTAGCCAAATGGTGAACTTGTTAGAAATAATTTTGCTCTTACTTTTATATTGTGCCAAATTTTCCTGAAGTCCTGCAAGCTATCTGCATATAGGTTCCAACACTGTGTGTCTCTGTGAGCTACACAGACGTTCAGAGATAATCTGTAAAAGCTGCTACTCACTTGGCACTGACTTGGCTCTACAAAGCTCAGTACTGATTTTCTGTTAAGAGGATAGTTGTTTCAAGATGAGAGGAAGTGTGTATGGTTCATCAAAAAAGGCTTTTTCACTAGAACCCTCTGCAGCCAGTCTCTGACAAAGAAGTTCTGGTAAGTGTAGTTTTGTGTTCTCCCTAAGTAGACTATACACCTCAAATATTTGTTGATTATGCTACTATGTCTACTTCAGTGGTTTTTTACTAACTTAAAAAAAATTCATCACTATGTAGTAAAACTGGCCTGAATAAGGTACCCCAAATGAATAGGTAATAGCAAATCCAGGGAGATCTCTTAATAATGTCAGGAAAACACCATTTTATTTTAATTCACAGGATGTTGATGCCAGTATTATTATTCAAGAAGTCTATCTTGCAGGCCCAAACAAATACATTTGTTATACTTCCACATGCTGAAAGTAAATTTAGTTTCTTTAATGTTCTGAGTTCCTAAGCCAATCTGCTCTATTTTCCACTGGGAAAACATCACAGCTTGAGAGGGGCAATGGGAGGACAAAAGCAACCTGCTTGTTTTCTTACTGATGTGGCTTTACTTTTTTTTTTTAATGCTTTTAAAAAGAGTGGGCTATAAATATCAGTAATCTTCTTTTTCTTAATCCAAGTCATTTCTACCTCTATCCAGAGACCATCTGAAAACTTTATTAAAATTGTTGTTGTATGATATACAGTAAAAACAAACAAACAAACAACAAAAAAAAAACAAATAAAAAATGATAGAGTATATGATTAGTTATTACATAGTAGAAAGATTGTCTTAGTGACTTGATTGCTCCTTGGAAGTGATTTCTCAATTAATCCTCAGGTCCTCAAGTTGCTTCACTGTCACTTGTTTTGTCATTGGTTTCACTCCAAATATTAATTATTCAACAATAATTATTTGGCCAATGAAATCTGGAAGATAATGCCTAAAACAGGGAGGGTTCTTCCCTTTGCTTCAATCTTTTCAGTTGCCCAACATATCTTTGGAAATTACTGTTACTGTGTACTATACCCAAGTCACGTAGTTGTAGAATTTAACCTTCAGCAACCCCAAATATTAAAGTAGCCGTTCAAGGAAAAACAAACAAACAAAAGCTTTTATCCAATACTTCATACAACTGACAATCTTTTGTGATTTTAAAGACAAAAATCCAGAAAAGCATTTAGAAGTATGGATAAGGCAATAATGTTTGGAACAGGTTAGCTACTTTTTATTTCATAAAATATCAAAAGTCTTATTGATCAGGTTACATTGAATTTTTTTAGAGAAAAGCAAAACTAAACACACCAGAAGTACTGGGAATTTTAGATCAGATTAGCAGAAATAGGCATTTTTTTCTTTACACTACCGTTTGTATAAGTACTCTGTATAGACTACCATTGAATACCTAATTTGAAATTAAATAGGATTTTTTGATGTGTATTTCTTATTCTGAGCAATATATTATTTTAAAGTATATCTCAGTGAATATACTGTCATCAGTGGGGTTTATTTGAGATTATTTTTCCTTTAATATGAAATTTAAACACATTATTATGGTAATTTGGGATAAAAACAAATGAAATTGTGACGTTTTCCATAGGATGGAAATCTGATTTTATTCATCTCTGGTTACAAGATTTTGCCTTTTTTGATATATAATTGAATACAATTATCCTTACTGCCTTCTCCCATTATGTTTACTCCTATAGTTTGATATCCTGTATCTTTTCAAATCATTTCAAATAGGTGCAGAATACTTGCAGATTATGTGTGCTAATCAATCACAATTTTTGCTTAAAAAATGTCAATTCTGAATAGTTCAATGTATGTGTTAGAAGTCAGAGGATGGTCAGAAGTACTAAGAGAGCTGGGCAAGCCCTCTGCTAGAAAAGATCAGTATGAGGCATGGAGCATGAGGAGCAGTTACGGATACCTGTGAGGAGCTGCAGGAGCTTACAAAAAGAAAAAAGCAGGGGAAAGAGGGATGGAAAGAAGGAAGAAATAGGGAAGGAAGGATGGAGAGAATGAGAGGGTATATTTTCACATCCATCTTACCAGTCTTCTCCTTGGAAACTGAAAAACAGCTAGAACAATATCTTAAAGGACAGATGGCATAGCTTAACTCTGCTCAAAATCTGTTCTTATTTCTCTGATTCAGACATTGCCCAATATGTGTGGTTCTCAGAAGTTATGGACTGCAGCTTAATTTACATATTGTTCCCCGCTCATTGTGACATGCACATGTATTTCCAAATGTTTTCTGAAGAAATTGCTGCCAACACAAATTTAAATTTCAAATTAATTCAGTAACCACCAAATAGTCATTTACACCTCTGACCATGAATGGCTGTATTGGTATAGTGAATTTACACTCAAACATTGTCATAGGTTAAATTTCAGAGGATGAACTTCAAAACTCTGCTATGTAGACAAACTTTCTTCAAAATATGATATTTGATGCCGGTGAGGAGTTTTTACTGTTACTTAGAGCAAGTGTTACATATTTCCTAAACAATATGAATTTTTTTCTAGGACTGTTGTCCAGGGGAGCATCCAACTAAGGGAAAGGATAACCATAAAAACATATTCATAAAAGGTTTTTGCAGCAGCATTGAACATGAGGGAGACAACTTGTATGTGCCATGTTCAGAGAACACTTATTCTTTTCAGGGTTGGCCAGAGGCTTCTATCATGTGATATTTTGTATCATTAAAAAGATATATTTTTCTCATCTATCTGTACTCAAAACTGCTACTCTGGTTCATTCAGTGCAGTGGAACACCAAAAAAACTGAGATCATAACAGCACAGGTTCTGTTAAAATGTCTTCCTTAATTTAACATTTTTCAGAATAGTTAAGTAGAACAGCTTGTCTGGTAGCAAGCTCAAGTAAATGCTGTAAACATGTTTTCTGTAATTGAATCTTATTAGCTTTAATTCATATTCTCTGCAATTAAGCAATTTTTTTATAACGTATCAATCAAAATCATCTATATTTAATGAGTGTCATAGCAAAATAAATCTAACACTAAGTGTTTATATAACTTGGCAGATAATTTTGTTTTGTCTTAAGTTCTTTTCTTTTTCTCTTTTTTTTTTTTTTATGGGATTTATCTCAACATGAAAATACTAGCTTAAAATAAACAGTCTTGCTTTGACATGAACTTCAGTGGGTTTTTCTGACTGCAAGGAAACTGCTTTCGTATACTGAAAGCTTTTCAAGGGATAAGGGTTCTAGCAGTTATGGTTATGTGAACTAAAGAAATCATGCTTAAATTCTTCCATAAAAAATTCAGATTAGATTGTTTTCTTACAAACTCAAAATCTGTCTTTTACTATCTTCATTTTCTGTCTCGCTATTTCAGCTCTCATTTAAAATCAAAATCATTCTAGCTATTACAACCACTGAATCAACCTGTACCAGTATATTTAAGAGTTTGTGACTCTGCAAACTGTAAATTTTATTTTAAAAATCAGCTTTTAACTTGAGACTTGAAATGTAGTTTTTATCCAGTCATCTCCACGTGTTTTTTTTTTCTTTTTTTCTTAAACCAATCAAGAAAGACCTTGACTGAAAATGTGGTGAGAAATTTTAAACATCTACACAAATTACTGTGAATGACATTTTAGCATGGGTTACCAAATGCACAAAGATTGAGTAGATGACATGGAAAACCAATGCCATGAAACCTCTTTGACACCTCTTTGAAACCTCTTACCGTATGGAAATTCTAGAATTTAATGTGCTTTGAAATGGTAAGCAATTTTTTTTATTAATACGCCTACACTGGAGCAGTGCATACTAAATGTTTTGGCTTGCTGATAGGGCTATATTAATGCAAAATAAGAATCTTGAGATAATTACAGTTTTGTGTCTGGAACAGAAAAGTGTGAAATAGATCTTTGCTTAGATAGCCAGAGAAGAAACAATTTTCTCTCTTAAATGTGTATTTAATCTTAAACCAACAACTATTAAATTTAAGATGGTCTGCTATACTTTAACTACTTACAGTATTTAGAATGTGCATTTGGTCTTTTGCTAATGTAGAAACATTTTTTCCTGGTTACAAGACTGAGGTGTTGAAAGAAAAATGAAAAGACTTAAGTAAGCAATGGAAAGATTTACAGAAGTTTCTACATTAGAAAACTCTATCTCAAGAAATCCCCTATGAACATATATATTTAAAGTTAACAAAAAAAAAAGGGGGGGGGGAGAGGGGACACAGGGGAGAAAAGGAAAAAAAGGAAAAAGGAATGAAATTCTAATACAGATATTCTGGAAGCAAGAGTAGGCATGCTGTCAAATCAGAAAAGTTAGTGTTGGCAGGCAGTTCTTGTTTTTTTTCACTTTTAATTATGGGAAACATTTTATTGTTATGCTTCTCCATTTACAGCTAACTATAATTGGCTTACATATTAAAAATAATGATGATTAAGATGCATGTTTGTATTGACAAGTATTTGAGAACTGAGAGTCTTGCAGAAATTAGCTCAAAGCAGGGAATAACTGAGGCTCATTTGTTACAGGTATGGATCAAAAACATTTTTCTCACAGTCTGGACAATAATCCTCTCTCTAAGCATAAGTAGGTATTGCTAGGGTCACAGATCTGTGGTATGGAATAAAACTGAATAGTTATTTTACTGCTGGAAATGGCCATTGATTTCTTGGGCTTTGGTTCTAAGGGGGCATGTGCAAGGCTGGATCTGCCCTCTGCCTTTTAGTCTTCAGGACACCTCCCTAGCTCTGCAGGCAGGCCTCTCAGTTTCAAGTACTTTCTTTCTAGCTGTTGATAAGCCCATAGCTTTAACCAGGAACCTCACAGCTCTGTGACCTCTACATCCTGGTGGTGGGTGCCAAACACACCAGGATGATGTGTAATCCTAGGCTCTTCCATGGACTATCACTTGCTGGTCTTCAGGGTGGTTGAGACTATTGCAAGTTAGGCATTAAGAGGATTTATTTAAAGGTATTCCTAGGACAAGACTGAGGGTGCTGAGGGAGCTGGTGGATGTGATTGCTGGGCCACTTTCCAACATCTATCAGTGGTCATGGTCATCCAGAGACACCCCAGATGACTGGAGACTTGCTAATGTGATGCCCATCTATAGGAAGGGTTGTAAGGAGGACCAGGGGAACAACAGGCCTGTCAGCCTGACCTCAGTGCCGGAAAGGTGATGGAACAGGCCATCTGGAATGCAATCACACAGCATCTGTAGGACAACCAGGGAATCAGACCCATTCAGCATGGATTCATGAAAGGCAAGTCCTGCCTGACCAACCCCATTTCCTTCTATGACCGGGTGACCCACCTAGTGGATGAGGGAAAGCCTGTTGATGTAGGCTACCTAGACTTCAGCAAGGCCTTTAACACAGTCTCTCACAGTATTCTACTGGAGAAGCTGGCAGACCATGAGTTGGACAGGTACACTCTTTGCTGGGTTAAAAACTGGCTGGATGGACGGGCCCAGAAGGTGATAGTGAATGGAGTGAAATCCAGCTGGTGACCAGTTATGAGTGGTGAGCTGGCAGTGTGCCCAGGTGGCCAAGAAGGCCAACAGCATCCTGGCTTGTATCAGGAATAGTGTAGCCAGCAGGACAAGGGTGGTGACTGTCCCTCTGTACTCTGCTCTGCTGAGTATCTCAAGTAATGTGTTCAGTTTTGGTTCCTTTGTTACAAGAAGGACATCGAGGCCTTGGAGCTTGTCCAGAGAAGGACTATGAGGCTGGTGAAGGGCCTGCAACACAAGTCCTATGAGGAGCAGCTGAGGGAACTGGGGTTGTTTAGCCTGGGGAAGAGGAGGCTCAGGGGAGGCCTTATTGCTCTCTACAACTACATGAAAAGACGTGGTGGGGAGCTGGGAGTCAGCCCCTTCTCACAGATAACTAGCAAAAAGACAAGAGGGGATGGCCTCAAGTAGCACCAAGGGAGGTTTAGGCTGGAAATTAGGAGACATTTATTTTCAGAAAGAGCAGTCAGGCATTGGAATGTGTTGCCCAGGGAGGTAGTGGAGTCACTGTCCCTGGGGGTGTTTAAGGAAAGGTTGGACACTCTGCTTAGGGACATGGTTTAGTGGGTGATATTGGTAGTAGGGTGATGGTTGGACCAGATGACCCTGGAGGTCTTTTCCAACATTAATGATTCTATAATTCTTTGAATACTGGTGGCTTCACCGGGACTTCATAAAGACACCATACACCCTGTCTAACACACATTGTTGTAGTGTATTGCTATGGGGTTTTACTTCTTTTTTATTTGTATCTCAAATGAAAAAATAATAGCCTCAAGGAAAACTCTAGTAATATGTACTGCACCAATAATTTACTAACAGGACCAGGAAGATTTTTGAGGTATTTAAATCCCAATAGGTGCCTAAAACCTCATTCCTTTCAATGGTGCCTAAATTGGAGGAATTTTACTGAATATCTTTGTAGCTTAGTCCCTCTTTGTTACACAAATATAGGTAACGATCAATGGTGTAGCAGCAACCTTTGTACATAAAATGGGCTGTTTGCATTTAGTCTCATAATAGTTTTCTGCCTCTATTGATTTCTTTATGCAAGTTACAATATTCGTGTTGATTTGAAGTATTTTTTTTTTAATTGTGTTTCTTTTAAGTATGATGGGTAGTACTGGTTTGAGAAGAGTTTTGAAACCATGTATTATGAATTTATTCCCTCCACAAAAATTGTTTTTCACCCATTCAAGCACCCACATGGAACTTTTTGCCCAGGGAAAAAAATTCACCATATTTAAAAAATGTATTTATTTATTTATTCAGGAGCAGATTAGAATATACAGGCATTGCCTATACGTTTTTTTTTTTTTTTTTTTTTTTTTTTTTTTTTTTTTTTTTTTAATAAAAAAAACAACAACTTCCCAACCTCAAATTTGTATCAGAAGTAATAAGAGATTTCAAGAAGCAAATACAGTGTTTGCCAGGAGCATCACTCTCAAAGTACAAGCACTTAGCAGCAGTAAAGTCTAGCTAGGATGTCCTAATTCTCTCACAATCTGTAAACTGAGTATACAATTTGTATGCATAAAGAAACATACTCAATCACAACAATTTAAATCAGCAATGAGTCATAGTTAAAAGTATAATTGCAGTTTTGATTTTAATATCAAAATATTCATAGCTTTTATTACAGGAGAAGTAGATTGGAAGTTCTCTGACTGTTCAAATAAATAAAAGGCCATGTAGATATCTTTTTTTTATATATATCTAGGAAAAATAGGAAATTATTGATCACTTGTCCACTTGTTTTTAAATTCACATTTGAAAACAATAAATTAATGTGTATGTATATTTGCTCTGTTTTGTTTGAATGGTTTTTGCTTTTAGAATAGCAAAATGATGTCAGACTATACGTTTTTATACTGTGTATATGTCAAATGAACTGTCAGTTGTTAACAGAGCAGGTGGAGAGATTACAGGCAGTAACAGCACAATAGGACAAGTGGCTGCAACCTTTTATTCAGTAAAGCACACCTATCAAGTACTGCTGCAGAGGTACAATGTGTTCAACATCTTAAATATCAAAACCTTAAAATTATTAACTGTAGGAATATATTTTGGTATTTTAAACCACAATTGACCTATTTCTGGACAGATTCTTTTTTGATAATTGCATTATGGGTTTTTTTAGACTGGGCACCCACAAAAGATCTTAACTGCATTTTTCAGGAAAGAAAAGTCATTGCAGATGCCTTTAAAAGCCAAGAGGGAATGCGGCAAGAAATGAGCACCTCTGTGCTGGACTGTTAATGTTAATACCCATGTTAACATTTCAGCCAGTGACCTGGATTCCTAGGTTTGTAACTTCTACAAACATTGCATTGAATCCTGAAATCTCTGTTCTTCTCCTTATACTTGAATGCAAAGATGGCCAGCGTAGGGATGTTCTAAAAGGTTTAAACATATGCAAAGGTTACATAGACTAATCTTGATATGCTTTTACACTAGGTGATAGCAGTAAACTACATTTTTAGCCAACCCCAATTAATGTATAAAACTTTACACAGTATGTTGAAAGTCAGACATATGAACAGAATGAATGAATGAAAGATGACTGATTTTGATGGCCAGGTTGCTAATTATGGAAAAGTTCACACAGGAAATACATTAAATCAAGGAAAAGAGGTAAGTGTGGAACCAGAACTACAAATTATTTTTGATATTTTTCTGCCACCATACAGAGTTCAGGCATTATTTTCATTAATTGCATAGCTTTACATCTAATCATCAAGCCCCTAAATTTCCATAATGGATCACGTTATGAAGAAATCTAATGAACTGGGGCTCTTTTTTTTATAATGTACAATGCAAAAACTACTTAATTGTTTTAATATTACAAAATGAAGAGTGTTTCAAGCCTATCAGCTTGCAAGCTGAAATGCTTAATGGAACTTTGATGACAAGCACATAGCTGTAGGTAAATGACAAAAATGCTGATGCAAACAAAGCTGTACTCTAGCAGAGAATCATTACAACATCCAATTAAAAGTCTCACTGCCAAGAGGCTCATTTCAGTTTCATTTCAGTTCGTGTAAAGGCTACTGCCAAGTTTGTTCTTCTGTTTTGTCTTTTTAAATTTCTTTAAAGGATCTGTTCTTTCACAGTTCTGAGTGTAGCCCCACTACACTTTTAAGTTTATTTTTTTTCATTGAATTTCCTTGCATTTTTCAGAAAGTTTTCTATGTGTTTCTTGTGTATTCAGTGAATTAAATAGGTTTTTAGGACAATGGAAAACAAGCATCTGTAAAGAAGGTGTGAGTGGGTGTTTAGTTGTTGTTGTTGTTTTTAAATAGAATGGATATGAGTTGTCAGCCCAAAATGAAATGTTAATTCTGCTATGAAAGGTATCATCCTAACTGTACTGAATTCTTAAAATGTATGACCTTTGGATTTAACCTTGAAAAAGTGTATCCTTCAAGACCATAAGTTAGTTTGCCAGTCCTTAGCAGGGCACTGAATTGATTCCCATGGTTCACTATCCTAAAGAAGAACAGACTAATCTAAAAAGGTTATGAATAGAAGCCACCTTGATTAGGTTTGTTACAAGACTAATCACAGAACGATGCAAGAATCAGGAATGCTACAATTCATTATTCATAACACACATCCCTCTACTTAATAAATCTTGAATACAAACATTACAAGCAAACCATGCTCTCCTTCAGCTGGCTGGCTTCCAGGGCCATTCTGTTGTACCTCAGAATGCATGTTTGTCAAGAGCCTAATTTAAAGATTTCCTGATTAGTTTTACTGCAATAGGTATGCTCTATTACTAGGCAGCAATTTTCTGATGATGCATGTAGCAAATCTTAAAATAAACCCCCAAGACCGTTAAAATGTCAATGGCCTCCTGCCCTAATAGACCAATAGAAGAATAGAAAGGGTCATCTTTGAATCTGGGAAGTCCTTAGTTAAATTTTTTATAGCTCTTAATGTAGTCTAAATTAATATAAATAAATAACAAAATAGGACTTTGGCTTAATATTGCTTTGAAATATTGCTAACCAGCCACTCTTGCTATCCTCATTGCTAACCACAAAACCTTTGGGGGGGAGAGGGAGGTGGGGAGGAGGAAGAGGAAAAAAAAAAAAGAAGTGTTTCTTCCTTTCTTCCTTTTAGAGAGGAAAGAACTGAAAGATTTTTAAATCTGAGAAGCTGAGCTGTGATGAAAACTGCTATTAGTGCTTTCACACCTGATTGCAAGCCACTGAATTCAGTGCTGTTCTATTGACAAAGCAGTGTGTGTCAGCCTGTCAGTTTGGGATTTAACTCCAGCCTTTCAGAGCTGCTGTCCTGGAAGTGTGGAGAAGTTAAATAAGAACAACTGATTCTCTTCCAAGTTTCCTGGGTTTACAATGAAAGATTTAAAATGCTGCTGTAGCTAGTAAAAAGGAGCTTGTGTGTTTCATCTTTTGCCATAATTCCTGGAAGCTTGAACAATTTCCATATTTCTGAAGGTGGGTTGCTCTCTGTATTTATCAGGTCCAGTCACTGCTGCCAGAAAGAGAGCTAGCCTGGGGCTGACAAGTTTTTTTGGGTTTTGTTTGTTTGTTTGTGTGTTCTAACTCTGTTTGTCTCTCTGAATAAAATCATTATTAAAACTATCAACTAATTTGTAGCTTCTCTGGCAGACAGTAATGACTTTCTTGGATGTTGTTGACAGGAAATAGAGTGAAGCCACCAATGCTGAACAAGATTAAAAGCTTCATCTCCCACTGATATGTTGAGTGATGGTGGGCTGCCAGTATGTGAAATAGACTATTTCTCTCAAATATAATCATTTTTGTTGTTAACAAGGGTAGAATCTTCTTCATAAGACATACTTTCCGCTTTCCAATTTGCACCCTATCTTACGGCTTTATCCTTTTGTTCTGAGCAAGGTTCTGTCAGTTCCATATTCCCCCTTCAAAAACAAATCAAAAACCTACTCTAAACCAGTGTTTCTCTCTGGTTACTCAAGGAGATTCTCTAACTGTTTTGATAGGGTGAAGATTTGTATTTTCAGCAACCAGTTGCTGCTGAGTGGCAGCATTGCTGTCTCGTGGATGCAGGAATTTCTGGGGAAAAAGGGGGTGGCTTTCCTGTGCTTAGTTTCTGTGGCCCAGGAAAGGGAGACCACAAGTGTGTTATGGACTGATTCATTTTACATGATTTGGATTGTTTTTCTAACAATGACATGACTTGTCTCAGCAACAGTACATCATATTCCACCTTCATATATTTGCTGAAAATATCAACGCATGACAGGAACTGAAAGTTTGTTTGTCTCTGCACTTTTTTTCCCAATAATAGTGCTAGCACTTTCAGCTCCTAGCTGATTTATCTTCTAAATCCCTAGGTACAAGAAAGAAAATGTATATGAATTGCTCTATTATTATTATTATTATTTTTAATTCTACCCACATCTCTATGAATGGAGTGGATAAAACATTAAAGTTATACTGCAGACTCTATTACAAGAGTCTTACAAACCCCAGACTTGCATGGCCCTTCCCACAATTAGTATTTATGTAAAATGTATGTCATTAGTGATCACTGCACTAAGTGGAGTCTTACGGTAGATGAAGAAGGAATCTCCTCTATGTAAGGAGAGTGAGTACTATAAGCAAACACAGTTAAGCAAACATAAATAATACATGGGTAAATTGAGCATGAGAGGAAAGCACTTTCCACAAGATGGAAACAATTCTTTGCAGGCAACATTAAAATTACTTCTAAAATATGCTTCATTTAAACTTTCTAGTTGAGCTGGAAGTGTTGAAGTATGAGCCCAAATGACACTCAGGGGACATAATGAAGTTGGTCACCAAAACAGATTTAAAATAACTATATCATGAAAAAAGGACTCTGGGACTGAAGGTTTTGGAAACAGAATGCAGTTCTCTATTCAGTTCAATAATTAGCTTAAAATTGGCGATGATGATAAGTCTCTGACTTCTAAAATTTACTGCATATATCTCCAGTTTAAATGAGAGATCAGATAACTTTGGCTGGGGTATTGAAAGAAGTCATGAATGAATGAGAGGTCTTTGGAGCCCATATCCTATTTACACACATTCTGCTGATTTAAAGTTTATAATTTGTCATAGTACTAAGTGATTCACTTTCCCTCTGGTATTAATTTTGGTTACTTTCAGTGCGTATTTCTTCTTGCTGGCTGACACTAGAATATGTAATTGAACTCTCATTTTTTATCAATTCATGGGATACTGTGCAATATTCAGTGCCTAATATTTTGTCCTGAGAATAGTAAGAAGAACATGAATACCAGACAATCAAAATACTCTATTTAAATACTTCTCATTTTTCTTCTTTGTACTGTTCTTGTTTACATCAAAGGGTTTTTGTTGTTCTTTTACAATTCCACAGAAGAATGATGTATTAGAAACTGAATCATTTTTACTTGATGTAAAAAAAAAAAAAAAAAAAAAAAAGATATTAAGTTACAGGATGGAGTTCATCAGTGCTATTATATGGCTGTTCAGTAAAAACTAGTGATATTTTCTATCTGGAAGGGAATGTGAAATTATTTCAATGTGAAAAAATTGAGAGTGCACAGATGCCATAAATGTCATCTCAGTTGTAAACATCTTAAAGTCTGAGTGTTTCTTTTATGTGCTAGGGGTTTAACTTTCCAGGCTTGAAATAAAAGTGAAAGGAAAGGGGCAAAAATTAAGCTGCAGCTAGGTGAGATATGGACAAAACACTTTTAGGTGGTCTTTTGCACAACTTGATGCTATAACAACTACAGTTAATAGATAACATTTTTTTTTTTAATTGTTACTTTCATTTTCTTGCTTTTAGTGGTATCATTATTTATTATTTTACAAAATGCAAATACCAGGAAGAGTGTTTGGACCAAGATAAATACCAACCTCACTGGAAAAATATTTCTGTATCGGTTATAAGTAACTAGAAACGTGATACCAGTGCCAATGAAGAACATTTTAGCTTTGACTGCTGCATTTCCAGCTAAAATCAGAAAATCATGAGGTCTGGGTTTTGGATGCTTTTAGACTACTTAGATAGTCTAGGATAGAAAGGATTTCTATTTGAATGGAGTGGGATATGAAATTTGGAGATAAATCCCCTTTAAATCTGAAGGGAATTATTTTAGGGAACAGAACTAAGTTTACCCATACATAATTTTTGACTAGATAATGTTGAAATATCAGATATTTAAAACATATTTGAATCCCAGAAATACAAGCTGAAATTCCTTGTGTTGGCTCATCTATTCCTTTTATGACATAACTGTAAGCACTTATAATAACAGATTTCCAAAAATAATCATAGTATTAACTGTTACACATTTTGTTCCTTTTTTTTTCTTGCTCCTAATTATTATTTGATGTTCTCAGGTTTCTTTACAAATGCATTATGATTTTTTATGATTTTTCACTTAAGAGATACAATTTTTATTTAGAGTAATTGGTTCTAAGTCTCTTTCTCTCTGTTATTAACCTTACTTGGAATAAAAAGCATGAAAGCATTATCTCCCTGTTTCTCATAGAAGATTAATGGGACTTGAGAGCAGTTGCTTGAAAGTAAATTTGCAATGAAGCTTGTTTTACAAAACTGCTCCTATTCATAAACCATCTGCCAGTTCCTCCTTAACTTACCAAAGCTTCTAGGGCAATCTTTGACTTCTACGGGAAAACAAGGTAAAGCAATTCTGAGAAGTTTTGAGATGACAAGAAAATTGAAACAAAACCTCCATGGTGAATGATTTTCTCAACAATACCAACAAATCTATGAAATTAGCACAGCACTTAGGCATAGACTTCTGGCAGTTTGATTATTTATTCTGTGTTTATTTGAAATATAAGCTTATCTTCATATTTTCAATAAAAGGAAAGTTCAACCATAAGTAAATGGATTTTTGCCTACTTATTTTTTTATTTTTAGTTTAGTTTTCCCTACCTATTATTTTTGTAACTAATTTGTGCTTCAGTTTAGCCATGATTCTTCCATGGTGGAAAAGGTAAAAGAAGTTATCTAGTAGCAGACAGTAAATTTTGGAAGAATCTTCTTAAGTAGTCTGCAACAGAAATGAACCCATACATCATCTCTAGCATATTATGCTAAGGTGAATTTAACATGATTCTGTGTGTGGACAAAGGTGCATCCATAAGGATTGTTAAACAGTTAAATTAATTTTTAATGGTTCCACTAGCTTTTTTCAATTTTCAAAATCGCATTTACATGTATATCTATGCCTCCTATTTCAGGTTAAAACAATAACAGTGACAACAACAAAATAACCACCTTTATATTTTTTGAGCTGTTCTGCCCATCCTCAACTTACATGCTCCTTCAGTCACTTCTAATCAGTGTGGTTCTTTATGAGCTGCTGTTTTCAATCTTGTAGAATACATCCCAGGAGAACACTTCTATCAGCGCATTATCCTTCCTGGATTATCTCTTCGTTCACTATTAATTCATGAGATTGATTTACCCCTTCCTTGTACAGAAATATTAACATATAATTAAGATACAAATCCAAATGTGAGAACATAATAACAGGAAAGCCATTTGAGGGAAAATCACAGCAGTGACATGTTCTAGAAGAGGGATGCAGCTGAAGATTAATTGGTAAGCACTCACACTGACAGTAGATAACTCGTCTTGCATTCACAGAGGGAATGAAAATGCTGGAAGCTGCAGACTCTTTGCCATAAATAAAGGAGAACTGCTTTCTGCAGAGCAATTCCTAAATCTGCTTACATTTAAAATGATTCCTCATGTTGAAGATAATTTGCTGTATGAAATCTGTGTAGCACTACTACAGTCAGGCCAATTTACGCTCTCCTGGGACGTGGCTCTTCTATGTCAATTGCAGTGTCAATCAGCAGCTGTGAATTCAAACATGAGCAAACTTCTATTAAGGTCAACCTACTGGAGCAGCAAAAGACCTAATGGCATTCTGAATTTCTACTTGGCATTTACTGCTCAAATCTTATGAGATGCATAAACACATGCATTTTGAAGATCTAGAGTTATATTTTGTGTTTGTGTGTCTGTATGTATGCATGTGTTTTCTCAGTAAAACTTTAAATTTCTTGGGGGTACTGACCACATTTATTGAAAGGGCAGCAGATGGATTTTTGAATACATTTTTACACTGCTGAAAAACAGGTGAAAAAAAAAGAAATAGCAAGTGAATGTACTACACAGAATGTGAAGAGTTAGTAGCCGTGATCTTGGCTGTGAGGTTCAGACAACCAACTGTAACTTTACATGTTGTATTTAATACTGCGGGGTTCACTACTCTGAAAATCAGATTTGTTATTATGACTTCATCCTTCAAAAAACACTGCTAATCTTTCAGGCTGTACAGGTCTAGGAAACTACTCCTCTCAAAAGCTAAACAATTATCAAAATGCTATAATTCTAAACCCTGCCCTGTCTTTTCACTAGGAATATTCTATAACAGCCTCATATATGCAGTTCTGTCTCTACAGGGAGGTTATGCAAGGCATGTATTGTATGTCCTAAACAGGGAAGTAACAGATAAGGTTACTTATGAATACATCCTGTTCGTTCTTCCTTCCCATTATCACATTTTAAATCTGTCCATAAGCAGCCAAAGTTAGACAGAATGCCATTTTGGACTGGAGGTTGTATTTATCTTTTGATGGATTGTGTAATTATACCAAAAATAATTAGGATTGGCTTGAAAAAGTGTCTATTCTGTTGGCCCTTTTCTAACATCCTTTTTACAATCATTCTGAGTGAATAGAAAGTAAATAATGGTTAAAAGGTAATGAGAGGTAATGGACCTTAAACAGATTGACTGTTGATCGGGTACCACCAATTTGCAGTATTTGTGTTTCCTTCAGGGCCCTTGAGCTGTACAGCTACCTAGCAACCATGAAATCTGCTATGAGATATTCTCATACAGAAAAAGCTGCACTTGGCCAGCACTATACTGTGATAATCGAGCTGGCAAGATAGCTGAAATTGCTGTGCAACAAATACCCTTACATTCCAAAAGATGTTAAGCTCTCCACTGTACATCACAGCGAAGATTATAAATGCTTGCCTCTGAAGAAAATATTTTCATACTCCAATTAAGTATGCAAAAGTTGTGATTGTGTGGTTGTTATTTCATGCTTCTGCTGTCAGAACAGAGTAAGTATTAACATTGTGGTTTACTAATCTAGGTTTGGAAAAATTCATACCTGGGCCCCAGCTTCTTTGAAACATTTGTGCTGTACTTCCTAGAAATATGTTTAGATTTGGAAGTATTTCTTCCACCATGCTTTATTTTCTCTTGTCTGAAAGATGAGAATAATATCTACAGTACATCACTAGATAGAATTGGTGGAAAGAAAGGAGGTTAATTCAGTGATGGCAATTTTAATTATTTCCTTGACATTTTGTGATGTGATTAGGCACCTTTCAAATGGTAGTTAAATGGCTGAATCTTCCTGTTTCCCAGGCTCTAGCTTTAGCGTTACATCCAGGTCATATAGGGAAACAGCATCAAAATTGCACCACCCCAGACATCTCATGAATTGTCTGTTGAAAATGTGACTAACAATCTAATCTACCTTGTTAAACTCTTAATTGAACATAAAAAATGAAAACTTTTTTTATAGCCCTAATTAGAAGTTAATCTTCATCACAATGAACCCTTATAAATAAATATATCACATCTGATTTGAATATCACAACAATTATAAACAAAGCTTGTAAGGCTTTTATTTATTTATTTGCTATAGCATAAACTAATAGTGCTTTGTCAGGTATGACAAAAGAATGTTTTACTGTCCTTTTGTGGACAATGCTCACATTAACATAGTGCATTAACATAGTACATTAACATAGTGCATTACTCTGATTTTTGCCACTACAGCTCTATCTTATAATAGTGCTTTCTGAATTTAGGTCTTTAACCATCTTCAGGGTTGTACTGTCATCACTTTGTTATGCTTGATTAAGATGTGTTACTGTGTGGATATTTTACTTTATCGTTTAAGCACAATATGAGGCAGTAGTACTGAGATAAGGAGGATGAGAACATTAACTGGACCAGAGAGCAACAAGCATGGATCTGCCTCCTCCAGACACTCCAGCACAGGGCGGTTCAGGTCCAGCCACAGGGGCCCAGCCCAGTACCCAGGGACCTGGGCTCACTGCCCAGACTGAGCAATGCAGTTGCTGCTTTCCCCTTTTCAGGTTCAGCCCGTAGCAAAGCTGAGCACCTATCCCAGATAAGCACAGACTCAAAAAGGACACTGACACAACAGACCACAAAAGGCTGCCCTAGTCAACAGCTGCCTTTGGCAACACTTACACACAGAACTCACATGAAACATAGACAGCGGAGAGCCCTTCCTCCTTTCTGCCTGGTAGAGAGAGAAGTTCATTAGTGAATATACACACAGAACACTTTCTAGGTTCACAACAGTAGCTGGTAGCACTCCCATGCACACACACAGGTCCCACCAGTGACTGGTGCTGAGACCCCTGCAACCACTTCCATAGCTGGCACAACAGGCCAAGGTGCCCATTCCTGACCTGACTCCAGTGTCTGGCACTGACTTTCACACACTCGCATCCCAGGCTCATCAGTAGCTGTTGCTTAACATTTTCAGTTCACATACGCACAGGGCAGGGTACAAATATGTACAGAGGTAGTTAGGAAAAGGATTTAATGAGTAAAATATATAAAAAGACAAGACAGACTGCAGAGATCAGGCACAGGGCTCAGCCAGACAAATGTACTGGTCAGTGCTGTTTTACGTGCAACCATCCCATTTTATACCCTTTCAACTACACCCTCCTTTATTCCCCTCTGCTCCCTCTTTCTTCTGCAGCTTCACCCACATGGTGTGCGGGGGGGGACACCCCTACAGAGACCTGTAGTTTTCTGTCTCCCTCCCAACTTGGGGGTCCCTTGGTTCACAATTTATCAGTTGCAAAGTCTACCCTTCCTGAAAGTGGTACCTGGAGCTTGTTAGTCTATCAATTAGTGTGACTGGGAGGTTTGTTTCTTGTGGTTGCGTCCATTTGTCTTGTCAGGTCTGTGTCTCATCCTCCTGATTTAGGAATCCTCAATCAGATAATCCTGCTGCAATACCCTTCCTATAAACCCTTCCTATATTCAGGCGCTCTCTTCTTAATTAGTGCAGCTGCATTTGGTCATTGTCTTTCATTTTTACCAATTGATCGGGATTTCTGTTTCTGAATGTTTGTTCCTCCCCTTCTCATTTTTCTTCTGTGAACCCCTGAGTCAAACAATTTCTCCAAGGAATAAACATCTCAAAACTCCACGTATCTTTATAAAGAAAAGTATTTGAAGCTCAGTCATTGCTGTAACCAATAATTCAGGAAAATTTATCTGATCAAGAACTGCATACCTGGTTTGACAGTGTTTTGTGTGTGTGTGTGTGTGTTTTTGTTTGTTTGTTTTATCATCTGCACCTTTTTCCTTAACAAATGTGATTGCAACCCCTCCTCCCCCCATAATGTGCATGCATGTTTTGATCTCTCCTCTGGTTCACAAGGCTGGGATGCAGTCAGGGGGAAGATAACCTTTGTGTGATTTATCTGACAAATTGCAAACGTGAACAGTGCAACGGATGGCTCATCAAATCAGCTAAACATTGAAGTGTAAACATAAATGTAATGTCAGACCATTCTGAATATCCAACTCCTTGTAATGACCTGCTTGTCCAAAAGTAATCATGAAAAAAGGAACATTGAATTAATTTGGTACGTGTCAGTTGGCCAGTTCCAATATATGTAGAAAACTCACAACAGTATTCATCAGTGGCTGCTGTGT
Source organism: Anas platyrhynchos (assembly GCF_047663525.1). NCBI lineage: Eukaryota > Metazoa > Chordata > Aves > Anseriformes > Anatidae > Anas > Anas platyrhynchos. The sequence continues at coordinate 17,216,688 of NC_092589.1, forward strand.
TACCCCAAAGATACTGCTCTTAGTGCTGTATCTTTATCTAAGGTATTTTCTTTAGATTACAGTTTTGCTTAAGACAATGGTGTTGTTACCATGGCTTTAAAGCTTTATAATAAATTTTGATCAAGTAACATAGAACTTGAAGCGACTTGAAGTAAAATTGCTAATGCATGTGCTAAAACCCTCAAAACATAATTGTGAATAGGGAATTGGCTTAAGCAGGTACATTTGCAAGGAATTTATGCAGGGTTTGTCAACCCTCCATATGAAACTGGGAGAGAGACATGAAACTGTCAGCCAGAGTACCCCATGCAAACCATTGCTTTGGAAGTAGTGGAGCTCCTTGATTACAGAGGAGGAGCATGCTATTCCTTGACATTGGAGATACTACTCCTGGACTAGTTTATCAAGCTCTGGGCCAACAGTGCAGGGAAGATAAATTGGAGGTATGGGATTAAGGAACGGCAGATTAGTCCGAGGGGATGGAAATATGCCTCAAACCATGCTCCTCCACTGTGTGTGGCTATAGGCCAAGGTGACTGCGGAAGGATGAAGGAGCTTGTTTGATATTACAGCTGGAGACAGAGAGTGTGATGACTCCATGCCTTTAATGGGAAGTTATTTGGCCCTGGGGTCTGCTGGAAGTCTTTAAGCCAAAATCAGCTAGCTCCCTGGGAACACATTTGGGTTAGTGCTGGGGCTGACTCTGAGTAAAAGGCTTTGCAGGAGTACCTGCCAATACTACACTGTAATAAAAAAATTGCCTCTCTTTCCCCTCCCCTTTTTGTTGTTGTGGGGAAGGGAGGAAACAGTTTTTTCCTGTGGAGTCTTGGAGATATACACAGTTCATTTTGATGCTTGGCAGTTCTTGTCTGCTGTGGATCAGCCCAGCCTGTTGTGGTGAAACTAAAGGAAAAGTGCCTTTGCTCCCCTGACTGCTGGTAATGCTTGTCTCTGTTCTGAAAATGAGTCTTGACTTCTACAGAAGAGACACTAATGTCATTTAGAAGATCCAGTTCTGTTTAAAGTAGAAATCAGCAAGGAATAAGGCTACAGATGTTGACATTGTAGGCCTTGGCCTGAGCAGCGGGTGCGGTTTACCTCAGGCTGCCCTGGGCACCTCCTACACAAGGCCACTGGACAACCACCTTCCTGCCCAAACACAGGGTGATGCAGTCTTCAAAATGCCAAATCATTGATCTTCAAAAAACGGCCTGGCTGTGGTAGCTTTTTTCCTTGTCAGCTTCCCAACAGTTTGTGCTGACATAGCCTGTGGCCTTGCTGCATGCCTCTCCCAGTAAAGGAGTTTCACTTGACGTGGTGACTTCATGCTTCAGATTGGTAACTTAAAGATCTCACTTAATGCTGAAATTAAATTTAAACAGTAAATGCTGAATACTGCATTTTTTTTTTTCACTTTGCTGCTGTAAGTGTGAAGGCCTTTTAGCCTACAGTAAACGTAATAGCTTTGATGAGGCAGTGGTAACGGGCCCTATGCCTTTGCCCCAACTGTGAATGACAATGCAAACCCCAGCAGCACAAATGCTTAAGAGAAAATACCTTATATAATTAACTAACCTTGGTTTGGAAGTAACCTTGCTTGCTGTGCAAAATGTTGATGGAATATACATGTATTCAAGACACACAATTCTAGGTAGCCAAAGATGTTTTTAAAGCAAGGTGCTAATTTCTGGGTTTTCTACACGCTTTTGTGGAATATGAATTGGAGAGTAAAATCTGGCATTTGTTTTCCATTGACTGGATTTGAAATCAGCACTGCTGAGAATAGATTTGTTTGGCACAGTTCTACTGTTCTTCTTTTAATTTTGTGTGAAAAACAATAGATGCTTTTATAAATTGTCACTTTTCCAGGATGTTCAGAGCTCTGTCTTAATAATGTGTTTTGACAGAAATGGAAGCTCAAAGTTTTTGTTCTTTTTGCCAATTCTTCAAAACCAAAATCATCTCTGATAGAGAAGTCTTGATTTGGTGTGTTTCCATTTCTGTTTTACCAAAGAATAAGGCTTGTCTTGGTGTCAGAGTTCTGTCTATGATGAAAACTGCCCTGGGAGCAAGAAGCTTGAGCAGAGCTTGTTCTTGATATGGTGCTCATAGTGGGGAATGTTGTAATGGTTTGACTTTATAAAGATCTCACTGATGAATCAGCTTTTGGTTTAAAAATGTCAGAATAATGTAAGAACATTGAATGTTGCTTTGGCACAGCTTCATATCCAGATGATCATGTGTCTTTCATGTGTTAAAGGATAAACGATCAAGTGATTTACATTGATTGTTTTAAATGTATTTTTGTTCTGAAACAACTTACAAGAATGTTAAATTACTTTAAAATTTTAGATATGAATGCCAGAATATTGCTTCTCCCTACCTCCCAGAGGATGTAGATAAGTTTCATTTTATAGTATGTTGATTACATAATTATCTGAAATGTCTGCATTTTCTTTCTGAGATGATATAACATAGGCCTGTCAGAAGGCTTGAACTTTTAATAATGAAAACTCCTTTGACGATCTGTGATAGTTTGAAGAAAAATAATACCTTAAGGTTTCCTGAATTTATCTTAAGAACTCAGAAATTAAATACTTTTTTCCTTTTTTGGAGTGGTGGTGGTGGATAAAAGTAATAGACAAATCTTATGTAGTGATTCACACAGTGGTATGCTGCTTTCAGCAGTTTCCTTCTCTGTTTCCCACGACAGTCATAGGAAAGTCAGCTGTATATTGTAGCAGTATTTCCTCCCTTCCCCATCCCCTGCATCCTTCAACCCCCTCCAAAAAATAAAAAAAAAATAAAAAATAAAAGAACAGATGTTTGTTCTTCCCATTACTCTTCACAAGGTACAGAACAATGTGTGGGAAATTGTTCTGTGATTTTATGATAGAACATAGCCAATAACTAAGGCAAACACTAGGAAAATGATTCTGTGCTCCCTTGTCTTCCTATGGTTCTTCCTTTGTCTATGCTGTAATTATTGCAAAAGTAAATCCCATTCAGTTGATAATGCCAAACTGTTAGCAAATACCTGCTTTTATGGTAATTGAACTTAGGAGTTGCGTCTTTATCATGTGTCAGTTATACAAATAGTTCTCAAGTAAGAAGTCATTTGATGAAACAAACCATCTGTTTCATAAATAGGTCTTGGTGTGGGTTTTGGCTAATTTGTGTGAATTATCAATGTCTGTATGGTTTATTACTCTCTTCAGCCTGGCACCTACTTCTGGGCACTGCCAGAAGAAGTATTAGTACAGGTAAGCATATCATAATAATGCTTCAGAGTACTCTAAACATTTGTGGCCTGTGGCTTCCTGAGTGGTATCTGTTTTAATGGTTATTGGTAGACTCTTTTTATTCCATATAATTGTCTAATCCTGCTTTGAAATAAATAGTGCCCACAACTCAACTAGACAGCACAAAAAAACGTCTTTTGCTTTGTCCCATTTCTGCCTCATTCAAGGCTCCTGCATCCTTGTATTTGGAAACATTACTTGTCCACCTTCCCATTTTGAATGTGATTTTTCAGTCTTTTGTAATGCTCTTGGTCAGTTCTTTTTCAATTGAACAGTCCTAGTCTATTAAGTTCTTCCCGTTAGAAAAGGCAGTCTGTGGTTTTGATTGTCCTTGTGCTCCTACTTTCTCCTCTGAGACGAGGGATGACCTGCACATAGTATTAAATCTATGCGAGCAGCATGAATTGGTGCAACAGCATTCTTGGTGTGATGGGCTGGAAAGCATGTTATGGTGTCACATTTGGATTGGAAAGAAGGAACTTTTTTTGTGCTGGCTGCAGTGTGAAACTAGGGAAGTTCGTAGTATATACTATAAAAGCATTTAGATCTAAATTGTGGTGCTGGGCAGCAAGGACACCTGCTATCAACAAGTGATAGCAGGTTCAGTCTTAACCACCTGAAAATTTTGGGCTATTTTTGCAACTTCTCTTGCTGCCTAGAATTCAGGTCAGCAGTAGGTCCTAAGTAAGTCTTTAGTAAAAAATTAAAGAGCAGCTGCTGATAGTACTGTTATGTATATTATATCAAGAAGGAAAAGGAACCTAAAATTGGGGTGAAGGCCCCCCAGAATACTTGGAACAAAGCTCTTGGAAAAACAAAGGGTAATAAGTTTGGAACTTTTTTTTGAGCAGCTGGACTTTTTAAAAATGCATAAAGAATCTCCGTTGGTTAGAGCTACGTTCAGTTATGCTAGAAATCCAAAGCATAGTTTCTCAAACTTGTTGGAAATACAGATGTAGGTTTGGAGTTGATAAATAGACAGTGAATGCTTTGTGTTAAACTTCAATACTGTATGAGTATTTTAATGCTAGTCCTGTATTTTGTATGCACCAGAGTATATGCCTGAGATGTTATGATTCATAACAACAACCGTAAATATTTCAAGAGTAGATGTCATTAAGCTGGTAATACAAAACTCTTAGCAAATACCTGCTTTTGTAAGTAAAAAGCTATGTTTCCTTCAAACAGGGGCTGGTGGGGATAGTGGAGGCAAAGTAAGGTGATTCTCAGTGAAATAACAGTTGGGTACATGAGAGAGAAAATGCTTGTCTTGATTTATCTTTGTGGATTTTTTGGGTTGTTTGTTTGTTTTGGAGTTAGTCTTATGACAAAAATGCATAGTTTGGTAAAAGTAGAATCTGAGATGGGAAAGCCTTGCTATATACAAAGCCCCATGACTTGATGGCTTGATGATTTGATTTTGAGGTGGTGCCATTGAACTGTCAGCCACCACCATATTTCCAGAAATATCTATGGTAGTTCCTCAGTGTTCGTGCTCTGACATTGATTTACTTGAAACCTGGATCAGCTAAAACACACAAACATGTTTTTGTTTGTTTGTTTGTTTGTTTTTTGAGTTTTACAGACTTGCTTTTGTGGGAAAATAAAAGCAACCAAGAGGAAGGTATCCAAGTACAAACTAGTCAGAAGAAAATAATGCTTTCTTCTAGTAAAATGACAGTGTTTCATTGAGTGGGAACCAGAGTACCAGCAGAGGGACCCTACCTATCTGAATTAGTCTGATTCAAAGTAGTGAAACTTACATTTAGGATAAAATATGATTTATCCTATAATGCCTAGAATGGAGGTAGTTGTTCATTTCTCATCCTGTACTTTAAGAGGAAGAATTAACATTTTAGTTATTTGTGAGTAGATATGGGCTGTGCAAAAGAAACTACTGGCCTTCCAGTTTAAGGAGAAGAACTATAAATTTTAAAGCAGGGGCTTGGTATTTTGTATCTGGAGAATTCCAAAACAGTAATTAGCCTTGAAATTATAATCTAGATTTGTAAGTGGAGTATATATTTATATTGTTTTATGTTGAATAAACTTGTTTGTTAATATGAATTAAAATTAAAGACAAATCCCTTAAAAATAAACAACAACAAAAAATAGAATATGATAGTAATATTTCTGAATTTATATGGACAGTAGTTACCTTCCAACCTAGTTTAGCCACCTATATCTTTCCTGTTGATACATGCTGAAGCAAATAGAGTGGATGCTAGTCCCTGCATCTATACAGATCACTACGTTTATTTATTTTTATTGTTTACTTTTTAATATTTGAGAAATAAGTTAATTATGTGTTGCTAATATTGTATAAACAGATTTTTGTTTGGTCTATGTTTACAGTCTTCTTGTTCACATATGGATGATAATCAATCTATTCTCGACTCTATGAACCAAGCGTGAATGGCATTTGTAGATTCCTTCACTGGAAAATCTTTCTTAGCTGAAGTTGTGATGTTGTGCTAAGTGACAGTGCAACCTGTGTAATATAGGTATATCCTACTCAGCAAACAAAACATTTGAGTCAGCAGATAACATCATTTTTACAGTTGCATAAGCTTTTGACTGCTGTGTATTTATGAATATGTATTTAAAGTAAATTTTCTAACATTAATTTGTGCTAGTTTAATACATGAATAAAACATTAATCTTGGAGATTAAATAGGAGATTCTTGTGTATCAGCAAAAAGTTATTTCCATCTAAGGTCATGAATTTTATATGTGAAAAACCAACAATTAATGTAGTGCTATTTCAAAATTTATTTCAGAGAATTTTCTTTTCTCCCCCTCATCTCCCTTCCTCCCCCTAATATTTGTGCATTTTTGTAGCTGGAAGGCTATGGTTTCTGCTTTTAGCAGTATTTGGTTTGGTGCTGTTACTATCAAGTTGTATTATTCTATGCATACTTCGAACATACAAATCATCCTGAAAGCTCTGGTAATTTGTATGTTTGTTTAGTACTGTTAATCCTAATAAAATCATATCACATGATTATATTGTAATACAGTGAGCAAACAATACCATTTCAGTTTCAGTGTTCTTAGTGAGTAAAGTAGAAATAAAACAACTTTTACTGGTAATGATAAAATGCATGGCTGTTGTCATTTCTCTAACGTAGATTTTTACCACGTTATCTGCAGGTATAAACAGGATCCTATCATGTTGCAGAAACTGGTTGAGTCCCGACCCATAATTAAGTTAGTCCATGTCACCACTTGTGAGTGATGTGGACAAAAATATGCACTGATAGAGCAGAGCAGCTGGGCTTGAGGATCTGGTATCTATAGCACACAGATTTAAGGATTATTGCTATAATTATTGTTAAAAAGTTGTGCAGACTTCTGAGTGGCCCAGTGGACTGAATGCATGTTTGTACCTGTGATGCATTAGGGACAGTTTTGGAGTACCATTTTCAGTTTACTTTAATTCAGAGGAAGCACCTTTTGTTGTTCCTTGCAACCTATGCACAGGTTCTACTGGGAGAATACCTGAAAAGCATCATCCTGACCTGAAACGCAAACATTAGAATAACACTGCATCCTCCATTTCTGGTAATGTATGGAGGGCTTTGGTGTTGGAACACTACTTGTTAAACCTTTAAAAAATGATGCAAACCTGTATAGGAACCAATAAAATAGGATTGGGGCGGGAGGATAAATGTTTCCTGATTACAGAAACTTTTCTGGCTCTGTGATTGTTTTTGTTTCTAAAATTAAGTACTGGTATTTATGTTTTTGAAGTCTACAGATAATTTCTCTATATGGTGAGTACTATATACATTAATTGTACAGTGTGATTGCGTTAAATATCGGCTTTGTATTGTCTTAATTACTTTATGTGGCATGTTATGTTTTCATGTTGTATTAAGAAAGTGGGTTTTTCTTATACGTCTGTTGTGATGAATTTTACCTACCGTAAAAATAAAAAATAAAAAAATTAGAAATACAGCATTTAAAATGAATTTCCTATGTGTTTCTATTTATAGTTCCGCTGTCTTAATTTCTTTTTTTTTTTTTTTTTTTTTTTTTAAGACTAGCAGTCTGTACAGCTGGGCTATCTTATGTAGTTATATGAATAACTCTACGGAATTCAGTCTTATTTTTCAAGTGATTTTTGGCCTGGTGCTGATAATATATTTTAATATGAATAAAATAATTGCAAAAAATAGTTTGTAATAAATTTCTTAAAGTCAATGTATTGATTGCAATTCTGCTAATCAACAACTTATAACTTGTGTACGGGCTAGTTGTGTAGAGCTTGTGGCGACAGTCTGTGGAGTAGTAAGTCCTGTGAGTGATGAAATCCAGGATATGTACTTCAGGAAATGCAGGTGATAGACAGCATGGCATTTAAAAATACCTTTTGTAAATTTTAATAGCAGTAAAGATGTTGACTGGCAATTTTTTTTAGCTTTAACTTCATCAGTAGGATGATTGGTGCAATTACTTCCAGATGTTTTTATTTTATCTATGACTCCTAAAGGTGAAGATTTTGTAGTTTGTGCAGTAGGCACTCAAGCACCCAGTGGGAGCAGCTGGGCTGCTAAATTATATTCCACTTATGTAGAGTGATTGTGTTAACAGTTGACAGGCTATACTAATTCAGTTTGTCAGCTGTGCCCTTGATAAGCAAATTAACTTAAATTTAGTGGTATGGGTTAGGCTTTTCTGTATAGATAGTTTTGCGTGGCTCTCTAAAGGGCATCCAGTTTTTGTAACTGCAACTGGTATTGAGAGGTAAGCATTCTGTTTCTTAAATGCCTCCTATGCAAGCATACTTAACCAACATTGACTTATTCCATTTCTTTACTTGCTTGTGGTTGTGAAAGTTGTGAAGTTTATACCAGTGTGAAACTGCAACAGGTTTGTAAGTGCATACAGGTTCACTGACTGCATAGTAGCTGTGACTGTCGTCTTTTCACTTCAAACAAGCACAAACTGTTAATGTGCTATAATAGAAAAGGGAGTTTCAGGGGAGCACTGTGAGTCTTTTTTTTTGCTTTTTTTTTTTTGCTTTTATAAGCAATGACATTTTGTATGTATGTTTGTATATAGAATTTAGCATTAGTAATAAGTATTTATATATCTAATTTATATAGATCGGAATTATTGTGGTTTAAGACAATGGGGAAGAAAACGTTTCCTCTGTTCACGTGTGAAGGGTTTGCTTAAAACTGAATTGTTGAACTTCGTACTTTGCTGTATCTTGAACTCTGGTTTGAAGTTAGCTATCTTGCTTGGCAGGTGTCAGTACAAGTTAGTGTTTATCATCATCAGTCTTTCTCTGAAATAGAAACCCTTAACCTAAATGGGAGCAGGCCTCGAATGACTATGATGTTAGGAAGTAACAATTATGCCAACTAGCTTATGCAATAAACTTGAGGAGAAGAATAGAATTTGATGTCAAAAGGTCCAAGTTAATAAGGTCACTGATTGTGTAAATGTAGTATTGTAGTGAACATGTTAATTGATCTTCCAGTTTTCAAGCTAGTTGTCTGAAGTTGTCTATGTAATATATTACCCAGGGTCTTGAGGCTTTTGAGACTGCTACCTATGAGAAATGATGCTTTCAGCTGATTGTGATGGAGATGCTTCTGGTGGTATATGCTGAAGTTCCAATTGGAAACCAACCAAGGGATAGAAAAGCATACTGAGAGTCACTCTGGCTTTGGCTAAATAAGGTCCTGTGAGACCCTTACTCCATTTTCAGTTCAGGTATTCAATTGTTCTATGACATTTGGTGGTTAAAGTTTAACTGCTTCCTCCCCTCCCCCTCAAAAAAAAAAAAAACAAAAAAAACTATTATCATGAGCAAGATAATGTATTGTGCTCAGCAGAGTGAAGTCATGATTTCATTTATGGCTCAAGGCACTATATTAAGTAAATAACAGAACACAAAACATGTCAGTATGTTTGTTAAGGTTTACATGTCATTCTGTCTAGTGCTTAAAGTAAGTGAAAGCCAGTTCAGCTGTAATTCATGTGCTGTCTGTGTGGCTAATGTTTGCTGTTTGATTCTTCCCTTTTTATTCACAGGAAGCAGCTGTAACTTAGTGATTTAACGCATTGCACATGTTAAACTTGTGCTGAAGTATTGACTATGATGGATAACACTTGGGCTAGGGATCTGTTAGGTTTGGATTTCATTTCCTCATGTTATTGTTTTGTCTTGTGAACCAGTAAATGTGGATTTGCTCAAAAAAGCAAGATGTATCCAGCTGAAGTCTTTTGATTGTCACTGTTATTTTTCATCACAAGTTATTTATCTTGAATATTTTCTCTGACCAAATTAGTGGGCAGTTCACAAGGTGTAATATGTTTATTTCCAGACTGGCCCTCTGAAATGTTGCCATCTGCTCTCTTTAGATCTCTACGGGATAGAAAAACTACTCAGTTTTGCTTTTAAGCATCTAAGATTTCTCTTAGGTTTTGCTTTGCCTGAAACTCTCAAATTTAGACCATCAAATTCTGCTGAACTGTCACAAACCCTGAGTATGCCAAAACTCTCTGAGCACTTCTTCTGAAGCCTATGTTACTTAACTGCCTTATGTTGTGCTTCTAGGCTTAATCTGACACACCTCAGAAGCTGGGCCATTCACTATTGCCAAAACTAAGATTTGTCAGGAGTTTAAGGTATTTCTCCACTTCATCTGAAGGTGTTTGTTAACTCAGAGTGCAGCATCCTTCCTGGGTATCTTGTATAAATTACTTAATTGTAAGAAGGTTCATATAAGAGGGTTGGAGCACCTCTACCAGTTTATCTTCATGGCAGAGTTGGGGTTGTTCATCCTGGAGATGAACCTGGAGGCTACAAGGAGACCTTAGAGTGGCCAGGTCAAACCATTCTGTGATTCTATAAAATGTGATACACAAGCTCAAATTAGACAGTTCTCATGGAGGATTTGAATTAATTTCCACTCTGTTCTTCAATGTAGAAGCATAACAGCTTCAAAGGCTTTGGGAAGCTCCTTTGCTGAAGGGTATAGGGACTTTGGCTATTTAGGGGCTAGGGCAACATTAGTACCTGTGAAAGTTGTCCAGTCAGCTAAATTGCTACTGCATAATTGAAAATTGTGTGTAATGAAGAAGAAAGGGCCTTTTTGTTTCCCAGATCATTACTGCATGTTCAACACTAAATCTGGATTTCTTAGCCGTCTATGTATTGGGGGGGGGGGGGGCAGGGAATTAGAGAGAACATGTGTAAAACATGGATAACTCTCTATACTCAGCTATGCAATTGTTAACTGTTGAACAAGGAACTAATAGGAAATGTTACAGAATCCAGAAGAAACTTGAACCTCCTGGGTGGGCATTCCTGTAAGGGCTAATGATGACAGATTTGGAGAACATATTTCTTTCTCTCTTTTTTTTTTTTTTTTTTTTTTGTGCCTTTAAAGCCTCACATGCCAATAAAGACTCATTGAATTGAAACTTTTTTCTCCACTTCTCTGAGCTTAAAGCATTATTTCCTTAATCTAAAAAGCAAACTATTGTGATTATGAAATAACTAAATGATCTTGGAAAAGTGCTGTATTTAGAGAATAATCTTATTGTATAAACTGTATTTTTTTCACCCAGAATGTCCTCAAAATAACTCAACACTTAAGTATACTATATCAAGTATACACATTTGGCATCTATTTCAAAATAAATTGTTTGTACAACTTGTTTTGCCCACTTAGCTTTATGCCATTAGGTTTCCTTCGAGTGGTTATTTCTTGAAAAATTACTTTTGTTTCACTAGGATGCCTCTGTCTAGTAGTGGAAATTTTAAGATTGTACTTAAGAATCCTGGTACTCTCTTGCTCATCCAGCTCTAAATTTTATGCATTATGGTGTCTATTTCTTTACAAAGTGGGTACTGATGCATTGAGAATTTCAACAAGTAAAATGCAAAAAAGCTAAAGTATTTTTTTAGAAGCAAATATATATCAGACAGTGGAAGATGCTTATAGCTGTTTAATAAATTTCCTAAAACTTATTTTTTGTCTATATTCTTCAAATCTTTCTCTACTCTCACTGCTTACTATGTTTAAAAGGGAGGTGGAAAAAGATACTTTCTGAAAACTGAGAGCTGGAATATGTTGTTTTAACAGAGAAGTTCTGCTAGCCTGTTGCTCTCATTAGGGTTTATTACACTCAACGTCTTTCCTTCAAAAATATTGTCTGCGTTTAAAAAGGAAGGAGTAGGAAAGCTTGTACTTGTCCTTGTCCTGAAGAACTAGGATGAACTATAAGTAGATTCGTCAGTTGTTTAACTTAGGAAACTTTTTAACAACTCCTGAGGCATCAGTGCTTCAGCTTCTGTACAACAAATACTAAATGACACTTAGTGTATCTTTCTTGCAATATCTATTAAAATGCTTCCTTTTTAATCCTGATTAAAACCTCTGAATCTGTCTTTAAATGCAGAGGCAAATTAATTTCTGGTGTTATCACCAAAGCCCAAGAGTGTTTTGTCCTGACTCAGTTTTGTGGATCAGGACAGCTCTGCCAAATACCAAATTTTGAATACAGTTCATAAGTGTTGAGTATCAGCATCAACTTCAACATTGTGGTGATTTTTGCAGTTAAAAATGGTTTGCTGATTTGTCTAAACTTAGCTGGGACAAAGCAAAGAGGAGGTGGAGAGCTGTTTTAAGAATCATCTCTGCTTGAGACTATAAACCATGTGTTCTACAAACTATTTTTGAAGGAAGCTACCAGACCCTGAAATTGCAATTGGGACTTATGAACATTAAGTGATGTAGTTGCTTTCAGTACAGTGACATTCTGAAGTAGTATAAGCCGTACCATCACTGTCATCTTGCATGCTAATCCATTGTTACTGTATTCTGATACCTCAGCTTATGCTCTTGGAGGGAGGTAACTGTTTTGTGAAAGCACTAACCCAGTCTGCTCTGGTGTGTTTCTGGTGTGAAAAGCAAAACACCAGATTTGGTCTTATGTAGCGTTAGTTTGAATGTATATATAACCTCTGGTTAGTGGGCAAAAAGGAAAACAGAATTATTTTTCTGAGGGTGGGGGAAACTGTTTTTGAGGAGCTGGGGATTCTTTTGTAGCATCAAGTGTTCCTTCAGTTGTATAAATTTATATAACAATAAATAATGAAACATACTATCTTTGTACTAAGATCTAAAACTAAATCAGCCTAACAGTGTCTAGGAAACAAACTATGATTCTTAAGCTTTTTATGGCTTGAACATCTTTGTTTCTGTGATGTGTTTGTAGCTAACAGAAGTGTCTAATTTTAAAACACTCAACCACATCTAGATCTTAAGAGTTAAAGTAAGCTGTGAAAAAGTGAATATTCATCTTAAAATAACTAACTAATAGCCTGAAGGGGGAAAAAAAGCTAAGAAGTTTGCTATGTATATGTGAAAGCTGCTCTTTGCTCTAAACCTGACATGGTGGAAAGTAAATGCCTAAAGTAATCTTACTGAGTTGAGGTTATAAAATACTTAAGCAAGAGGTCAGATGAAGGTGTATTATAGTGGAAATGAGCAGAGTCATCTTGGTGGTGATGCTGAGCATGTTTTATGTGTTTTTTTGTTTTTTTTTTTTTTAGCCCAGAGCTTTTCTGTAAAAACACAGGTATTCAAGCGTTCTTTAACCTCCATTACTCCCTCCCACCCTGCATTTCTAGTTAGATGTGTTTATATTTGTGACATTGAGAGGTGGAACTCCTGCTTATTAAGAAATTAACATGTGACAGATCTACTCTAAGCAGCAAAGAAGAGGTGGTGACATTTCTCCTTTGACAGAGAGGAATTGACCATACAAGCTTTATTTTAATTTGTGTCTATTTATGAAATATACTTTGGTTTGCATTGATTAAAAATTTGTGAAGAATGTCTGATGTTATATTAACATTGATGAAGAGCATGCCTACTACATTTTGCATGCAGTTGCCATAGCGACTGTACTGGAGAGTGACCCAAATTAATTTTCCACCAGTCACTAAGTGCCCTGTCAGTTTTTTTTTTTTTTTGTGCTAGGGATAAGCAGGTTAGAACATGCTTCTCTTCTTTTTTTTTTTTGGATGGGCAGGGGGGAAGATGCTTACCTTATTTATCTTTGTGTTCTTGAAAGCAATTGCCAAGCTATGTTAGTCAACCAAAATCTAACTTCTTAATTTGTGCAGTCAAATGTGTGATATTTACATATCCTCATTATACAAAGAGGATCATTTCAATTAATAACTAGTAATTGGATGGAAGTAAACTTTGTTTAAAATCTCTATAATAATTGAAGTAGACAATAAAATATGGTTATTTGAAACCTCAGGCTTTATGCTGTTCTGCCACTTCAATGTAATAGATTTAAAAATTCCTCCTAGTTGAACAAATCTTTACTGAGCTTGATCTGAGAAAGGCCAGCGAATACTATGCTCGGTATATCTAGGTAGCTCTTCATAATTCATTAACAGTGCTCGGTGGATGTCAGTGGAAAAAGGAGCCATTTGGCAAGAAAACAATACAAGCCTCCAATAGAAGTATTAGCTGCTTATTGCTGGTAGCAGAGCCCTACTTCAAAAGACCTTTTTCTTTTGTAGCCAGTCACGTAAGTGACATGAGGCCAGTCTACAACTTCCTCGTAAGGGGGTGTCGAGAGGCAGGAGACCTTTTCTCCATTAACACAAGCGACAGGACCCGCGGGAACAGGGTTAAGCTGAAGCAGGGGAAGTTTAGGCTTGACATCAGGAGGAAGTTCTTCACAGAGAGAGTGGTTGCACACTGGAACAGGCTCCCCAGGGAAGTGGTCACTGCACCGAGCCTGACTGAATTTAAGAAGAGATTGGACTGTGCGCTTAGTCACATGGTCTGAACTTTTGGGTAGACCTGTGCGGTGTCAAGAGTTGGACTTGATGATCCTTAAGGGTCCCTTCCAACTCAGGATATTCTATGATTCTATGATTCATTCAAGCTTAAATTGATTACTTCAATTATTGTACTTGGTAACATAGCAAGGCATTTTGGTGCTAAGCAGAACTCCTTACATTTTTTTCTCAGTTTGTGGGGTACTTTTTTGTTTGTTTGTTTTTGTTTTGAAGCTTTGAGCTTCCTGTCACATACTGCTGCTCCCACTTTTATGCCTTCATGGTAAGCCAGGATGGTGATTTGTGCATGTGTTTCCCCTTACTGGATATTTCTTTAATTTTATTTTTTTTTTTTGCTCCACCCTTGTGTTGTACTCACTAGATGTTTATTTCTGCATCAACAGATGCATCTTTCTTACTTGAAGCTCACTTGTTACTTTACCCCTTTTTGCAGTCTTCTCTTAAGTATACAAAAGGTCATTTCTATATGCAGAGTGAGTGCATCACTATTAAAATACACTTTAGTTTGCTGAAAACAGTGTCATTCCTGGTATATATTTTCATAGAAAGTATATAAAATCTTTTACAAATATGCTCCTACGTTGCCTTGTACACAAAAGCTTAGCCAAAATAAAGTGTAATTTTGGTGTTTATTGTGTGATAACTGTTCAAATTTGATAGCACTTAAAGTTATCAGCTTGTACCTAGCCAGTGTTCATGTATGCAAATTAATATGTAAATATGCATAACATCTACCTTGCTGATTTGTTCATTAAGGTAAAGCTTTCACAAACTGATTCTGGTCATGGATAGGTTAATTTCAAAACCTAATATTAAGAGCAAGATTTCTTCTTTGTAAGGCATATTTGCAAGAGAATGTTTAGGGTTTTTTAAATCCTTCTGCTGATCCAACCAAGATTAAAATGTATTTGTTCCTTATTGTATGGGCTTTATTTTATTAACTTCTTGAAAGGAATGTGTAGAAACTCTACAAATGCAGTCTTGTGTTCAAACTAACATAATGCTTTTAATTATTGAAAACTTACCTAATTTCTCATTACTCAAAATGTTAAAAAATAAAATAATAAAATAACATAAAAAAATATTTGCATAGCAATTCCAAAGATAGGAAAATAGTTGTTTTCTATCTTGTACCATTAAATATACTGGAATTTCAGTTGATATATTCTGTTTTATGGCTAATTATATGTTTTATGTATAGTTTTTTAAATCTTTCATTGCCAAATAATCTTTAAAGGGATAAATCTATATATTCAAAACCAAAAGAGCTGACTGATTTACAGCTGTATAGATGCTTGCATGAGTTTGAGGCTTAAGAAAGCTTAACCCTTAATTCTTCAAGGAGTTATTTTTGTTTTAAAACAGGAACCAATAGGACAGTCTCTCCATGGAATGGAGGCAAAATGGACTTAACACAGGCATGTAGTTAACTTCAGAGGAAGGCACTGGACAATCCTAAGTAGATATTTTGCCTCATTATGTAGTAATTTTAAACAGAATATTGTTAATCATCAACAGCATATTTTCTAATATTTTCCTATTTCTTGGATACTGATTTCTGTAGAAGCCACTTTATTTATAGGAAAAGAACTTTCAAATATGTCTTCAAAGGAAAAAAAAATAATTTCAAGACATATTTTTCTGTTCTTGTCATATATAAAATCTGGTAGGGTGTTAAGGGCTGAACATTTATGTTTGGTTTGTTCTTGCTTAGATAAGAACTTCTAATAGCTTACTCATTTTGAAGTCTTATTCCTCGTGTAAATTTGTAATCAAAATATCAGACCAGGTAATGCAAGGCAGAGACAGACTGGGGAGGAGGAGGATGGGGCATGGACAAAATCTACACTGTTTCAAGAAATTTCCTTACCCCTATAAACTGCTAAGATTGTTGGAGAACACTTGCTGTATGTGTACTTAACACATCAAAGGAAAAATGGACAGTTTCTGGTTGCTTTTAATATTAAAGAACTAAATTTGTTGATTTGAGATGTTCCGTACGGTCCCATGTTCTCTATTTCAAGTCTCTTCCACAATAAACATAATAGATATAAACTCTCTTTTTCTCCCAGAGACTCAGCAAAAATTCCCTGTTCAGCCATGCCAGTCTTCTTTTGTCACATGGTGACAGCCCATGTGCAGGTGCTCCTGCACCTTGAAGACTTCCTTCTTGAGGAGTGTCTAGCCTTCATGGATCCTTTTGCCCAATTTTGCCCCTTCAACTGACTCCCAAGGGACTACCCTCCTTACTCAAGCAGTTCAGAGTCTGTCCTCTGGAAGTCCAAGGTATCAGTTTTACTCAACCCTCTCCTGACTTGACTGAATTTTCATTTGGTACATGTATGTTGGAAACATTTTTTTAAAGGCTAATATAAATATATCAGTGGCAAACTAGTGTTGGGAAATTGGATATGGACAAGAAGGTAGAATACACTTAAAAATGCACTGTGGCAGTGTGAATGTGTATGTGTGCCTGCATATTGAAGTGCAAAATCTTGAAAACTTATTTTTACGTAAGTGTTGTCAGGCACAGATGGAAGGAGCAGTATCTGAAGAACAGAACAAGGGTTTGTGATAGTGTCTTAAGAACTTACCTTTCTTCTCCAGTTTAATACTGTTCTTTTTCAGGTGATAATTCACACAACTGTAATATCTATTGTGATGTGCAGAACAGTGAGACTACGTAAATAGCCACTGAGGGCTAGTTAGGTGTACTTTGATTTGGAGTAGGTTTGGAATAAATATTGTTCAGTTGGGGGAAGGAAGAAAAGAGCAATTAAATGTGCTTAAGTATTCTTATTTCAATTGTTAAGTCTTATTTTTCACTTTTTTAGATATCACTATTGAGGATGAATGTTTTTTCTTCACGTACAGGACTTAAAGAGAAGGGTGATTGAGTGACACGTTCCCTGAAAACCTAATAGTTTTATAAAGCAACTATTTTCTTACTTGTGTCTCAGCTGTAGTGAAAATACTAAGTTTTATACTTGTACTGCAGAAAAGAGACTGGGGGATGTTTTTTTTCTTCATCCTGATCAAAACATCTCCAAACACATTCACTGCATCATTATAATGATTGACTAATAGCAAGAATGCCCTAGAACTTAGTATTTTCTACAACACAGCAGTAAGGGTGATGGTAAACCTTTAAAAAGTTGTGTTGGGGTGGAGGGTAGTAAATTTAATTAATACCTGTGGAGGAGATAGGGGGTACTTATTAGCTCTGCCGTGTTTCTGTGTTCATTGCTCTGGAAATGGATGCCTCTGTTTACAGCCTTTCATAATTATGCACGAAGAAGTGACATTCATTCTTGATAGTAGGCTTGTTTTAGTATGACAAAGATAAATATAGCAAACGCATGGATTACAAGAGAAAGCAGTAATAGAAGGGGGAAGGTTAGTGTTCTTGAACTTCATTCAGGGCCGCAAGATTTGTAGAGTTTGATGGATGAGTAGAAGATTAGTCACTGGTGAAATGGATTGAGATTGCTGTTCAGTGATTTTGTTGGAGATCACTGCTGTTTCAATTAACTGAGCTTGAGGTTTGGAGAAAGTGGGGTTATGGAGGAGAAAAATATATACATGTCATTTTAATTCAACTGATAACCATTTTGTGTCTGCTTATGTTGAATTTGATTACAATAATCTGAAGAAAATGAATTCATAATGAAGTTATGTACCCTGTAGATTGATGGATGAGAAATATGATACAGATAAGGGACTTTATTTTAAATCCTACAGCTGCTGGTGAAAGGGTCTGTGCTAAGTTGTGGTGAAAGTTGTCTGTGCTAAGACAACTGCACATACTTTTTTTTTTGTGTGTGTAAAGTGTGGTTTAGTACAGGTGTTCATGAACTAGCATATTGTCCCTTACTGAAGAGATAGCAGGCCTGATTTTCTTTACATGATTCAAGAACTAAAACACCGTCTAGCTTGCTCATCTCTGTAAGCAATTCCCTCGGGGGGGGGGGGGAAAAAAAAGATTAATCTTTTTAACGTGGACTGTTTAGGTAGTTTGCTTTGCAGAGTTGCTCAGTCAACTATCCTGGTAAAAATAAATAAAATAAGGAGACGGCAAACAAGTGGGTGGAGGAAGTCCTTAAACTATTTCTGCTGTGTTGGCCATCATCACAGAAAATAGATACTGTCACAGAGGGGGATAAAATAGGTTGCCTGACCTTCTGATTTATCAATGACAGAGTTTCTAACTGAATGCAGGGTTTAAGAATTCCAGTACCTGAACTGTAACACTGTCCTGTATCATGGCTGTATTAGGCACAGGTGTTTTTCTTGGCAAATGGTACCTCACCTTAGTGTTCTGACAATTTTATTTTACTTGTTACAAATCACTGTTGTGTGAGCAGTTTTAGAGAATAAAATAATTACTGGGTTCACTTGCACATTTACAGCAATACTGACATTAAACTCACAGGGCTGCAAAGTTCATTAGCAGGAAAAGTTCATTATGCAACTAAATTCCAGTTTGTAACCTTATAGCAGAAGCTGGCGTTGCTGTTTCATATGAAACAATTACATCATGTTACATGGTTCAGTGAGTGAAATTTTCTGCTAAAGTAATCAAACGAACATTTACTGTCAAAGTATGAAATCTGCGTATTTTCTACTGGTGAAAGCCATCATTAATTCATAAAATGCCTTCTTAAGTGTAATATAAACTAAAATCAACTAATTTTCCTTTGAAGGCAGTAAATCTGAAAGTATGCCATTTTTTTGAAGTCTATTTGGCACACTAATAATATAATAAAAACATTCTTTTGTTGTTCAGTTGTCTAAATGCAAAGTGCAGATAACTTGCTGTTGTTCCTTCCATGTTCTATTTATGTATAAATATAAATTTATTGCTGGGTGGTGTCAATATACAGTTGTCTGTTGTTCAATGACAGAACTGTGCAGGAGTCCCAGCCTGGGTTTTTATCATGCTAGACCTTTAATCACAAACTCTTACATGATTAACTCCAGTACTTAGTTGTTCTTCAGACCTTTATTTTTGCCTAAAATTTTACCTCTTCTCCTTTGCCTGTAAAAGTTTTTGATGTATCTAGATAGGAGGATTGTTCTAAAATTAGCTTCCAGGCACTCGAATGTAGCAGTATTTCTGTAGTGTTCAATAACTTGAAAAACAGCTGTGGTCCTTGCTTGTTTAGAGTTGTGATTCTGTAGTGGAACTTTTGGCGCTCAGAAATCTATTCTTGATCCCAACAAGGGATTTTCAGGAGAAGGATGGAAAGTCTTAAGTCTTCCTTGTGTATTTGCCTTGGCAATATCTATCCCCAAATTATTTCTAGCATTTCTGGGGCAAGTAATAAGTCAAAGAAATGGTGTTAATGAAATGACCTTTTTTTTTTTTCTTTCTATTAAATGTATTAATGTATTTGTAACTCAAGGCAGGTGAAAAATGATTTCTGAGCTCTGCAGGGCAGAAAGAAAAGGTAGGTAAAAAGGCTAAGGTGAGCTGCCACTGCTTGTTTTAGGTGAGAAGGTATGATGTCAGAGGGACCTTGTGCCTGGTGAAGTTTGAAAAAACAGCATTTGAATTGAGATATTTTACTTAGTTGGTTTATTATGAAATGGTTGCAAACTCTGCACTCTTTAACCTAGAAAAGCGAAGGCTCAAAAAGGGATCTTCAGGTATGTAGATACCTGAAGGGAGAATGAAACAAAGACAGAGCTGGACAAGAAGCTCAGTGACAGGACAAGAAGCAATGGGCACTCAGGAGGTTCCCTCTGAACATCAGGAAACACTTATTTTCTGCTAGGATGATGAACTGTTAGAGGTTGCTGAATGAGGTTGTAGAGTCTTCTTCTTTTCAGATGTTCAAAAGCTCCTTGGAGGTAATTCTGGGCAAGCTGCTCTAGGTGTCCCTGCTTGAGCATGGTGGTTAGACCAGATGATCTCCAGAGAACCCCTCCAACCTCAGGCGTTCTGTAATTCTGTGTAACAGAGCAATGAAAACTCTGAAAGCTTTTTAAAATACTTTTGGTTGGAACTAGTTGTAACTGAGCTAGCTGATCTGGTGTGTGCTAAGAAGTGCAAACTCCTGAAAAATAGATTTAGGAATCATGTTTTCAACATGACCTTTTATTAATGCATTTTTAAAATATTTTCTGCATGCAGAAAGTGAACTCTAAGGCAAAGTCATTGTGTAACGTCTGGAATGTAAGGATCTCAGTCCTAATCGAGACCAAATGATAAAAAGCACTGAGGAAAAAAGCTGACTTGTGAAGAAATGTTTCTTATTCCATTAAGCATACTGTGGCCATTAACAAAGAAAGTTCATAAAGGCTTTTCCACTTCCTATTAATCTTGCCAGAAACTGAAGTGCAATGTTACTCTAGGAATTTAAAATGTTCCAGGACTACAGTGCATACAAATTCAAAATAAAGACGGCATAGAGGAGGAAATAACTTCATGTTGTTACTGTAATTCACTTTTCTTGCAGGGGGTTCAGTTGCATGACCAGCTAAGATGATAACAGAAAAAGGACTGGAAGTATTTTTTAGACTCTGTTTGCCAATGAATGTCTTTAACTATGCAACAGTGGTTTGGGGTCTTTTTCCTCCAGATGTTTTTTAGTTTTGTGTTTAATATCATAGTCCTTGCTGTGATCTCTAATTTAAGAGTTAGAGATTCAGTGATGTGATGTTTGTGTTCTACGGCTTAGGGAAGGACATCATGAGCCAAGGAAGGTAGCACTGTATTTGTCTCAATTGGCTTTTAAATCTGCATTTGTTCCAAGACTGTTGATGCCATCTGAACACCTGGAACCATGTAAACTTTTGCAGTACGGAATTGTACAGTTCACAGGTCTACACATATATATTTCCTTCTGTTTGTCTGTCTTTATGGAAATTTAAGACAACAATAAACCAAAACTTACAATTATAGTGTATAAAGGGAAGAGAGCAAGAAAGACAGCTCTTCATTCCTGCAGCCATAAGAAGCATGTTGTATCCACCATAGAGTCCAAAAATATTTTTTAACATTAATCTCTAGTAATAGAGAGCAGTAGTAATAATAGCAGTAGTAATGAAACTATATTACAGTTCTAGGCAGTCTGTAAACACAGTTTTCTGCAAGTTTTGCTGTCTAAACAGAACATAAGTATGAGGTAAGAAAGTGGAAATGGAACAAATTGAGAAAACAATGCTAAGTATTGTAAACACTGTTGGTATTCAAGTTTTTGAATAGGTTAGCAGGTTTAAAAGGTAGCTTTTTTCCTTTCCATTCTGTGAAGGGAAACTTATTTGGAAGATACAGGTATAGCAAAATTGCTATGCAGGTAGAATGAAAAAAAATGTGATTGAGACCTTGAGACGCCAGTATCAGAAAACTCCTTTGTGCTACTTCAGCTTTCCCCACTAGTGAAGACAACATGCATAGAAACACTACCTGCAATTTCTCCCTTGTAGCTGCCCTATGTGGAGAACTAAGTGTGGATGTTTTGTCCTGCTTAAGTATTAACTGTGGTTAGGTATGGAGTCAATAATGACATGCAGCTTTGCTACATACACCTCTGCACATGAAGATCTGAAGGTAAGCTTCTCAGTTTGAGCTGTCTGATTTGTGAATAAGACATAACATGTATAGAGTAAATACTTAAAATAAAAATGTACCATAGCTCAAGTCTACAAGGATAATGAAGTTCTGAAAGTCAGGGAAGAAACGAAAAATGATTGTTCTGGTTTTAAAAGGTGAAGATTGTTCAGTGGATTTAATGCAAGGGAATTCACCAAAAGCTTGTTCTGCAGCTTTACTTAGAACCTGATTTTAAGGCTATTCCCTGAAGGAAAAATTATTAAAATGGCTATTCTTTGACAGCTCTCTCGAGCGTGCTGAAATTTGTGTTGCAGGAAAGCAAAATAGGAAATGTGATGTATTTAATGGAATGACCATGCAGGTTAAAGAACCCTTGGCATGCCTGGTGGGATTTTAATATACTGGGTATGCATACTTATTAAATATTGATTTAAAGGTGAAGCTTGGAAAAGGGAAGGGAGAAAAGTCTGCTTGTCGTTAGCAGGCAATACTTTTACTAAAATCAGTAAAGTCAAGCTGCTGTCTTTACTGGCTGCAAAGCTAAGTTAAGGTTGGGAGTTTTTGAAGTGCCACTCCAAATGTTTAATATAAGCCTCGGATATTATGCAAAACACCCTCCTACGAAAATGCTGCATTATCCAGGGCTATAGCCAACTTTGTATGTGAACTTTACAGAACAAAGTGCAAATCTGTTGGGATAAAGCATACTGTAACTCCATACAGGTAGTTAAGTATTATGACATTTAGTCATGAAAATATGCTTAGCAATTCAGAAAGTTTAAATTTAAACCTTTAGGGAACAGTCATTTGGAAGGTTCTCAGTTACTGTATTATTGGATAATCACTTGGAAATGCCAATCCATTTTTTCTCAAATTGTCACAATCTACTTCAATCTTGGGATTAATTTTTTTTGATGTAGCCTTAGTTCTTTGATTAGCCTTTAAGACCTTTGTGGAATTGTCTTTTTCATTGCTACTTACATTGTGTATTTCCAGAAGGCCTCAACAACCTTGATCACTTGTTAGGCCACCAAATGAATGAAGCAGCACAATGTAAAAGGAGGTGGGGGAGAATGACTGTTTTCTATTGGTCTGAATGAAGTAGCTAAACAGCTACTAAGTTTTTTGTGTGCCCGTGTCCTTTTTGGTTCATGGTCATGATTTGAATTTTAGCTGCCTAGGGATGTTTCCACTGATTTCTGTGAAGGACAACTGAGAAAACTGAGATACTGAAATGGCTTGTATTCACTGTCATGCATAGGAGTGTAAAAATGAGGAATGGAATTTGTGTCCGGGGTCCTGTTGCTTACCTGCCTGTTATCTGAATCCTTGGAATATAGTTTTACTGAGAAAATGTATGAGTAAGCATTTTCAAGGTATGTTTAGATTTTAACTTCATGCAGCTTTCTTTATGTGACATTTAATATGAATATTTGAAGGACCTTACATGGGAAGTTACAAAAAATTTTGAAGTGAATCTTATTAACCAAAGACTGTCTGCATTCATCCACCCAGTGCACCCAGCATCATGTATTTTCTTCCTAATTTAAGGCTTATTCTGCCTTTGCCCATCTTGTTCTCATGCATCTTAAATGACGTTTCTCAGCTCTTCTCCTGAAGCTTGATAGCTTGTTGTTCAGATGGAGATATGTTCCATAATTCACCATTGTAATGAACAGTTTATCCTTCAGTACCTTCAGAGTAAACTGCTTTTAAATTATGAGGAAACATAACACCCCCCCCCCCAAAAAAAAAACTTTAAAAAAAAGGACCTGTAGAACTACAGACCTGTCAGCCTTACCTCCATGATTGGGAAGGTCAAGGAACAGATTTGCTTGGAAACCATGTTAAAGCATAGGGAAGACAGGGAGGTGATTAGAGAAAGTGAGAATGGCTTCACAAATAGCAAATCATGCCTAACTAACTTGGTGGCCTTCTGTGACCAACTGAAATCATCGATGGACAACAGAAAAGCAGCTCCTGTTATCTATCCTGAATTATGCAAAACCTTTAATGAAGTCTGACACGGATGTTTATCCGTGCTTCTAAATTGGAGAGACATGGATTTGATGGATGAACTACCCAGTAGAAAAACAATTGCCTGGATGACTGCATCCAGGGACTTATGATCAATAGCTTGATATTTAGAGGGAGACCAATAACTTGTGTCCCTCTAAGATCTGTATTAGGACTGGAACTGTTTAATACCTTTGTTACTGACATGGACAGTGGGACTGAGTAAACTGTTGGCAAGTTTGAGATGACACCAGGCAGTTGATTCTCTAGAAGGAAGGGATGCCATATAAAGGGACCGTGACAGGCTTGAGAGGTGGGCCTGTGTGAACCCCGTGAAGTTCAACAAGTGCAAGCTTCTGTATGTGGATCAGGGTAATCCCAAATGTCACTGTAGATTGGGTGATAAATGTGTTAAGAGCAGCCCTGTGGAGAAGGACTTTAGGGTGCTGGCAGGTAAGAAGCTCAACGTGAGCCAGCAATGTGTGCTTGTAGCCCAGAAAGCAAACTGTATATTAGGCTGTATCAAAAGAATCATGACCAGCAGGTTGAGAGAGATGATTCTCCCCTTCTATCTACTCTGCTCTTGTGAGACCCCACCTGGAGTCCTGCATTCAGCTCTGGGGCCCCCAGCACAATCTAGGGGGATTAGAGTGAGTCCGGAGGAGGACAACAAGGATGCTCAGAGGGCTGGAGCTCCTTTCCTGTCTTTGCAGGCTGAGTGAGTTTGGGTTGTTCAGCCTGGAGAAGAAAAGGCTCTGGGAGACCTTATAGCAACCTTCCCATACCTACAAGAAAGCTGGAGAGAGACTATTTATCAGGGAGTGTAGCAATTAGGTCAAGGAGTAATGACTTCAAACTAAAAAGGGTAGATTTAGGCTAGAACAAGGAAGAAATCCTTTACTTTGAGGGAGGGTGGTTAGATACTGAAACAGGTTGTGCAGAGAAACTGCAAATACCCCTTCCCTGAAAATATTCAAGACCAGGTTGGATGGGACCTTTATCAGCCTGAACTAGTGGAAAGTGTCCCTGTCCTTGGTAAGGTGGGTGGAACTAGT
Organism: Anas platyrhynchos; assembly: GCF_047663525.1. Lineage (NCBI taxonomy): Eukaryota > Metazoa > Chordata > Aves > Anseriformes > Anatidae > Anas > Anas platyrhynchos. The sequence continues at coordinate 17,241,471 of NC_092589.1, forward strand.
GATCTTTAAATGTCCCTTGCAAGCAAAGCATTCAATGAAGGTGAGGCAGCTGTTCCACAGACAAAATTGTACCAGAGGTATAAAGGTATTCGAATCCCTGTGCTTTTCTAGTGCCAAGTGAGCACTGTGCTGAATAGGTGCTCTACAGCTTACTTTGTAAGGCATTCAATTTTAAATGTATTACACAGTTAATGCTGTTGCATTTTCCATTTTAACACACTTGTCAATGTTTACAACAGTCAGACCAGTGTGCTCTTTGTTTACATATGTTATGTTCTTCAGTTAGGGGGAAACAAATTATGCTGTTCTTAAAAATAGGGAATTGCTTCTTTTGCCTAATTGATTTCCAAGAACTTATGACGCAGATTTGATTGAAGAAAGCTTATGTGTGATCTGCAGTTGGTTACTTGAGATGCACATTTCTATAAAGTGGAGTTACACAGCATATAAATTATATCATCACTTAGTATGGGTTTGGAAAAGAAATATTTGTAGCTATTTAGTGTTTAAGCCTTCCAGAACATGCTACTGGATTTTCCTATTAGTTCTATGCTAAATTTTTGATCAATGGCTATTGGTGTGGGGGTGAAGGGGAATTGTGAGAGTAATGGATAAAGTTCAAATGAAAAATCAAAAATGTTTATTTAATTTAGTTAAATGTTTAGTTTTTTAATGAAATTGAAGATGTTTTCAATTTTTAATAATCCTTCAGGTTATATGAGCAGTAACACTTGAAAAACATCAGTGTCTTTTTTTGATTGTATTTATTGACAGTTTGGCAAAACTAAAATGAACTTATAAAGTATACTTCAAATATTTAGACTTTTTTCAGGATGTTCTGAGTAATAATTCTTATCTTTGTGTAATAATACAGTGGCAATTGCATCTGTTGCATAATTACTAGATTATCTGATTAAAAATAACTGCCCACAATTTGTCTTCAGGCTAGAAGCAGTAAAATGTTTAGTAAGCACATAACAAATGCTGAAAAGCTAATTTCTAATTTAAAACGTGTTTCTGTTCCAGGATCATGTATAACTGATAGTTACATGAACTGGCACAGAACTTGACCTTTATTCTTAACTCAATGTTTAGAAATTAGTCTTGATTTTTTAGTATTTCTCCAATACTATGATTGATTGGAGAATGTTCTAAAATATAGTTAGCATTATGGTAACAATACAACTGCATTATGTGCTATTTCTATTGGTTCTGAGAAATGACCAGCATTCCCGATAATACCTTAATACACAGTGCCGTATCTAAAATGGAAGTGTAAGGACTACAGGACAAAATTATTCTAATAAACTGGAGATTAGCAATATTGTCTTCAGATTCTTCATTTACCTCATTCGTGGTATCAGTGTTCTCAGAATCCTGCTGTACTTCAGTTAAAATTCCTTGTTTACTTCTATTGTTTCTAATTGTAAGAGCTAGATATAATCTTTTGATGATAAAGACTTGGAACCAAAAGGAAGAAAAATATATTCACTCCTTTATATCAATAGTAGAATGAGTTAAAATCTGTTTCTGCCCTCCTCAGATAAACAGTTGATAAAGCATGCCACATCAGAGAAGCGTGGTAAAATTGATCACTTCTAATTCCCATAGAGTTCAGCTCTCCTGATGTCACTGAGTTCATAAGATGCTCTGGAAAATATTTCCTTCCAATATTTTGCTCCCTACAGAGGGAAATGGTAATGTAAATTTGGTTGCATGAATTTCTTTGCTTTCCCTTGATCAGCCCCCACCTCTCCCCTTGTCAGACCTAAGTAGTAAAGTACATGGGTATATGGCCTTTTTTCATCTTGTGGTTTGTGCATATCAGTTGTCATTTTTTTCATGCTGAATTGATAGTTTGATTCTGTAGGGCAGTTGAAGAAATAGGGTTTTAACAGAAATCTGTTTCAAAAGTAATTATAATTGACTTCATAATGTTTTCTCAGATGAGTTAGTGAATTATAAATCTGTGCAGGGTAAATGGGTGGACTCCTAAACAAGTCCTTGGAAGCATTACTCTAGACAGGATGTATGCTAGTGTAAGAACAAGAAAGTCTTGTTGCAGTAGATAAGATTAATGAAGTTGCATGCTTAAAGGTCTTGCAGTGTAATATATTCAAGTAATACGTTATCTTTTTTTCTGAGTGCAGGTATGTAGTTCTGTGGAACAGTGGCCAGCAGCATTGGCAAGGATCTTAAAACACTTGTAAAGATGGTATTTTTGTTTTGCTCTTCGTGTTAGCTTCTCACAGAATAAGCGTTTATTCTCAAGTATAATCTGAAATTTATTTGTTTCAGATCTGTATTTTGCATTTGTATTTTTGTATTTGATTCAGACTTGTATTTTCTGCTTGCTGCCCATTCTCTTACAGTTAGTATTTTTTTTTTTTCAAAATAGGTGTTTAAACTTTGTTTTTAGCAGGTGTGATGCTGCCAATCCACTGTCCTCTTCCAAAACACAATACCTGCTAGACAATCTTAATATCTTTAGCTTAGAAAAGCTGTTGTTCTGTGCTGCCCCTGACAGTGCAAAGCCAACATGACAAGTAGCAGCACTTCTTAGGCGTTTTTGCCTGCTTTCCTCATAAATGGATACCCATGGTACCTTTTTTCAAAAACAAAAAACAAACAACCCCCAAAAAAAAACACAAAACAAAACCACCCTAGGTGGAGGTTCAGACAACATTCAGTAAAATTCAAGCAAATTGAGAAAGATTTGTGTTTGGCATCCCTGTTTCTCTTTAGCTGCTCCATAAGATAAGTAACTATGGGCAGAGAACTGATACCAGTGGCTTTGAACATGCTTTGAGCAGGATTGATCAGATAAACTCCAGGTCCTTCCCAACACATGTTTTTATGAATATCTGAATATTTCAGCATTCATGGTATTTATTATTGGCTTAGCCTGTGGTTGTAAGGTCAGTTTCAGGCATCCTAGGTCACAATGAATAACATAGGTACAACAATGGAGAAGATGGTGGAAGAAAAATGCTTTTTTTTTTTTTTTTTTCTTTGAACCATTTTATTCATATTCTGCTGATTAAGATGGGATTGTCCATTTGAAGTTGCATACTTCTTTCTCAAACTTCACTGGCAGCATTCTAATTCATTTCAGGTATTTGTAAAAGGATTAGCCTCAGTGCAATCCTAGAAATACAATTAATCTTGCTATTACTTGTACAGCACAAAATGTGCTTATAAGTCAATATTTTGTTGTCAGACTTACGCATTTCCAGAAACTGGTATGAGACTAATCTTGATGATTTGATTGTGGTGGAAGCTTCACCACTATTTTAACTCATGAAAGAAGTCACATTTAAATAGGAAACAGCCTTTCTTATCTCAAACATGCATGTGTGTGATGTTAAGTTTTTGCTCAAGTGTACCAATTCTTCACACATTACTTGCAGTTTTTAGAATATTAAGAAAAGATACCTTGCTTATAGCTTCCTTTGCATGGCACATGTTGTAAGGTTTAATTGACTTATGTGCTTAAGATTTGGGAATGGCTTGGGTTTTTTTATTCCTCACCAGAAAGATTATGAGTATTTAATTTCTATAGCAATAGAGGGGAATGTATTAAATTAAACACCTCTAAGGGGTTCTTAAGAAAACATGAACTTCATCAGGATTAGAAGATTTATTTTTTAACCATAGTTAAATTCATTCTTTTTATATATACTGGTTTTGATATAGATTAACTGGACTGATTGCATGGTATCTGCATGCAAACTCTTCAATCTGTCTGGGCAGGAATATTTCATAGAACTTATTTTCTAAATGTTTTCCAGCAATATTTTTGACAGGAAGAAGTTTCTTTAGCTATTACACTTTTTTGTTTTTCAAAGTTGGCTTGGGGGAGCAGAAGGTTGTTCCCACATAATTCAATTTTTCAAACAATTGTACTAGCTAATGTGGTGTTAGAATAGTTAGAATAACAGTGTATTCTGAAATAAACTTCTTAAAGCATGTGCTTGTACACACAACTCTGAAAAGAAAGTGAGATCGTATTCAGCTATTACTCCTATGTCTTATTATTTTATTACAAATAGTTACATTTAGACTGAACTTTCTCTAGCAAGCTTCAAATGATTTATTGACTTCTAAAGAAATTAATAGAAAACAATTGTGTTTTTGTGGGATTGGGAAGGCATGCTGAGTTTTCTAAAACAGGTATCACTTTTTTCCAAGGAATAGGATGTAATGGAAGGAGATGAAGAAAGAACTAAGTCTTTATACAGCTGTCTTTGAACAGAGCATCTTGGGAAGGCAAGAGTTGTGGTGTTTTCACAAGGCAAGGGATTTCTCAGGGTTAAGGTTTAAGATGTTTGGAGGAACTGACAAGATATGCTAAGGGCAGTGAAGTTAGATGACTAAAAGTGTAATGTGACTTTGCTTTACTAAACTCTATTAATGATCTGAAATGTGTTATTTTTCCAAGGCTATGCTCCTGAAAAGAAGGCAGTTCACACTATCTTGGAGGAAGGCTGTAGGGCAAGTTATTGCAATGACATCCTGAGTACCCACAGACCTGACTCTCAGCTGAGGTGAACTGGCAAGACTCTAAATAAGGTAGCAAATCACTGCAGAGTCATATTGACTGGAGACACTTTGCAAACTGTTGTTGCCCTAACTGCTCTGAAAACAGATTGCATTTGTTTCCTGTGTTACCTTTAAAAAGTAGCATTTTAAAATGTCTCTACCAAAGATCTCTATTTATAGCAGCAAAGTAGTTCAGGCGAAGGAAGTAACTTGGAGGTGACCAGTAGCTGAAGGCTGTGTATGTGCCCTGGCTTCCTTCCAATTCTGTAGACATCCCACAAGTGTGCTGCTCCATCGATTGACCTTCATTTCTGCTCTTCCATAGCAGAAATGGAAAGGACTTAGTACAATTAGGCACCATTTTTAACACCACTAGTTGCAGGCTATGTTTGTGATGAAGTGTCTTGAATTAGCAAGACAAACTACTGGACTATGTTTTCCAGCTGAACCTTCTTCCTCCAGACTGACCTACAATAATGAAACTTACACCTAGGAGAGTTTTGGTGGGATGGCTATTGAAGTGAAAAGATGCAAGTAGGCAGTGATACTGGAGAGATACAAACCATATGGTACAAGTACTTCTAAAAGTCCCTTTTGTTATCATGCAGAATAGAGGATAATTGTGTTGTAGACTGAATGTTTTTCATTAGTAAAGCATTAGATTCAAAGAGAGCAAGGGCATATGTGTGTTTTCTGCTACACTAAAAACGTGGATTTGGGAGGCCAATTTTATGAACAGCCAGTGATGATCCTTCAGGGTTTATCATCCCATTCAAGTGGTATTTAGATTTTGTCTTTGATTAGTGTTTCTATCAAATATTACTGCCTCTTGGTTAACAATCCATTCAGGCTTGCTCCTAACTTCCAGCAACAACAACATGAAGACTTTTCCCTTCATAACTGCTTGAAATATAACTAACAATCAGAAAAGGTTGCTGAATATTTCTCCCCCTAGCCCTTTCTCAGTAGGGGGAAAGAGAGACAATAGAAACAAAACAAAGAAATCTGTTAAAATTGTGTTTTCCTGGTGTAATTTTTTTTTTTAATTGAAGCCCACTGTCCTGCAACTACATAGTAAAGCAAATGGTTCTAGCTGGCTGAAAAACTGGGATTTTTAGGATGCTAAACAGATTACTGTGGTGATGGAAGAGCTAAAGTATTCCAACATTCTGAGCACTGCAGAGTTGAGACAATTAGTACACTAAGCTAATGACGAAACATTGTTGTTTGAAAGGCAAATAGAGGTTTTATCACTGCTGCCACCACAAGGTGTTCAGGGTATCTGAGGTAATTTATATCACATAGCATGTTTGATAAAGGAGATATGAGCTTCTTGTGGAGCATTCTTCTGTCTTAAGAACTGGAAATCATATTATCAGGAGCTGTGCTATACTGCAGCTTTTTCCTCAGTTTCATGTGGACTATGTTAAGTTTCAAAGATACCTTTTTTTTTTACCTTCTGTAATGAATCATAATCAAGACCTGTCAGTCAATCACCCTGGTGATACTTGTTTCCACATAGCTTAAGGACAATTTTGGTTCAGCATGTGTATAACTAACAGCTTTAAAGATATTTTTTTCTTTGGAGAGTGATCTGAATCATATAGCTTGCTTACAGCTGCTTCTTATGCCTTCTGTAATGTCAACAGTTCAGACACTACAACAGTTGGCTAAGCTAACTGAACTGGGAACAGAAATGAGAAACAGACTCTTGAAGTGTTGTGTTTTTTTTTTTGTTTGTTCTGACAAGAAAATCACTGCTAGCTATTAATAAAGAGATGAAATTTATTATTTGTTAGTGCAATGTGGTATTGTTTAACATATACTCCATGGCTTAGGAATTGCAGAGTAGTTCATAGCTACCAGCTATAGTTACATAGAAAGAGACATCGTGAAGATGTATTTGAGATGTCTATGGAGAAGTGGCTGGAGTGCTGTATTATGAAAATTTCAGTTAGATTGTCACTCAAGATGCATAACAGTTTAGTTTTTGTGATCCAAACAAGACACATACTATGTTAAGTGGAAAACAAGTGGTATTACCACATATATCAAGATTTTTTCATCTTTGCTTTTTATAGAGTTGGAATTAAACTCTCTTCCTGAAGAATTTATAATGGGTTTTACATTGTCTATTAAGCTCTCTAAGAAAATTTCAGAGAGGATCTGAGATTGGAAGAGCCCTGAGCTAAAACAAGATAAAATCGGTAGGCCATCTGCCTTACTGTTGGAGGCTGTTTGTCTCTACATACGTGGGTAGAAGAGAACAGAAGTACCTGAAGCTGTTAAGGTAGGGGACACTTCTGTAGCCTCTTCCGCCTCCTATTACAAACACAGTAAGAGAAAATCATTTGCCATCAGATGTTTTAATGTTATGTATTGGGAAGATTTGACACAGCAGAGGCTGTAAAATCAAGTTTACAAAACAAAATATTCATCTGTTTTCCCTTTGTGTTGCACTTTTTCAAGCTTAATGTAGTAAATTTGGGGTAAAGGATTTGACAGTTCTTCAAAAATGATTCTGTAATATTTTTGTTTATACACTTCATGCATGTTATTTAGGTCAAAACAGTCAGTTAATGTACAGCGGTTACTGTTAAATGTGTTATGGAAATAGGTTTGTTCTGTGCAGCAAAGGCTGTTAAATAGTTCCATGAATTTGCTTTTCCTGCTAGTAAGCAGTTATACATGTTTAAAACATTTTGACCACCATAAAGCTTTGTCTGGCCATTCTTCAGCCATAAAGGCAAAGTAAATATTGTTTCTCTGAGGATGTCCTGCTAAGATGAGCAAATGAATCATTTCGCACTGTGGTTAGCTTATTCGTTTTAAATTTGTGTAGATTCACGTATTTGGTTAAAAATGTTTATTTTGAGAGGTAAGACTTTCTTTCCCTTTCTTTCACTTTTATTTTAATCAGACTTATTAGATTTATTAAAAGCAGTTCAAGGTGTCATTGCTGCAAGCCAACTCTATTTTTTCTCTTAGCTAAAATAAATAATTGTGGGGTTTTTGATTGTTCGTTTCAAAACACACTGGAAAAATACCACAGAAATAATGTCTCCCTATGTTTAGCAAGCAAGTATTAATAATCTGAATATCAATTGTCATTATTTGAAATTGTGGGGTTTGCTTGTGGGGAATATTAATGATCAGCTAGCTTCCAGACTTATTCATGAGATAGGAACCATTTGCTTGGAACTGTTCTAAAGACAAGGTGAAAATCTAACGTGTTCCTTAACTTCTTCAGCACACTTCCTTCTGATAGTAGGATGCAATTCAGCCACAGTTCACTAACTTGAACATGAAGCTCTTAGACTCTCTGAGCAGAAGACAGTTGGAATCATCTGTTAATGCAGTATTCATAATTTACCACTACATATTTAGTCTAGTAGAAACAAAGTGCTATACTGGCTATTTAATCTACATGCTTTCCAGAGAGTGAGCCTTTAAGATAAGCATTTGAATAGTTTCTTAATTAACCACTGAGTGAAACATTGAGAAACAGAATTTTAAGTGTGTTTGCATTCTTATAAAAGTGTTATCTGAAGATCTGTTTATACAATTTCTAATTACTGTATATGTTCATCATGTAAAGTATCTGTTACACTTCCATAAGCAAACCTGATTTAACACTGACTAGAGTTCTAGCATCAGAAAACCAAGCAGGATTTAGCATTTTTCATTATGACAGCTTCAAGAACGGTATAAGAACCTTCCCATGGTGCCTGTCTGTCCAATCTGGCTAATAGCCCATGTGGTCTTAATCCTTCACTTTGATAAATGCTAGGAGTTGCAGATTTTCTGCATGTTTGAATCAAAATTACTGTATTAAGTCTAGCTGTATAAAATAGTGTTCACATATAGCTGCCCAATGCTGTTCTTAATTCAATTAAAATATGAAGATAAAAATGTGAACAGGGCATACTGTGGAGAGTGGTACCTTAGCCTAAGAGAGAACCAGCGCTAAAGTTGCGGCTCAGGCTTATGCCTGATGTTAATTATTGATAGGCTATCAAACACTAGAGCAGAACAACTGTCGAAAATGAAATAGTAACTAATCCTCTGCACCTCAAAAGGAAAGATTATAAAAATTCCTTTGGACTAGGAGTTGAAAAGCATGTACCTTTTGCATACTTGCAATGCTGTCCTCTGACATCCAGCACCAACCATTTCTATTCCTTTGTTCTGGGTGAAAGTTGAGAAGAAAATGGGTATTATCTTAAATATAGTTATCTGCTTACTAAAAAGTATCAGTTGTAACCTTTTTTTTTTTTTTTTTTTTTTTTTAACAGTGGTTTTGCTAGTCCAAAAGTGACTTCGCTTTTTCTTTGGTCTGCATTCTGACACAGATTTATTGTGCTTTGGGGCAAGTCATCAACCTGCTCTTTGTTTCAGTTCACATATTTGTACAGTAGAAATAAGCTGGCTTTAAGGAATGAGGATTATTTGGCTGGTCTTTTGAAGTGATGGACAGTAACTGATGTAGGCATTAATATGTGTTGCAGAGATGCATCCAAATTGTGCTGTGGAGAAGTATTTTGAAACAGTTGTCACACAATGTCATCTAGGAATTTCAGGTTTTATACTGCTGTACATCTACAACAAAAGGGATCTGGAATAGGGGCAAATGGTTTGTTCCTTGTATTGTTCCACTGGTAAGCTGCTACCAGCATGTTCTTTAAGCATTCTGTGCATAATAAAAAAAAAAAAGTAACATTTATAAAACTGCGTAATAGTGATTAACATTTCCACATTAAGCTAGACTTTGCGTATCTCTGTTTTAGAAACAGCTCAACAATAGATTGTATCTCTTCTGAGAAGTTCTGTTGCCAAAGACACCACTTGAACTAAAAGTAGAATCATAGAATATCTTGAGTTGGAAGGGACCCATAAAGGATCATCAAGTCCAACTCCTGGCACAGGTCTACCCAAAATTTTAGACCATGTAACTAAGCGCACAGTCAATGCACCAAGTACTAGGATTATAAGAACTTTGCAGTTAATGGGAGATTCTTGATTATTAAAATCTCTGTGAGAGAGTGTAGTTTATTCATGGAAAAGATCAAGAATGAAAAGGTATTTAATAATGAAGTTGATGTAAAATCCTTAGCATTTGGTGTTTGTTTGAAATACTGTGGAGCTGTGGTCAGAAGACTTCTAGAAAAGTGAGGAGGGTATAGATCAGAGGGTATATATTTTGTGTATATTAAAAAGGAGATTAATTCATGTAAAACTAATTCCAGAATAAATACAAAGTTGAAGAAGAACTGAAACATGTAAATAATAAATAAATAAAAAAAAGTCTGTTTACAATCCTGCTGGTTCAAATTTTAATTTGTCTCCCAATGTTAAATTGGGCAGCTTGACCACCCTGCTTCTGCAGTGACGGCCAGTGGCAGTAAGCCTACTTCTTCCTGATACTGCTTGGTGGTAAGAATTTAATTGCTCTAAATTTATCAAGGATGCATCTGCTGAGTAGCATGTACCTCCAGCGGTATGCCACTGGTCAGGGCACTGAAAGGCTTCTTTATCTGTCCCTTCTCCTTTAGCCCATACCTTGGGAGAAAATGATCTGGGAATACCTCTTCCCACGTGTACTCTGAGATCAGAGTATGAACAGTTTTTTGGCTGCAGCACTGGCAGCTACAGTGAAGGAATTTAGTCTCAGAATACTAGATTAAATCTAGTATTCTCCCATGCCTGTAAATTATACTGCAGATACTAATCTTTAGGTTTTATTCTCTTTAGAAGAAGCATATCTCATGGTAATTCATTGTTCTGACCAGACTAGTGAGCACTTAAATCGGTAATGTTTGGCACTTAATATTTGTTTGGAGCAGGGGAACAAAAACCAAACCCACCTCAAAATTGAACAGCAACAAAAGAACACCCCCGCCAAAAAAACTGCAGTCAGCGTAAGACCTTAGAAACAATCAATCTCCCTTTTACCATTTGTTAGGTGGTTAAACTACACCACCTGTAACACTTTCCAGAAAACAACTTGTTTCCCAGAAAATGCTGAAATGAGACCAATTCCATCGCTTTAAATAAATAAAACTGGGAAGGGATACAGCATTTGTAATTCATTGGGGCATACTTGCAAACCAAGCTGGAATTTGTTTTGCCCAATTGAAAAAAGGGCTGTGAATCTGGGTATTCTGTAGACACTTCTGGAATGTGTCTGTCCTTGCAACGGGAATGCGATTAAGTATGTCTAACACTTCCCCAGTGAAAAAAAAGATAGTCACAGGGCTTTGAGTTTTGTTTTGGATATTTCTACTGCAACTTCATTGGTGCGGACAGAGTGGAAAATGAAACTAATATAAGAAACATAGCAGCCTCACTGACATAAACTTTAAATAATGAAGTGGGAAAGCATTTGAGATGGCGGAAGCAATGGTGGATGCAATTTTTCTTCCCTTTATAAAGAATAAATAGGGATCATTTTAATTCCCCATCCTTTTTGAGACTTTCTTCTGTGTTACATAGTAGCTGTGATTTACTGGCTAAATCGCTTCCTTTTTACAGACTGGGGAGAAATATACTGCTGTGCATTTCAAAGCAGCTGTTAATACTTATGTCTGATGGGATGCTGTACTTCAGGTGCACATGTAAGTGCAAGCTGAGAGCACTGCAGCAGGATACAGATACCTGTTATTAGTTCTTCTCTGTCTAGGCAATATCAGTGTGTGAGCCATTGTATTAGTTTCAGTAGTTCTTACTGCAAATGTACAGAGACATTCATGGTCTCTCTCTGCCTTGATTTTCATTGCATCACAATGTGATGGAAATAAGTTTTCCTTTGCATGTATGGCTTGGTAAATAGGTTTCTTTTGCTCCTATATTTCTCTCTTTTTTTTTTTTTTTTTTTTCTTAATGAGAAAATTAAAATATTAATTTGTGGAGAAGACTTGACTGAAGCTTACGTCTTTGTTACAGTGGGGCTGGCAGATGATCATGAAGGATCAGGCAGAATTTCTTTGTGGCCTACAGAGGCTGACTGTAATGAGGCTGTTTCCAGGCAACTAGATGCTGTGGTTGTGGCTTTTTAGTATCTGCCTTGCTGAGGATTCATTCAACTTAACACAGGAAACATGCAGATTTACACACACACACATGCACCAAAAAAAGGCAGGTTTCTGGTTGCTTATCAGATACTTGATTTTTTTTTTTTTTTTTTCATACTGAAAATTTCTTGAAATTGTTTTGGCTTTGCTTTAAAGTTAGTCATAGCTGACTTTTGCTAAAAATAAATGAGCTAATGCAAAAGATGCATACACTCATATTTATTTATACGAACATGTAGTTTCTTGATAAGACTTCTTCTTGTCCCAGCAAGCTAGTTATCTTGGGCTAAACAGCCTAGTTTTCACTTCATTAGTGTGTTTCAGTACAAATCTGAATGAGATTTCAATGTAATAAAATACTGAAATTATCTCAACTTTTTCAGTAATAGAGGAAAACCAGTAATTTCAGTTGTCATTCTCCATAGACTTTCTTGCTGAGACTGGTAAGTAGAAACAGGGGGAGACAGGTGCTCAGTGACATGTTGAACAGGTGCAGCTTTTGTTCTTAAAGGCCCTTATTAATACTCTCTCTCTTAACCTATAAATGGTAAGAGGTTTTTGTTCTAAGTTTTGCTAACAAACTAAAACTGTGGAGGAATAAAAAAAAAAAAAAAAATACTCAGGAAAAGTAAATTATGGATCTAGAATAGCAAGATTTTTAGAAATTCTCTACTGTTTTAGAAGTGTGTGTTTATGTTAAAGTAAACCTTACAATAAAAAGGAAATGGAAGGTGCAATTTTGGGGCATCAGTTGCATAACAAATTCCTAGATTTAGCAAGATTTTCATTAGTTGTACTATATTGTTGAATTTTATTAGTGGTTTTATGGGTCAGCAGTAAGAGTAAGTAAACCAGGAGACAGAATGCATTATAACATAGTTGTCAAATAGAACTGACCGAAACGGGTTCTGTTTGGATTCTGATGAAAATCAGTTTTTTCAAAGGAGAACTGCTATTGCATATATCACTTCCATACTGACTTCTGTGATTCATATGCTATAACTCCCAGTTGATTTTGACCTTTTAAAATATTTATATGAATTTTACCTTTAGAGAATTTTAAAATGTTTGTTAAAATTCCACTAAAACATAACAGTACAGTGAAGGGGGCATGTTTCTCAATAGACTGGCCATGAGGAATATAGGATACAAGTAAAAATAATTAGCTTTCCAATGGTAAGCTCATGTCTATTTATTTATTTTTTTTTCAGTCTATGGTAGGTTTAGCAATGACTCATCAAGCTGTTAGATGTAAAAACACCCTGAGCCAATCTGTTTCTGGGTAAAACAAATCAAACAATCTAAAGCCAGATTTCTGGGTTGATTTGCATACTTTTCCTACCCCATGAGTCCAATGAGATCAGAGTTGAAATCAGGTCAGCATTTGGACTACATTTTGGATAGTTCATCAGTTAAAGACCAGTCATGTCAGCTACTATATACAAACCCTGGATCTTACTGTGCTGGATTTTACATCCCCCTGAGAAAGCTGAAAAGTCTTAAGATGCTCAGAGATGATGGGAATGAACTTCTATAACACAAAAACTTGAACATATATTTGAAACCATTACAGGATATGGCTGTATCCTGAACTTCTGTATAATGGAACAAATGGGGAGAGTGTGTTTAATGAACTCTTATGTCAGAGATCTCATTGGAGTGCTGGGAACCGACAGTACTAAAAAAAAAAAAAAAAAGACATTAGTGTATGTTGGAGCTGATGATGGTATTGTCGTCTCTGGCTCCCAGATGTGGTAAATTTGAGGTGAGCTTTGTAAATGTTCATCTTAAGTAAATAACAGCCTGAGATCTTCATGGAAAACAGTTACATTTTTTAAATATAAAAACAACTTGACATTTTTCAGTATACTTTTTAATGAGCATTGCTCTGAGCTATTTTATAATGAAACTTGCTTAAAGGGAGAACAGGCTGGTGATACTTGGCAGAACAATATGGCATATGGAAAAACAGTTGTGATTTATCGGCAAGCACTCTTTTTTTTTTTTTTTTTTTTTTTGGAAAGAGAGGCTTTCAGCACAGTGGAATATCTTGATATTCAAGACTTTAAGGGGAAACAAAACAATGGAGTAGTATACATGGGTTACTTCTTAAGAGGTAAGGCTTTTCAATAAGGGTAGAACAGGAAATTTTTGTTTTACATGTGACTGTTTTTTATGTTTTTATTAGACATGTTATCTGTTTTTTTTTCTATTTTTTATCCCATTTTCACCTTTTTTTAATCAAATATTCAGTAATTCGAAAGTAAGTGAGCATTTTTAACTTACACAACTTAGTACTTCCATGCCTGACATAGACCAACTTCTTTCACTGGAGCTGTGCATATACTTAACACTAGAATGGAATGTTTCGGTTGTAAGTTACCTACAAATATCAAGTCCACCTGCTTGACCACTTCAGAAGTAACCAGAAGTTAAAGCATATTAATGAGGGCATTGTCCAAATGTCTCTTGAACACTGATAGGCAATGGGGCATCCACCACCTCTTTAGGAAGCCTGTTCCAGTGTTTGACCACCCTCATGATAAAGAAATTTTTCTGGATGTCCAGTCCGAGCCTACACTGGAGCAGCTTTGTGCCATTCCTGTGGGTTCTCGTCTTTAGTTACCAGGGAGAAGAGACAATCACCTCACTCTGTTTCCCCTCCTCAGGAAAGCATAGAGAGCAATGAGCTTATGTCTCAGCCTTCTCTTCAGGGTGGTTAGAAGTATATGATCTTTAAGGTCCTTTCCAATCCAAGCCATTCTATGATTCTATAAAGAGGGACATAGATAATCTGTTATTTATAAAATGATTAATTTGAAACATAATGCTATGAAAAACATGGTCTCTAAATTGGAATTGAGTACCTCCAGGTAAGAATAATGACGCTGCATTTTTGGGGACAGAATAAAAAAAAAAAGTGTTTATATGAATTAAAGCAAGATTTTTTTTTTTGAGACTTGCTAAATACCCTTATTACTACATACTTCATACCTTCAAGCCATCTTTACTGTTGAAATGCTTTTCACCTTCTTTTTCACAAGAAATAAAAAGATAACTTTATTTTCCTCCCTAGATATACCTAGGTTTTTTGTTGTTGCATGTTTAACTGTGCTTGCATATGTTTATATATAATTGCTGATCTTTGGGTTGTATGGATATAATTGAGAGGTGTCTGTGCCAAAAAAAAATAATAATAAATCAATTAACGATTGCCTTACTTGCTTTTTTGACCAGAATACTGAAGGAGATGTCTCTTTTCCTTTGAGTGTGGGCAATGAGAGGTTTCCAATTAGTGAAATTTATAGGTTAGTTATGACTCATCTCCTGATATGAGCTACTTAGATTTGAGTAGTTAGTACTGGGTGTTTTCCAATACATTTTTATGAATTTCTTAGTATTTGGCAAGGATATTGTATTTAGTGTCCAGATAAAATTTTCCAGTGGAGATGCATGCTCGAGATGCTGAACCTGGGAGGTGAGGGATCACTTAGGATTTTATTTCCATTGACATATATTGGATTCTGAGTTGCATGGCTCTGCAAAGTAGATTATGGTATTGTGGTAAAAACAGAGGGAGGGAAGATGATAGTAAGATGATATTTCATTGACAGTTAAAAAGGCAATTAAGTATATAGTGTTTTTTCAATGTGGAACAAATGATGTTTAATTTAGCTTGAATACATGTATTATTACAGCATTTTATTGTCATTTTATCTTACTATGAACAGTGGGGAATGTGGACTCAATTTGCAAGCACTGCACAAGAAAGAGGTACCACATAGTTCCTGCATTAAAGAATTCCTGATCTGCAGCAGGTCTCCTGGTCCTGTAACCAGCACTCCAACTTAAATGCTAGATTTGTTGGCAGTGGTAGCACTCAGGTAAAATTGAACTGCTGATACTGTATTGGCAGGATGTGCTGATCGACCCTTCTTGTATTAATCTACTTTTACTGGCTGAATAAGGCTTCTGAAAGTGGTTTTGTTTGTTTGTTTTAGAAGCACACTTTTTTTTTTAGAAACGTACTTTTTAAAAGGTTAATTCTTCATTCTTTTAATTAGCTATAACACTTCTTTTTAAATTTATTTTAATCTAATACCTTTTTACTGGACTGTGCCTTACAGAAGGATTTATACATAAAGTATATAAAACACCTTCTCCAGTTTTTTGTTTGTTTTCTTTCATGGGTTTCTTAGGCATAGAAGCAACTTTTGAATTTTCAGTTGGAATAAATGTGGAAGCTGAATGTGACTGAACTCACTTATGTTGTGAATGACCTGTGGCTAAGATAAAAGCTTACTGTGATCCTGAACTCATAATAAAGAAGAGCACGCCAATGTTTATATTACCTCGTAACTATCTTTGCCTGTACAGTATCATTAAGAATCACTGGGTATAGCTGGCACTACATTGTACAAAATACCTGTAATTAGGATATTTTTATGCATCATATTTCTGTACGTATTATGTTGAAACCAATGCCGGATGAGAATATTTTTGTGTGAATCTCAAAGGTTTGATTCCTTATAGGAGGCTCTTGCAACAATTTGAGTTTGTTTTTTTTTTTTCCTCAGATTTTCTCTTCCTCATCTAAAACTTGTACCTTATTCTACTAGATTACACATAGTAACATAATAACTTTAAAGTCAAGCTCTCCTGATACATGCAGAAGAAAGATGTCCTTATACAAGAGCTGGGATAATAAGAACCCTTCTCTCAGTGTAATGTGGACTGTCAGATGGCCCATTTATGAAAACAATAATGCACATCTAGATTCAAAGCACAGCTTTAAGCTTTCATCTACCACAAAGACAGAGCTTGCAAGAGAGCCTTCCTTAGTCCTTCCTGTTGAGTTCCTGCAGTTCTTATAAAATGTTTAGTCACTGAGACAAAGAGCAAGAGAGACACTCTTGATGCTTTTGTGTTAATGGCAATAGTTCAGGTAGAGTTTCTTCTCCAATAAGTTGTTATTCATGCAGAATTGGAACCACTTTAGCAGAAATGATAGAGTATACACAAGTTTACCCTATTGCACAACCTTTGAGTTAGGACAACCTTCCAGCTATTCTAAGATGAGATTTTTAGCTCTTTGATAAAGAATGACATATATAAGTCTAGCAAAAATATTTAAATCTCAGGGTTTTCAAATTAAGTGATAAGTGATTAAGATTTTTCTTTTCTGCTCCTTGTGTGCTTAGATTGAATGAAACCCTTATTTTCCTTTGCATTTTCATTGTGTTTTGTTACAAGATTTAACATGAATTGCTCTGAACATCTCAAACATAATACAGTATTTGTATTAGGAAGCAAGGGTTGGATTTTCACCTTACTATCTTTTCAAAACAAGTAACTGGAGTGAACTGGAAAGGGAGAGAATTCCTTTGTGGGTTGGTGGTCTTATTTAAGATTTTCCTCAATTGCTCAAGATTTGTATCTATGCTGTGATAAATGATCAGGTCAGTTAAACGTTTCATTCCTGACCTAAGTTTTTAATACAAGTAAAATGTTTTACTTGGCAAATGCCACTTGGTAGTAGTTATAGTCATTATTGGCTGTCTCTGTTGGATTTCACTCCTCCCATACCTGTTGTCTCTGTACTCCCAAAGCAGAGTTTAAACGTGAAAAGGCAGATGCTAAAGGCAAAGCACTTGTATCACGGAGGTGTCTGGAGCTGTGAACAGGCTCAGGATGAGAAATCAAACTACAGAAGAGAACAGACTATGGTTTCTAATGGGTAGAAATACAGTAAAGCAGCTCTTTGCATTCCAGAGTATGCGACTATAGAGAAATGCAACTTAACTAAGTTAAGTTAACCAATAACAATTGATTTGGATGTTCAGAAAAAAATGAGTTGGAGGGACTGAGTGTACATTGTGAGTAACTTATGCTGAATACTACTTATTCTAGACAAGAAACTTAATGGCTAGCTCACCATAACACTGGCAGATAAATGGACCTGGGGAGAAAACTCTAAACCTTAAAACTGTCTTTTTAAGTGGTCTTAGATTCTGCCCAGCTATGGTGACTGAAATAAATAGAATCCTTGATACACAAGGAATGACTGTGGTCCTTCAGTTTTGAACTCTTGAAATGAAGCTATAGTTCTATGCTCTACAGAATCTACATTGAATTTGTGGACTTTACATTTATCTGCTCTCAAAGTTATTTTAGGGAGTATATCACAAAACTTCTAATCACTTTTTAAAACTTGATCAAATGTCCTTGTGAGTCCATTTTCTCTAATCTGTGTTAGATAAGTGCCCTAGCATTATGTGTGGTGAACTTCATGATCCTAGTGAGTGTCAGTAGGCATAAGCATAAAAGAGCTAAGTGGTTAGAAAAGTATGTCTTCTGATCTGTAGAAGAACAAGATATTCCAGAGAGCCTGTTTTTAAGAACCAAACCTTGGCCTTGCTGTGTAATCTTTCTTTCCTTTCAGTAGAAAGGAAGATTGAAAAGAAAGGAAGATTAGCCCATATGTAACTAAAAAAGTGAGGGGACTTTGATGTAATACATCATCATTCCATTCATGCTTAACCATGATGAACTTCCTAGCAGAGAGACAGGCAGCCTAATAAGAGTTTCTGATCTTTTTTAAAATCACAGAGCTTTCTGCATACAGGCTGAGATGTCAGGTATTATGCTAAGGCTATACAAGACTTTTCCTTAGGTCTGCCTTTGAGTGTTAAAGGTATGTAAATATGGTGACATATTACTGTTTCTATTCCTATTTTCTATTACTGTTAAAGTTCCTCCAGGTAGTAGCATGACCGTTTGCTAAATCAGCCACTCTCCCCAGTTTTGTATCATCTGCAAGTTTACTGATGGTGTGCTCTATCTCATTGTCCAGATCATTACTGAAGATGTTAAACAGGACTGGACCCAGTATTGACTCCTATGGTACCCTGTTCATTACTGGCCTCCAGCTAGGCTTTGTAACCCTGTCCATTACCCTCTGGGCCTTGCCATTCAGCCAGTTTTCAATCAACCTCACTGCCTGCTCATCTAGTCCATACTTCAACAGCTTCTCTGGGAGGATCTGATGGTAGACAGCATCAGAAGCCTTGCTGAAATCCATGAAGACAACATCCACTGCTTTTCCCTTAATGATCAGGCTGATGATTTCATAACAGAAGCTTATCAGGTTGGTCAAGCATGACTTGCCTTTAGTGAATGCATGCTAACTAATCCTGATGATTTTCTTCTCTTTTGGGTGTCTGGAAATGGTTTCCAGGATTAGCTGTTCAGTCACCTTACCAAGGATCAAGGTCAGGCTGATCAGCCTGTAGTTGTCTTCTTTCTTATAGACAAGAGCAACATTTGCTTTCTTCCAGACACCTCTCATGATTTTTCAAAGATTGAGTGGCCTTTCAATATCTGCCACTTCTCTCGGCACTCATGGGTGCATTCCAGCAGGGCCAATGGGTTTGTGCTTAACACTTATGTATTTCCTGACCTGATCCTATTCCCCTTCCTCTTCAATAAGTCTTTCTTGTACTGTACGTATATGTTCTATACTATACTTATACTTGTCTCCAGGATTTCTGAAGGCCAGTTTTACTAGTAAAAACTGAATACTGCATTCAGTACTTCGGCTTTTTCCATGTTCTGTCATCATGGCTCTTGCCCTGTTCAACAGTGTGCTCTCACTTTCCCTGGTCTTCCCTTTGCCATTGATGTACTTCTAGAAGTCCTTGTTGCTTTTGATATATACCTCACCAGATTCAGTTCCAGGTGTGTTTTGGCTTTCTTCACCATGTTTCTGCATTCTTGGATAGTATGTTTTGGATAGTGTTCCTTTCAATTTACTTGTCCTTGTGTCCACTGCTTTTAGTATATACTTTTAGTATATATTATATGTATTTCAGTTTTGAAACTGAGATTCATACAGTTTTATCCTGAATGTCTCAGGCTGTGGTGGGGATGTTTGCACTGCTGACTTTGGATATAGATAAATATCACTGTGGTGTCAGATATGTTTTTGTGATATATAGATTGACATGCTAGCCTACCGTTTTCCCTTTCTTAAAGGCAAGAAGCTATGGCCCAAGTCCTAGTAGTCTCGTACCATTTGCACTAGCCTGATGGATAATTCAGATAAACACTATAAGGCTCATGAAGAAACATTTAGGTCAAACAGCACCTTTACAGTCATTTTCTTTTCACTTTCTAGTTACAGTACTTGCTCAATGGTATGGCAACATTTAGAAATCTGAAATGCAAAAGGTAGAATTTGAGGCATTAAGCATGTCCTCTTTTAATACTGTTAATTACATCTTGAATTCATAGGAAATAGAACCTATAATATAGTGAGATAACAAAACTTTTTAATGCCATAAAAGCAGCATTCAGTAACTTCATCCAAGTTGAACTATGCAACTTGCAGCTGCAAGGCTGAACACTTCTCCAAACATACTTTAGTAAATCACAGTTTAAATATTGTTTTCTGCCTACCACTAGGGGATAGTAGCACAGAAGTTTTGATGGATAGATGAGTTTGCCTCAGTCAATATCTTGCTTGAAGATCTAATCCACAGATTAATTCATTCATTAAAAATCAAATCCTCCCCAAACCATCTGTAGCTCCTGATTACTGTCTTACACCTACTGAATTTTTCTTCCTCGTAGCAATTCTGCCTAATGAGAGAATCTTGTTTAATGTTAGAAGTCTTGGCATTATTAATAGGATTGCTATACTAGAGAACATTGTCTCTGGGATAATAGTTGCTGTTTGTTTAGTGGTTTATCAATTGTAACACTTAAATAGTTCTAAAATTAACAGGGATCAAGGGATCATTTTAATGTCCAGAATTATGCTTCTCCCACTGATTTTGCTAGTGGATTTCAAATAAATTCACTAAATAAATAAGCAAATTAGGGCATGGTGGTTGCATATATTCATTTTTGTATTATATAGAAAAAATACATTAAGTGGATAAACTGGTTTTGTTTTAAGTACTAGCCATGATGCAGAAGTGTTCTGCTTCATTAAGATTGTTAGAAAATTTGCACATGTATCCTGTGTTATGCAATTGTGTTTAGTAGTGTTTATTCTTACTATGTATGTATGAATTGACTGGTGCTTAAGTAACTTGTAATACCTTGGTGTTACTTCAAAATTTTTTAACAGCATTACAAATATCACCCTGACAAATACATAAAAATGACATAGGGATGATATTGTTGTTTCTTTCACTTTTTTAAGCACTTTTAGAAGCTTCTACGTAGTAGAACTTATTGAATATAATGAAGCAATGGCATCTGTGTATATAAACAAAAAGTTGGTGTTTAATTTTATTTTACAACAGTGCTTCACATTGTTACTGTTTCTATTTTTCTTCTGCTAGCATTTTTTCAATTACTGCAGTGGCTATTTAGTAAGACTGGAGTTGTCATTATTATTATTCGCGAATATAGCCCAGTTCATTTAATTTACAAAAGTTGCTTCTGGTTGGTCACCTCAAGAAAATGGGAGGTGAGACGTGCTGCTGATAATTGGAAACTTTTACAATAGAATTTCTCTATTCCCTTTGATTTAAGAACAGGAAAACTAAAATAATTTATGAAATAAATAAGCCTGTCTGTAGGTTTTATCTGCCATTCCTAAGAAATTGGCTTCTGTTGGTGGAAAGGTTTTTATTTTTAATAGATTAAATGTAAAAGTTCACATAAAAAATATCCATTTATCTTCAAGGTATGAGTCTAAATAGAAAATCAGTCTTATTACTAAGCAGACAGTACTTCTTGCTTACAATGCCTATGCATTGTAAGAGATTGTAGGGAATATGTAATGGCTTGATGTTCACCTTTCCCTCACCCAAATAACACTTAAAGTATCAGATTCAAAGACTGAAACTATGCATGTATTATAAGGGTTTATACATAAACATGGTTGTATGAATAACACTTGAAGGTTTCAGAGCTTAGCACTAACATATAGGTAACAAAATTCAGTGCAAAGGTACATAATGGAAGCCATAGAGTCTGTACTGAATGAAGAGCAATGCACGTGGCATGCCATCTTCAGTGCTAGTCTTAAGTCTCCACACAAAGTTAAAGAATTTGGTCAGGAAAATTGATAGCCTTTTTGCTTAGATTCTCCTTGAGTCAAAAGGAACTAGGTGAGTGAAAGAAATAACTTTCCCCTGCTTTGCCCCCAAGAAGCTTCATTCTTGAGGTCCAGAATACCTTCTGTGGTTTTTAGATGTAAATCATAAATGCTTTTGACATAATTTTTGGTAAAACGTGGATTTTTCAGCATTACAAGTATGAATTTTGCATATTAATCACAAATGTATCTGATGTTGTCCAACAAACAAATCATTGCTTTCCTGATATTTACAGTCTGGACAAGGATGAATAATCACTTCTGAAGAGCTGTGAAGTATAACTATGCTAGTGGGAGCTGCTAGATGTTTGTATGCACTCAAGAGAAGATGTTAAAAACCTTCTTGAAAATGATACTAATGAGGAAAGAGAAATAAAGCAAGGTCCTCCTGAGGATTACAGCAGTATGGAATTAAGCAATGCATCTGGACTTTGAATATGCTGAAGTAATGCTCTGATGGAATAGCAAACCTGGGAGAGGGGAGGAAAAAAAAAGAAAGAGGCTTGCAGTAGATGTAATAGTGGACTATAAATTATATTTGAGTTGCTGTAAAGATAGGGCAGTCTATAAAAATAATTGCAAGACTTGTGTTGCTGGGAGAAGACACTAGTCTGTGTCGTACTTCTAAACATAAGACACTGAAACTTTAATCCTATTTAGAACTCTTTCTATATCCATAAACATTTGTTTAAATACAATGGAAAGATACTGAAGGTGATTCTCCTGCAGGTTTTGAGATAGGTTCTTGTTTGGTAGAACTGGTTGGACCAACAAGTTTCGATGAATTGATCATCTTCTCTAGCAGGATATCTTAACTGGAAGGAGTTACTCAAAACAAACTGTAATTACACTATAGCATTATAGTTAAGCTGGCTGATATTCAAGACAAGAATAAGCCTTGTCTGCACTTGTTACTGGGTAGTCTTGCTGTTTCAACACAGTATTTATTATGAAGTGATTTGGATGAGTTGATTATACTGCTGGTTTACTTGGAGCCTTTGAAATTGATTTGTTGGTGTAACTTGGCACAGATGTGAATGTCTGGTTAGTTTTAAATATTAGTCTCCTCTCATCTCTGCCAGTGGAGGAAGATAAGCTTCTCCAATGAAATATTTTAAATAGCTGGTACTCACGATCATAGGGAGCATTTCTTCACAGCTCATTTATTTTATATAGGCTGTCACAAGTGAATTACAGTGCTTTCGTTGACAGAATCTGTTGGACCTTACAAATGGACCAGCTGGAGAGTGTATGAAGGCATTTTTGCTGTGGTTTTTGAGAAAAATATTTTAATTAAAAAAACAAACTGAAGTACCATATCTACAAATCAATGCAGAACTAATTTATTATAGATTTTTCCCTTAAATGTGATAAAGGCTTTTATTCAATAAATAATGAGTTGGCCATAAGTATCTTCCACTCTTCATGAGAAACCCTTAAAACTGGCTCAAACAGTATCATTGTACTGTTGGGGGATAAGGAAGGTTTGCCAGGAGGCTGGGTTCCTATCCAGTCGTCAGTGTGAGAAAGAATGTTGAAAGAGACTTGCAGAGAGGGTTTTTCACCTTGCTGGGGAGGCATGCTGATAGCAAACGTTCTTGACTAAATTCATTAGCTACTTATTTCCAGAAAGGATTAGGTAGTGAGAGTAACGTCATGTTGCCATTTACTGTTGCTGTAATCTTTTCCTAAAGTTTGTCTTACCTTCCCTCACCCACCTCCTGGTTGAACATCATTCCTGTAATTTCCAGGTTACCCTTAAGTACTGTGAATACTGTGCTTAGTACTTGGCACTTGCTTTGTTTTAATGTACAGAACAGTCTCCTCAAGCAAACTTGGCAATTGCTTTCATTTCACTTTGCAGACCATGCTGCCTTTATGCAGCCTCATTAAAACTGAGTTGCTTTTAAATAGTTCTGTTTCATTCAGTGTAATTATACATTTGTGGTGCCTTTATGGCAATTCATTTGAGTATGGGTTTCAGAGCTGTAAGATAATCCTCTAAGAAAACAGACATCAGAATAACTTTTTAACTAGATGGGGGAATTACAAATTGCTAGTTTGTCACATTTAAATTGGAAGAGGTTGAAATCCACAGGAACCAGCAAAAGAAAAGTATCTGTACAAAAAGTGGAATTTACTGATTAACAATGCTATTTTGTTTGTATAGGATTGTGTACTGAATTCTTATTCACCAAAGTTACTGTATTTGTTACATAAATAAACAATGCCTCCAACTACCAACTAGAAGAAAAGACAGCTTCCACCCTTAATTAAATTTTCACATCTGCTGAGCAAGTTGATGGTCATAGTGAATACATGTATTATGGATTAAGAAAGAAAAAGTTAGCAAATGCATGTTCCCCAGCAATGTGCATAGGTCTTCTTTATAGAATCATAGAATATCTAGAGGTGGAAGGGACCCACAAGGATCATTGAGTCCAACTCCTGGTTCCATACAGGTCTACCCAAAAATCATAATTCAGACCATATGACTGAGAGTATAGTCCAAACACTTCTTAAACTTCAACAGGCTTGGTGCTATGACTATGTTCCTAGGGAGCCTGTTCCAGTGTGTGACCACTCTCTTAGTGAAGCACTTTTCCCTGATATCCAACCTGAACCTTCCCTGTTGCAGCAGCTTGACTCCATTCCCTTCTATTGCTGGTCTATAAAGAGAACAGATTGTTGCCTGCCCCTCCACTTCCCCTTGTGAGGAAGCTGTAGACCACAATGAGGTCTCCCCTCAGCCTCCTCTTTTCCAGACTGAACAGATGAAGTGATCTCAGCTGCTCCTCATATATCTTCCCCTCTAGGCCCTACACCATCTTAATCACCCTCCTCGGGACACTCTCCAACAGTTTAACGTCCTTTTTGTACTGTAGTGCCCAGAACTGCACATAGTACTCAAGGTGAGGCTGCACCAGCATAGAGTAGAGCAGGACAGTCACTTCCCTCAACCGACTAGCAATGTCATGCTTGATGCACCCCAGGATGCAGTTGGCCCTCCTGGCTGCCAGGGCACACTTCTGGCTCATATTTAATTTGCTATCAACCAAAACACCAGATCCCTCTCTGCGGGGCTGCTGTCCAGTGTCTCATCCCCCAGTCTGTACATATAGCCAGGGTTGCCCCTTCCCAGATGCAGGACCCAGCACTTGCTCTTGTTAAACTTCATGTGGTTGGTGATCGCCCAGCTCTCCAATCTGTCCAGATCTCTCTGCAAGGCCTTTTCACTCTCAACAGAGTCAACACCTCCTCCCAGTTTAGTGTAATCAGCAAACTTCCTCAAAATTCCTTCTAGTCCTACAGCCAAATCATTTATAAAAACATTGAAAAGAACTGGCATTAAAATGGAACCCTGGGGAATCTCACTGGTGACTGGCTGCCAGCCTGATGTAACCCCATTTACCATAACTCTTTGAGCCCTACCCATCAGCCAATTGTCCACCCACCCATATTATGTTTTTGTCTAGGTGTATGCTAGACATTTTGTCCAGTAGTATCCTATGAGAAACCGTATTGAAAGTTTTACTGAAATCCAAAAAGACTGCATCAGCTGACCTCCATTGATCGACTAGATGGATGATCTTATCACAGAGGAAATTAAATTTGTTAAGCAGGAAATTTGTTTATAGAAAACCTTCAACTTTGGAAGAAAAAAAAAAAGCAATGTGGTGGCCTGCACAGATTCTTTCAATTTGTGTTAGTATTTAGATGCTTATAATTATTTTTGTACTTCATGGGTGTGAATAGTAAAAGTATTTTCATGTGAACTAAATAGTTCACAAAACTACTAAAACTCCTAGTGTTAGTTCAGGCTAGGGAAGAATATTGATCTACTGGGGATCCAAGAGAGCTGATGAGAAACTAGGAAACACTTAATGAGAGAATTGCACATGTGCTCCAATAGATTGGCATTACCTTCTTCAGTGTGGGACAGATTATACCTGACATTATTAGGGTCTATTCTTATTACGTCATGCATAATCTATCTAAGACCATCTAAGAGGTAGTCTTTTATAGTTTGTTTGTCTCTAATACTAGGTGCTGCTCTCTTTTTCTCTCCCACTTCTCTTTCCCCCCTTCACTGCTCTCTTCACTTTATGATATTTGTAATGTTCATTTTGTTAAAATCCCTGTAGGAAAAGCCTACAGTTGCTTTACAAGTAGATGGAGAAAGGTGTGTGTGTGTGTGGGGGGGGGAAGGCGGGAATTACTTAAGGTGATAGATGTGCATTCCAATCCATAAAAAATGGTGATTTCTCTGGTGACCAGAAACTGGCTTAGATGCAAAAAATGCCCTACATAGTGGATCAATTAGTGCTGCTGGGAGACCTGATTTTTCTCAGCTCAGTTCTGAGCTTTTTTGCTGACCTGAGTAGCTTAATGTCTTTGCATCCTTTTAGAATTCTTTTACCGTAAAGAAACCTTTTTGCTGTGTCTTGGCATGCTTGCATGTAAGAACAGGGTAGAAGGGAAACGCTCTAACTAGTTATAATTGAGCCACCTCAGGTACGAAAAGCTTCTAGCTGTGACAGCATGGATCTCTGCATGATTAATTTACTTCTACCCTCAAAAGCTTTGCAGGGCTGCAAGTCAGGCTTCTGTGGTGGTTTCACACTGATGGCTAGCTAAATTCCACTGCAGCTCTCTCTTATTCCCTCTCCTCAGAAGACCAGGGGAAGAAAATATGGTTGGGAGGGGTGGCAGGAGGGGGACAGGGAGAGGGCTCATGGGATGAGACGAACAGTTTAAGGGGGGGAGGAGGGGGGGAGTTGGGTGGAACCAAAAAAAGGCCCTTCTGAAGCAAAGAAAGAAGACAATTATCCTCTGCTTCCTATCAGCAAGTATGTTCAACCATGTCTTGATAAACAGGGCCTCAATATGCATAGCAGTTGCTTGAGAAGACAGATGTGTTCACAACGGAAGCCCCCAGGTCTCTTTCCCATTTGTACTGGGTTTACATGGCAAAGCCTTGGCAGTAGGGGACTGCAGGGGTCACCTCTGTGAGAAGAGTCCAGAATCTGCCTTATGTCAGATCACAGCCAGCTCCAAAAAGGAACCCGCTGCTGGCCAGAGCCAAGTTAATGAACAATGTTACAGAATCACAGAATTTCTAGGTTGGAAGAGACCTCAAGATCATCGAGTCCAACCTCTGACCTAACGCTAACAGTCCCCACTAAACCATATCCCTAAGCTCTACATCTAAACGTCTTTTAAAGACTTCCAGGGATGGTGACTCCACCACTTCCCTGGGCAGCCTGCTCCAGTGTCTAACAACCCTTTCAGTAAAGAAGTTCTTCCTAACATCTAACCTAAAACTCCCCTGGCGTAACTTTAGCCCATTCCCCCTCGTCCTGTCACCAGGCACATGGGAGAACAGGCCAACCCCCACCTCTCTACAGCCTCCTTTAATGTACTTATACAGAGCAATAAGGTCACCCCTGAGCCTCCTCTTCTCCAGGCTGAACAAGCCCAGCTCCCTCAGCCGCTCCTCGTAGGACTTGTTCTCCAGGCCCCTCACCAGCTTCGTCGCCCTTCTCTGGACCCTCTCAAGCACCTCGATGTCCTTCTTGTAGCGAGGGGCCCAAAACTGAACACAGTACTCGAGGTGCGGCCTCACCAGAGCTGAGTACAGGGGGACGATCACCTCCCTAGCCCTGCTGGTCACAGTGCTTCTGATACAAGCCAGGATGCCATTGGCCTTCTTGGCCACCTGAGCACACTGCTGGCTCATATTCAGCCGACTATCAACCATCACTCCCAGGTCCTTCTCTGCCTGGCAGCTCTCCAACCACTCACCTCCCAGCCTGTAGCTCTGCTTGGGGTTATTGCATCCCAGGTGGAGGTCCCGGCACTTGGCCTTGTTAAACTTCATGCATTTGACCTCAGCCCATCGGTGCAGGCTATCCAGATCCTCCTGCAGAGCCTTCCTACCCTCAAGCAGATCGACACACGCACCTAACTTGGTGTCATCTGCAAACTTACTGAGGGTGCACTCAATGCCCTCATCCAGATCATCGATGAAGATGTTAAAGAGGACCGGCCCCAGCACCGAGCCCTGGGGGACGCCACTAGTGACTGGCCTCCAGCTGGACTTGACTCCATTCACCACAACTCTTTGGGCCTGGCTATCCAGCCAGTTTCTAACCCAACGAAGCGTGCACCAGTCCAAGCCAAGAGCAGCCAGTTTCTTGAGGAGAATGCTGTGGGAGATGGTGTCAAAAGCCTTGCTGAAGTCAAGGTAGACTACATCCACAGCCTTTCCCTCATCCACCCAGCGCATCACTTTGTCATAGAAGGAGATCAGGTTCGTCGGTTGGTTGGGCCTCTGGGAGAGTGGACTGAAGAAGCAGGGACAGAGTGACAATGAAGGAGCAGCAGAGATGAAGCATTACAGGCTGACTGCAGCCCCAGTTTCCTACTCCCCTGCACTGCTCAGGGAAGAGGGGGGAATGTAGTATTCAACTTGCCATCAAGCAGAACACCCAAGTTCCTTTCTGTGGGGTTGCTCTCCAGCCTCCTGTCCACCATTCTGTAGATACATCCAAGATTGCTCTGTCCCATGTATTCTTGTTAAACTTCATATTGGTAGTAATTGTCCAGCCTCTCAGTTTGTAAAGATTTCTCTGAAAAGCCACTGCACCCTCAAGGGAGTCAACAGCTTCTCCTAACTTATCATCTGCAAACGTACTTAGTATGCATTTGAGGCTTGCGTCCAGATCATTTATAAAAACATAAAGAGAACAAAGAAAACTGGCCCTAAAATGGAGCAAAACCCCACTAGTGACTAGACACCAGCATGCTGTAACCCACCTTTACTATAACTCTTCAGGCTTGACCCATCAGCCAATTGTTAGCCCATTATATTATGTATTTGTCTAGCTGTATGCTGGACATTTTGTCCAGAAGGATACTACGAGAACCACTATCAAAAGCTTTACTGAACTCCAAAAAGATTACGTCAACTGGCTTCCCTTGATCAATCAGATGGGTAACTAAATTTCCTTTTTTTTTGGAAAAGGTAAATCAGCAATTTCCCTTTGTGAACCTGTGTGGCTGCACTGTCTTTCAAGTGTTTTTCAGTAACTCCTAGAATAATTTTCTCCATAATTTTTACCCCTAGAATAATTTTCTCCATAATTTTACCAGGTACTGAAGTGAAAGTGACAGGCCTATGTTTACTAGGGTCGTCTTATCTTTCTTGAAAACTGAGACAACATTTGTCAGCTTCCAGTCCACTGGGACCAATCCAGATTCCTGAGATCATTGAAAAATAATTGAGGGAGGCCTCATGATGACATCAGCCAGCTCTTTCAGTACCCTGGGAAGAATCCCATTGGGCCCTATAGACTTACATGCTTGTCTCACAGAACATGGAGAGTTCTCTTTCTGCATGCGTAGTCATGTAGCCTTTGGGAAAAGGTGTTTTTGTTGAAACTGTGAGGTTTCATCTATAATATCTGAATATTATTTAGAAGGATTCTCATTTTACAAACAGCTTATCTTTGTAAGACTATATAGAGAAAGCAAATGCAGTTTGTTCTTCCAGTTTTACAAACTTAGAGATGTGTAATAATTCATTCACAAACAAAATTGAGACTCCTGGCCATGATGGAATTGTAACAGCATAAGTAGAGGAATAAAAAGCATTTTCTGTTTAAAAAAAATAATCATTATTAAATATTTGAATTTCAGATAGTCCAAAGAAATCATCAGAGTTAGAATCCTGTTTTAAATTCTTAAATTGTAGAGAATACTTATCTTACATAATTCTAATTTTCTCAGGTATTTCATTCTTGGGAGCTACACTCTGAACTATTTCTTTTAATTCATTTTACAGTAATGATCTAAACCACCTACTTTTTTCTTCTGCTTAAGGTTTTAAAACCAAAAGTTTTGAAAACTGAAAAATCCCTCAAGATATGCATGCTCTGCAGTTCTGACTTGATTAATGCAACATAGCTAGGCATCTGCTCCTTGTTCAGTCCCACTTAAGGCATTGGTAAGATAGTTTCCTACTGATCTCAAAGAGGTTGAATGCCAGATACAATGGTAGAAACTACTTTTATAGGTTGTACTTATTCCTTTATTTTCTGTATATTGTTTTTCTGAGGATCTGTTCCTGTTATTGCAGTCAAAATACTGCACTTCAGTCTTACATCCCATACAGACTTGTTTCTTAGTCTTTTTTATTGAAAGGGGAAGATGTATTTTCATGAAAAATTTCCTAGTTACTTTGTTTTTCCAGTTCACAAATTTAACAGCTTTCTGGAGGATAAAACCATGTAGATCAGGACTTTCCAGGAAAAAAAATAAAATAAAATCACCCACCCACCCTTCCCAAATGAAGCTATGAAAGTGCCTTTTTGTTAACCATATGTAAAAACTGGTTTCTTAATGCACATTAAATATTTGAAAAAAAAAAAAAAAAAAGGTTTTCATTCAGTGTAATCCCCACAAAAGCGTTACATCCTGTTTTTGCTTTTTTTTTTTTTTAAATGAACTTTTTTTTAAATAAACATATTTCCTTCTGTTCTGCTAAGGATGCTACAAAGAGGCAAATTTGGTTAACTCACTCTTGAGATGAAAGATATTTTAAACATAGAAAGAAAATAATTTTTTTCCCTCAGCATGCAGGTTTGGGAAAAAAAAATAAAAATAAAATCTAAGATATATTTAAGACTAAGCAGATAGATAATTGTAGTGCCCACAAACTGATCCAGTAGCAATGAGCTCTACTAAATGTTTCAGGTGGTCATAGGAAAGTGCATATGGTAAAGTTAAAATTTATTCATTCTAGATAGATGTTCCTTTGAGAGTCAAAGAGGAGATTGAACTGAATCTATCTCACAGAATGAAAACAGAAATCAAGGAGTTTTGAGGGAACTAATCTTCATAACAAATACTAGGATGGATAGCATGGATTAGGAGGACTAAGGAGCTTGTACAAATTCACTTTGAGCACATTTTAGGAGATAAGTAGTTCTGGAGGAGAAAACTTAAGTATAGATTTTTAAAGACGGTGCACATTACAGCTAAGGGATAGATTTTTCTTTTATTGTTAATGTTACTATTCATTTTTCTCACCCATGAGCCTTTGTGAAGATCTTTTTCAGTAGCTCTCGAGAACTGCAACAAAAAATGAGCCCTGCAAGTATTTGTAGTTAGTTGAAGAGTACTTAGAGAACGATGATTACTAGCATTCAACGCTGTTTGTGCAATGTAATTTTGGTGTGCTTTTTTTTGCACAAATTCAAAAAATGTTTTCTGTTCTACTGTGGTGTATGGCAAGGATATCAAGTGGTATATGTTCAGGCAGATAAAGCCTATTCATTTGTGGGTTAGTAGGAAAGGTGAAGAAAGAAATACATATATGTACTGTAGAATAAGGATCATGAAATAGATGGGATCATGAAATAGATGACTACTTGCACTTGAATTGACTGTTAAAGAGGCATGTTTGCACACCTTAGACATCAACCATTCTGATTTGTCACCACTGCATCTGTAATGAGTTCTGAAATTTTACAGCATCTGAAAATCGTTTTTATATAGCTGACTTTGACAGAAAAGTTTTCTGAGTCATTAAAGAATTCTTTTAGGATCTTGGAGTAAATGATTTTTGATATTACCCTTTTGAAATAGTATTAATCTTTTCAGTGAAGGGGGATGACATGTGGAGGAGCCTGTAATGGCTCTTAAAGTTCATTTAAGCAGATTTAATTCCAATCCCCCAGCAAGAACACCTTCTACTAGATCATGTTGCTCAAAGACCTTGCCAACCTGGCCTTAAACACCTACAGAGAAGGGGAAACCAGAACTTCTCTGGGCAACCTCTTCCAGTGCCTCACCACTCTCAAAGTAAAGAATTTCTTCCTAATATCCAATCTAAATTTACCTTTTTTAAGTTTAAAGCCATTACACCTTGTCCTGTCACTGCTCTTTGATAAAAAGTTCATCTCTAACTTTCTTGTTGGCCTCCTTTAGGAAGCCAACAAGAAGGTCTCTATAATGCCTCCCCAGAGCTTTCTCCAGCCTGAACAACCCCAACTCCCTCAGCTTGTCTCCCTCAGCACAGGAGAGGTGCTTCAGCCCGCTGAACATTTGTGGGCCTCCTCTGGACTCATTTTAATAGATCCATGTCCTTCTTGTGCTGGGGTCCCTTGAGCTGAACACAGAACTCCAGGTGGGGTCTCGAGCAGAGTATGGGGGCACAATCACATCCCTCAACTTGTTGGCCATGCTTCTTTTGATGTAGTCCAGGACACAGTTGGCTTTCTGGGCTGCAAACATAACGTTGCTAGCTCATGATGAGCTTTATCAACCAGCACCCCTAGGTCCTTTTCATCAGGGCTGCTTTCAATCCATTCTACACCCAGCCTGAATTTGTGCTTGGGATTGCCCCCAGCCCAAGATACAGGACCTTATACTTGGCCTTGTTGGACTTCATGAGGTTTGCACAGGCCCACCTCTCAAGTCTGTCAAGGTTCCTCTGCACAGCATCCCTTCCCTCTAGCATGTCAACTGTACCACACAGCTTGGTGTCATCAGCAGACTTGCTGAGGGTACACCCAATCCTACTATCTATGTCACTGACAAAGATGTTAAAGATCTGGTGCCAATACTGACCCCTGAGGAATGTCACTTTTTACTGCTCTCCACTTGGACATCAAGCTATTGACCATAACTCTTCGTGTGTCCATCGAGCCAATTCCTTATCCACCATGTGGCCAACTGTCAAGCCTATGTGTCTTCTGTCTAAAGACATCAGATTAGGAGGGGCTCTTCAAGGGCTTGAGTGGCTTCTGCCTATATCTTGTAAACACAGCCTGGAAAAAAAAAAATAGTATCTGTGGACCTCCTTTTAATCTTGCAGTTGTGGTAGAGAACTCTGCAGTCATTGTGTGTGGAGAAACCAAAAGCCCCTTTTTAATTGTTTTCTTTTGTTACCCATAGCTTAAGTGCATGCATGTGTAACTGAACAGCTAGTTTACTAGACAGGGAATATACTGTGTCATAGTGTTTGGTAATGAAGCACAAGATTTTTGATATTCATACTGCCTACACTGAAAAGAATGTATTTTGTTGTACAATGCTTTTTTAAAAATGTAATTGGTATTAATTAATGGACTTAATTAACAGAGAAGTGCTTTGTGTACTAAAATATCGTGCACGATGGTTTCATTCTTGCAAATCTTATATATACAAAGATATGTGTAAATACATATGCATACACATTTCTATATAGAAGGATAGTGTGGGAAGTCTCTTCTCAAGTATGATTCGTTTGTTTGCTTGTTTTCCAAATCTATCATGTGGGATCCTAAACAAAGCTCCGGGGCAGCTTGATTTGTTTTGTTTTTAGTTCTTATTTTGCTGACTATAATTAGGAATAAAATTAACAATAGTTATAACAATAGAAAGATTAATGTCTGCCAAAGGGTAAAAGCTCCACATTTCTGCAAGCCTCTTTAGTCACTGTTAAATGTGACTTCAAAATAGTACGGGGGACACAAAACACTAAGAAATAAATTTTGCATGTCATTAATGTGAAATTGTTTTAACATGTACGTATAATCTAGCTTTGACTAAAGAGTTAAAACTCATTCTACAGTGTAAACTATGTATTGAGCAAAGAGGGTTTCATTCTTTCCCTTACTGCATGGACACATTGAAGTCATTGAACATTGCTGTATTTTCTTGGTTTGGAAGATGAGAACATGGCAGATTAGTATGGAAGGACTGTGGTATTAGTCAGAAAGCACGGACCACTGATTTATTTGTGGATATGACATGCACCTTTAAAGCAGAATTGTATCAGATGATTAGTATGTCTGAAATGGAGCAGGGAGTCTCAGTTATAGGCATATGTAAATTCTGTATAAAAGCATAAGTAACAAACGTGATTTTCAGCCATGCACTTGTCTATCCATTTACACTCTGCACATTTCTGAGTAGAAGTACAGCGTTTTGTATGACTTTATAAAGGGATGTCGTGGTTCCGCTCGAGTGGGCAGCCGAGCTCCACCACAGCCGCTCTCTCACTCCCCCTCCTCAAAGAGGAATGGGGAGAAAATATGTGAAAGGGGCTCAAGGATTGAGATAAGGACGAGAAAATCACGCAATAATTAGTGTAACGGGCAAACCAGACTCAGCATAAGAAGACAGATAGTAAGATTTATTGCTCGTTACTAACAAGCTAGAGAAGTGAGAAACAAAGGAAAGAAACCAAAAGCACCTCCCCCCCCATCCACCCTCTTCCACCTCCTCCCCCCGAGCGGCGCAGGGGAACGGGGGAATGGGGGTTATGGTCAGTCTACAGCACTTCTTCTCTGCCACTCCTTCTCGGTCACTCTCGTCCCCTGTGCTGTGGGGTCCCACCCACGGGATGCAGTCCTTGACGAACTGATCCGGCGTGGGCTTCCCACAGGCAGCAGCTCTTCCAGAACTGCTCCAGATATGGGTCCGTACCACGGGGTCCATCCCTCAGGAGAAAACTGCTCCAACCTGGCTCCCCTACGGGCAGCAGCTCCTGCCAGATCACCTGCTCCTGCGTGGTCTCCTCTCCACGGGCTACAGGTCCGGCCCGGAATCTGCTCCGGCAGGGGTCTTCCACAGGCGGCAGCCTCCGTCGGTGCAGGGCCACCTGCTCCACCGTGGTCTCCTCCACGGGCTGCAGCGTGAAACCCTGCTCCACCGTGGTACTCCATGGGCTGCAGGGGGACATCCTGCTTCACCATGGTCCTCACCACAGGCCGCAGGGGACTTCTGCTCTGGCGCCTGGAGCACCTCTCCCCCTCCTTCTACACTGACCTTGGCACCTGCAAGGCTGTTTCTCACTCCCTTGACTCTCCCGGCTGCTGTGTGTCGCAGCAGTTTTTTTTCCCTGTCTTAAATATGCTCTCACAGAGGCGCAAAACAACATCGCTTATTGGCTCAGATCTGGAAAACAATGGGGCCCTTCCCAAACATGGGGCAGCTTCTAGATCTTTCTCACAGAAACCACCCCTATGGCCCCCTGCTACCAAAGCCTTGCCACGTAAACCCACTACAAGGGATCATATTTCTTAGGCTACCTGTAGGCCTTTCACCAGGGATTGAAAAACATTTACAAAGTTACTTTGAGTGCAGATGCTAATGAAGAAGAAAAAAGTTCAAATTACTTGTTTCACTAAAGCTAGATTAAAAGTCAGTTTAGGCTGAAAGTAAAATATACTAAATGTCTGTTCCTGCAATATCATGTCTTACAATGTTTCAGAGTATTCAGGTATCACTTAGCATGCAATAAGGATAATCTAGTTGATGCTGTGACTGCCATTTAAAAAATGTAGCTTGGAGGATTGGAGGCTTGCCCATCTACAAGAAGGGCAATAAGGAGGACCCAGGGAACTACAGGCCTGTCAGCCTGATCTTGATTCCATGAAAAGTTAAGGAGCAAATCATCTTGGGTGAGATCACCCAGCACTTGCGTGGCATCCAGGGGATCAGGTCCAGCTAGCACAGGTTCACAAAAGGCAGGTTGTGCTTGTCCAACCTCATCTCCTTCTATGATTCTGTGACCAGACTGGTAGATGAGGGAAGGGCTGTTGATGTGGTCTACTTAGACTTCAGCAAAGTCTTTGACGTGGTTTCCCATAGTATTCTCCTGGGGAAACTGTCTACCCGTGGCCTGGACAGGTACACTCTTCTCTGGGTAAAGAACTGGCTGGAAGGCTGTGCCCAGTGGGTAGTGGTTAATGGAGTTAAGTCTAGCTGGTGTCCCGTTACAAGTGGTGTCCCCCAGGGGTTGGTACTGGGGCCTATCTTGTTTAATATCTTTATTGATGACCTGGACAAGGAGATTGTGTACCCTCAGTAAGTTTGCAGATGACATGCTGGGACGACAAGCTGGGAGGTAGTGTCAATCTACTTGAGCGTAGGGTGGCCCTTCAGAGGGATCTGGATAGGCAGGACTGCTCGTCTGAGGTGAATGGGATGAGGGTTAACAAGGCCAAGTGCTGGGTCCTGCACTTTGGCCACAATAACCCCATGCAATGCTATAGGCTTGGGTCAGAATGGCTAGAAGACTGAAGAGGAAAGGGACCTGGGAGTTTTGATCGATGCTCGGCTGAACGTGAGCTGGTGGTGTGCTCAGGTGGCCAAGATGGCCAATGGCATCCTGGCCTGTATTAAAAATAATGTAGCCAGCAGGAGCAGGGAGGTGATTGTCCCCCTGTACTTAGCTCTGGTGAGGCCATGCCTTGAGTACTGTGTTCAGTTTTGGGCCCCTCACTACAAGAAGGACATAGAGGCCCTGGAGTGTGTCCAGAGATGGGCAACAAAACTGGTGAGAGTTCTGGAGCACAAGTCCTATGAGGAGCAGCTGAGGGAGCTGGGGTTGTTTAGTCTGGAGAAGAGGAGGCTCAGGGGAGATGTCATTGCACTCTACAACTTCCTGAAGGGAGGTTGTGATGAGGAGGGCGTCAACCTCTTCTCTTAGATAACTAATGATAGGACTCGAGGGAATGGCTGCAAGTAGAGCCTGGAGAGACTTAGATTAGATACCAGGAAAGAGAGTGGTCAGGTGCAGGAATGGCCTTCCCAGGGAGCTGGTGGAGTCACCATCCCTCGCAGTGTTCAAGATGCACCTGGACAAGGTGCTACACCATATGATTTGGTAGCTTAGTGGGTAGTATTGGTGATAGGAGGATGGTTGGACTAGATGATCTTGTAGGTCCTTTTCAACCTTGTGTTTCTATGATTCTATGTATGTAGATGACAAGAGGAGGCAATAAATGATAGTTATTGAACCACCCATGTAGGCAGAAAGATCAGGATGGTATGAATGTAGATCCATTAAAAAGGTGGGTCTTACCCTTTGAATTTGCTTGGAGCCACCAGAATTTATACACAGTCCAAGTTCAGCCAGCAAGAAATAAGCAAATAGCACACTAGTGGATTCTGCAGGGAGTAAAGAACATAGCTGGAAACCTATGCAGATTTCATGATTAAAGTCTCCTGCATAATGTCATGTTGCATTTATATTAGCGCAGTGTAGTTTGGTGTGCCACTTCAAAGATATTACAGAATAAAAAGAATCAGAAAAGGGCAAGAAGGTGTTGCATGGCTTCTGTTTCTCCAAGAGAAGTGAAATTTACTTCATCTAAAGAAAATGTAGTAGAAGCTTGATGTTAAAAGAATATTCCAGAAAGAAATGATGCTTCTTATCAAGCCTTGTGATCGTGTGCCTTACAAGTACCAAAAATACAGATCAGTAAATGGTTTGATGGATTCTTGAAAGAAAATCATCTAAGTCTACGAAAAAAAGAGGTATGAACAAGCACCAGTCAAGACAGTTTTTGAAATAGTAGGATACCAAAAAAAGATGTGGCTGTAGGGAAAGTACTGCTCTGCACTGGTCCTGTATTGATATTTGCTTCAGTAACTTTTCAGCACGAGGTGTGATGCTGAGTCTTTGGTGCACCTTAGGCCTGACTCGTACCACTGCTGTTGGGCTCTTATCCAATTTCACTGTACTGGGTCTATATCTGGGCTGAAGATGAGTATCTGAATTATTGCCAAAAGTGTTTTCTGTTGTGCTTGATAGGAGTTTCAGGTGCAGTTTTCCTGTAACTGCTCACTGTAACTCTTGGTCTGTTAAATTATTCAGAGAACGACTCCTTGTTTTCATCTTTCATGTGCATATTGAGTATGAGACAATCTGAACATCTCATGAAGGTATGGAATGTTTTTAATATAAGAACTGTTGTGGAACCCCACTGATATTTTGGTGCTTCAGCAAAGTCCTGCATTGGGAAAGTGAAAAATAGAGAAGGACAAAGGAAATACTCTCAACAGAGCTCAGAAAGGGAGAGGCGAAAAGCATTGACTGAATATTGCAGCTGATCAATGTCGGAGTCTTTGCTGAAGCTGATGAAAGGGAAAACAGGAAGAAAATGTGTAGAGTGCCACTCAGGTGGCTTGCGGATTCCTGGGTTTTAGACTTGAGGAATAATTTCTGGTGTATGGTAAAATAGACTGTGGAACATAGTCTTTTTTCTTTTTACATAGAAGTAAAAAGCATTTTTCAAAAAGGCAGCAAAAAGGATTTTGCTGCTGTTTGATAGTATGAATATAGAAGCAAGATGAAAGACAAAATTCTGTGAAAATGGCACCTCTTTTTCAAATGTTTTACTTAGCTCTAATCTTGATAGGAAGAGTCACTACTCATTTCTTACAGTTTGTATTATTGAAATAGAAGGATATATCTTGTTTATTTTATCTGTCTTGCATTACATATTCTGTGCAAAAATATTGGAATATTCTTAAGTAGGGAATAAAGAACAATTTAATGGATAGGAGCTTTAGGAATGACAGAAAGCTATGATCCATATCCTAAGAACAAAATAGAGCTGAAGTGCTTTGACTGTTTCTTGATACTTCATGCATAATTAACAGAACTTATTTTTTCTTTGTAAGTTCTGTCTCATGTCCAGGAAGGCTGGGCGCTCTTCAAGAGGGAAATCTTGATGGCGCAGGAACGGTCTGTCCCCACGTGCCCAAAGATGAGCTGGCGGGGAAGAAGACCAGCCTGGCTCAACAGAGAATTGTGGCTTGAGCTTAGGAGAAAAAAGAGGGTTTATAATCTTTGGAAAAGTGGACAGGCCACTAGGGAGGACTATAAGGATGTAGCGATGCTGTGCAGGGACAAAATTAGGAAGTCCAAAGCTCATCTGGAGCTCAATCTGGCTACTGCCGTTAAAGATAACAAAAAACGTTTTTATAAATACATCAACACAAAAAGGAGGACTAAGGAGAATCTCCATGCTTTACTGGATGCGGGGGGAAACCTAGTTACAAGAGATGAGGAAAAGTTGGAGGTGCTTAATGCCTTCTTCGCCTCAGTCTTTAGCAGCAATACCGGTTGTTCTCTGGATACCCAGTACCCTGAGCTGGTGGAAGGGGATGGGGAGCAGGATGTGGCCCTCACTATCCACGAAGAACTGGTTGGTGACCTGCTACGGCACTTGGATGTGCACAAGTCAATGGGGCCGGATGGGATCCACCCAAGGGTACTGAGAGAACTGGCAGAGGAGCTGGCCAAGCCACTTTCCATCATTTATCAGCAGTCCTGGCTATCGGGGGAGGTCCCAGTTGACTGGCAGCTAGCAAACGTGACGCCCATCTACAAGAAGGGCTGGAGGGCAGACCCGGCAAACTACAGGCCTGTCAGTTTGACCTCAGTGACAGGGAAGCTCATGGAGCAGATCCTCTTGAGAGTCATCACGCAGCACTTGCAGGGCAAGCAGGCGATCAGGCCCAGTCAGCATGGGTTTATGAAAGGCAGGTCCTGCTTGACGGATCTGATCTCCTTCTATGACAAAGTGACGCGCTGGGTGGATAAGGGAAAGGCTGTGGATGTAGTCTACCTTGACTTCAGCAAGGCTTTTGACACCATCTCCCACAGCATTCTCCTCAAGAAACTGGCTGCTCTTGGCTTGGACTGGCGCACGCTTCGTTGGGTTAGAAACTGGCTGGATAGCCAGGCCCAAAGAGTCGTGGTGAATGGAGTCAAGTCCAGTTGGAGGCCAGTCACTAGTGGCGTCCCCCAGGGCTCGGTGCTGGGGCCGGTCCTCTTTTATATCTTCATCGATGATCTGGATGAGGGCATTGAGTGCACCCTCAGTAAGTTTGCAGATGACACCAAGTTAGGTGCGTGTGTCGATCTGCTCGAGGGTAGGAAGGCTCTGCAGGAGGATCTGGATAGGCTGCACCAATGGGCTGGATGTTAGGAAGAACTTCTTTACCAAAAGGGTTGTTAGACATTGGAACAGGCTGCCCAGGGAAGTGGTGCAGTCACTATCCCTAGAGGTCATTAAAAGACGTTTAGATGTAGAGCTTAGGGATATGGTTTAGTGGGGACTGTTAGCGTTAGGTCAGAGGTTGGACTTGATGATCTTGAGGTCTCTTCCAACCTAGAAATTCTGTGATTCTGTATGAATTTTGACTGCAATACCTCACTGGAAATAGGAAACAAATAGGGTCCATCTCATGGGTGTCTGGAAGTAGAATCATTAGAATTGTTAATCATAGATTCATTAAGGTTGGAAAAGAGCTCTAAGAAAAGCAGAGCCTATGACCTGTGGAGTTATTTTGAACAAATATCTTGGTTTTCAGGTAGAAATTTTAAGGATTAAATGAAATTCTTCTGTTTACTAAGGAAGCGAGGATAGTTTTCCTTGTTTTTGTGTGTTTGGGTATTTTTTTGTTTTTGTTTGTTTCAAATATTAATGAACAGACTTAGTAGATAACTACTGACCCTATGAAAAGTAAAAAAAAATTGGAGGGATGTGAGGGAAGAAAGGAAGAAAAGACCAAAAGCTTGCTTTCTTTAAAGTTTTCCTCTTCATACTGGAAAAATATTTATAATCAAACAGACACAAACAATGTCACTGTTTACTTCATATGTGGGGGATAAAATCACATCTCTAATCAATTGTATGTAAGTCTGAGTTGTTTTAAAGAACTCATCCTTGTTGAGTTCTTCTCAACTTGAGGTGTCTCATTGCTTCTCAAGCTTCTCTTGAGACCGATCGCTATTCCTTGTGTGAAAAACAATGATTTATCCCAAGATCCTAAAGTTAATGTTGAAATAAACAAATGATACGGTATCAAAAAACAGCTAAGATGGGAATACCAATCTTGGCATCTGATTTCCCATCTTGGCTTCTGATACTATATCATCTGCTTAAGGTTTGGGTTTTTGACTCAAGCTTGCCTTAAGTAATCTGTATGAGTTTTTTCAAAGATGTGGAAATGCTAGGTCTCTTCTTTAGCTAGTAGCTATCACATTTCCTAAACATAGAATTTTAGCATTCAGTAACTCAGAACTGCAGTGGGTATCTGTAGCCCCACCACATTTTATTCATAAATGCAGTTATTCCAGAATAACATTGCAATTTTCTCAGTGAAAGTGTATGGAAATCAGTCTGGATTTGTACTTTACTCTAGGTTATGCATTCATATTTGTATATATATTATTTAAAAAATTATACCCCCTTGTTTTAAAAGGATTATGTTTCAGTGCAGCTA
Source organism: Anas platyrhynchos (assembly GCF_047663525.1). NCBI lineage: Eukaryota > Metazoa > Chordata > Aves > Anseriformes > Anatidae > Anas > Anas platyrhynchos. Next base: position 17,282,271 of record NC_092589.1, read on the forward strand.
AGCCTGGGAATGTAGCAACAGTGGTTGTCATGTACTAACTGTTCTTATTTAACGATAGGAATCACTGAGATTTATACTTTTACTGGGTATGTTATTTATAGAATTGGGTGATGTTTGTTTCCCACATAGTTTGCAGACTTTATCCATTTGAATACTCAATTCTACTACTTGGCTCTGTCAGATTTAAATTTTATGACAGTGTTGTTTTTTTTTTTTTTTTTTTTTTTTTAATCAGGCTAAGTTTTAGTCTGATTCAATCAGGCTTCCTCCTGCTTAATATCTGTTTTTTTTTTTTTTTTTTTTTTTTTAATTCTTTTTTAGCTAAACACAGTATTCAAGTTGCTGTGGTGGTTACACTCTGCTGGACAGATAAACACCACAACTGCTCTGTCACCCCCTCTCCTCAAAAAGATTCAGGGAAGAAGAAGGTATGACAGAAAGGATAAAAACAGCTCACAAGTAGAAATAAGGATAACTTAATTAAAGGGAAAAGCAAGAAGAGAGGGAAAAAAAAAGGGGGGGGGGGGGCAAGCAAAGGCTGCAATGAAGAAAATAGGGAAGAAAAAAAAATTTCTTCCCATCAACAAGCAATGTTTTTGCCATGTCCTGGGAAGCAGTGCCTCAATACATGTAGCAGTTGTTTGGGAGGACAGATAATGAGAACCCCTCCGCTTTTCCTTCCCCTTTCCCAGCTATTATTGTTGAGTGTGACACCACATGGTATGGAATACCTCTTTGGTTGGTTTAGGTTGGCTTACCTAGTGATGTCCCCTCCTCACCTCTTGCCCACCCCCAGCCTGCTGGCACTTGTGGTGTTGGAGGGAGTCCTGATGCGGTACCAGCACTGCTCAGCAGCAGACACAACACCAACGTGATAATAATGCTGTTCTAGCCACAAGTGCAGAGCACAGCACTGCATGGGCTGCTGCAGGGAAAGGTAACTCCATCCCAGCCAGACCCAGTACAGTTGTCTTTGCAAATCGGAACTCTCCAGTTTTTCTTGAAATGATTTGATCCTAAATATCATGCCTTCTGTCCTAATCTGTTGAAGAACCAATAGATTCTTTGAAGTGTTTCTAAATAATATATTAAAGAAGTTAGTGTTGTTTTTTTTTTGTTGTTTTGTTTTTTTTTAGATTTTTTTTAGATCAAACAGTTGAAATAGAAAGCTCAACCCTGCCCCAGCGATCAGCACTTTCTAAAATGGGAGTTTAGAGGTTGAAGAACACTTTTTCTTAAGTGTATTTTGGAGTCCTACTTCTGTGTTTATTACAGATCTGAGCTCTAATTTTGTATATCTGTTTGATAACTGCTAAATGTTTGTGTTGAATGTGACTATACCATCACTGGGAATGTATGCAATTTGGTGAACAATACTGCATTTAGGGGTTGTGTTCTGGTTTTTAAATGGCAGCTTAATTGCCTTCAGTGTTTATTTACTGATGATGTAACGATTGTTGAGTGTATTGATTTTCTTTTTTTCTTTTAATAGAATGAAATCTGTTTGGGACAAAGTAAAAATTATACCATATACTCAACACTTCTTCCCCTCTCCCCCTAAAAAACAAAAAACATTGCAACCACAATAAAGCAACCAATAAAAACAAAACCAAACCACTCATACCACATTAACTGTAGAGAAATCATGAACTAGACCAGGCAGTAAGGTTTGGCCACAGCATAGCATATTTACTCAGGAAAATACTATTCTTTCCTAGTAAGAATATTGCAGCCTTTCTAGGATTCAGTGAACAAACTGTTGAAGCTTACCTTTTCATCTGGGTACTTAAGTGTTTTCATAACAAAGCATTATGTTATATATTTCATACTTACTGGAATATCTCTTCTGGTAGGTGCCCAGGACTGAATGTTTGTGAAAAAAAACAGCAATACAGTACCTTCAAATAAAGCATTACATAATTAAAAAAAAAAAAAAAAAAAAAAGAGTTGGTCAATGTTCTTGTGTGAACATTTATGTGAAGACTGGCAATATGAGTATTTCTATGTATGAAAGTGGGTGTATGCGTAAGGCTGAACTGCAAGTAGGAAGAGATCAGCACTCCTCTCTGCAAACCTGGGTATCATACGGATGAGGTGAGCACCAGAGCTTCTGTGGGAATGACATGTTGCTATTTTACTCCCACTTTGTATTTGTCCTGTCAAGATAATCTTTTAAAAGGGTAGTTTTCTTATTTTTGTTTCATCTTTTAAAATATTTTTGTATCTGATACTGACAGTGTGAAGAATGAAATGTCTCTAATAACCAGGCATATATAAATACTGTATCTATAACATTATTTTTGTGGAGAGGACAGGGTCTGCTGTATCAGAAAGCGATGTCCTTAAAACTCTTCATGAATTACATGCTTTGCTGAAGTGAGCCAAAGCCTTATCATAATTGGGTGGAATTGTAAGTTTGTTATTTCAGGTACTTGAATAATTGCCTCTCTCAGAGTTACATATTGAAGATTTGAAATGGGAAAGAATAAGTAACATCAACAACAAAAATCGTTTTAGTCAAAATAAAAGTTCCATCCCTTAGGATGGTTGGCCTGAAGCTACCCCTGACGGGGTGTTACCAAGTTGCTCTTACAAAGAGAATTTGGTACTTTTCTCCCCACCAGTGTTCCAAACAATCTTCCTGTGTGTCTGTCTCTAATGAGTATTTCTGACAGATGAAGAAGTGAAATGCTGTTTTCTCATGCATAATGTGGTATGCAATATTGCACACAGACCTTTAAATTTTCTGTAAAGGTTTTTCTCTGATCACTGCACTAAAATACCACCTTATTTACAATTAAATGGAAAAACTCCCTGTCAACTCTTCCAGCCAAGCACTTTAAATGTCATCAAAAAAAAAAAAAGTTTGATTCTTTTTTTTTTTTTTTGGTTCAGATTCACCTATTACCTGATTTAGTATCTTAGTGTTTGCATGGGGCTTAGAGGAAAAGGGTGACAACATCAAGCAATAAAACAGCTTGCAACTCCTGGAAGGTTCAGATAACTTCAGTCTCTCATTAACGGTCACAGGAGTTGATGACACTCAGAGGCAAATACTTAAAATTCAATTTAAAAAGGAGGAAAAAAAAATAAACAACAAAACAACATATAATTATGTTCAAACAAGTTGCAAGTAACTGAGTACATCAGTGTTTTAGATACTCCAGCATGCAAACTCTCAGATGGCATATGATCATCTTAATGGTCATGAACTGAGTAAGCAAGCAAGACATCGTGTTAAAACAAGTTTTTGGGGTTCTTGGGAGAGAAACTGAAATGTATGTTTCCACACATAAACATTAAACTCTCTATTGTTACACATTTGACATCTATTTTTTCTTTTTTTTTTTTTTTATAAGTGATATTATATGAGGGATTTGGCATTGCTTTTTTTTTTTTTTTTTAATTTTAGTAAATGTGTATATATACGTATAGATAAAAGTCTGGAAATTACATGATCAAACTTATGTCTTTGCATAACTTTTCCTATCTCTTCAACAAGGTGAAGTCTTGCCAGCCTGTGGATTTTCTAGCTTTGGCAATCATGCTTTCTTTAAATCGTCTGTTACACTTGAAAAATGTATAGTTAGTCTTTGCCATGCTTTTATTCATAAATACTTTGTATTCTGTAACAATTTCAGCAAAAACCTTTTTAGTAGAAACAATGCAATTAACTTTAAAAGAGTATAACAAGAACATCATGGATAATTCATTATTCAAGTGTTAGTGGTACCCAGATGGAAAATTGTATACTTAGCAAAATGACCACTTGATTGTAAAGGACCTTGAATTTTTTTTTCTTTAGTTTGAATTGCTGCACACCTGCCTCTTCAAATTTGGAAACAGCCAGCAAAATTCCTTCTGAGGGCAGGTCCACCAGTGCAGAGAACTCTGTCTTTTAAGTCTCAGTAAAAGTGTGTGTGTCTGTAAACACACAGTGGTGAATTCACCTTGATGGCTAGCTAAACTCTACCACACTGCTCTCTCACTCTCCCTCCTCAAAGAGAAAGGGGGAGAAAATATGATGGAAAGGGCTCAGGAGTTGAGATGAGGACAGGGAGATCACAATTATTGTAATAGGCAAAACAGACTCAGCATAGGCAGATTAATAAAATGTATTGCCTATTACTAAGAGACTAGAGCTGTGAGAAACTAATAGCAAACTAAAAACACCTTCCTGCCCTGTCCACCTTCTTCTGCCTCCTTCCTCCAAGTGATGCAGGGGGTTGCAGGGAAATGAAGGGGGGGTGCAGTCAGTTCATACCACATTGTCTCTGCTGTGCCTTCCTTCTCACTTTATTCTATGCTCCAGTGTAGGGTCCCTCCCACGGGGTGCCGTCCTTCAAGAACTGATCATATATAGGCTTTCCCATGGGCTCTTCAGGAACTGGTCCATACCACAGGGTCCATCCATCAGTAGCAAGATCCAACATGGGTCCCCCATGGCCCTTCCATGGGTTCGCAATTATGTCTTGATTTATAATCAAACCCTTAATATTTAAAAGTTAATTATAAAAGAACAGACTTCAATAATTAACCAAAAATAGCAAAGTAAAGACTAGGATTTAAAAATTCAGCAAGAAATAACATTTTATTTTGGACAGAGAGACTGAGTTCAAACTTTGTATAAAATATATAATAGCAAGCATTTTTTTCCAATAATAATGGTGTATTTTTTCCACTTTTTTATATGTGCCATTGCATATAAAGTTGAAGACAAGTCTTCCTGATAGTTTTGTAAAACTATAAATGAGCCAAGCATATAAGTACATTAAAAATGCTATTGCATTAGAAAAGTGAAACTGCAATGTCATAGCAGGATATGGATTCAGTTATAAACTTGTATAAAAACTGCTGTTTTGTCTGAAATAAAATGATCATAACTGCAGACTCTCATGTAAACAAATTGTATGCAAGAGCTTTTACCCAGAAAGTGTGGTTACTTCTTAAAGCCTTGTTATGTGATGTACTTATGCCTAATATTTAACTCTAGAGGTACAAACGCTACTTTTAGAAACCTGTATAGAAACAAGGTTTTGTTAATTTAGTTCCTAGAGTTTGACAGCAAGTATTTTTATTGTTATTTTATTATAATTATTTGATGTTATTTGAGATACTAGAAGGGTAGGATTATGGCTGCTAGCCTGAAAGAGTTTATGTCCATAATGAAGGTTTAGAATGATTTTGTTACAAGAGCAGTTGAATTATATATATATATATATATATATATATATATATATATATATGTACGTATATAACACATTATAGGAAAAAGGTATAACATCCACACTGTACCACTTATTAGGTTGGCTTTTACTTACAGCTTCTTAGTGATGCCGTTTTTTCATTCTTCCTCCATTTCTAGTTCACCACTGAATTAGATCATTAACTGTGAAGAAAATAGTTCTGTTGAATCAGTCTAGAGGATGGGTGAACTTTCTCTTCAGCCTAAAAAATGAAGCAGCAAACCCCAGGTGTCAAATTAATCTCACATGGGAAGATTTACAGGAACATTATTGTTTCTGGGAGCAGAACATTATTCTGGCCAAGATGGCATTCTCCTTTGGTATTCAAAAGCCAGACTGTGAGCTTCCATTCACTATGCTTTCTGAAGCAGCCGAATGCACTAATGAAGCTACTTTGTGAAGGATTTTTATGATGTTCTTGTCCTTCTTAAGTCCTGACAGAGCTTTTCCAATTCCAAGTCAAGTGGACATGTTAATATTTTTAATATGGAGGCCCATTGAAAACAATATTTTAACATTCATAATTATTGTAAAACTGTAGCTTTATCAATTTGTAGTAAGCATCTCCAAATAAAGATTTAAATGCAATAAAGTAAGATTCTTACATGATTCTTACATCTTACAAGATATTCTAAAAGTGCGTGCTTGAATGTCAGTTTTATGGAAGTATGAAAAATATTCGAGTGTGATTCACAGAAAAGATATCTTGATTCTTTTGAAGCTAATGGAAATAATGTCATGGATTTTAGAGAACAGACTTTTTTTCCATGTTCTCTTTAGATTTATCAGAGTGACAGCCCAACTCAAGCAATATTCTGTCTGCCCTAAATATTAATAATGGTAGTTGTACCAGCTTTTCATAATGGAAGAGTATGATACTGACATAGACACCTTTCTCAGCCTAGAAAGCTTTTGGGGGGTTGTGTTACTATAAAGCATGATGCAAGCTGTGTGACATGGGAGCAAGCTGTTGGTAGTAGTTCAATTAAATCACTGAACAGTTAGATTATAAAGCATAAATCCTTCTCTATTTTCTTATCTCTGGTTGTTGTTACAAATCTAAGGTTGCAAAGTTAAATTTCTGTGGAGGTTCCATAAAATAAACAAGAATAAAATAAAGTTAGATGAGTGAATTTTATTCTTTGTGTTAGATTCTAATAGGATGTGGTTTTTCACACTCTGATAAGAATTTTAAACATGGTTGGGAATTGAGAAGAAAAATGAAGTAGTTGCTTTATATTAAAAAAAAAAAAAAAAGTATCCAGAGCAGCTTTTTAGAGACAACATTTTGCATTTTGACCTTGAAGCAATAAAACTGCTATTAATGAAGTACTACAATATAAGACAGTATGTAACAAAGCAAAACCAGCAAAAGAATTAAGGAAACAATTAGGTAAGATGACAATACTGATAGTAGTCAGACACGAAGATCTATTAAGTAGAAATTACCTGTTTTGTGTGTTGTTTTTTTTTTTTTTTTTTTTTTTCTTCCTATAGTATAATTAATTTTAAGATTGTAAGATTTTATTTTTAATCTATTCTAAGTTAACAGGGAAATAAAAGATTCCAAGGGCCTAGAACCAGTGGCAGATGGAAATTTTATGAAGTATTTCCAAATATTTCTGTAGTTGTTGTTTTAGATTCCAAAATGCCCTATTTTAGTGTCTTGTTGTATTCGTATTATATCACAAAAATACTTTTTACAAGCATTACAGCAAACAATGCAAGATTGTGGAATGAGAAGCAGATCAATGACTGCATTAAATAAAAATGAAAAACTGCCTGAGCCTGGAAATTTATTATAATGAAAATATTCCAATGTCTCTCTGAGAGTAGACAGAATATGTGTAAAAATTCATATATTGATTTCATATAGTTGTGAACAGGGAGAGTCCCTCAGGTTCACTTGACTGAAGTTAATATTGATTTGGCTACCAACATAAAGTTAGTGTTGTTGGTATTTAGTATGTTTAGCTTAATGTTGCGATTTTAAGTTTGAATTAAGAAGACAAGAAAATAGCTGTTGTCTATCAATTAATATGTTCCCTAATGAACTTAGTTTATTTGGAAAATGAAGTTATTGATGTAACATCATGGTTTAAACATGATGTTAAATGCATCTCACCTCTTGTACCTCTCTGTTGTGCAGGTAGTTCATGGGAATAATGCATTTCATAGTGCATACCTTAAGAATTGCTTCTGCCTTAAAATAACCAAACTATTCGATACACTTGGTGTAGTCAGCAAAATAACTGTATATTTTATCTTAATCTTTTAGCTGTTTTTAATATTTGAATTAGAACTTCGGACAATATACTTCATATGGCTTAAAGATCACAGTTGGGAGACCAGTTACTCGGGGGTTGCATATGTCATTCGTTGTGAGTGTCTAGTCATTATAGCAAAAGCAGGTAAAAAGACTGGGATAATTTTGACTAGTGTGAAGACTATGTATGATCAGTTAACCTGATAGCCTTTGCTATGAGTTCTGAGGGCATCAAATTCTCTAGGTATTTTAAACTGAGTCACTTAGAGTGTAAGGAAAGAATGCATTTTGTAACAGTGGGATATTCTATAAAAATGTTACATTTTTAGCTCCCCCCCTCCCTCCCCCCATTCATAGTCGTATAAACTTTGAAAGCTAGAAATTGTTTCTGTCATAATTTTCATTGATATTGTTGCTGAATTTAAGCTATTAGTTATATTTACTTCTTTAGCCACAAGTGAAAAATAAGAGACTACAAAATTTTAGATATGTGCAAAAGTAGTGCAGCATGTATTATCAGCTGATGTATACTTTGTGGTCTATGTTCAGTATATTTTCTTGTAACAAAGGTGTTAATTGACAAGACAATTATTTCTACAGTCTTTAACCAACAAGTTACTTCTAAGTAGGTTCCTCTCCAGAGCTTTTCTCCTCTGCAGAGTAAAATTTATTTATTTTTTTATTTATTTATTTATTTTTAGACAAAAAGGAAATAAAAGCTGGGCAAAAGATGTACCTCTGCTTTGACAGTCCATATGTCAGTCCAGGCTTTATTTGAAAATTCCTTAATATAGTGTTGAGAATTATGGGATTCTGCAATATATCCTTCTTCAACTTTGTGAAGATTGAGTGAAGGATTGAGTTGTCAGGTCTGGTTTTAACAAGTTGGTTACAAAAGCTTTTACAAAAGCTCTTTCCAAATCATCTCAAGTTGTGCAGCATGTTGTCCCACTCAAAATGATACTGCTGTGTTTGTATAGCTACTCAGCTCTTGCACTTAGAGTGGAATCATCAACATCAAGTTTTAAATAAACTGTATGTGAAGTCATAGTACCACTTAGCTGGTTTTGTTTTCCATGAGACCTCAAATAGCATACTTACCAATGCTGGCACCATCTGTAACATCTTTGGTCAAACTGAATGATGTTAAGTCCCTTTAAGTGTATTATTTGAGAAATGTATGAATTAATCCATTACATACAGCAATGGATTTCCAGATTGTTTTTGACTGATATGAAGTCCTGAGTTTTCAATGTCAGTGTAACCATCAAGAGAAGAGCCACGAAGAAACAAAAGATGGCAACGTGTGTTTCTTTAGTAGAACATTACTTAATATGCAGTCTTCAAATCTTCTGAGGATTTAAGCAAGGAAAAAATAACCACACGACATGCACAAAAAACACCAATACAATGCTGTAGAAAACCTGGTTTTTTGTTGTTTGTTTGTCTCTTTCTTTGTTTCCCTTTGGAATCTTCTGGGTCTCTTTCTATGATGTTTTAATACTTGTTCAGAAAAAAATGTGAAACCATGATGGCCCATGTCATGAAAAAAAAAAGTAGCTGTGAAACTGTAGTGGGAAGCAAGATCACCGGTATATTATTATTATTATTATTATTATTAGAAATTTACTTATGAGTTTTTACAGTGGTTATTTAATATTAAAGGAGAGAATATGATTTTTGTATTGGTTAATCTTAAATACTTCAATTATATGAAAGTAATAAAGCAACATGGAATCAAACAGAAAGTTCTTGCTTGCAAATGTGGGTGTTGAATAAATATTAAATTAGTGATGGTTATGAGTGTAAGTTCACATACTGAACACTTCACCGAGCATTTTCTTATTCACTGTTTTATTCAGTGAATTCACTGGAGGAAAACAAAAACAAAACAATACAAAAAAACGTATTCAGCTTTTCTGCTGATTCTTCATATTTTTAACTTATATTTTTTTTTAAATTAAAATCAATAATTTTATTGTAGTTATTTTTTTTTAAATTAAAATCAATAATTTTATTGTAGTTTAACTTCATAATACCTCTTAAAGGCAATACTCACAAACCTTATGTTGTCATCATCAGGAGATGTTCTCTTCAGAAAGAGAACTTTGTGTTTTTTCCTAGCCTTTATATTTGTTATGTCAGGCTTGAACCTTTGGGGGTCTGGTGTTTTCAGGTGATTTCAAGTTGGAGATCAATTATGTCATCAGTATTCAACTACTCTATTTCATAGAAATTTTATTCTTGAATAACTTTGTAATGGGAAGGTATTTTCAGGTCTGCGTGGAACTGTTGCTGAAGGTAATTCACTAAAATAAAAAGCTAAGTTTTGCAAACATAATGACAATATCGCTTTCTATTTGCAGTCTAAGATTGGAAGTAAAAGATCTGATTTTTTTTTATAACCTCAGCAAAATATCCCATTTCTAGGGCACATCTGTAACATAACAGTGCGCTACTAGACACAGTGGATTAAATTAACCTCTCTTGTGCCTTCTTAAAGTCAGAGTTTAGTAACTTTCTTCAAGAAAAACATTTACGATATGTTTAGGTTTGCTTTTCAGATTTTTTTGTGGTCTTCTTTTTGGCTTCTGTTGTTGAATTTCTAGTGGTACAGGTGTACTTTCTGTTTACTTCAAATAAAATATGTAGCTATATAGTAACTATATAGTGTTGTGATGACCAGGAGTATTCACTGGATTCCCCAGAGCTGTCAGGAAGTAGTCATTCTAATGGCACTGATATTTCTTGAAGTCAAGGATTATTACTCTCCTATATTCTCCTTTTTGAAAGAGCCAAAGGGAACACAGACTAGAGAACCCCTTCCCTGCTATTTTACTCCGGATGTAGCTGAAAATCTTGAAATATAATGGGGAGAAAAAAATAAAATGGAAACCAGAGTATAGTGTATTTCTTCAACAATTTTTCAGACAATTTCTAATACTTTTTATTAAAATCTGAAACAAAATTTTAGACTTCTGAAAAACTACTTCTAAGATGCTTTCCCCCTGAAAATCAGTGGGCTTCCCCAGATTTATTTATTTTTTTCCCTGGTAAAAGCTATTTGTGAGTCTTAGACAAGGCTGTATGTATGCTGCGATTATGTAGATCAATTTTGACACAGTAAATAACCTTTTCCTGATGTTGTTACTTACTGTACTGACTGTAGTGAGGTCACTTCCATTAATTTTAAAAATGATAAATTTTTGGCTTCTATATGAGATGTAAAGCATGGTTCTCAAGCTTAAAAAGGTGATGACAAGGGAAGAAAGAGATGCGATAATACAAAATCAGGAATTGCATTAAAGGGTTAATGAGGATTGTCTGTTCACTCTCTCTTCCAATAAAAAAAATAAAAAAAATAAATAAATGTTGATCTGAGGGTGCTTCAGGACAAATAAAAAGAGCTAGCTCTTTATGTGTCAGCAAGTTTGTGGAACTCCTTGCTGAAGGGTTTTGATGCAGGGAGCTGTGTAAACTTCAGGAGATTTGGGACCAGCTGTAGTTGCTCATGCTAGATTTCAACTGGGAGAGCCTAAAAGACCATAAACTTTAAAATTCCCCATACTTAAAATATTTGGGAGGCTGTGAGAGTACAAACATAGAAGTATCCAGAATTATCTACTATGTGCCATTATCTTCCTTGGATGTCTGGAAAAGCCTCAGATATTAGGAAAGACAGACCTGTGGTCTGAACTGCTACAGCTGGTTCCTGTGCTGCACATTGTAAAGTGACTGGAATGTGAACAGCACAAGCAGTAAATCATTACTGTTATTAAGACTAGAAGAGTGACTGGTGTTAAGGATACTACAGTGACGTTACATAAATACAATATCAAATGTCAGTGCTGGAAAAAAGCTAGGGCACTATGTGTGGCTTCATGAACAAGCTAGGATCTTTAGCTGCCACTTTGTATCACAGTATCACAGAGATTTTCAGGATCTGTTCGTACAGCTACAGTAATCAGTATGAGTTCCTCGTTACTATGAAGACTGCTTTAGATGAATTCATCTGTATGGCAAGGATCACTGAAAGTTTAAAGGAATCATCTGGGGAGCAAAGCTTTATTATTTGGGGAGTGAGAACTGCAGCACAGCTGTAGCAACCATTTTTTCAACACACGTACAACAGCAAGGTTTATATTCCTATATAAAACCTAGACAGAGTGTTAACGTTTTAATTGCTGTTTTAAGTCCATTCTAATAAAGAAAATATCTTCTCTCCCTCCACTCAAACACTTTGAATAGAGATAGCAAGAGACTTTATTCTTGACCACTTAAGTGGTCTTTCAGCTTCTACTCATCTGTTTCAACTGGGTGAAAGATTTTTAAGTACTTAGAATTTACTGAACCCTGAGACTTCCATCTTCACACCAAGTGGGATAGAGATTGAGCAAACTTTCTAGGAAAGAAGGAAGTCAGATTGAGTGTCTGAACTTGTCTCCTACAACTGTAAGAATTGCTCTTGTTTATCTTTGGGAACTTCACAGAACAATGTTGAGTAATCACCATTCCTGTCTGTTGAGCTGAGGTGCAATTATCAAAAAGAGAAAAAAAAAAAGTTTTTCAAATCTGGTGACTAAGTATTTAATGTCACTGGTGATATAGAGGCTATTAAATATAATGCAGAGTTTACTCAGTGAATCAAAGGCTGTTTAAAATCATAACTGAAATAATGCATGGACAAGAAACTGAAGCCAAAGTACTAACTTGACTTCAGTTTTGTAAAATTTAATGGGGATGGTGAATGTTCCTTGGGTATCATGTGTGCCCTCAAAAATGTAGGATACTGAAAGTGAATGTATAACCTTCGGAGAATGTTGTTGTTATTTTTATTATTATTTTATTTATATTCAAGTGACTTTTAAATAAAAAGTAAAAGTAAATAATGTGTGGCAAACAGCAAAAGAGATAGCACAGGTTCAGGCATGAGTCTTAAAAATCCGCTAAAAATATTGGACCCGTGAGTGCTAAAATATTTGTTCCATAGCAAATATTTCACAAAGAATATTGTTTTATTGTGCTAACTGGATTCATATTACTGAATAATCATATATTAATTTTAAGCAAATGAAATATTCCTTCTTGTATATGCTAATACTTCACCATTCCAATAATCAAACATTGAATGCATCTACTACAATAGATACCACAATAGTGTGTTACTGTCAGTCCATTCTTAGACTGACGTTTTAAAATTTCAATGTAATTGCAGCATATTCTCATGTTACAGATAGTGCGTCAATTTGATACTACCAATGATATCATTCTACATTTTGCAGTAAAATCTGAAAGCCAAAGAGATCAGGTTCTTGCCTATTTCTCTAGAGAACTTGCAGCTCATGCATAGCGTTCACAGGGATTGTTTAGAAGCTACTAAGTGTTAATTTGAATATTTTACAGCAAGCAATAACTTGTCTGAAGAATAATTAGACGAATGAAGTATCAAAGATAACTTGGCACTATCATGTGCAGAATGTAAATCCATTGTTCTGTTAAAGATAACATGATGCTGTTGGCATGTTTGTTAGGTGTGCCATGATTTCAGAGATTCACAGCATGTTCCACTTTCAAAAAGTTAATTTACTTCCATGGTTAATTCTAGAGACTACATATTATGTGATTATAACATGTATGTAGGAAGAAAGTTGATGATGGCAGGGAATAAAAATATCCTCATAAAGAAGCTTTCATGTGCAAGAAATCTACAAATGCAAATTTATGAGCCAGCACAGCATTTACTGTACAGGGTGTGTAAGTATGAGATGAAAGAGAAAATGTTTCTGATGTCAATAGGTTAAATGGGAAGCTTGCATGCAGTAACATCTTTGCACTTAACACCTTTTGCTTTTTTTAATCACTGCTTCTTCAGGTCAAATCTCTTAGTCTGAATCACCTTTAGATAACTAAAACATACATAAGTATTTAAAACTCTCCAGGTCCCTTTGTAGTTTCCAGTATGGTTCTGCTAAACCAGATAAACACACCGAGGACTTAGGCCAGAGTCACAGCTCACAAAATTGTTACAACATTCGTCATGGCATTGTTAGACAGTTAATCTCTGGTCATCTAAAACGTTTTGAGCTAATATGTCTCAGACATCATACATTGTTTTTTAGATCAAATAATGCTGTTGCATTGAAAGACAATGTTTAAAGCTGTGTTTTCTGCTGGTGAAATGTATGTAATTCTTTCAAAACTGGTGAATCACATCTAATAAAATGTAGTTCTTTAATTTGATTTGGAAAAGTGGATTGCAGTTTTAGCAGGAGAACTCATTACAGCAACCACAATAAACTGAGATTGTTAACGCATGTGAAAGATGGAAAAGTTGATGTTGTAGAATTCTGCTAAGTTGACCATCAGGGTTCTGGCCAACTGAATTACCTGTGCTTTTACCAGGTTCTAGAAGAATACAAGATTTTTAATCATTAAAAGATGCTGTTGAACTGAACTTTATAGAGAGTATTTTAAGAAAAAAATATTGATTTTTTTTTACATTTCAAAAATATGTAAACATTCTTCAATACGTCAATTAAAAAATGCAAATCTTTAGTTGTAGCACAGTTGTAACACAATTATAATTTCCCTAATTTCTATAAAGTTTCCAAAATGTTTCCCTAATTCAAACACATAAACAAATACAGGCAATCTGCTTGAGTAATACAATTACGAAAGTGGGACTTAACAAATAAGAGAGCACCAGGTAGAGAATTCAAACTAAACCATCCCAAGTATCATGTTGTTTAAGAAAAACCTACCAGCATCAGGCATATGTCTGGTCTGCTCTTCCTCCTTACCCTTCAAGAAAATAAATTCTCATATATACAAATTTCCCTATGAAACTATTTCTGCATTAAATAAATCACTTGCATTAGTATTGCAGTTCAGGAGATGTGACAAGTGATCTTGCACCATGTCTCATCAGACCGGAGTAACTGGAAGCAATGGCAAGTGGAAGTGACAACTCCTGCCAGCCTATAGCAGTGCAGTAGTGTTACCTCCCAGTAACAAGGACAATAATGTGTTTCATGCTTGTTAGTGCCTCCTTTAAATTTTTTACCTCTGGTATGATACAGAGTAAAAGTGGTATTAAATGCTATCCGTGCCACAGTAATATCTTATTTTAACATAGGCTGAAGAAGCCTGAATTCAGATTAATTTTGCCCTCAAGTGTTGTGACTTCATTGTCACAAAACATTCTGGCATTACACTGGTACATAATAGGCCTAATAATTCTATTCAAGCTGGAAAGCAAAGACCGATATTGCAGCATCCTGTGACATAGCACCTTGTAAACTTACCACGTTATGATAATATGCGTGGAGCATCGTCTTTGTTATGAACAACTTTTATTTTTTGTGCATTACTGCAAAGGAGAATTATTTGAAGAAAATTTGAAGGAATTGTTTATGTCAAGGCCCTCCTAGAGAGAAGGATCAACAATGGAGTAAATAAATGGGGTACTGCAAGCTGTTTAATGGGCAGGTCAGAAATGGTAACCTCTCTCAAGCAATGGGAATATTTAGACAACAGTAGCAGCTAACAGCTTCTTTTTGAAGCTGTATTACAAAAAGAGCCTGTGGTCCAGGTGGTGAGCTAAGAGAATAACCTTTTGACCGGGAAGTATATTTACTGTTTTTAAATTACATTCACATTCATTAAACCTATGCAAGAAAGCTTGTGATTCAGAGGTGAGTCAATAAAAGACGAATATGAAGCTCAAAACCATATGTATAGATTCAGTGTAGAAGCACATTCTGCTCATTCTTTGTCCTGATCATCGTTTACCAGGATTTCTTGCATCAGTTATGGTTTTTGTAGTGACTGCTTTCCAAATCTTGCAACCTTTCCAATGTATTTTAGAAAAAAATATATATTTACCAACTTTTCTTTTTTATGAGTCCACTGAATATGCAGCTGAAGAAGATTAAAAGATCCTGTTCCAGTTATGAATCCTTTTCTTTCCTTTTTTTTTTTTTTTCTTCCTCCTCCTGAGTAGTGGTTGGTTTTTGTGGCATCTTTTTTGATTGTTGTTGTGTTGTGTTGTTTTTTTTTTGTTTGTTTGTTTTGTTTTGTTTTTTCTTCAGGCTGAGTAAGGTTAGGGTTATTTAGCTTCCACTTGGCCTCCTCCTTTGAACAAGTAATCCACATTTCAAACACATTACAAAGCCTGGCTCTGATGGGAGGCATGGAAGAGAAGAACAGAATTCCAGCACATTACTCTGACTTGACTGCGCTAATTACAGGACAGGCGTGAAGAAAACACTGCCATGCTCTTGGGAAGAGGGCTTCTCCATATGGAGTCCCGCAGCCAGTGCTTTGCTGACTTAACAGTTGTCTTTGATAAGTCATCAGGAACTACTGTGTCTCTGAACAGCAACACAATAGGGTGAATTAAAAAGTAAACAAACATTTATATATAAGTGGTTAACAAACTTGTGAAAAAGTTTCTTGATTTCCATGATTTTAGTGTAGGCAGAGTGCATACAGTAACTGAGAAATGTAATCTTCTTAGTAGTAGTTAACCTTTAACCAGTATAAAGTAGGCAAGGAACAATGATACTGAATCTATTGTCAAAAAATTATAATTAATATCTAACTTGAGCATGCATTGTGAAAAGTAAGCAACAGATGTTACTGTTAAACTAATATCTATTTGATTTTTTTTACCATAATTTGTTAGGCATTCACTTAAGGTAATGTTTTTTAAAGCATGGAGATATGGTTGGGCTGTGGGGAAGTCATTCAGATTTCTCTTTTGTCGTTTTAATTGGCTCTTAGATTACAGATATTTTTACATTAATAGTGTCCTGTTTTCAGCTGGGATAGAGTTAATTCTTTATAGTGGCTGGTATGTGCCGTGTTTGGGATATAGGAGAAAAATAATGCTGATAACACCAGTGTTATAGTTGTTGCAGAGTAGTGCTTACACGGAGTCAAGGACTGTTCAGCTTCTCGTGCTGCCCTGCCAGTGAGGAGGCTGGGGGTGCCCAAGAAGCTGGGAGGGGATAGAACCAGGACAGCTGGCCCAAAGCAACCAAAGGGATATTCCATACTGTATGACATCCTGTGGGACAATAACATCTGGAAGGGCTGGCTGGGACTGCTGGAGGGACTGCTGTCTGGGCATTGGTCAGCAGGTAGTGAGCAGCAATGTGATGTATCACATTTAAAAAATTATCCTTATTATCATTACTATTACAGATACATTACTATTACTATATACAGTACTATTTTCCCTTCTGTTTCTACTCTATTAACATCTTTTTATCTCAGTCCATGAGTAAGAACTTTTTTTTTTCTTTCTGATTCTCTCACCCATCTTCCCATTGCAGTCAAAGTACAGGGGGAGTGAGCGAATGGCTGTGTGGTGCTTAATAGCCTGACAGGCTAAACAACAACAAATAGTTAAAGTAGAAAAGCAATAACCTATCATCAAAATGTTTTTTTTTTTTTTCCCTAATCATAATATCTGAATTCTTTTAGAGTGCTGTTGAATTACTGTTTTACTGCTGCAAGTAAAACTGCTTAGTACAAATACTAAGTTTATTTTAAAAGAGAAAAAAATGTTAACAGACTAAAGGCAGGAGGGAAAGCTTCAGACAACCAAACTGAGATTAGAACTGTTACAAAAAAAAAAAAAAAAAAAAAAAAAAAAGCTCTTGGGACTTATTTATTTATTTTATTGAGTAGACATGTTAGTTTAAGTAGAAAAGAGGTTGTCATTCTGTACCTCTGTTAATATACTTTATTATTAATTTCATCAGTTGCAGACTTTTTTTTTTGAAAGCACATTAATGAAGGAAAATCTTTGTGCAATTTCAGATTAAGACATGTAGTCTACAGATACTCAGTGTAGATCAGTCTATAGCCATTTGTGGAAGAAATGGTGCATGAACAATACAAATTCACAGAGGACCTGTGAAGAGAAAATGACTTTCTTGATGGAAAATGAAAGCAAGGGAGAAGTTAGAAATGTGTTTGAGGCATATGAGGTTGAACAAGATTTTTTCTAATATAAATAATTTTTCCATTTATTAAGGTTCTAAGAATTTCCTGGAACTATTTCTTCATAAGAATGACAATCCCACTTCAACATTTCCTGTCCCCCCAAAAGTTTGACAAGTGCCAATTTGTTGTTGAGTAGATTCTCATCTTTTAAATGAATTATGGTTTGTAAATTTTTGTTGTGTATGGCTCTAAAAAATGAATAAGAGACATAATTTATCTAAAAGTGAAACTGCAGCTGCAGATATAAGTAATAGAGAAAATCTGTGTTGTGGCACAATGTTTCACTTTTTTTTTTTTTCTTAGAAAACCTGGAATACATTGGGGTCTTTGAGTCAGCTGAGACACAGATGGAGCCAGTCAGATGTGGAGTATAGCCAGTATTTCTCAGTTATATTTTCAGTCTATTTTCTAGTCAATACGTTTCACAGAAAAAAATTATGATAGCACTGATTGTAGTGCCCTTCCTGCAGAAAGCAGAGATGATGGAATATTTCCATGGTGAATTAAAATGCACACAGCACTGAGCAATGAAAATGAATTAAGGCAAATTCAGTAACTTCATTTTAAAAACAACTGTGAGCTTTAATTGTTATAAATTCAGAACTAATTAAAAACATGTTGACAAAAATTGAACCAACAGCTTGTCATTTTCAAATCTAAGTGAAATGCAAAGTGATGAGAATAAATTACCATGTCTGAATTCCACTCTTAAGTTTAGTGCTTCTGCTATATGTAGGATATCTCAGAGTATTTTGCGGGAGGAACAGTATGAAATATCAGTAAATATTTTGCTCTGTGTGACCTGGAATTGGTGCCTAAACTATATGAAGATATGAAGACTTTACAGCAACTGGATCCAGATGTGTGTCTCATTCATATCCATGCTGTGTGAGACTTAGTCATGATCTCCTGTCCTCCCTCACACCATGTAAAAAGAAAATAAATCTGGGGTTGTTGACTGTAATATGTAGTTCCTAGGAGGTCCAGATAGGTCCCTAGTCTGGCTTATTAAGGGAACAGAACCACAAGATGTGCTGTGGCATATGACGTCTCCCCTCAGTATGTTCCCATCTGCTTTGATAATAATTATATATAATAGAATGTAAAAAGAAACATTCAAATCCACAGATCTTAACTATTTTATTTCAGGATTAATCAATTAACATACCATACGTTCATATGTTAAAATAATTAGCATAGTTGAATGTAAGAATAATGGTCTTCCAAGGAACAAATGGTGGACACGTCTTCTAAGTCACATCTTCAAAGTATTGACATACAAAAGTTGGTGTACGTGAGCTTGTGTTACATCTGTCCCATGGCTGAAATGTTGTAACACTTAGTCACTCATGTCTTTCTGCTCAGGAAGAAGATAAATCCAGAAGCAAATTCAGCATTGATGTGTACATAGTTTAAAAAAACATGACACAGGTGCTACAAGGTGATTAATTGCAAGTTTCAAAAATACGTTTAGGGATTTTACTTAGTTGAGGTGGTTGTTCTTGCATGTCACAGTCTATATAGTGCTGGACACCGCTGCCATGCAAATCTTAAAATTCCTGAAACTAGGACAAAAAATATAAAGGATTGTATAAAATATAACCTAAAATGAACGTGCTGTAATTTCTACACTTTATTAAAGGGTTTAAGAAAATATTCTAGGTATCTTTTAAAATGCAATCCCAAAATAATTAGCGGAGTGCTCTAGAGCCTATCTTAATACAAGGAGTAAAGTTGTAAGGCCTGTATGTGAAGTGCATTGACTAACAGGATACAGTTTAGGAGTATGTAATTATTTTGCTTTTTTGAAGGGCTCAATAACAGCATGCCAATGTGGGATTTTGTTCTCTGAGCCAATTACTTGTTTATAATTGAAATTTCCTGAATGGCTTTGCAAGCTTTGGCATCCTGTGGTGAGACTTTGGAAAAGAATGAGTAAAATATATCCAGCTATTAGAAAGACAGAGAAACAGAAGTACGTGTAGTGGTATGTGTAGTAGAGGACTGGGGAAGGTTGTTTATTCCTTCTTTGTTGATTAAAGGCTTAGTAACATTTCACAGTAAACTTAGGAGTGTGTGAACAAATTCCTTTCTGTCCTGCTTTCTGCAAGTTGAATTGCTCAACTGCTGACCTGAATAGAGTAGAATAATGCAATATCAACTATGAGCAATAGTTAAAACCTGTTTCATTAAGATGTTAATTATGCTTTATTTGACAATTCCCTGGGTAGGATGGCAACCCCCTGGGAATGCTAATGAAAGTTTGGGGTCTGTCTCTGAGAAGTATGTGAGTAACACTGTCGCACTGAATTATTTGAAATAGATTGTATCTGAAATAGAAATGTACTAATACATTAGTACATCTTACAAGATCAAATTATACATATGTATTTATGTATTTGAGACAATGCAGTTCAGAAGGGACAAGAAGTCAACTGAGTTTTCTGTGAATATATGATCCAAAAATTATTTGTTATTGCCAAGATGATTATTTTTGAACAGCAGTTTCACATAGTAAAGTTTACTTTCCATTCCTCTCTCTGTTCTAGACACAGTTTACACTGAAAAGTATTATCCAAAGAGTCTAAATTGAAACATTCTTCTTTCCCAAAATTGTATGCGTTGATTTCTAATCAGCAAGTAATTGTGGTTAATTATCTACTATCTATATAATCTAAATATTGGGAGACATGCAGCAACTTTAAGGCAGTGTTTTTTTCACTGCCTAATTTTCTCACACATTTAATGCTGTACTGGTTATTTTATTAACTAGCTGCATTAAGCCCTTCAAAAGCAGAAAGTTAGTTGAATCGTTTGATCTGTAGTGTAATAAATATTTTTTTCACCACAACAAAATATTTTACCAAGAAAATTTAGTGTAACAGGTTTCATATCAGAATACTGGAAAATATAGTATTGTATGTTTAGGTAATTTGATGTAACAGACGTTTACTTAGTGAGCCTTTCTATGAACCTTACTGCAAAAATAATCAAAAAGTATAATAGTAATACTTGTCTATAAAAATCAACACGGCTTGCTAGTTCTGTATATTTAAATAATCTATAAAATGTTTTTCAGTACCTCTTACTGCATGCACCTTATATGCACTGTAAAGGTCTGTGGTAGCAGGTCCTTAGTGACTTTTTGTTCAGTTACCATGGCAACTTTCAACTCTCTCTAGCTGTGGAGAAAGCTTCTAAAATTTTTTGCTCGATGAAGAAAAAAATGTTTCTATATTTTTTGAGAAAGAAAGACAGTTTTTCAGTGTTTTTTTTTTTTTTTTTTGTTTCTTTTTGAAGAAGTTACAGCGGATAAACTTGTATTCTTAAAGGGGTATTTTAGAATGCTTCAGATTTTGTTATTTAAGTACCTAAAAAAATTGCTGAAATGGAAAGGGAGGAAGCAACTTAATTAAAATGCTTTCTTAGGAAATGATTCCCTGGTTATAAACTTGGACGTAGGAATTACATTGAATTTATGTCATAAATTAAACTGTAAAGGTTCTGTAATTTGGAAAGATTATCCTCGTAGTGTGATTAGATTTTGAAGTTTAAAAATGTCCCAGGGTAGTAAGTCTGTTCTCATATGAGGCATATGCTGCCTCTATCCTGGACAGAATCACAAGCGGAGTTTGAGTTTTGAGTAGAAAAAGAAATCTATCAGAATCCTTTGAATGGATTCTAATATGGATTCTGATATTCTAATGGATGGTCTTGCTGTTGGGGAAATGTTAAAAATAATGCAGGAAAAAAAAATTGTGGCCACATTGCTTAGAAATAATATAAAAATATACTTGATCTATCCATAGTCTTCAAAGCCTTCTCAGCTTGAAAGCTTTTACCTCAATTTATTTGTATCAACTTCAGTAAATATTGATAAAATAATTCCTTTTTAATTCCTTTTTTTTTTTTCCTCTTAAGAACATAAAGATAATCTGGTAATTATGAAACTGTCTTTGTGATGGTTATCAAGCCAATATGGTAGTAAGCAATTAATATGTATAATCAAAAATGAACAGAGGATAGAATCTCTGGTTTATTTGGCAGCATAAAACCTAAAAGCTTGCATTAATTCCTACTTGCCTGTATTATTCTAAACATTTATTTTTTAATTTTCATTTGATAAAAGTCATGTTGCTGCTAATTAAATCACAGGTACCTTTCTGATGTTTTAATAGAAAATGCTCATTCATATTAACCAAAGAGACATAAGACTATATAAGCTAACTCCAATTCCATCCTTGAAGAACAGGTTTGTGTACTTGGCAAAGTTCAACAGGTTTTACCAGGGTCTGACAAGTTCATACTGTTGAGGTTTGTTGCTTTTTTTCTCTTCTAAACTCTCTAAAATTTGAGTTTTATTTTGGTAAACAATTGTGTTGCTTTGCAAAGGAAAATGTTAACAAATTTTAGTAGAGTGGCTTTTTTTTCCCTTGATAAGTGGTGTGATGTACTGCATAGCTGATCAGAAACAATTGCACTTCAGACCAAGCCTTAATTTTCAATT
The DNA here is from genome assembly GCF_047663525.1 of Anas platyrhynchos. Classification (NCBI taxonomy): domain Eukaryota; kingdom Metazoa; phylum Chordata; class Aves; order Anseriformes; family Anatidae; genus Anas; species Anas platyrhynchos. The sequence goes on from NC_092589.1 coordinate 17,304,304, forward strand.
AGTGATGTTTCTTTAATGCTGGTCCTTTACATTATCAAGGCTTGGGAAATTTCTTCTCTTTAATAATGAGCCATATCTATTGCAAAGGCAGTATTGCTTTTGGAGTTGGCTGTTCTTGTTCTGATTCCTAATACAGCATAGACAATACCCAGTCATGTATTGCAGTGGGAAAAATGGGTTGTTTCTCAAATGTCATCCTATGTGGTATGTATCTGCATAAAATATGGAGTCCTGACAAGTAAAATGAAGAAAAATAAATACCAGTCTTGCTTCAAAAGCCTAGACTTTGAGGTGATGACGTTTGGTCAAGTCACAATCTTTTGCTCTTACAAGCAACTGCCTTTTTGGTATTTTTCCTGAGGAGCTATATATCTATTTGATGATAATGCTCCAAAACGAAGATTAGCTCTAAGAATATTTGTTTTAGTGCCTATCCCTTAGTTACTTTGCCTAAATATTTGTAGACAAAATACAGAGAAGCAACTAATGCCCACATCTCACTTCAGAGTAGACTGTATTAGCTTCTGCAATATAATAAACCAATTGGGACCAATGCTTGAATTAACATAATAATTAATGTTTCAGCAAATTGTAGTAGGTCACAGTAAGAAAATGTTTAATCTTTCTGCATTCATCTGTGTACATTCAAGGCATGGGGAGGTCTACAGAGACTGAATTAAACTTAAGTGTATCAGAAATGAGAAGAGTTTTAAGAAAGCTGTGAAAAAGATTTAGCTTTGTTGGGAGCTGTTCATATTTGGTTTTGTTCTAAAAATAAAAGATACACCAGAATAGGATCACTACTCATGTTATAGCTCATTTAATGAGAGAAAGCTGTAGGGATGTAAGAGCCAAAATAAAGAATTATTCTGCATCTGCCCACTTAAGAATCTGGGACTTGGGGGATCATATTCCATTGCCTATGGTCAGCTACTACTGTAGGAAAAATAACAGTCAGAGCACTGGACTGGAATTCATGGAACGCATGAAATTCAGTATGTCTGGTCAAAATTACTCTGGTGTGCGCATGTGTGTGGGAGGGGGCGAATACTTACAAAACCACCACAGGTTTATGGGGGAGTGAAAGTGTATTTTTCTAAACATAATGCCAGGCTTAAAAATTGCTTGACAGTGGAAGATTTCATGTCCTTTTGAGGGTTGAGATAAACCAATGAAAATTCAAAATTATTTTGTACTAGCATTTCACACTTGCAGGGAGGAAAAAAAAATCTAGTTGTTGATTACCATACCATCAGAAATAAATCAAGATCCACCTATCTTGAAACCACTTTGGAAATCCAGGGTAAATCCTGAATTTCAGTGGAATTTTTATTAGTAGTTTTGTTTGTTGTTCTTGTGTGTGTGTGTGTGGTTTTTTTCTCCTTTTTCCTGTTTCCTTTACTTTTCTTTACTTTTTTTTTTTTTTTTTTTTTTTTTTTACTATTATAGGATAAGTAGATTTAGTCATTTAATGGCTAATTTATTGTTACAGGAATTCACTCATCAAAACAAAAAACATGGAAAAAAAATAGCGCACACACAGAAAGAGTGAAGAAAATGTTATGTTATGCAGAAGTTCTCTGTTACTTGTATTATAGTATTGTCGTTTAACACTGAGGCAGCGAAGTACCACACAACTACTCTCTCACTCCTCCTCAGCAGGATAGAAAGTGGGAAAGAAAATGAGATGAAGGGAAAAAACAAAACAAAAGAGCAACAAAAAAAAAAACAAACACCTTGTGGGTTTGAAATAAGAGCAGTTTGATGAAAAAAATAAAATAAAAAAAAAAGGCTGCACAGAAGCAAAAGGAGAATAAAGATTATTCTCTACCTCCCATCAACAAACAATGTTCAGCAAATTCTTGGAAAGCAAGGCCACAATGCACATAGTGGTTGCTTGGGAAGATGAATGCTTTCCTTACAAGAGTCCTGCCTCATTCTTCCCCCCACCCTCACACAGCTTTTATTGCTGAATATGATGTCAGATAATATGGAATATCGATTTGGTCAGTTTAGGTCAGCTGTCCTGGCTGTGTCCCCTCCCATCTCTTGCCCACTCCCTGACTTTTGGTGGAAAGGCTGTTGGAAAAAACAGCCTTGTTGCTGTGGCAGCTCTGCTCAGCAACAGGCAAAACATTAGTGTGATATCAGTGATGTTTTTCCCTCAGTAAGTTTGCAGATGACACCAAGTTAGGCATGAGTGTTGATCTGCCTGAGGGTAAGATTTGCTCTGCAGTGGGATCTGGATAGGCTGGACCGATGGGCTGAGGCCAACTGTATGAAGTTCAAGGCTAAGTGTCGTGTCCTGCACTTGGGGCAAAACAACCCTATGCAGTGCTAAAGGCCAGAGGAAGAGGGGAAAGCTGCCTGGTGGAAAGAGCCGTGGGGGTGTTGGTTGATGCTCGCCTGAACATGAGCCAGCAGTGTGCCCAGGTGGCCATAAAGGCCAATGGCATCCTGGCTTGTATCAGAAATAGTGCAGCCAGTAGGAGCAGAGAGGTGATCGTCCCCCTATACTCTGCTCTGGTGAGGCTGCACCTCGAGTGCTGTGTTCAGTTTTGGGCCCATCAGTACAAGAAGGACATCGAGGTTCTTGAGCATGTCCAGAGAAGGGCTATGAAGCTGGTGAGGGCTCTAGAAAACAGGTCTTATGGGGGTGGCTGAGGGAACCTGGGGTTGCTTAGCCTAGAGGAAAGGGAAGCTTTTAATATAATGTATAATTTGCACTGTATAATTATCTTAAAGGAGGATATAGTGATGTAGGGGCTCTTCTCCTAGGCACCAAGTGATAAGACAAGGGGGAACGGGCTAAAGTTGCACCAGGGGAGGTTTAGCCTAGATATTAGGTTAAATTTCTTTGTGTGGAATAGGAATAGGCTGACCAGGGAAGTGGTTGAGTCACCATCCCTAGAGGTCTTCGAGAAATTTGTAGATTTAGGACTTAGTAGCATGGTATAGTCATGAACTTTAGTACTAGGTTAACAGTTGGACTAGGTGATCTTAGAGGTCTATGATTCTATGAACCTCTATTCTTAGAGGTTCATGATTCTATGAACACTGTTCTAGCTACAGTTGCAAAGCACAGCACTATATGGGCTGCTGTGGAGAAAGTTAACAGACTAGCCTGACCCAGTACAAATATTCTGAGCAGCCAGTGCAAACTCTTGTTCAGCTGTGGTTGTGGTTCTACAAACAGTCTCAAAAAAGTGGAACATGTGGAAAGAAAATAAAAATTGTGCCGGGATGGTGGTGGTGGGGAGGGGTAGACAGAACACATGACAGTTAGTTTGCCTAAATCAATGAGAGAGTGCAGAAAGTGTTCTTAGCTCAGCCTGTTTCTTTTCTGGCAGCATGTAAAACTTGCTTGCTAACTCTGTATTGGGAGGTGGGGGCATAACAAGACAAAACAGGAGTTACATGAGTTACATATGGATGCATCCAACAATCATAATTTTGTGGCTAGTAGATTGGTGCACATCGCTTGCTTTCACTTATGAAATGGAAATACTTGAAAGTGCATGTTGTTTCTGTAGCTACAGGCTAATGTACAAACAAATAATCTTTAAGTAATAGAATCAAATTATCCTGGAGCTGAATCGTGTTTTCTCTCTGAAATTGTGCTTGAAGTTTCAGTTTAGGAATACAATAGAAATGGAGACAAGAAGAGAATTAGGAAAGAGTGGAGTAGTCTGCAGATTTGTTATTTAATGATACTTGAAAAAAATTTTATAGATGAACATGCTTCTTATTTTAAACAACTTTCAACTGTGACACTGTTTTATTTAAATACAGGGGTATAATACTATGCAACAATATTAGAGGAGTGAGATTATAATATATTTTGAACAATGCATTTTATTAATACCAATACTGAATGTTATAGGGATTACAATCAAAACTCTTATCATATCTGTAGGGTGTTGGATTCTTGAGGAGAAATATAGAAAACAAGTGTAGATTGCTTGGTTGATTGATAAATGTGATAATTCCCTTTCTTCCCTGGAAGTTCAAAAAGGTTTAAATAATTTTATGAATGTAATGACCAACCTGATGTTTCAGTGACGACTGCCAGTGTTTTCTGTGAAGAACGCTTCAAATTTAATTTGAAGGTATCCAGAATAGCTTTAAAAAAGTCTAATGACGTGTATTCTGCAGGATCAAATACCCTGTGTATGCACATTAAGTACTTTACACATTTTCTCAGGGTGGTATAAAATAGAAAGGTTTTTAGAAAAGGAAAACCATATTCAGCAATACAAAAAGGAAGAACTAGCTTGTAGAATAAGGCTGAATTACTAGCTTATAGAATTTACAGTATGAACATTTTCTGAATGTATAGTGATCCTGTCACTCTGGCTACCGCATCATGGCATTTTCTTAACATAATAAATGTAAGACCTAGCCAGCCTCTGGGGCTGTGTGTCTAAACAACTGAGCAGTAATTATAGGGGACCCTTGAGGCATGGCCAGAGGGGAGTGAAGGTGACTGGTAAGAACATTAGTATTTGAGTAATTTGAAGTAAAATTTTAGTTATGCTATAGGAAAGAACAAAAATACAATTCATTTTTTCTGAGTGAAATGAAAGTGGTTTATTATACCTACAGTCCATGTAAAAACTAAAGCATTTTGCAGGCTTTGTTGTAGTATTCAATCCAGCTCTACTCTTTGCTCCCCAGTCCAATGGTGTTGTTGTGTGGGACCAGCAGTCAGGTCCAAGCTGTGCCAGAGGAACCAGCCTCTGACTTCTGCTGTCAGTGACACAGCAGTCTTGGAGCTGTTCTCATCAGCTGGGAGACAGAAATTTGTAGAGAATAGATGTCAGTTTCTAAAACCTGTGGTTGAAGGATAGAGACTCCGTGACTAGTTTTCCTGCTGGTTGCTTAGCAGATTATTGAAAAAGAGGGAGTAAACAAATCTGGAAGATATGTACTATACTGTCAGCTGAGTATCATCTCACCCTCTCATTTTATGATTATCATTTGTTAAATTATTTTTGGTTGTGTTTTCATGTAAGTGTTCTTTGTTTAAATATTTCATGGTTGGTTTTTCTTTATAAGCCTAGGCATGAGTCTGTAACTAGGAAAAAACAAACAAACAAAAAAAACCTCCTGTACAGTAATTATAAGTATCCAAATACATTTAACAGTTATTTTAGATACAAATTCTTCAAGAATAGGAATTATTTGTTGATGTCTAATGTTCCTAAAATGAGCCAAGGTTTCTGACAGTGTCATCATCTTTTTATCTATATCTTTTTTTCAACCCTTTCCCTCGCCTGAGAGATGAGATCTGAAGTTTTGTTAGATGCATACAATGATTCAAATGTGTCAATTTATCTACCATGCTGTCTCTCACTGTATTAGGCGTATTTATTGCATAAATAACAGGATAAAGTATCTGTGGTGTAAATGTGCTGTTTTCAGTGGAATTTACCAGCAGATAATTTGGCCCAGACATGACAGCAAATCTTTCCTCTAAAATGTCAATACTGCACTAGAGTCCAATTATTTTTATACTCTGCTAATCCTCTTTCATTTTTTACAGTGTTACAGCAGGCTTCTATAAAAAGGCTATTGGTAACATCTCAGTGGGGATGCCTCTTTATTGAGCATTTTCAAAGACTTACTGGCTTCTGAAAAAATAAAGATCAGTAGGTAATGCTGAATTCATGAAAAAAGTTAGTCTTAATAAATAAATAAATAAAAACAATCTATAAATGCATAATGTAGTCCTGGTTATTCTGCTGCTTGCAGAAATTTTCTTGGATTTTCTCAGATTTGGTAATGAGACTTTACTGTAGTTAGAAATTGTCCTATTTTTACAACACGTGCATAAAATGGCCCTTCAAAGGTAGGGCCTTTTATATTCATGGCCAAAAATAAATTACACATTGCTAAATAAAAATTTTAAAAATATGTTTAGATAAAGAAACCTACTGATCATTTAAAGTCAGCATGATTTTAATAACTATATAAAGTCTATTTAAAATAAGTATCAATAGTATGTCTTAAGACTCTCAAGACTGCATATTGTGAAGTTCTGGTACATATTGTAACAAAGAGGAGGGAGGAAATGATAGAAATTGTATTTAATATAGAAAAAACAAAACAAAACAAAACAAAACAAACAAACAAAAAAAAAAACAACAACAAACTTACAGTTGTTACTTGAAACTTCCAGCAAGTTTTTTAAATTGTCTCTATCACTTTAGGAGGGTAAGTTTTAGGCAAACATACTGAAAAAGAGGTAGGGAAACATGTTTGAGATCTTTAATATCATGCTGAACTCTTCGTATATGGACCTCTATAAGTAGGCTTGTTTCACATCAAAAATGGCAGAGCTCTGAAACTTAGATTTAAGGCATTTGTTTTGGTAACAAACTGTGATTTTAGAAAACAAGCATTAGGTTAGCTGCTGCTCCTTCACAAGCTAATGGAAATTACACTGACAGCTGTCTATGTTCATTAGCAAAAAATTGCTTACATACTTTTGGATTTGTAATCAGGTAAACCCAGATTTTGAGATTCAGTCACATGTGAAATTACTGAAATTTATGGTGATTATTTGCTTAAAACTCTCACGTTATATTCTCCAGACATGTTCTCCTTTACATCTCCAGAGTTCTTTATAAAGTAACTCCCTTCTTCCAAAATATTTTCACCTAAATTTTGATTCAGGTTCAAAAAGGGGAAGAATGTTGAAAAACAATTGTATCCTATCAAATTATTACAGATATATCTGGTATTTTGTGTTGTGTTTATAGTCCTGAAAAATGAGTGTTAGTTAAGAATAAGTAATAATGTTAGTTCATCTACCAATTCACCAGCAAGAGGTAGCAGTAAAGTAATTCCTAAGACATTCCTAGCATGCCAGACAGAAAAAAAATATCTACAGTACATCAGTATGCAATGTGATATTTCAGCCTTCTATGGATTTCATCAGAGTTTAGTATATTTTTTCAAAAAAAAAAAAAAAAAAGTCGAATTATTTTGAATTCAATTGGCCTGCCTTTTACCCAGATTTTTGATGTGTTCCTAGTTCTATTTTTTATTTTTTCTGTCTGGGTGCTGTACCCACAATGGATCTTGTTGTTGTTGTTAAAGACTATTCTGATCTTTAGCTGTGATTTGGCATTCTCAGTGGCTGCTGGTTACTAAGGTCACCAAGAAGCATATCTGTTCCTCTCAGCAGGAATTTCCATGCATTAGGAAGGGCCTCTGAAGGAGAACAGAATCTAAGATAGAGGAAAGAAAGGAGTGGAGGGCAGAATTGAAACAAACAAACAAAGGAATATAATAATTGTACTTACCTATAGTAATATAGGACTGACTGTTTCTAGGCAGAATATCACATATTGATATCACAAATATGACAGTTTTATTGCAATATAATCCTAACCATAAAAGTTTTATACGTGTTGGGAAGCCATATGAGTAATTTTTGTGGATTTTGAAATATTAATTGAAATAATTATTTCATGATTATGTACATGTGCTATTTGTTCTTAAACAAATTTGTCTCTTAATACATATATGCAATATATAAATAAAATAACTGCATGATTGTTATTCTCTGTAGAATATAGAGACAGTTCAGCTGTTTTTATGGTAATGATCTGGAGACACTATTGTCACACTAATAATATTTCATTTACTTCCATTCTAAAATACCCATTTTCTGTGTCCTTAAAAAAAAATAAATTAAAAATTAAAAAAATAAATAATATTGATACATAGTTGATTCTTCATTCCAAGAATATGTCTGTTCTTATCCCATATCAAGAATGGACTGTGCAGCACTTGTCACTTAAATGTCTGTGTTGTTCTTAATTTTGTCCACCAAATGCATTTATAAAGATGATAAATCAACTTTTGGATAAAGGTAATTTGAACTTTAAGTAATTAAACATTAGAATATGATACCAGTTGTTTGAAACATACAAATTAAACCAAACTAAATCCCCAATTTTGCAATATTAATTTGCTCACTAAGAGTTTTATTTTTTTTTAACCTTTGTCTTTCTTTGAAAGAACCCATGTCTTTGTTCAGGAGAAAACCCTGTTTCTTACAATCTTAATTTAAACTTGTCAGTTTTTAAAAAAAAAAGAAAAGGCAAAAACAAAATAGTATGTTCTTTCATGAACCAGAAATAAATTCCGAAATTATGGTCAATCAAAATCTATTTTTCAATTACTTTTGAGTGGTGAACAATTTAAATTTGCAAAAACCTTTTGGAGTTCAAAGATGTTGCGACAGAGTTAATAAAGATCTCATCACTTCAGTGTAAATATAAAATGTATACTGTGTTTTAAATACTAAAAATTAAGAAAAGGAGCATATAGGAATATTTGGGGGGTTCATTTTTGATGATACATTGGATAAGATATATAAGAATTCAGAAAGCGTTTAGAGGTAAAATATTGTGGCTAATTTAGTGAGCATAAATGCAAAGATAAACGAAAGAGCTTGTACAATAAATGAAAGAGACAAATGTTACATATTGCTTTCTGATATCAGTGCAAAGCTGTTTTTAAAAAAATGCTTCATACACATAGTACCATTGCAGTGGTCTTCCCCCAGTGGAAGAACCACTTCCAGTCTCTGGCCTTCCTCTCTGCAGAACCTATTGTTACACAGCACTTCTTGTAGCAGCTAGAACTCCTAAGTTTTTTGCTCAACATTACTTCTTGTTTGTTTGTTTGTTTGTTTTTACTGCATCCAAACCCCAGGATATGCTGTACTAATCCAGTAGAGCTGTGTGGCACTGTGAGAGATATTCAGTTGATGTTCCAGAAGTTTATTAGCACTGGAGATATTCTTTATCAGATCATTTAGCTAATTATATCACTACCTACTTGAGATGAAATTAATATAACATGTTAGATTGGAACTATTCTCTGCCTTATTTGGCTTGAAGTGTCCATTAAATATAATACCAAGAGAGTCAAAGCAATTTTAAGGATTTCCTCTCCTAATCATGTTTTTACTAATGATAGTTGAGAATGAATGCAAATCTTACTGAAAGCCTTCAGCAAAGGGCTCAGGTGCCCAAGGAACAGGCCAGAAATTGATTTTCTAATTTATTCTTATTTATTTAATCTGGTACACACTCTGCTTTTCAGTTTCACATGAATAAGTGCATCTGTCTTTCATGCAGTTCTTGTCTGGATGCTGCAGGCAGAAGAGAGCCAGCACAGGACAGGGAAATAGAACCCCACCTTTCCTGTATCATCACATATTAAAACGTACATTTGCAGGAGTTTTAGTTACAGAGAAAAAAAAAAAAAAAAAAAAAAAGAAGTTACTTTACTATTGCACTGTCAGTTTTTCTACCAACTCTGATTGATTCCTTTAAGTGATCTTGTGTCAAAAGCCTTTGTGCTCTTTTGTGATTGTATGATTACTTGAGGTAGAAATGAGTGCAGGTTACCAATAAGAACATAGCATATTCTTATCCAGCATTAATGCTTTATGGGTGGACTAGAATAGCAGAAACCTCAAGGACTGTCTTGGGATCCTTTGAAAGCTGAAACTGCGTTTTACAATTTTGCTTCAAAGCAAAACTCAGGAATGGAGTCCTGAGGCCTGGAAAAGTCCTTTATGAGTTCAACATGTACCTTGGCATAGTAACTGATGCCTGTATTCCTGTATTTATTTGCCTGTATAATGGTAGCCTGGTTTTAGAACCTTTGAGTTCACTGAATTTAGAAGCTACAGTCATGTAGAGTAAAAGCTATTTCATTTTCTGTGGATATAGATGTATTGTATATATATATTTTGCAGTTTATTCTTAATTCAACAGGAATGTCTTTAAACTTAATGTGGCCATCTTTTTTTTTTTTTTTTTTTTTTTTTTTTTTTTTAGTAATTATAGGAAAAGCATTACTCTTTTGATGTAAACTGATACAGGACTTTCTAATACACTTTTTCACTTTTTAATGAGATGACTATTAATGTGGAAAAGATTCATTTATTTTCAGCTTTTATCAGTCTAATACTTATCGTATACTAAGAAAGCATAATTCCTAAAAAAATTCCTACTCATTCTACTCTCCCTACCCAACTGCAAATTTGTTTTTGAAGTGCATAATATATGTGATTAAATACAGGAAACTGAAAATGAGTGAAGAAATTACATGATCTAGCCTATTTAATAGAAGAATTAAAATAGCTGTTTAGCAAAATGGAGTAATTTATCACTAAGTGATAAATTACCTAGTGTTCCCTGTAACTCATTTATCATGAGTGGCAAGTATCATTGTTTTATTTTAATTTGAGAGGGTGGGATCAGAGGCTTACATTTCAGTGTTCATACCTCTTGTAAATAGCAATTAATTTAATCATGATTTGTTTATAAAATAAAACAGGACCTAGAAAACCTTTCACAGAGTTTCTGTCTTCTACTGGAACATGGTATTATACATGACTTTATATCATTTATGCAGTTAAATCCTTGCTTCCAGGTGGAATTTTAATTTACACTTCAGTCCACTCAGGTATATAATAGCTTTATTTGTATGATGGATACAAGTAGTGCATATTTGTCACCTACAATTTCAGTTGTAGTATCCTTTTAAAAAATAAAACAGTTTATAAACAGATTATGGTAGTCCAAAGTAGTTGGTTAACATGAGTGCCTAAACAAATTCTGACTTCCTTTGTCTTTTTTTTTTTAAATAAATAATATTTTTTAATAAATAATTTAATAAAAAATCTTAGAGAAATGATTCTACATTCTTTCAGAATAAGTTGCTCATGTTTCTCAAATGTTCTGTTCTTGTGTTATGCCAGTCATGATTTTCTCCTAATGGATGTGCACTACTTCTCCCTCCCTTCTTACTTTATTAGAGAATAATGTGACCACACGTCTTAGAATGTTTTCTGGAGCTGGTAACTACTTTTTTTTTTTTGGGGGGGGGGGGGGGGGGGGGGGGAATGATACTCTGTATCTCATCATTCTGTAACAATAGCTGTTTTCAAATTAGAAAGAAAATTGCTATTCAAAGTGTAAGTGTTGTTATTTGCTTTTAACACTCTATGAGTATGACTTTTCTTTATTTGCTAATTTACATATAATAAAAGCTTATCCATATTCAAAGTTCGCTTAAATATTACAGCAGTAGGTTATACAATATGTTTGAGGGTATGCTGACAAACAAGACACTCAACAGCGATTTCAGTTCCAGCTAGAGAATCTATTACAGCATCCTGTATTCCTTTCAGTGCTATGCCGTATTAATAGGGGAGAGAGCCAGGGAGAGCAAAATTTGTGAAGAAACAGGAGCCAGTTCCTAGATTCATGAAATGATGAATCTCATTTCTTCCTCTAATTGTTCCCTGGGACTTCTCTTACAGGATTTCTGTAGGCCAACAACTGTTGGAAAGGAACAAAGGAAGAGTGTGAGATTCTCATGTTTAAAATAAATAAATAAATAAAATCTGTGCTTAAATGACATGGGAACAGAAAATTGATCGTCTATAGCAACGTCAATACTTTTTCAAATAAATTCAACCCATATCAGTGAAGTACACACCTGTACTCCATTTGAACTAATAATTTCTTTGGCATTATCATAATTTCATCATTTGCCATTATATAATTTGGTTTTGTACTTAAATATTAAATTTGTTAAGCAGACAGTATTTATTTGTTTTCTTTGAATGCCTGTGTGATTCATTTATATAAGTAGCGCAGAAAACCTATTTTACGCAAGTGGGAAACAAATTGAGGTCAAATTTAGGTATAAAATTTGCAGAATAAATAAAAATAATAAATAAAAATTCAAATAAATATTTGAATTTTCTGTCCTGTGACTGATAAATTAAGGAAAGGATTTAGGTTGGCCTTCTAAAATGGCAGTTTGCTGAGAAACCTTGTGCATGATGCATCCTGAGATTGTTCTTGGTTCAGTCATGCATCCATGTGCAGACCCTCTGTGTAATGGCAAGCCATTATTTTCCTGTTATTGTGAAGTTTCCAGCTTTTGATGTTTACTACAGAAGTAGCAGTTCAGAATGCCTTGCTTTGTAGTATTAGGCATCCTTGTTAATTAGTTTGTTTACATGCTGTTTTGGTGTAGTTTTCCCTAGTTACACTACTCTGTGGAAGGCCGTAAATAAGAAGGTGGCACAATGGATAAATTTTTGAATTTTAAATTACCATGAAATGGAGCACAAAACTGTACATCTGGCAACATACTAGACTCTGGTTTGGAATAATTAATTTATTCAGCTCATATTTAATATTTTGGAGATTTTGTAGCATGAATATGGCTTTTAGAAATAGACTATCAATGGCTCCAGCTTATTTCCTCTGAAAATAATTCTTTTGGTAGGTAGACAAAAGAATAGACAGCACTTCACTAGTTATTGTTTGTATAGTATCAAATAATAGTTTGTCACATGATATGGATCCTTGAAATTTGTTTAATAATCTTATTTTAAGATTTCTGGTTTCTTTTTCTTTAAAGATATGTTGCAGTCATTATAAAATAACTTTGATTTATCCTGTCTGGATGATTTTATTTCTCTGGTCTGTGATCCTATTACTTTTGATACATAATAAGGTCAAAGCATCCAGTGGTATGCATTTGATTTGAATCAGGCAAGGGTACAGGATCAAACTATTATCAAATCAGCCAAACTTATCCTGTGATTTAATACTGCCAGGAAGTAAGCTACACATGCAATAAAGCTAAACATAGTGCTTATATAGGAGTGCAGAATCTGCTATGAGAAATCTGCTAAAGCTTGTGGAAGTATTCTGGACATTTGATCAAACCCTAAAAACCTAAATGAACCTCAAGAGCAGTGAATATTAAAATTATTGTTGACTTTAGTGGGAAATAAGGTAAATTCTAAGGAAATAAAAAATATACGCTTCCTGCGCTTGCGCGTGCTATGAGACATGCTTCTTGTCTGAAGTCTTTCTATGATACCAATAGATCCCATGTCTTTATATATTCATAATAAGCTATTTGGGATTGTAACTGCAGTAATATACAATAATTTACAGTACTCAGAATTCATAATGAAAGCATGTTATACTCAGTTATTGGGTTTATATTATCTAGTGCTTTTCTATGTAGGTAATTACATTTTAATCATTAAATGAAGTGCAATACTTCATGCTGGCTAGAATGACTGCCTTGCATTTTTAATGGTTTCTCTAAGTGTCATTAAGTGATAATTTGAAAAAATAAATAAATAAACACCCATCAATAGACACAATTCATTATTAATAAAGTCTGTTCTCAACTTGCTTTTAAAAACAAAAGGGTGCTATAAAATGCTGTAGTGATAGATTATAACTGCTTATATAAAACATACAAATATATTTTAATAATTTTGTTGAATCTGTTCATTCTAAATGCATTTCTTAATAAAAGAAAAGACTACATCTGCATGGTAGAACTAGAGAGTTGATACAGGTATCATAGACTCATTTAGATTGAAAAAGACCCTTAGATCATCAAGTCCAACCATCACCTAACACTACGAAGTCCACCGCTAAGCCATGTCCGTAAGCACCACATCCATATATCTCTTAAAGAGATGGCAACTCTACCGCTTTCCTGAGCAGCCTGTTCCAATGCATAACCTTTTTTTTCCATGAAGAAATTATTTCTGATATATAATCTGAACCTCCCCCGGTGCGACTTGAGGCCATTTCCTCATATCCTATCTCTTGTCATATGAGAGGAGAGACCAACACCCACCTCACTACAACCTCTTTTCAAGTAGCTGTAGATATCACAACTCCTCTGATCCTCCTTTTCTCCAGATTAAACAATCCCAGTTCCTTCAGCCATTCCTCATGAGTCTTATTTTTAGTGCTTTTATCAGCTTCATTGCTCTTCTCTGAACATGTTCCAGCAACAAGATCTTGGGTTGGTTAATTAACAGTAACGCTTTACAGCTTTTGGACAAAACATTTTGATTTGCATATATCTTATAAAATGTCAAAGCAAAAAATGCAGTATAATTCTGTAAGCCAATTCCCCCCTCCCCCCCTCCTTTTTTTGTGTGTTTGTGTTTGTTAATTTACGCTGAAACTGTACAATGGCATACCTGTGGTTCTTTTACCTTCTATTTTCCCATTTCATAGCCAGGTATGGCAAACAGCATTGCAGTTGCTGTATTTCTCATCACTTTCCAAATGTCAATGCTCTTTTGAGGGCAAAGATGACTGAGCTTGAATCTAAGTGATCATGAGAGGAATTTTAGTTTCTCATGAGGAGTGCATTACTCTGAAGTCTGGAGAAATGCAGAGATGGATTATGACTGCCTCCCCTTGCACAATTTCTGTATTTTGTACAGTTTGGCCAAACAAGAATAATATCAAAGTTATTAATTGAGTTCACACCATAGATGTCTCTTCAAACTATATGGAAACAGCTGTGTTAAGATACTTCCATTGGAAAGTTATTATATGTTTTTCCCCACCTTCAATCAGTTTGAAACCAGCAGTTTTCATTCTTCTATAACAATAAGTGTGTTTTCATGAATACCAGCTGCCTGTGAAAGAGTTCTTCAGTAGTTCTTAACTGGCAGCATCTACTGGAAAATGTGATGAGTATCTAGCTGAATAACCAGACAGAGACTAATGAATATCTTGTTAGGTACTAGTCAAACCCTGAGACCATTTTTCTGTCACATTATTAATAGCAGTGAAACTCACTTGAAGAAAAATAAATAAATAAATAAATATTATTTTTTAAGTGTTAGTACCAGAAGTGAATATTCTTATTTACCAAAATGTCGTTGAATCATTTCAGTGTTTCTGGCCTTAGTTTCCTAAAAGCCATTTACATCAGCAAGCTCAACTGAATGAGTTTTACTGAAAACATAATAACTAGTGTAAAAAGAAATGGAATTGCTTCTGTAGCAACAGCTGGAACATGCTTGAACTATAGGTGAAGTTTGACTTCCCTTTTGAAATAAAATAGTGAAATGGTCACTGAGGTTTGCCAAGTCAGCAATTAATTTGTTGAGGTTGCTAGTATTACTGACAAAAGAGTGAAATTTTTGCTGTGAGGAGAAACAAAAACGTGGAAAATTATGTTTTTAAGGGTGAGTGATGCAAGAACAATAACAGAGCCACAGGATGGTTGAAGTTGGAAGGTCATCTGGCCCAACCCTCTTGCTCAAGAAGGGACACCTAGAGCCGGTTGCCTAGGTCCATGTAGCTTTTGGATATCTCCAAGGAGGGTGACCCTACACCCTCTCTGGGCAATCTGTGCCAGTGCTCACACTCACAGTAAAGAATGTTTTCCTGATGTTTAGATGGAACCTCTCATGTTCCTGTTTGTGCTCATTACCATTTTTCCTGGCATTGGGTATATCACTGAAAAAGAGTCTGTCTCTGTCTTCTTTGTATCCTCATTCAGGAATTTACATTTATTTATCCCCAAGGATGATCGTGGGGAGGCTGACTCACTTGTAGCTTCCTGGATTTTTCTTCTTGTTGTTCTTGAAGTCAGGAGTGATGTTTGCTTTCCTCTACTCTCTCCCAATCACCACATTTTATCAAAAATTATTAAGATGGCCTTACAATGATGTCTGCCTGTTCCCTTAGCACCCATTGTTGCATTGTTTCTTTAAAAATATAAAAAGACACACACATCTTGACAGGTATTTGCTTGCAAAGTAATTTAACTTATGTCATCATGTGATATTTCACTACTGCTGTTGTTAGCCATTCAGACAGAATATTTCATAGAAGGCAGGATTGTTAAGTTTGAATTGATTTGTAAGTTTTTAACGTGATTTTAATGAGAAAGATTGATGATAATATGTTTTCAAAGATAGATGGTGGGGAATATTTGTACACTTCAGTACTGAATTTCTGATTATCTGTTGCTACTGAGAACATTTTGATAAGCATTTGATAAATGGTGAATTCCATAACATTGAAGAATCTAGACTAGAAAATGAAACATATGAAACAGATCTATGAGCATACTGAATTAAACATGAAAAGCTGAGATTTTTTTTTTATTATTTTTATTTATTTATTTATTTATTTTGTAATTAGGTTTATGGAATGCAGTAGTTTTGTCCATGTTTATCTAGCATATCATATACCTTCACACTTACCCAAATGACTGTCAAATACAAAAGCTACCAAATAAGGAAATACATTATATAGTCAAGAACCTTCAGCTAAATTACGGGTTTTGCTTGCTTTTTTCTTTCTTAATCAATGTTTTTATTAGAGCTGTTAAAATGCTACCTTCTGTAGATGCTATCTTAAAACATTTCAATTGTATTTGAAGATTTATAATGTTAAAAGTGATTTGATGTGAAGAACTACCAACTCTGCAAAGTAATCCATGATCCCATATTTTAAGACAAGACTACAATATCAAAAACCGTGACATTATCTAATATCATGATGTGAACGTGGTATTAACTGACTTCAAATTAGAGCAAATGCTGTTGGTAAACCTACAAAGCAGTATTGTATACATTTTCCAAATTAGATCTGAAGTAGTAGAGCTGTGCAAGTATTATACAGCATCTGTATACAGCTGTTTAGATTCGTGTTTTAGAGATGTACTGTGCATGTCCAAGTGAGAATTTTTTTTTTTCTGACCATATTTGAATGCATGACATTTCTTATATGAAATGCATATGAAATGCCAGAGGATGGAGTGATTGGTGAGCCAGTTAGAGATTCTGAAGGTGAAGTTGTCTTGTATCCCACAGAGGGGAGGGTTTGTCTCCTGACTGCAATGCTTGAATACACTGTTGTTGGATGAGAAACTTTCCCAGTTATCTGAAGTATGGATTTGACCTAATTGATATATGTCTGTGCTCTGATGCACTATTATCATACCCTAATGGAGTCCTGTTATGGATTTACAATGCAATTTCAGAGTGGTCAGGGGCCATGTGGTAATACTACAATGAATTCTGAAAACTGAATAAGCAAAATGAAACCTTACAATGTAAAAATAGCAAATAATGGACATGTTTGTTTTGGTAGGTAAAAAAAAAACAAAACAAAACAAACAAAAAAAAACAACAACAACGTTTTGGGATAAGTATGAAATTAAAAGCTTTTTCTGCATTTTTTTTCAACCAAAACATGTTTCTGACATAAAATATTATGATCAATTTTGACTTTAATTTCTTATTTTTATTTTCATTTTTCCCATTTAGGCTAGTTTTGAAACAAAATAATGCTATTTTGATGCAATGCCAAATAGATTTTTTAAAAATTAAATGTTTCAGCATGACCTAAAGAAAAAGATATGCTAAAAACTCCCAACACTCCAGATTCAAACTTTACATGCCACTTTCTTGCCAAAATTAATGGTTAAATTAAACTTCCTTTTACAAATTCTTTACAGAAATTCACCAAATGGGATACCTAATCATCCCAATGTTGTAAATCACGATTATTTAGTAGTGCTCTTCATTCTAATCTCTGCCATGTGAATTGGGAGAACCTTCATACACGAATTGATTTTGATCAGCTCATGTGTCAAAGTGATGACATGTAATGTGAAGGAAAGCACTACAGTATTTCCATAACATTTGTTTAAATAGCTTATATGAACATCATAAAATGTATCATTTAATGACTTTTTTTTTTCAGTGACATTACTAAAAAGTAGTACAGACCTTATTATTGAAGCTGCAAGAAATGGGCAAGAGATCAAATAGTGAATTAAGCAGTGTACATATCATCATTATATTGATTGAAGATGCTGCAGAACAAGAATCCATAGTAATGCCATTAGTAATCTTCGTGAAAGTTAGTCAGATTGGACCCATATTCAACAGATGTTTTCCAATCTGTGAAGCTGATTTGATCTTTCCAATGACAACTTGAGCTTTTTTTTTTTTTCCTTTTCCATTGAAGAGGTAAAGGGCTACTGATTTGGCCTTTTATTTTCTCCCTTAAGGAAAATGCAAGACTAAACTTCTTGACATAATTGAATACTTACAAGATAACATAATAGACACATAAATGTTAACCTCTGTATTGGATGTCTGTAGCAAGGTATTGGTAGCAGGAGAGCTGCAGGTGGTGGCCTCCCTGAGAAGAAGTCGGGACTGTCCATGGTAGACATAGCTGGCTTCAATGGCCCCACCACAGGGTAAAGTTGAGCCCATCAGCCAAATTATTTGTGCTTCTAAAAGCATTAAAGAGAAGGCAAAATACTACCTGTCAGAAGGAAGGGAATGGAAAATGGAAAATAAGAAGGGAGATGCTCCAATTACTGTAGCAGAGATTTAACTGCAGCCCATGTTGGAATACGTATTTCTCCGCAGCTTCTGGAGGGCCCTATGCCAGAGCGGGTGGATATTTCCTCCAGGAGCTGTTGCCTGTGAAATATCTGATGCTTTAGCAAATTTATCCTGAAGGACTGCAGCCCATGGAGAGGACACATGGTGGAAGAGGGGAAAAGACTGAGGAGGAGGGAGCAGCGCACAGGAGCTGGTGTGGACTGCCTACAACCTCCATTCCCCATCCCCTTGTACTCCTCAGGGCAGGACAGGGAGATGTAGAGGAGGCAAGAATGAAACAGTGAAGGGAATGAAGTTGATCCAGTGGAAAAAAAAAATGGGGAGAAGGCTTTGTTTTAATTTTTGTTTTTGTTTATCACCTTCCAAAACTATTTAAATTGCAATAAATGAAATTGATTTTCTCCAAGCTGAGTATGTTTGGCTTGTGATAGTAATTGGTAAGTGATCTCCCTGTCTTTATTTAATCTGCAAGCTTTTCTATCTTATTTACCCCTGCTGTCCCCTTGATGAGGGGGAGTGAGAGAACAGCTGGGTGGGTGGGTGTCTGGCAGCCAGCCAAGGTCAATCCAACATTTAAAAGGCTTTTTAAAGTCTGTGTAAATTGTGGTTCTGATTACAATATGAGACTGTAATTTTGCTTTTGAATGAGCTTGCTCCTTCAGGCCCTTCTTTGGGGGAAGTTTTAAAAAATGTGCCTGGCATGCTGTTACAGTTCTATTCATTTTCACATCTGTGTAAGTGATCTGGTTTTGCAAAAGTAGTTTATATTGCATAATATTTATACATAAATATACTGCATGTTGATTCATTTATATTCTTTAGCTTTTTGTGTTTGAGTCATTAAATACATGGTAGATATAGTTTTGTCCCAAGTTGCTGCATTTAAGATTTATCATCTATTCAGTGCAGCTATTCATGCTGTTTTAGTATGCCTTTGCATTAAGCATCCATACCAAATAAATTTGCTCTTGAGCATTTTACTCTTTTATTAAATATTCATTAAATAGGAGGCATGGTAGTCATGCAGTCCACTGCTTAGTGTATTGAAACCCTAGAAAATGCATTGTTTGTAAATTTTTTAAAACAAAATGAGCCATGATTTTCCTCCTCTGCTGAAACATGTTAGGGTCCAGGGCCCAGGGCTCTTAGTCTAGTGTTGGGTTCTACACACAAGACTGACTGAGACTTTTTAAGATACGGAGAATGGGTACAACAAATTCTGTATGTCCTTAGGGTATATCTGCACTATGTCTCTTGACCTGCTGTTTCCGATGGACTTGGATGATAAATAGGTATTTTCTTGCTTCTGTGTTCTTGGCTATAAAAAAAAATAAAAATAATAATAATAAAAAAAAAATGGACAGATTAAACAGACTGATTTTTGGCCTGTCACATAAGTAAAATCTAACTCACATTTCAATCAAGTTCGACAGGGGGTAAAATTTGTCCTAAGTGTAAAAAAATTATGCTTGATAAAAAGAAGTCTGGAAAAATGCCAAAGGTATTTTTAAAACCAGACTATTTTAACTGCTTTTTCTCCATAATAAGCATTAGTCAGAACTCCTGTAAGAATGTAATTTTTGTTCAGAATGGAACCTGTGGGGGAAAAAAAAAAAAAAGTCTTTCTCAGGATTGGTGTTCTCCTAAAGCTTGGGAGGGTGAGACAGCAGTTATGTTGTAACCCTTCAACATGCAACTGTTTATATTTCTAAGCCTATATTTATCTGAGTTCTTCCCTATCTTCCCTAGAAAGGTGATAGTGTTTGTCCATTGAGGTAGCAGTTCTCTGAATATTACAGACCATAGGAAGCCTGGGTAGGATGTAGCAACGTTTTCATGATACATATCACCTACTGCATATTTATGGTACATAAGGAATGGCCGATGTAGGAAGCAGTCTGTATATTGTGTATCATCATCGGCTTGTTAAAATAGAGGGAACATCACTTAATCTGGAACTCAAGATCACTAGAAGAACTAGGGTTTTTTGTTTGGTGGTTGTATCTTTTGAGAACAACGCTAGCAAAAGAGAGGGGAAAACCCTCCATAATGGTACTCAGAGAGGTGTTTGTTTATTTATTTTTTAAAGTATTTAATTACAAAATAGGCTTAGATTGGTAAATCCAGGTGTGAATTTCCTTTTACAAATTCTGGTAGTTTTATTTAGGGTAAGATACTTCTGAAGCCTAATTTAGTCATTATGTGGAGCTTATTAGATAAGTAGAGGCTACTAGACCATTTTAAATATATATTATATATATATTATATATTTATAAGAATATTATTTTATTTATTACAATTTTATGTTTATACATATACATATAATGGCCTAATAGGATTTGCCTGCTGCTTTATTATAAAAAACAACTCCAAATAGCTGCATCAAACCAGTGAGATAGCACCTCAAAATAATGTTAGACCATTAATTTTTAATT